>NC_054371.1:35264566-35996441 GCF_017654675.1 Xenopus laevis | reverse complement strand
CTACGACTTCGAATCGAACCATTCAAACTAAAAATCGTTCTACTATTCAACCATTTGATAGTCGAAGTACTGTCTCTTTAAAAAAAACTTCGACCCCCTAGTTCGCCACCTAAAACCTACCGAAGTCAATGTTAGCCTATGGGGCAGGTCCCCATAGGCTTTCTAAGCATTTTTTGGTCGAAGAAAAATCGTTCGATCGATGGATTAAAATCCTTTGAATCTAACGATTCGAAGGATTTAATTGTTCGATCGAACGATTTTTCGCTAACTATTTGCGCTAAATCCTTCGACTTCGATATTAGAAGTCGAAGGATATCAATTCGGCAGTTGAATATCGATACCCTCGATATTCAACCATAAGTAAATTTGCGCCAATCTGTCTCAAATCTCCAACTTGACCCTGACCTGAGCATCGGATGGGGAATCACTTGCTTCAGGTTTGAAAATTGTCCACCATAGATTTCCTAGGTCAAGTGACACCTTACAAGAACTGTATAAAATATAGTTTATAAACTTACATTTCTCTTCACTCTATCATTCTCAAATTGAGGATTCTGTATGCTTAGAGGGGATAGTACAGAACATACAGGGCAGTAATTTGGCAAAAATGTATAATCAAATTCTATTCAGCTTCTGTAACCTTGCATTTGTTGATTGAAAGACAGAATAACATTATTATCAATATTCACACCAGTACATTACAGTATGTCCCTTTTTAGAGAATTGTATATTAATGCTCTTTGAGGTGACCTGGTGTTATAATTCAGAGGTTGTTGCCAGTCATACATATTATTACATTCTGACAGTAAGTCACTACCTACTCAATGAAAACATTCAATTAGAGGAAAATGTTTCCTTTCATAATAAAGTGTGGTTTGCAATGAAACTGACAAATGGCCCCATTTGCATTGCTTGGAATATTATAGAAAATATCCTTGATTACATATGTGCCATCCATTATTGATCACATGTAATTCCCATGGATTGTTAGAATAGTTCTGTTAATTGCCTAAATGGCTCATTCCTTTAAAAAATGGCATTGTTGAAATATCTGAAACGTCTGCCAGTCCATTATGTCGATTTTTAAATATAAATAATGTAAACAGAACATCGTGCAATTAATGCATTTACAAAAACAAACTTGGCAGAGACTTTTACTGCATATTTGTTTATACAAAAATTCTACTTGATGTCTCTTCATAGGTGGATTTTAATGGAGACTTGGGAAGGCAAGACCATTTTAGAATTTCCTACATGGAATGTCCAGGACAAAGATATTCCTAACATTGGCACTGTATTTAGCCTGCCGTTGACTATTATACATTAAAATGGCACTGTGTTAATTCATTCTTGTGTTCTGGGATATTATACATTAAATTGAAACGGAATTTAATCCGCCCCCACCACAAAGGATTGTCACCAAAAAGTCTTTGCTGGTTGCCATAGCAACCAGTGTTAACAGCCATAAACTGTGAAGCATTAAACTGACTTAATTTCACCGAAGTATATGAAACAATAGATAAAATAGAAGAGCGTGTTTCCCGTTGTTGTCACATTAGGGGGCACATTTACTAAGGGTCGAACTTCGAAGTTAAAAAACTTCGAAATTCGACTATCGAATTTGATACTTTGATAGGCGAAGTATTTTTTTTTATCAAAAACAGCCATTTTCGGCGAAGTAAAAATCGTTCGACAAAAAAAACTTTGACTTCTAAAAACTTAGCCAAAGACTCGGAGAGGTTCTAGGAGGTCGCCCATAGGCTAAACAGCAATTCGGCAGGTTTAAGGTGGAGAAGTGTCGAAGTCAAAGTTTTTTAAAGTGACAGTATTACGATTTTAAAATGGTCGAATTTGTGAAGTTTTTTGAATTCAAATCGAATTTTGGCCTATTCAGTGGTCGAAGTACACAAAAATTACTTTGAAATGCGAAGTTTTTGAATTAGAAAAATTCACTTTGACCCTTCGTAAATGGGCCCCTTTGTGTTATAAACCATAGGTCCTATTGTAATGCTAAAATGCAATCAAAAACAAAAAAGTAAACATTTTAGGCAGTACAGTGTTTGGTGATTAAAAACAACAGATCCAACCAATAAATATATAATCTGGAAACCCGTTATCCAGAAAGCTCCGAACTACAGAAAGGGTGTCTCCCATGTTATCCAAATTATCTTGGATAAATAAAATGTATCCAAATTTGTAAAAATGATTTTTTTTTCTCTGTGAATATTAAATAGTACCTTGTAAAATATAATTAATCCTTCCTGGAAGCAAAACCAGCCTATTTATTTAGGTAGATTTAAGGTATGAAGATCAAAATAAAGGAAAGCTTTGTTATCCAAAAAACCCCAGTTTCCAAGCATTTTTGATAACCGGTCCTATGCCTTACCCTTTAAACAAATAAGGGATTGTTTGTCCATATATTGCAATATATTTTAGCTGGCCAACTATTTAGGTAGATTTAAGGTATGAAGATCAAAATAAAGGAAAGCTTTGTTATCCAAAAAACCCCAGGTTCCAAGCATTTTTGATAACCGGTCCTATGCCTTACCCTTTAAACAAATAAGGGATTGTTTGTCCATATATTGCAATATATTTTAGCTGGCCAACTACGTCAAAGTCATCTCCGTTATGGCAAGTCCTACACTCAACTTTCATCTGATTCATTAAGAATTTTTAATGCCGGCGTCTGTTTTTTTGAACGCCGATGTCCTTTTTTTTTTTTTACGCTGGCAAATTTTTGCTGGCGAATTTTAACTATAAGTTATACAGGAGCAGTGACCAGCTCCATGTTGTAGCTCCCACCCTTCCCAGCTATAGTCAGGTGATCCCACTAGGGTCTAATAAAAGGGCAGCCAAGTATGGGGGTTTACTTTGAAAGCAGCAAGTAAGTTGCAGGTAAAACTTAGTCCCTTTATAAAATGTATAATGAAACCATAGAATTCTTAATGAATCAAATGAAAATTGAGCATAGGACTGGCCAGATATGGGATGACTTTGATGTAGTTGGCCAACTTAAATATATTGCAATATATGGACAGACAATCCCTGTTTTGTTCAAAGGGTAAAGGTGGCCATAGACACACAGATCCTATCGTACGAATCGAGGATTCGTACGATTTTCGGATCGTGTATGGCATGTGCCGACATCTTTCGTCCGGCGGAGATCAGTCGTTTGGTCGATCGGTCAGGTTTGATTTTGACCCGACCGATCCCGCCGGAACCCAGGGCACATCGTAATCGGATCGTTCGGCCATGCGGCCGAACAATCAGATTACACCCGATATAGCCATGTTTGTTAATGGCATATCGGGGAAAGATCCGCTCGTTTGGCGATGTTGCCAAACGAGCAGATCTTTGCATCTATGGCCACCTTAAAGGTGGCCATAGACGCACAGATAATATCGTATGAAACGAATTTTCGTCCAATATTCGTTGCGTGTATGGTGGAAAAAGAGCCGACCGATATCGGCAGAAGACTTGGATATCGGTCGGCTCATCGATCGGGCTGGACGGAAAATTTTGATCGGGCGCCTTTGAAGGGACCCAAACATCGCCCATTGTTAGTGCCGAATCGTCAGATACAGGTAGAATACTATTGTTTCTTCCCGTATATCTACCTGTATATCTGCCGATTCAGCTCTACACGTGTGTATTGAAACAAACGATCTTTCTTGGAAAGATCTTTTCCAAGAAAGATCGTAATTTTTACGTCTATGGCCACCTTAAGGCATTTTTCAGTAGCAGTATGCACAAAATGTCTCTGTCTTAAATATATTGATAATGGGTTGAGTGCAGAGGACTCTTGTAGTTGACTATATGTATTTCGTGGTCACAGCCTCATTGAACCCCCGCCTAATGGTTTTAAAAATTAGTGGTGAGCACAACTTTCCCTTGTTTGATCTGCCACTACATTTATAATGTCATGTGAATAGCAAATTATTGTACATGGTATTGCCACTGCAATCATACTGTCTTGTGTTCTGGAGTAGTATTCATGGAATTGGCCATAGGATACTATGAAGGGATTTATGTAGAAAATGCTTTTTAAGTAGCCTCCCCAACCACAAAAATCCCCCTTTGCCTTTGATGCCTCTTATCAGAAGGCATTTGTAGAGATCGTAGAAATCCAATATACTGCAGCACACGGCAATTTGTGTAAAATTTAGAAGTGTATTTTATTGGCTCAAATATGAGCAGACATGTGTAACGGGCCCGAAGGCACAGTAATAGTGTAGACCAAAGAGGAGACCAGACCAGGTTCAAGGTACAAGAGGGTTTATCCAAAGAATCGTCAAAATACAGGCAAATAGGTCAGACCAGGCAGAAGACAAGCAGAATCGAAGAACAGGCAGAAGTCGGTACACAAGAATCAAAATAGACAATAACACCCAGGAACTCTGTAGCAGGAACCTATAGTTGGGCAAGGACTGGAAGGGAAAGTATGTTTAAATAGTCTCTGGGTTGGCGCCAAATTTTGACGCGCTTGCGTCAGACGCAGACGCCAGCGTCCTCACGCTGACGTCTCGACGCTGGCGCCCGATTCTGACGCCGGCGTCCGTTCCGTCGCCGACGACCAATCCTGGAGTGGGAAGAAGGTGAGGTCATAGACCTGTGCCCAGCAGGAGCCATGTGGTGAGGCAGGTGGTCGCCATCTTGGACGCCATCTTGAAGACCTGAGGTAGATTCCATTACAACATGTGGCAACGTTTCGGGCCTCGCAGGACCCTTTCTCAAGCCTGTGAAATCACATACTGTTCTGTGTTAAATAAGGTAAAATGTGGGTGGGGAAACAGTGAGGGTATTGGGTGGGAACAACAGTATTCATTGGTGATCCTTAATTGCATTACAAATATCACAATGCGTTCCAATCCATTTAATTTAAAATAGCTGAACCAGTGTGTCAGAATCCCATCTTGATTCCTGATAGTGTTCATATCTGTGATAATGTCCAAAGAAGTTACAAAGTTTCTTTCCAATAAGTGTCCATGTGAATCTGTAACAACCTCAAGTGATGAAAAGCAAGTGCTAAAAAAGAAAGAAACTAAGTATATCATTTAAATCAGAGGATCTGAGACGCTTTAACATTACCTTATATGTACATTGTGTTCTGTGTTTCATTCTGTGACCGCTTAATCTGTGCAGAAGGTAGTTTCAGCACTCAGAATGTTATGATATCTAATCATTGTTCAATAACCTTGAGAAAAAAATAAATATATTTTAATTAGTAGTTCTTAATACATTTGTATACATCATAGCAGTAACAGTAAGATCTATATCACATTGTCTGTTCTCCTACTGGTATATAAACATAGCCGGAGTATAATCTTTATTTAAACCCCTGGGCCAGACCGTGTCTAATCTATGAATCCATTGCATTTCAAGTTTATGCAATAATGCTAGTCTATTCCCTCCTCTCCTAGGTATCAGAAGGCAGGCGGAACAGGACTTTTCTGGCCCCTTGCAGGGACGCTCCGCCAACGAGGCAGCGCCCCCTGGTTGCCAGGGGCGGCAAAAATGCCGCTCCTGGTAACTAAGAGCTGAATTTCCGGTTTTCAACCCGGAAATTCGGCTCTTCTAGTGCAGAGAGCGCAATTGCGCTCTCTGTACTAGCGATGTGGACCCCCCCCGTCTGGCGCTGAAGGTGCCGCGTGGAGCGGCAAATTGGGTAGTATCGCTCCTGGCCCCTGGTGCTTTGTAACATGTTACTACTGGTCCCAGACTACATTCCAGTTATAAGCATGGTGGAAGGTTATATTTGTTCCTGGCCAGTGCACATACATTAGCAAAAGGTGCAGCAATACAAGCTTCTTGTATGGGGTTTTAGCACAAACTTGAGGCATTGAGTCTAAAATTGTATCTAACAGACCCTTCTGTTAGAGGTATTAACCTAACGTAGAGCATATAGTTCACCTTGTTTTTAATTCCCCATGGAATGCACCATTGATAAGTATTTTCCTAATTATGAAAAAAAGATGTATTTTATAGATGTATAAATTAAAATAAATTGATCACATATATTGTGTATTTGTTTTAATCAGTTCCCTTTCTAAGAGCCAGAATATACAAAAAGCCAAGCAAATGAATGAAAAAGCCACACAAAAAAGATCATTATTAAACTAAAGTAAAAGGAACACAAACAGTAAAACTATATCAAAGACTGGCACTGCCCATATCAATGTGGACATACACAGCTGATTAACTAATTCAAGAGTTAAAGCCTGAAAACAGACAGAGTTATACAGATACTGCTTTCATGGTTGCGATTACATCTACAAATAACTTTAAAAAGACTAAAGTGGGTTATTTATCTAAGTCCGAATTTATCTCAATATTTTCTGCTGCAAACTCTGATCAAATTTTTTTTCACTTATTTATTATTACATTTTCCAGAAAATTTGATTTACAGTAAAAAAAATCAGATTTTCATGATTTTTTGGGGATTTTCACGATTTTTTACACCATTTTTTCCCTGAAAATTTTGCTTTACACAGCATAATAAAAATGCCCTTAATTCAGATTTTCATGATTTTTTTTGATTTTTTCATCCCATTTTAATGATTTTTTACACCTTTCGCTTTACACAGCACAATAAATATGCCCTTAATTGAATTAAAAAATAGGAATGTTACTGACAAGCTAAATTGAGAGATGGAACCTGACAATAAAGGGCTAAGCTAACTACTGTATGTTTCCTTAGACCAATTAGAATGCTTTTATGCTTTGGCTGAATGGTATTGTGTAACTACTGTAATTCTTGTAAAAATAATGTATTTTTGAATCTAAATGAATCTAAAATACTATATCTTTCCCAAATTTGAAAGGACTATGGAAGCATTTATAGATGATGTTGCGCTTCTCTTGTACTACTCTTTACTATTTTGCTAGGCTTGTAGGACATCATAACTACCAGAGCATCAGTTATTTCTAAGCAAGTGGCAGTCAAACTGCTTTAACAGGACTATAACAAAAGTGGCAATTTTAAATTCGCCCCTTGCTTTTTGTAAATTATTAAACTGATCATTTACATTCAATCGCTTTCCTACTTAGTTCCCTGCCTAGTTTCCTGCCTGATTTGCGATTTGCATGTTAGATTACTTGAAACATCAGTAGTTTCATGAAAGTAATAAGCATGCCTGTGCATTTGGAAAGAAATAGGACTCACACTGCTTGTAGGTTTCTTACAATCAGAGGTATTTCTGGCATGAGGCTAGATGAGATCCCTGCTTCACCCAAGATTTCCTTGGGGACACGATAAGCCACAGAAAGTTAATTGTGCTCTAGTGAAGGGCAAGTACCTTTAAGAGCCAAACAGATTGTTTTATAACATGAACCTTGGCTCTTTAAGTGTGGAGAAATGTAGTATTACTATCTACACAAGCGACCCCCAGATGGGAAAGGTAATGGGTGATGCCAGGGTTTATGCCTTAGGCAGTGTAATAGCTTAAGAAAGTAATATTAACAGGAACTGCTATCCACATGCGTGTATCCACATGCCATGTAAGTAACTTGACAGTATTAGTATTTAGAATTAAATAGGTAAACAGAATAATACATGAAACATATTGCTTGTGGTCATTTGGCAACTACACCCCAAGACATGTCTATAGATGAATGAGATATCATATTTAGGACTGCATCCTGTATTTATTAGGCTATGTGGGGGAGTTTTTATTTATTAAGTTCTAAACTCACATTTTGAAAAATCTGATCCTTAGGGGCATATATATCAAGGGTTGATTTTAGAGTTTACGGGAGTTTATAAAAACTCCCATAAATTCCCAAAAACTCGAAATTCGAAAAAAAAAATGGCCAATCAGACACAATGGTCAGACACACGACCCTTGTGTTTGCTCTTTTTTTATTCTCAGTTCATTAAGTAGAACGGAAGGCATGATTGCATTATATAGGAGGAGGACAGAAACAGGCACTTTTCAAAAAGTGGCATAATAGCAAATTAAAAGGTTTGTAAGCAAATACCCAAATCGAAAGGGTTTAACATACCCAAGCGCTACATTTTAAGGTTACACTGATTAACACTGTTCCTTGTGGTTTTTAGGTTCTTTTTAAATCAACCCCACTATATTCTACATGCTGTATGGCCTACCACTTAACATAGCTCAAACTGAGCATAATAATAAATAATAAAGTTATTTTATTTTTCTGCAGCTGGGTAATGAAACAAACAAGATATCTTCTAGCATTTTGTGCTCTTCAGGCACCAAGCTCCTTTATCATGTACAATGAATTACAGCAGTTCCCATGAGAGCAGTCTAATTTATAGACTTTTCAATGCAATATGATCAATAAAGCAGGAAGGATTCCTTACCTGCTCTTCTCACCAGTGTTTCTTAAGATTTGCAGGTTAGAACAACTGTAGCAAGGCTAAGGAAGATTAACACAGCATACTGCAAGCAGAAAGAAATGTTCACCTGTGGTTTTATACTTCAGCACAATGCGAAGACATAAAAACGTAGAAGTTCTAAACAACATGCTCAAAAAAAAAAACAAAAACAACTTTATGAGACCTCCTCCCTTGTCACAAGTGTTCTTTTACATGACTGAAGATGCTTTCAGTATGAAGTGTTAGGTTTTAATTGAAGAAAAGACCATTTTTTTTTAGAACAACTACAGACATTACTGATTCATCGTCAAGCAGCTTTGTAAATAATGATTGCTGAAGCCTTGGAATGCCTATTGTAAGCAGATTTCTTCAAATTCAGCAAACTTTCAAAGTGTCTGGGAAAAAAAAAAATCACACATGCATTCTGACAATCACCTCGGCTGTGGCATTGTATAAAATTTTAATATCTTATTACAATATTCTTATCTCTAAAGAACTGTGTATATATCCAGCGGAGCTGAAAAAAGTATTAAATATTTATAAAGAGAGACTAATGATTGACCTCTAAAACTGCTTAGTTTTGTTTCTTATTTTTTGTTGTATGTTTCCAATTTATTTAAAGAAAAATAAAAAGCCATATTCTGACATTTGCATACCTCGTTTATAATCTGAAGCAATTGCATCTATGCTGTTTGTGATAAAGAGGATGTACCATGTTTACTGTATTTTACTTTTAAACCTTTTAAACAATATCACTTTATGAAAAGATTTGATGGGACTTTTCCCTCCTCACCCTACAGGAATAAACATGGTCAAATATTACAGACAGAAATTTTCTCATATTAATGGAGATAATGACATTATTGCTTCCAATACAGGAGGCTAAAGGTTTATGTACTTCTGTAATTGGCCAGGGGTGTCAGATGTCTCTTGTCTTTAAAAAGGAAGTTGCCATTTGGTTGTGCCTCTATCGAGTCTACTTGCTGGAAGAGGTGGTTGGTGCTGGAGAGCCTGAGGCGGAGGTATACCTCAGTAGATGTGGATGTAGATTTTTATGAATTCCTCCATCCTAAATTGAAGTCCCACCTGAGAAATATGTAAAGCATGCTCTACTGGGGGCTGAAGGGAATCAAGTAAGAATCAACTTCTAAGTTCTAAGCAGGGCTGTGCCATGGCAGCAGGGCGCCCCAGGCAACCCTGCTGGCCACATGGCCCTTCCGGCTTGTAGGCACAACGAGCGGGACTGTGAAGACCGGACTGGGGTAGGCAGCAGTGAAAGGTATGTGTCTGGCGCCGCACACGTTTTGCACCCTATTCACGTGCTTACTCTGTCTACCCCTAGTTCCGGCCATGGTTCTAGGTACAAGAAGTGATACAATTTGAAAACAGCATTGTACACATATGAAAACCAATACACGAAGGGGCAGATTTATCAAGGGTCAAATTGAAAAAGTTGGGTTTTTAAGTTTGAATTTCAATCTAATTTTAGTTTACTTCGACTAGGGAATAGTCCAAATTCAATTCAAATTTGAATAATACTCGAAAATTCGAATATCGAAATTTATGTACTGTATCTTTAAAAATTAGACTATTCGCCATCTAAAACCTGCCAATTTGCAGTTTTAGCCTACGGGGGACTCCTTGATAAAAATGGACTGTCTGTACCAAATTGTGTTTATGTCACCTTTTTGTTAAATCAATGTGTTTAGTCCTCAAGGCCTGCAATTAACTTATAGTAAGTCCAACCATTTGTAAACTGAATGTTACAAATGATAGAGAAGTGACTAAGGGCAGAGTGCAAAGTGTTTTCTAAATAAAATGTTTTCAGACAGAACTAAGGTTCATTGGTACCAATGTACTACGATCCCTATTATTTTGGCTTTATTTACTATTTTAGTGATTTGGAAGAGGGCCTGGAAAGTATATTATCAATCTTTGCTGGTTATACAAACTTCTCTATAATAAAATTCTAATAAATAAAATGCATTTAATATCCTTCTTTAAAGCACAGCATCTACTTCAGCAGTACTGGCTGCATTGGATGTAACCCTTTGACTAACAGGCAACACTGCTTTTCTGGATCATTGCCTAGCAAACCTTTTTTATTCATTTGAACAGAATGCAGAAGTATAAAATCTACTTTGCTGGCATTCTGAACTTGCAGTTCTCCATTGTAGATTCTCCATTGCTGAAATTCAAAGGGTTAAAGGGCCAATAACAGCAAAAAATTAATTGAAAATTTCGAATTTAAAAAAAAAAATGATGGTCAAAACTCTCAAATTCGAATTGTGAATTATCCAAACTCGAGTTTTAATTCGAATTCGAATGGTCACCACCTAAAATCTGCCACGTTCATGTCAAGTCAATGGGAGCGGTCCAGGGACCAATTTGGAAAAGTTAAATCCTTCCTGACATTCAAGTTTTTTTCGGAGAAAAATTTGAATCAAGTTTAGTCGAATTTGATTCTAATTTGATTTGAGTTTTCAAGTCGGTAAGATTCGTCCGAGTTTTAGATATTCGTTTTTTTTTTTTAGAAATAACCCCCCCAGTCAAATTTTGAGTATATTCGAGTTTAAAAAAACTCACATTAATTTGAAATTCGACCTTTAATAAATGTGCCTCTATATGTGTGTAAAGATTTGTTAAAATGCATAGGTGACACGTTACCCCTACTGATCTTTACTTGAATTAAAAAAAAAAAAGTGTGGCCTACAGAACCTTATACTATTATTCTATAAAGGAGTTTATTATAGAACCAGTATCAGAGACTCAAACGCAGTCCCAGGTAAAGCTTTTGAAAATCTCTTGTCAAAGGCAATATCAAAAGAGAAAATTAAAGTATGGAATTCTTTTAAATAGCCTATAGACAGGACTATAGCCCATGGAATTATGGTTAAGTATATATATTACGAGCTGTCTATAAAAATAAAAAAAAACAAACATATGTGAAGATAACAAACCACCACACTTCATAACTTTAAACAGAAATCTTGTTTTGTTCACTATGGAGATTTCAAGAGAGAAGTAACGTGTAACAGTGTAGCAAAGTAACAGCAACTTACAGTACTTGTTCATTAGCCAAACAGCCTCTACCACTGGCTGCACAGGTCTTGCAATTTACAGCAAGGTTTTAGTCCCACTTAATCAATTAGTCATTAGACCTTAGTTTACGCATCCTTGGTTTCTTCCAGAGTTTTTCACAAAAACTTCCCTTGCTTCAGAATCCTTTCCAATTTCCTGTGACCCTTCTCTGAAAGCTCCCTCCCCCCCAGGTGATGACATAATTAATGCAAAGTGCAAAAATGCATTAATTATAGGACATGCTGATTGCACCCAGCCCAGTGAAAAATTGCTATGTGCGTTGTCGCGTGTGCAATGATGTCAAAACATGCGCAGTTCCGTATGTTGAAGCTGGTGCCGCAATCTAATGGTGTGCACACTATTGGTTGGAGGAAAACTGGAGGATGGCACACCACTTTCAGTGTTTGGGGGGGCCCCCTTGTCTAAGACTAACTGCCTATCAATAACCTCTATGTTACCAAAAAGTCATATAACCACTATTACTACTACTTACTAAAGCAGTCATAGGCACATAATTAACATAAGCACATCATTAACCAATTTGGGGTTCAGATATAGAGCAAGCTCACGAAAAAGGGGCTATACACATCATCCCTCCCTATCAGTATACTATATGATTCAACCTGAAGGTACAAAACAGTTCAGTTGTAGGGCACTATTCAGACCCCTAGGGGCCACAAATCCAATTCAAATGTCCAAAAGGCCACTCGTTAAAGTAACATATGTTCAATGTTTCCCCATCTGGGGGGATCCGGAATACACGCAATTGGCATACACTTGAAGGATGATGTTGGATGTTTAGCCTGCAACCAATGTTGTGCCACAGGCTGCTTAGTTATATCCCATTTGACATTCTGTTTAGATTTTTGGTCCAATGCAGCTCTCTCTCTATATACTGTATATATACTAGCATAGCTTCATTTTAATCAGCTTATAAGAACTAATGGAAATGTTCTGAAACTTGCTGTTATTATTGTCTTAATTATCACAGTTACACCTCTTTTGTTATGTTTCATATAAAAAGTTTTACCCTGCAAAATTTGAAACACACCAATACATTTACCAAATGCAGAGTAAATATTATATTTACAAGTATAAGAAGCCCTTTCATCTTTGGCTCAGTGTAACCAAGAGTTTCAGACATGTTATAATATGCCTCCAACTTGCTATATTCCGGCCATTTTTCCCCAAAATACTGCAGATGCCTCAGGACAACCTGAAAAACAACAGCTTTCAAGTAATTATATAAATGTTAGATCCCAGTAACAGTGTGTGAGTTTATGCATCTGTGTTGGCAAAATACGTTGTCTTGTTGTTCTGGTATTGCATAAATAATTACAGATAATAAGAGTGATTATATGTACATTGATGCTGGCTGTAGGATTTTATCCAAGGTGTCTTCAGAACCCAGAAAGCAACTGACTAAGCCACATCATTGACTCTTTGCTCAAGGCAGATGGGATTTAAATAAACCAGTAAGAAAAATGTGAATAGTGAAAATCTGATCCAGGCCAGCTTTCTCTAGCATGTTATTAGATTGGTTTGAATGTCTCTAACTCCTTTTTAAATATAGACATCTGAAGATGAATGTTTTCAGATTTTAACATTGTAGCTTCCCTCTACTTACACACACACACATGCATTCTGATCAGATAAATAAATGTTGTTTATTTCTTTTTTTTTTTCTTTTGTAAAAATTGTTGCTAAAATTCATTGTGTTGGCAATGCAAATTGCCATGTGGTTAGTAATTTAGATACAAGCCTCTCATGCAAATTACATCTAAACACAGTGGGAATTTTGTCCGTAGTGTCACCAATAATGAGATGCTAATTACATAAATCAAAGGTAGATGTTTCTAATCAGTAATGCTTTGTATAATAATGGGTAAGATCATGATGTATTTTTGATGTCAGTGAATAAGAGCTCTAAATAGCCTAATTATTATCTCACATTCACTTTATGTTTACTTGCTGAAATTTAAAAAAGAAATCTGTATATGACTGGTATTCATGCCAGGGACAGAGACTAGTGATGGGCGAATTTATTCGCCAGGCGCAAATTCGCGGTGAATTTGCACGATTCGCCGCCAGCGAATAAATTTGCGAAACGCCAGTGAAAATTCGCCGGCGTCAAAAAAAATTGCGCCGCCGTCGGAAAAAACGGACGCCGAAATTTTCGCCGTTTCGCGAAATTTGCACATTTTCCCGCAAAGCTAAACGGCGCAAATTCGCCCATCACTAATAGAGACTATTGGGTTCAGACTATGCTACCAAAGTGGTGCACACCAGGTTCCAAAATTTATGAAGGCTTAATGACATATTGGACCCCAATAATCCTCAGAATTAGGGAAGCAGGGGCTTGACAGGGCTAGGAGGGGTATCCCCACCCCCTCCTTTTTTCCTTGGCGGGTAGGGGCGGGTTTTGATTGTCTGAGAGTTCCCGGGGCTGTGCAGAAGGGGGCAGAGCTACACAGAACAGCTTACCGGTCACTCTGCTCCAGGACGGGGAAGCAGCAGCCACTTGCAGCATCCCGCTCTCCCTCCCTATGAAACGGATTGTGGAAATGGTGTTTGTAGTCGCAGTTGGCGGAGGGTACCTTTACACGGAGCCCATGGGGAAGTTAAAATGGGGTTTTTTACAAGTAGTGGAAGAAGCCGGTAGGCCTGGGGGTCCTCATGGGAATGTAAGCAGCCCGGTTTAGGGGTGGAGTGAAATGGAGCAGAAACCAGGCTCGTCAGTTGGGGCATAGTCAGCCCTCAGGGGGCTAAAATTACTTAAGGTTCTCTGTTAAAAAATGTTTGTTACACAAACGGTTTGTTACAAGTTGTTAATGTTATACATGTTAAGTTATATAAGATAAATAAATAACTGCGGCCATCTCTTTCCAAAAAGGTGGTTGGTGTTTCATTGGGGCAGGTGGTATGGGGTTGGGTCAGAGGGGGATGGGTGCAGTCTCGACGCTGCACCAGTCATGTATGGAAAACAAGAATGTGCCTTTTATAAACTGCTTGTCTAGCAGTGGGTTAAATGTTTCTGCTGTGTTAGTTCAGGTGAAGCAGTCAGATAAGCACAGGAACTTTTGGTACATTTATTAGAACATGGCAGGTAGGTCTTGCCCTCTCCATAGACAGGAAACAGGAATATGAATCATGAGGCAAAACAGCAGGAATGCCCTTAACCAAAATGTCCACACAAGCAGGTTACTACAGCACCAGTGCATTATACTCTTTTAATATACTTACAAAGTAGTGTTTCAGGTTGTTTTGTTTGAAATTTTTTGCAAAGACCGTATTGGTCAAAGTGATCTTTTCCACTTTCTGCTGCCTCCTTTCCCAGGTTGTGCAGGGGAGTCATCGGCACTCAGCACTGTAGAATAGGAACCAATCAGAAGCTAGGCTGACCTGTTAGAGAACTAAAACCTATCTTTGCTTTTGCGACTTCAGGGCTTCTATTGGCTATTCCCCTCCTACTGTGCTTATGGCAGTGACAGTTAGAGCACACCCACCCATTATCTGAAACACAGATAGGGACCATAGCAGATCTATACGGAGCTCCAATAAAGGGCCCATAAAGGGCAACCGTCAGCTTTACTTTCACTTGCAGGTATTGGAGCTTATTTTATGGTAAATAGAAGCAAAACACATTGGGAAATTTTAAATATATAAATGAATGTTGGGGGTTTGCTGCATGCAAAACAAATTACAGACTTGCCAGAATGCTGAGATTCATTACATGTGCTCAAGATCAGAATTAACACTATGGGCCTTATCATAATTCGGAGTTGTTTAATTTTAGAGGTTTTTTTTAGAGGTTTTTTTTTATTAAGAAATACAAATATAAAAACTTGAGTGAATAAAGTCATTGAAAAAAGCTTACAAAACCTCAAATTTGTTTACAAGCTCATAAAAACTTAAAAAAACCACATGTTGTATTTACAAAATTCTCAAGCTGGTTCCAGTATTAAATGTATGTTTTCAAATGCTGACTAGTAAAATGGGAGAGCTGGGAGTGCTGGCGCTAGAGAGAAAATATGATGTGATTGGCGTTGCCGAAACATGGCTGAATGAGCCGCATGACTGGACAGTTCGTTTCAGTGACTTTATTTGTTTTTAGAGGGACAAAGACAATAGAAAAGGAGGAGGGGTAGTATGTCTGTTACGCAGGAGTTAAAAGCTAATATAAAGGAGGAGGTGATGTTAGAAAACGAGGGGGCTAAAGCCTTGTAGGTGGAGTTTTTCACTAATTGTAAAAAGTCCAGCAAATTAATTGTTAGAGTATGCTACAATAGATAAAAACATGAACTTTAAAATTCTATTTCAATGGCCCTGTATAAAGCTAAATTTGAGTTGTATTTTTGTTTATATTATATTATGCTGTAGAGCTATTAAACTATAAATCTCCTCTTTTCAATCATTACTTAGCTTTTCTGCTATACAAATATTATTTGTTTCACGTATATTTTAACTTTATTTTATTTAAAAAATATTGTTTTTACACTGACTTTGTTAGACTAATACAGACTGCTAATATTTAGCTTAAAACATATATTATTTTGTCTTAATAGGTGATGTGCTTTGGCTAAGAGAAAATGACAGCAATTAATACTCAAACACAGTAGTAAAACACTTACAAAGTTTATTATTTGTTTCTCTTATCAGCTAATTAAAAACATCTGCAGGGTAAAATGTGTAATAAATGTGTGCTTAGAGAGACAGCATGAATATAAACACATTTTCCTTCCAGTGAAGTCACATAGTAACATAGTTACATAGTAATTAAGGTTGAAAAAAGACACACGTCCATCAAGTTCAACCTTTTAGTTTTTTTTGTTTTTTTTTAATCTGCCTAACTGCTAGTTGATCCAGAAGAAGGCAAAAAAAACCCATCTGAAGCCTCTCCAATTTTCCTCAGAGGGGGAAAAAAATTCCTTCCTGACTCCAAAATGGCAATCGGACCAGTCCCTGGATCAACTTGTACTATGAGCTATCTCCCATAACCCTGTATTCCCTCACTTGCTAAAAAGCCATCCAACCCCTTCTTAAAGCTATCTAATGTATCAGCCTGTACCACTGATTCAGAGAGAGAATTCCACATCTTCACAGCTCTCACTGTAAAAAACGCCTTCCGAATATTTAGGCGGAGCCTCTTTTCTTCTAATCGGAATGGGTGACCTCGTGTCAGCTGGAAAGACCTACTGGTAAATAAAGCATTAGAGAGATTATTATATGATCCCCTTATATATTTATACATAGTCATCATATCACCCCTTAAGCGCCTCTTCTCCAGTGTGAACATCCCCAATTTGGCCAATCTTTCCTCATAGCTAAGATTTTCCATATCTTTTACCAGCTTAATTGCCTTCTCTGTACCCTCTCTAATACAATAATGTCCTGTTTGAGTGATGGAGACCAAAACTGTACGGCATATTCTAGATGGGGCCTTACAAGTGCTCTATACAGTGGAAGAATGACCCCTCCTCCCTTGACTCTATGCCCCTTTAAATACAGATGAAGATCTTATTTGCCCTTGATGCTGCTGACTGGCATTGCTTGCTACAGCCAAGTTTATCATCTACAAGGACTCCAAGGTACTTTTCCATAATGGATTTGCCTAGTGCAGTCCCATGTGGCTTGGATATTTTTACATCCCTGGTGCATTTTACATTTATCAACATTGAATCTCATTTGCCACTTAGCTGCCCAGATTGCCATTTTTCAAGATCGTGTTGCAAGGATGCCTGGCGCAAATTTGGGCGAATTACTGCAAATAAATTTGCGAAACTGCCGTGATAATTTGCCTACGTTAAAAAATTTTGGACGCGCATCCAAAAAGTCGCTTGTGTCAAAATTGACGCGCCTCAACAATATTCGGACTCCCATTGACTTAAACACCGGCGGCAAAAGTGATGTAAGCATCCATCTTGACACTGGTGTCAAAATTTACACGGACATCAATTTTCGAGTTTCACAATTTTTTCGTGCATTTTCCACTGATTCGTGAATTTTGCGGGAAATTCAAGATTTTTTTCGGCAAAGCAAAACTGGAGAAATTCGCCCAACACTATTTGTTATCTACAGAGATCTCAATTAAGAAGGCTCCCAACACACTACCATTTAGTGTATAACTTTTATTTATGTTATTTCTACAAAAGTGCAAAATCTTGAGTTTATCAACATTAAACCTCATTTGCAGATGCACTGTCTAATTTACCAATTTAAATTGAATGTATTAAATTGAATATATGGGGGCACATTTACTTAGCTCGAGTGAATGAATACAATAAAAAATACTTTTAATTTTGAACTTTTTTTTTGGCTGCTTCGACCATCGAATTGGCTATTTCGACCTTCGACTACGACTTCGACTTCGAATTGAACGATTCTAACTAAAAATCGTTTGACTATTCGACCATTCGATAGTCGAAGTACTGTCTCTTTAAAAAAAACTTCAACCCCCTACTTCGCCAACTAAAACCTACCGAACATCAATGTTAGCCTATGGGGTAGGTCCCCATTCGACCCTAAGTAAATGTGCCCCATAATGTAATTTCAAGGAAGACCTCTAAATAAAATATTATTCCCCATTCTTGCAGTGAACATCCTGATGAAGAGAATTTCAGGGTTCAATTGTCAGGGGCCTATTGGCTCCCAGCAGGGAGTAGTCAGGACCAACGAGGAAGCTTAGGCTTAAAAGTCCAAGTTTGTGGTACCAATAGGGATCAGGAGTAAACATAGTCAAAATCCAGGTAGAGGTTCAATAGGCAGGCGCATTAGAAGGAAGGTCAAGGTTCAGCAAGGTCGAAGTCCAGGAATCAATACAAAAAGGAATATAGAACACCCAGGAAAAATCCTATTATCAGGCATTGAACCCGTGACCTCGGCATCTTTTTATTTCAAATCTTCGCGCTGGATGGCTGACGTCATTGTGCTGGTGATGAGACACCGGCAACACTACCCATGTGGCAACCATGGGAGCCACCATCTTGGGAGCAGCGCAGACAGAGACGGAATTGGTTATATATGAAAACATATTTATTGCTTAACCTGGCCATTGCTCCAAGAATATCTTGGATAGCACATAAACGTTCATAAGTCTGAGATGGCCCTAGTGCAGGGGTGACATTCACTATTATAGTAAGAAAATAGGCATTCATGCCAAATCTCACTCTGACTGACCATCAGGATGGGCTTCAAAGAGAGCAGTGAAGCATTATCTCAAACTCTCATCCTCACTGGTTTTCAGGCTTCATCCAGTGTTTTGGGCCAGCATAAAGGTAATAGCTGCATAGTTGTGAATGTATAAACTAATGTTTATGACACTCTAGCAGCAAGTGACTTAACATAGCCATGCATATGGGCTACTTAGCCAAATTTACTGTTTGTTAATGTGTAAATGTATGCATGCCTCAGCAGTTTGGAGAGTCATGTCATCCAAGTTGGTTTATTCCAGAGAATAGATAGATCTCTTGATTATTCATCTTCTAAGCACATGCATGAAGCACCGACAGATCTGGAAATAAAATGGACTATGGTTCATTCTCACTTTCATGTAGATCCACATTAAAATACATAACCTTGACCATTTTTCTCCAGGGTCAGAGGTGGCAAAATAATGGCATACTCTAAGACTTCAGCACTGTATGTTTCTCAATTATCTACCAAAACAGTGGGTCATGAGGGATTCAATAGTGTAATAACAGGCTGATGACACTAAAAAGGTCAGCTAAAAATGTGATTCTCGGTTAGGCTAAATTTGTATTTCTTTTTTTCTCTAATTGTCTCTTATTATATTCCATCTTCCACAACACTAACAAAAATAAGCCCTAGAAACTAGCTGTTTAAATTGATGAGCTAAAAGTTAAATCATTCAAAAAATAAATAAATAGACATAGACTGGGCATCAGATTTAATCACCAAGAGCAACCAATCAAGATCTGTAAGCAAATGTCTTACTGGTTGCTATTGGTGACTAGACCTCAGCAAACTATTCCCATTCATTACATTATTACACTATTACTTTTACCCAGAAATTCTTTTAGCATAGCACAAGCTACATTATTTTTGTCATAACAAACTACAACCTTATTGGACTTATTGTCTTTTTCTTGTAACTATATAATGCTGGGAATAATAAATGAGTTACAAGGTGTAACCAAAAAGCATATAGCATGTTCTATTTGTACTTTTATAAATGAATTATAAATTATCCTCTTCAAACTAAATAAATTATTGTCTGTGAAAGTGTCTTCTGCTGCAAAAAAAAAATGCTATTACTGCAAGAAAAAAGGAACAGAAGGGCAAAGAGTGTGATTAAATATAGTCTTAGAGCCAGAGTGTAGCTAATATGTTATGATCTATTTTATTTATTAAGAAAGGGCAATTATGGAAGAACTAAAATGAAAACATCAGTGTAAACTAATTAAGACAGCTAAAAATGGACCAACGTGTCTTTGTCATTCTTAGTTGTGTAAATATTAGAAAACTTTGGCTTGTCAAAGTGGCTTTCATTAAAAGTTATTTCCACCTCACTTTGTACTTTAATATATAAAAACTTTAATACAGTTGATTTCTTGCTGTGATGGAACAGAAGTTATACTGGCATGGCACCAGCAAATAAAGCACAAAGTGAACTTTAAAAAAAATGAGTTAACTCTTAGCAGATTTTTATAGTAAAAAGTGCTGCCTTGGAATTATTCAAAATCATATGATTTTAATGATCATGGTTGTACAGCCTTTATGGGGTTTACCTTGTCATGGTATGATGGTATCAACTTTATGATCATAACTAAAAAAACCTGTTTTTGTAAACACATGCACTTGCATATATACTGAATTACTTTCAGGCAATGTGCATTGATTAATTGGCCAAATCAGTAGCACTTCCATTGTATTTAAACACATTTTAACTTAGCCTTTTGAGTGCTCTCACAACCCCACTTTTTGTATATTGTATTGTAGCCAGAGGAGGAGGGAGGGTGGGCAACACACGGGAGGGGGGGTGGGTTTTTGCACCAACTAGGTTTCCTTCCCCTTTAAAAGCCGCAAAAACTAGTAGCGGGGGAGGATCTAGCCCTCAGACTGAAACCAAGGTTTAGGAGACATTTATCATTAGTAATGCTTCAATGCAGAGATACAAGCCTTTTTATACTATGATTAAAGGTAAACAAGTTAGGGACTACCATATCGGGTTTACCTTGACGTGGTGTGGTGGCTTATCAACTTTATGATCATAACTTTGTAACTAAAAACCCCTGTTTCTGTAAATACATGCACTTGCATATATACTGAATTACTTATGAGACAGGGAACCAGGGAATGTGCATTTATTAATTGGCCAAATCAATAGCACTTCCATTGTACTTACATATTTTTAACTTAGCCTTTTGAGTGCTCCCCCCCCTTTATATATGGTGCAGCCCTTGTGTTTGCTTTCAATTTATAATAACATACATAGCAGATATAGTTGAAAAAAAGACACATCCATCAAGTTTAAAGGGATTCTGTCATGAGTAAACATGTTTTTTTCAAAACGCATCAGTTAATAGTGCTGCTCCAGCAGAATTCTGCACTGAAATCCATTTTGCAAAATAGCAAACTGATTTCTTAATATTTAATTTTGAATCTGACATGGGGCTAGACATGCTGTTAGTTTCCCAGGTGCTCTCATTCATGTGAGTTTTGTTCTGATAAGCTTCAGCTATTCTTTACTGCTGGAGTGTTATCACCCCCTCTCCATTTCCCCCCAAATTCCTATATACAGAACAATGAGAATGTAAAAGGATAACAGCTTTCTGGTAGATATGAGAATAGTACTGAATAGTAAAAACCCAAGTCCCATTACAACTTGTCCAGTTACATTGAGTTGAAGAAACAATAGCCTGTCAGAAAGCAGTTCCATAGTGCAGCAATGGTTCTTTCTAAAAGCACAGGATCAGGCACAATGACCTGAGATGGCTGCAAACACAGCAATATTACAACTTAAAAATACACTTGTTAGTTTAGGAATACAATTTTATAAGGTAGATAGTGATGGGCGAATTTGTTCGGCAGGCGCGAATTCGAATTTGCGCGATTCGTCGCCGCCGACAAAATTCACTAAACGCCCGCGAAAATTAGTCGACGTCAAAAACATTTCGGAAAAAAACGGACACCGGCGTAGAAAACACACGACAGCGTTGAAAAAACACCCGCCGCCGTCAAAAATGGACGCCGGCGTAAAAAACGAGACGCTGGCGCCGCTCCGTGAATTTTTCATCGTTTCGGAGAAGCGAAATGGCGCAAATTCGCCCATCACTAATGATAGAATGAATTTGTAATGTAAACAGTGTAATAAAGAAATAAAAACTGCACCATAAAAATCATGACAAAATCACTTTAACCTATCTGTCCAAATGAAGCCTATGTAACTGTTAGCTGATCTAGAGGCAGGCAAAAATACTGTGACCCCATCTGAAGCTTCTTCAATTTGCCTTAGAGGGGAAAGAAATCCTTCCTGATTTCAAGGGGCATTTGGACCAGTGCCTGGACTTTGTACCAATAGTTAATTTCCATAACAATTTGTCAAAAGTTTATCATATGATCTCCTCATATATGTAAATAATTATTATATTTCCTTTAAGTGCCTCTTCTTTCATGCAAACATTCCCAACTGGGCCAACCTTTCCTCGCAACTAAGGACTTCCATACCCTTTATCAGCTTAATCACTCATTTTTGGACTTTATCGGTTTCCTAATTATAATTCATAATTCTGTATAAATCGATGGAAGCTGACATTTCTATGATATTTCAGGCTGTACTACATTTCTTGAAAGGGTAGTGTGCACACTAAGAAAATGCTAGATTTGTGACTATTTTGTTTTATTTTTATAATGTTATCTGAGATGGTGCTGTTAAACAATTAACATATATATAATAAATCTTGAGACTGCACTCAATAGTCGAACTCCAGGTCCCATATAATCTTAGCAGTTCTCCCACACTGATACTCTTTTAATTACATGCCCTCCGGGTTTTTAGCACGCGGCAGAATTTGGCAAAAAGTTTTGCCCATCACTACACAGAGCACAATCTGTTTAATATTGTTCTTATTCATCCTGAATGAGGTGAGTGAGCAAAGGAACATTCCAGTGAGAGATACTACAGACTTAGGCTGCATGTATATCAAGGGTTGAATTTCGAATTGAAATAACTTCGAAATTGGAATTCAAAAAGACCAACAAAAATTAAAGGTTTTTTTTGGTCGAATAGGTCCGTTTTTGATAGAGTAATTCTGTATTTGGCTGAATTCGAATCATACGAATCGAAGGAATAGCACATTAGATCGGATTGTGATTCAAAAAAAAAAGTCCACCAATTGACTCTAAATAGGTCATAGGAGGTCCCCCATAGGCTAAAACAGCTATTCGGCAAGTTTTAGATGGCGAATGGTCGAATTTTAATTTTTAAAGAGACAATACATGATAAATTTTAATATTCAAATTTTTGAAAAAATTTCAAATTCGAATCGAATTTGGACTATTCCCTAGTCAAAGTACACAAAAAAATAAAAAATTCTAATTTTTTTCATTTGAAAATTCACGTCAACCTTTGATAAATCTGGCCCTTAGTATTCTGTGGGTCTTAGGAATCACAAACTGACAAGTCTATTTGCAAACTGATACCAAAACAGATATATAGCAAAAAGCTTTAATATATATTTTTTCAGAATGTTTGATATTTCTATTCCCAACAAAAATATCTTGGTAAATAAATGATAATAAAGTATTTGTCTGAAACCAAGATACATGCAGTACTAGCGATGAAGTAATAACAGAAAACATAAAGCTGGGCCAAAAGTTAAAAGCACCCAAAGCAAGCGCTGGACATTACTGTTTCACCACTCCCTGTTCCAGCTCTCTTGTCAGAATTAAAGAAGGCAGAAGAGGGTCCTAATACCCCCCAACACAACATTGCATCATGTCTCTGCTGCCTACTAGGGATGGGCGAATGTTTTCGCCTTGTTTCGCCGGGTAAATAATGCCCATAGACTTGAATGGCGTTTTTTTGACGCCCGTAATGGGCGTCCCCAAATTTTTGGCGAAACGGGTCAAATTCAACCTTCCCTGCTACCTACCAATAGTTACGGTACTGAACATACTGCATAACTAAATGTCTTGAACATAAATAAATATTAATGCTCATCACAATCAACTTTAAAAGGGATCATTCTCTTTTGCTGGTGGAAAAATCCACTTTCCTCTATGAAAAAGAGCTCAAATTAGATGAGGTATGATATATCTTATATTCTGGGTTACTGTGCTAGCACAAGGCCATCACAGCCAGTGATGTAACTATAGAGAAAGTAGACCCCGCAGTCACAGGGGGGCCCAGGGAACAGAGGGGTGTGGACTGTAGGGTCTGCTTCCTCTATTGCTAATAAAGACCCCCCTACTCCCAAGCCGCTCTCTTAGCGGTGGCTAGGAAGGGGGGCACAAGTTGGGTATGGTTGGGAGTGGGCAGGTTAGAGGTGGGCCAAAGGCAGGGCAGGACATGGGCAGAGGGATGGAGATCAGAGTGCGTCAGGCCTCTCTGAAGATTTTTTGCAGGGGGCCACTGATCATAGCCCTTTAACAGTGAAGTTGTGTGTCTCTGAAGATGTCCCTATTGCACCCCATCTTCTTTTGTGTTCATTCACAATAGATACTCTGAACTGCAGTCAGTTGCCTGAGATTAGGAACCAACTCATGTTAAACAGTATATGTACTATATACAATTTGTGATACTGATACAATTCAGATTACACATTACATAGCACCATAGGAACATGCATTCTGCATTGTAATTAATTAATAATCAATCTTGTAGCATCTGCTTCAATGACAGATGTAACTTTCTACTAATGCTTAGATCATTTCCAAGAACCTCTAATTTTAGCTTTTCAACAGTAGCTAGTGATGTGCAAAAGATGGTTTAACAAGATCAGAAGGTGGGAACTTTGTTTGGGTTACAGTACAGGCAGTTCATACAGTAAGTAGGTCAGGTGTGGTAATATAACCTAAGGCTACAGGATGGTAAAACAAATTCAGAACAATTATTAAACTGTCTGGCCTTTTCAAAGCACTTAATGGAGAAGGAAAGGTAAAAATCAAATAAAGTTGTATGTATTGTCCACATTTTGGAGAGCTACTTACAAGAATTGTGCCTCTATATAGTTTTGCCTTTAGCTGTATTTCAATATCGTGGTAAAAAATATTGATAAGTGCTTGTAATCCCAAAGACATCCCTCTCGGTATCCAATGAGGCTGTAACAGGGCTCGCACATGTGCAGTAGTAATTCTGCAAGCCCTGCGCATGTGCAATACACCACTTTACTTCCCCCATACGATCGATGATAAACCGGTCATGTGGTGCGAGTCAACGTCATCATTGACTTCTGGTTCTCCTCCCCTTCATGCAGTGCCAATAGGAACGATCGCTACGGGTTGCTATAGCAACATGATCGTTCCTTAGCATATCTTGCGTTTATTTCGGTCAGAACGCTTTCTCTCCTCACTCAAGCTCCTTTCTCCTAATCTCTTTTCTTTGCATGCCATAATCTATCATCCCATCTGTTTAGCCTCTTTTTTCTCATAGAAATAGGGAATGGCCCTGAAATAAGCCAAATGTTTTGCAGCACAAGGGCCTACTGACATCTGGGCCCACCTGGATACCAGGTAAACTCCCGGTGGGCCCTGGTGTCAGTCTAACACTGCCTACTGGTTTTGTCTAATTTTTAAGTTTTTGGGGTAAACTTAGGCTATGGTGATCCAAGTTACAGAAAAGTTTTGAAGCATTCTGGGTAATCGATACCATGCCTATATATAGGTTACTTTGACTTTTTGATAATTTAGTATAAAAATAACTTATCTCAGTATTATATGTTCTTCTATTCACAGCATTGTTACCCTTTAACATTTGATTTGCCATTTCTCCTGCATAGGGTCTGCACTAATTTCCAGTATGTTTAGTTTATATTGTTTGGGCCACTTTTGCAGGAAATTCTATTTGATTTCTCATTCCTAACAATCTAAATTTTAAAAATGATTTCCTTTTTCTCTGTAATAATAAAACAGTACCTTGTACTCAATCCAAACTCAGTTATACTGTAATTAATCCTTATTGGAAGCAAAACGAGCCTAGTGGGTTTACTTAGGGGCAGATTTATCAAGGATCGAATTGAAAAATTTGAATTTCGAGCTAATTTTAGTGTACTTTGACTAGGGAATTGTCAAAATTCAATTAGAATTTGAAAAATTTTTTAAAAAATTTGAATATCGAAATTTATCATGTATTATCTCTTTTAAAATTCAAGTTCGACTATTCCCATCCAAAACCTGCCGAATTCCTGTTTTAGCCTATGGGGGACCTCCTAGAACATGTTTGGAGTAATTTGGTGGACTTTGAAAAATCAAAGTTTTTTATTTTAAAATACTGTACTTCGAAGAATTCGATCAAATACGATCCGAATTTGATTCAAACAAATACTGACTATTCACTCAAAGTTAAAAAATTCAATTTTTTTTTAATAAATTTCGGTTGCTCTTTTTTTATTTGAATTTCGAGTTGATGGGAGTTTAAAAAAAACTATTATTGTTTACAAGATTTTCTAGTAGATGTAAGGTATGAAAATCCAAATTATGGAAAGATCCGGAAAAAAACCCCAGGTCCTGAGCATTCTGGATACCAGGTCCCATACCTGTACTTTAAATAGTATTTACCAATTTTTTACTCTCTGCTGACTTCTCCTTTGAACTTTTGGAACTTTAAAAGACTTTCCATGCCACCTAGGGAAGGTGTTCTGCCCTGGAGCTGAATGCCGCTTACAGCCCCCTGCAAAACCCATTAATGATGCTACAGATGCTGAATGTTATCTGACCCCCTTGGAATAGCTATTACACACCTAATAAATGCACCAGTGTATAATGATGAACATACAGGCAGGTGGTAAAAAAAAGGCTGTCAGGAAAAAAAGGGCAGCTTGTGCATATATTTTGAGTCCATTTAGCACACTGCTAGGCAACATATATGAACTCTCCTGTATCTTTACATTCATTGCAATGCAATTCTGTATTTGTTTCAATGTGCAAAAAGAAATGAGAGCATTGAAAGGACCTGTGGTTACTTAATATAAGCATCCTCACCTCTGTCTACAATGCAGAAATAGAAATTAGGTTGCTGACTAAAAACTTTTGTTGGACAAACACTATTACTTGTTATACACTCCGGTGCCCATAGTTATTTCAGGGAAACAGATGGTGAGAGGAAAAAAATAAAGCTGTGTAAGCTCCACTGAGACCCAATATCTCTTTCATTTTTTATTCTGTTTTCTTCTAGCAATGTACTCAAGGGAAAGTACAACCTCAGATTTTATAGGCCAGGTGCTCTGCTAAAGAACAGCACCGAAAGGCAAAACGCTTTTGATTTGTTTAAAAGCATTCCTTCCACCAATGACAAGCTTTGGATTACTAATCACTCAGCAGCTCTAGACAGACATACAGTTACATGTGGAAAATAGATAAACAATTAGCCATTGTCACCCTTGTTAAGGTGCTGATTTATTTACCAATGAAAAATAAAAGGCAGTCATTTAATCCTTTCATTTCTTGTTAGATATTACTCAAACATAAAATACAAAGCTAAAATTAAAAATTAGAATTTGTCAAATCTGTGTATGTATATATACAGATGAGATATCTTTAGAAATTATTTAGTACAGCTAGAACATCATAGAGAGATATAAAGATTTATAGAGATGTGGAAATATTGTTCCCTTTCTTGTTTGCAGCTTTGATATATTTCAAACCTTTTCTTCAGTTCTAGCAATATCTGAATAGAGCCTTGGAGAGAAAAATGATATAATACTGTTTCTATGACATTTACTTAGAGGCACATTTACTTAGTTCGAGTGAAGGAATAGAATAAAAAAACCTTTCGAATGTTTTTTTGGCTACTTCGACGATCAAATTGGCTACTTCGACTACGACTTTGACTTCGAATCGAACGATTTGAACTAAAAATCGTTCGAATATTTGACCATTCGATAGTCGAAGTGCTGTCTTTTTAAAAAAAACTTCGACCTCCTACTCCTACTAAACCTCAATGTTAGCCTATGGGGAAGGTCCCCATAGGCTTTGTAAGCTTTTTTTATCGAAGAAAAATCGTTCGATGGTTGCTAGGGTTATTTGGACCTTAGCAGCCATATTGCTGAAACTGCAAACTGTAGAGCTGATGAATACAAATCGAAATAACTTAATGACCACAAATAATTAGTGATGGGCGAATGTCTCCCGTTTCGTTTCGGCTAAAATTTGCACATTTACCACAAAATTCGCAAAACTGTGAAAAATTTGTGGAAATATCGTGAAATCGGAAAGTTCACAAAAAAATTGTGAAATTCTAAAGTTTTCACAAAAAAATGTTGGAATTCAAAAGTTTTCACAAAAAAATCGGGAAATTCGAACATTTTCACGGAAAAATCATGAAAATCTGACATTTTCATGGAAAAAACGTGAAAATCGGAAGTTGGCAGCGGCCAATTTTCATGGGAGATTCGCAAATTCATTTGCCAGCGTCGAAACGTGGAGATTTGCCAAAAATTTGTGCCAGGCACATTTATTCGCCCATCACTACAAATAATAAAAATTTTTATAATAAAACTTTTTATAACCCAAAAGTAAATTTTCTCAGAATATCACCCAAGATCCTCCTGCAAATATGTTTTCTTGTAAAGATTAACAACAATTAACTCTCCCCAAACACACACACGTGTGTCCCTGCCATCAAAGCTATTACTTATATGTACAAAAGATCCCATATATGGGGGCAATGACAATTTGCAATGCCCAGAGGATTTTAGAGGAAATTGTTCCCGATGTTCAAGTAATTTAATGACCTCAATGATGGATAAGTCCACAATTATTCAGAAGGGAGAAGTGTATTCTAAAATAGCACTGTTTCAATAAAGAGAAAATGCTTTCTAACCGTGGAGGATTTTTTTTCTTTTATTTATCCTAAGTAATGTGCTGGCAGATGGGATCAATCCATACCACCAAACACTATGTTTTAAATTAATCAAGACGATGTAATTAAATTCTTTTCTCCATAGAATTTGAAGCTTCCACTTTTTTAATTAAAGTGAACTTGTTTACCAGGCATAACATTCCTTGTAAGCAGTAGGTGTAAGCAATGATATCCTGTGATGAACCTTTTATTGCATAGCAAGGAAAAAAAGTTCAATTTTCTCATTATCTCCTATATAATTTGTGTTATGTCAAGCTAAGACACACTTCATAAATCAAATGTCCCCTTTGAATTATTAAGACTGTAAAGTAGCATGATTGAATCAGGAAGAATCAGTTAATTGCTCTTATATGAACTCATCCATATGACATGATATTCAAAAGTATGAGCTCAATACATTCATACTGTATATATATATATATATATATATATATATATATATATATATATATAAATATATAAAACGTTGGTCTCTTATACGAAGAATAAAAAAATAAAGAGGCAAGATTTTACATGGGTGTGCCAGTTTCAAGATTCAGATAATTTTGCTAATTTGAATGCATGAAACTGCTCAATACTGATTACTGGAAACACCAAATTGGTTGGATTATTTTGTTAAGCCTTGAAGATGATAGGCAGGTGTGTCCAATCATGAGAAAAGGTAAAATATTTACAGTAAGGTGGCCAATTGCAAGTTGTGCTTCTGTTTGACTCTCCTCTGAAGAGTGACAGCATGGGATCTTCAAAGCAACTCTCAAAAGATCTGAAAACAAAGATTTTTCAGTATATGGTTTAGGGGAAGGCTACAAAAAGCTATCTCAGAGGTTTAAACTGTCAGTTTTAACTGTAAGAAATGGAATCAGGAAATGGAAGGCCACAGCCCCAGGTCTGGCCGGCCAACAAAAATATAGGAGTGGCATTTGCGGAGGATTGTGAAAATGGTTACAGACAACCCAAAGATCAACTCCAAAGACCTGCAAGAACATCTTGCTGCAGATGGTGTATCTGTACATAGTTCTACAATTAAGCACAATTTGCACAAAGAACATCTATATGACAGGGTGATGAGAAAGAAGACCTTTCTGCACTCACTCCACAGAGTCATTTAGACAAGCTCATTTAGACAAGCTACAGACAATATTCTGGAATGGCCATCACAGTCCCCCAACTTGAATATCATCAAAAATCTATAGGATGATTTGAAGCAGGCTGTCCATGCTCAGCAGCTCTAAAATTTAACTGAAATGGAGAGATTTTGTATGGACAAATGGTCAAAAATAGTGATGGGCGAATTTATTCGCCAGGTGCGAATTTGCGGCGAATTTGTGCGATTCACCGCCAGCGAATAAATTCGCGAAACGCCCGCGAAAATTCACGGCAAAAATTAGTGAATTTCGCGCAAAAATCACGAATTTTTCGGCAAAGCGAAACGGCGCAAAATTCGCCCATCACTAGTCAAAAATACTGCCATCCAGAATCCAGACACTCACCAAAGGCTATAGGAGACATCTAGTTGTTACATTTGCAAAATGAGGCACAACTATGTATTGATATAAACAAATGCAAAGTTTGGTATGTGTTGCACAAAAGGCATAGCTCTTGCAAATATTATATGCTGTACATTGAATCTTATGTGCATATCTTCCTATATTTAACTTGGATTTAATAAAAAATCGTTGAAAAATTATGATTCTAATATCCAACAGTACATAATATTCACTCATTGTTATACCACATGACACCAAGCATGATATACAGAAGATTGTTTTGTGTTTGTGCTTATGGCCCCTAAATAAGCCTATAATCTTGTTTTTTAGCCTTTACAGTTCACATGGAAATAGAACATTCAGACGATGCTCCCATTAAATTTGTCAGGGGGTCTATTGGCTCGCAGCGGGAGTAGTCAGGACCAAGGTGGAAGCCCAGCAAGGGTTAAAGTCTCAGTATGCAGTACAAATAGGAATCAGGCACAATCGTTAAAGTCCAGGCAAGAGTTGAAACAGGCAGGCAGATAGGGATCAGAGTCAGGATCACAGCAGGAATCAAAACAAGGAATCTGACAGACAATAATACACCCAGATACTCACAGGATTGAAGACCTATAATTGGGCAGGGTTTCAGCGTCCAGGGCGGCCTTTTATTACAAATTTGTGGCACCAGCTATGATGTCATCATGCAGCGATGCCGCACCCATGTGTTCAGCATGGGCGCCGCCATCTTGGATTTTCATTGCGAACGCCTGGAAGGTAAGCAGCGCCGTCGGGTGCTTCCGGCAGTACTGACAAAATTATAATACAATATTTCTTGGTCAAAATTGACAGAAGATGCTTTCCCCTACTGCTTTCCTAAATAGTGGAAGAATAAGAAATCCCTAAAGCATAACACTTTAAAGCTCAAAAAGAGGCAGAAATAGATGCGTAAAATGTAGGGTGAAGTTGGTTTATAGTGAAAAGTAAATACATTCAATTAATACTGAGCAATATCCATTGCCTTTGTGGATGTGGGTACCTAGTTGGCTATTAAGTTGGTGCCTTTCTCCATCGAAACGACATACCAATAGCAACATTCATACCTGTGCATGTGCAGAGTATGTTACAAGGACAATAAACAATGCTCTACTTCTAAAAGACAGGGATTGAAAAAGTATGATCCACTTAATCCATGTAGATTAAAGTCTTAAATTGTTATTTTATGAAGAAAAAGGTAACTCCATTCTTTGTGACACCTAAATTATTTATAAGTGCTCTCACCACCTGTCTGCTACATACAATGCTGTTCTAACATCTGTACCATGGCGGTTTCAGAAGACTTCATACATCCATTCAAAACACTTCACACATCCATTCATGCAACTCTCACAATTAACACCTGTTTCTAGGAGTTGCATGACACATTGGATAATCCTATCACAGTAACTACACAGAATCAACACCTCTGTGAATTTCTTCAGATGTCACCTCTTTGAAGAGTTACAATGTGCCATTGTGATTGGATTAGTGGAAGATTTATATGGTGATAATTTCCCACTCCAGTCAGTTGAACTGAAGAAGCTGCTCGGATGAGTAGTGAAACGTCTTCATTGGTTAGTCAGCAAGTCCAGTTGTTTTTAGATTTACCTCTACTAAATATACCATGACCTGGATGAATGAAAATCTTCATAGTCAAGTGCTCTCACATAATACAAAACAGAACCTCCTCTCATAACCTTAGTTCTCCCTTGTTTGTGTTAAATAATGTATTGGCAATTTTTGTTGTGATTATTATTATCTGCTAGAATTATATTATTAGAATTGTATTACTCATCAGTTTTTTTTCGTCTTGTATTTTAAACACAGCCTTTTGACAAACCTATTTTCTGACCTTTGGTGTGTTCCCTTTCTTGCACATTGCAGTAATAACCTCCTCTGCACTTGTTAAGATACCTAGAATGTCTTTATGTGATTAATTAGATACATTTGTACTTTACAGTTGAAAATCTTTAATTTTAGATTGGAATATCATAACGGCATGATTTTCCTTTTTAATATACCTCCACTTCGTTTTTTTATGTACATTCTGTATTTCAATAGATTTCTCTTTCCTTTTTGTTAAGTAAGGGGTAGAGTGTGAATTTGTCAATATATATGGGCACTTGGTAGGTGCGGAAAGAACCAACATACTGTATGCCAGTATGTTCATATAGCGTTACAATACTGTAAAAGTTATTAAGGGAATAACAGACAGCCAGTTCCTAAGAGCTAGACATATCACCTCTATGATACATTGGGCCAGATTCAATTAATTGAGAAAAGGTTAATCTCATCATGGGCGCCATTCATTTTGAGGAGAAAAAGGTTTTCTCTTAAATCAGTTCCAGTTTTTTTTTATCATGGACTTCAACTGAGTTTTCACGCGATAACCTGTTACATAGTTACATATATTCATATATTCAATTCAGAAAAACTTATTTCACTGTTTATAACTTGAAAACTCTATTGAAGTCTATGGGAAAAAAAGTGGAACCTAATTTGGAGAAAAGTTTTTTCTCCTCGAATTGAATATCGTCTATGACTTTTTCAAGTGATAAACCATAAGATTTCTCACTGAATCAAATCAAAAGGTTCATTTCAAAGAACTGAGCTAGAACAGGTTAGTGAGAGCAAGGCCCACGCAAAAAAGTAAGGAATTATTAAAAAACTAAAAAAAAAGCTAGAAACGTAAACAGAATGCAATTACTGTAGTTGCAAGGTTTCATAAAAAGTATGTAGGGATCTCCAGATGTGATACTACTGTTGAAAGACATTTTATTACAAAAAATACATTTCACAGATAAGATGGCAAGTTTTAGAGCTCTAAGATCAGCGATTGAAAAAAAAGATGTTATATGGATCAAGAGACTAGACAGCTTAGATTCAAAATGTATGAATAAAACCTGTAAAACCATATTTGTGTTAATCTATCTTTGTTTTTTCTTTAACAGTATTTGAGGAATGCAAATGTTTATATATATTTGAATATTAGAATACTGGACACCTGGATAGGCTCTTATAGAGGTGTTTCCTGTCAAGAGAGGCCTAGGGGCCCATTCACTAAGTTCGAGTGAAGGAATAGAGGAAAAATAGTTCGAATTTCGAATGTTTTTTTTTGGCTACTTCGACCTTCGACTACGACCTTTGACTTCGAATCGAACGATTCAAACGAAAAATCGTTCAAATATTCGACCATTCGCTAATCGAATTACTGTCTCTTTAAAAATTTCTTTGACCCCCTAGTTCGCCACCTAAAACCTACCGAGGCCAATGTTAGCCTATGGGGAAGGTCCCCATAGGCTTGCCAATAATCTTCTGATCGAAGGATAATCCTTCGATCGATGGAACGATTATTTCCTTCGATCGAACGAATTGCGCAAAATCCTTCGACTTCGATATTCGAAGTTGAAGGATTTTAATTCAGCAGTCGAATATCGAGGGTTAATTAACCCTCGATATTCGACCCTTGATACATCTGCCCCCTAGTGTAGTATCATGGCAGATTGTGGCCAGCCTGAATAAAACAGTGACTGCCTACTCATGGTTACTCATAAAGTTTAGACAAATGCACCTTTCCTAAAGCTTATGAAAACAGGACAAAATTAATATACATTCAATTTTTTATATTTCCATTTGGCAAACCAATAATAAAATGGATACATGAAGGCATGGATACATGAAGGCATCTATTTTCATTAACACTATAATTAATACTTATTAAGTTATTCAATCTATCTAATTATCTAATCAAAAACTGCTGCAGGCTTTTCCTTAAATTCTTTTTTCTTACCAATACTCTAATTAGTTTTTGACAAATATTGATGAGTGAAACTGCCCCATATCATTTAGCCAAAAAAATTGTGAAACCATGGAAACGTTTGCAAAATTTTGAAATTTGACAAAATGTCACCAAATGCATTGGAGTCAATGGGCATTTTTTTGCCATGTTTTTTCTCACTCAAAATACATCATAGATAATGGGCCTTTTTGTACAAAGGTCATTGCTGAGACTTTTATCTGAATATCTGCAGTTTTTTGGGGAAAAGCTACAGCAGCAAAATAATGATCAATTTTATTTTTATTACGTTCAAAGGTAAGATTGTCACTGGACCAGTAGTGACAATTGGACCAGATGGCCATGCTCAAAGTGTGTTTTGTGATGGGTGAATAAATTCACCAGACGCAAACTTGCCGGGAATTTCCGCGTTTCGCTGCCGTCAAATAAATTTTTGAAACTCCTGAGAAAATTCCCTGCGAAAATTATACAGCGTCCAAAAAATCTGGACGTGCGTCAGAAAAGTCGCACACGTCAAAACCATTGCATGTCAACACTATTGAGATGCCTGTTGACTTTAACGCCAGTGTCAAAATTCACGCTGCCGTCAAAGAATTTTTTGCTAAATTTTTGGTGAAGTGGAAGAAATTTTCCCATCACTAAGGGGGGTTATTTATCAAAGTCTGAATTTATCTCAATATTTTCTGCTACAAACTCCGGTCAAATCCGCTCAGGTTTGTTACCCTTATTTATCATTACATTTTCCCGAAAAAAAAATTGCGAGGGAAAAAAAAATCAAAATTTCACGATTTTTTCTGGGTTTTTTTTCATCCATTTTTCACGAATTTCACTTTCTTCCAGAATTTTCACCCGAAAACTTTGGTGTATGGCACGAAACCCAGCGCACATCAAAAAATCATTGGGACTTCTCCCATTGACTTATATGCAACCTCGACAAGTCTGAGATGCTGGATTTTCAGATTTAGACTTTTCCTTCCTCAGAGTTTAATAAATTCTGAAAAATTCGTGATTTTTTTAAAAGTCTGACTTTATAAAAAAACAAAACACAAATTTTTCATGATTTTTGCATTCAGAGTTTAGTAAATAACCCCCTAAATGTGTCTGCTTGTCTGTAATAGGGATAATTGTGATCTATTTCTGAAAGCAGGGAAGTCCCTTTTGTCTCATCATTCTAAAACAGTGTGTATTATTGTTTAAATAACTGCCCCCAAGAAAAGAAAATACAGAGATGTCCACATTTTTGCAAAAAATGCTACACCTTAACTTATCTATCACTTTTCCACCTTCCACCCATATAAACATAACATGACTTTCAATGTAATTCCAGACTGTGTAGGCTTTAAAGATACTGCACAAAAATGCATACATTGTATTTTAATTTTGATATTAATGCAGGCGATATCAACCATAAAAAGCATAGACGCATTGGACTCTGCAACTACTGTGGACAATGAATATGATGAAAAATAAAAACTGAGAAGAATGGGTCATTAACCCTGTTTTAATGAAGTTAAAGCTTCCCTGGCTGTGGTTTCATAATTGCTTTTCTACAAGATTGTGGCTTAAGGTCTAGGTACCAGCAACTCCAGGTCAGATTTGTGCACAGTGCACAGACTGCATCTAATTTTCTATAAGTTTTCAGTGTGATATATAAAAGTAATTGATTCGATCTTATAATGGATTTTTAAAGTAACCTGTAAGTCCATTTCACGCCAATTAAAAATACAAAGTAGCATTAGAGAGAAAAAAAATCATTCCATACATTTGTATAAGTGATATCAGGCTTCTACTAATATTTATTCATGCAGATTAAATTGTTACTTTAGGTGTTAAAGTATGACTTATGAGGTCAGTCCCTCCATGATTTTTCAGAAGAATAATTGCAGGACAGCCAAGTATCCATGGTAAACAGAGATGTAAAGCTGATGCCACTTGCTCCCCCCCCTCCACTGCTCTAAGCATCCAACATGGGCACAGATCTCTAAAACAGACACCAAGTATGAGCAATACTTTAGTAAACTGTTTTATATGCCAAAGTAAGAGCAATATGCACATGGCCCTGTGACGACAACCTGTGAAAATCTGTCCTTTGTTCTTATGTAGATGTTTGTAAAGATAATTTGTAGTGATGAGGGAATAAATTTGGGAATGCGAATTTGTGTAAAATCCGCGTTTCCCACCAGGGAATAAATTCATGAAACTGCGGCGAAATTGCATAGCCGAAAAATCTGCCACATCCAAAAAAATGCGTCAGAACAGTCGCAAGCATAAAAATTGTTGCGTGGCAAAATTATTCGGACGCTCATTGACTATAATGTATTTGGACAAAATACATGTGTATAAAAATTGTTGCGCGCGACAAAATTGACGCGTGTCAAAATAATTTTGACGCCCATTGACTTCAATGCGTTTCGTGAATTATTCGCCTTTTCTTGAATAAATTTGCAAATTTTGCTGCGAAACGGGACAAATTCGCTCATCACTGATAATTTGTCTTATTTCATCCCTGACTATATATGTGTTTATGGCCTATCAGATTATAGGCCATAATTATTTGCTTTTTCACGAATTTCACAATAAATGTGTTAATTTTGCAGCAAAGCGAAATGGGACAAGTTCGCCCATCACTAATAATTTGTCTTATTTCAACCCTTTTATTTGACTATATAGGTGTTTATGGCCCTCCCAATTTCCACTCCTCCATCCTCCACCTGAACCAGTGTGTAGTAGTAGTGTACCTTTTACCACCTTACTCCTCTTGCTGCTATCAGGCAAAAAGGTGAGCACCCGGACTGGGGAGCATATGCAGCATCCTAGGTGATTGGCCTGGGCTGGCTAGGCCTATGAAGGCAGGGGCCCACCAGTTTTTCCCTGTGTACCCCCGGCCCAGTCCAACCCTGCTATCAGCTCTGGAGGTACAGTATTTTCCAAAGCACCTCAAATATCTTTTTATGTTTACTCCATCTGTTTGGCTGCCCACTTATCAGGGAAATATTCCACGAATGACCATTTTAATACACAGGCAAGTTGTCAAAAAAAATCTTTCCAAAAAATGCCTTAAGCTGATTGATATTTGTCAATTTTACACATATTTTACATTGTAAAAGTAGCAGGCGACGTTTTGTATTCAACACTTGCCCAAATCTTGGAGTGAATTGTTAGCATTCCAGGTAAAGTCCCCAGCATGATGGCAAACAAAGTCATGATACCAACTAAATGAGAACAAAACACTTCCTATGGAATTGGGTACCATTACCAGTTTCATGGGTTCTGGTCACACTCTCTGTTTACTCAGGCCACACTCCTAAAAATGCACAACTGAACATTGAGAGATTGATGTTTGGAAAATGATAGAAACAATTATGAACAAAGAGCTCAAACAACTGTTTTATTTCGTTCAGTGGCACATGTGCTTTTTTTTATTGCTATGTCCTTAAGAAAGGAACAAGGAAACAGAATGGGTTCAAACCACAAACACTGTGATTATGACACATACAAATGACTATTGCCCATAAGCATGGCTTCAAAACGAGCAAAAATGAGCAGAAACCCTGCATTATACCAAATAATCCTAAAGCAGCAGAATCCATTACCAACTTCCATTTTGTCGCAGAGGATTGTAGTTGAAAAAAGTTTTTGTAAGAGTCTTGATATCCATCACTGCTGGAAACTTTCCGTGAAGCAAAAATCTCATTTAATAAAGAAGAAAATCCTGCAGTGCCTCATTTTTTCCCTTATTAATTTTAATCCCATTTAAGTCTCAATTCATCAGGACTAATGGAAGATGTGAACAGTTATAAATGCATTAGGAAGATGCAAATTTTGGGAGGTCTCAATTCATATTGCGCTTAAGCATGGCTTCAAAACTACATGAGCAGAAACCCTGCATTATACCAAATAATCCTAAAGCAGCAGAACCCATTACCAACTTCCATTTTGTTGCAGAGGATTCTAGTTGAAAAAAGTTTTTGTAAGAGTCTTGATATCCATCACTGCTGGAAACTTTCCGTGAAGCAAAAATCTCATTTAATAAAGAAGAAAATCCTGCAGTGCCTCATTATTTCCCTTATTAATTTTAATCCCATTTAAGTCTCAATTCATCAGGACTAATGGAAGATGTGAACAGTTATAAATGCATTAGGAAGATGCAAATTTTGGGAGGTTGTTGTTTGTGTTTTTATTAATTTGATAAATTATGGATACAGGTATTTTTAATACTCACAATTCATTATTTAGTGTCTTATTATGGCTTAGAAAAATGTGAGTTTGCAGCTGCAGCTATTGATGATCTGAATTCTGAGCCAGAGGAGTTGATTCCAGAAATGACTAATTGCTTCTACATGAAGGTATAATGAACACTAATGAAAGATATGTATCACACCCAAAATACTATTCTCTACGTCTTACACCTAGATAATAAAGCAAGCAATAATTCTAAGAGGTCCACTCAATCTCTTTGTTGTTGGTGCGATTTACACATTTTTCTTATATGTTTTTATTTATTTGGTGATTTTGAATCTGTTTAATAGCTATTACAGATGTTCTTTCTTTTAAATGCAAAACATTTTGTTGTATGGCAAGAAATTAAAAGTTGTGTTGTCTATGTATTGGCGCTCTGTTGCTCTGAGCACTTTTCTATTTTTAGCACATTCAGTTAGATACTAACTATACAGTATTATCTCTTCAAATATATAACACAAAACAATTACGCCAATACATAAAATTACTTACATGCATTTGCAAATACTAACCAACTCATTGTAGAAATATCTGGCAATATAAATATAACCCTATCTTGGACCTTTATATGAGTTTCTAGCTTGGAAAAATTAATTACACTGTACTCCCTCTCAGTGGTGTACCTACCTCATGTGGTGCCCATCTGCAACAACAACATGTACCTGTACCCAGGCCCATTTCCCACCACTACACACTGCCCACTTGCATTTAGGTAGGATTTTATAACAAGAGCAGCTGGGGTGCAGGGTCATAAATGGAGCAGGAGGCTGGGTACTAAGGTTTTTATAATTTAGAGGAAGTAGTCCCTGTGGTCTGGGCACCTCTGTTCTCCAAGCCATGGATGTGGGGTCTGCTTCCTCTATAGTTACACCACTGCTCCCTCTCTCAGCTGGGCCTTCATGATAGTGGAGAAGGAAGCAGAAGTATGATGTAACTATGCCTCCCAGCTTCTGATAATGGAGCTACCCAGACCCAAAGGGTTAAAGGAGGAGAGCCTTGACAGGGTTAGGAAAGCAGGGAGGTGGAAGGGTCATACTAACTTCATAGGGAGGAAGGAGGAGGGAAGGAGTATCTTAGGTTGTCAGGACACCGCAGCATGATCAAGCCAGATCACATTGTCAGAGAGATGAGAATCCCACGGAACCTCCTTAAATGGTTTGGGGAGAGGGCAAGCTATTTGGTGGTTTTTGGAAGATTTGGCCTCTCCTCGTGGGCTTTTGGCTTCAAGTGCAAGAAAATGTAGCATGTTGTGTCTAAAAAAAACTGCAATGAAATGCAAATGGAGTAAAAGGCAACTCTAAATTTTCATGAGTGACACCAAGCAGAATATCATCATCATTTATATAGCGCTGTCAAGATACGCAGTGCTTTAGAATATAATGGAACCAGTTACCTAAAGCATTTAGATGCACACAAACCTATGTCTCAATTGTGTGTCAAACACAAAAATAAAAAAGCCTGTGTGTTACGAGCCCTTAAACATGAACAAATGGCTTACCGAGGAAAGCCACAGGGTTTATACTTGCAAGCAGATCAAATGAAGTAGATGAATGACAACAATATTCAAGCACAGAGCTCAGCAATGGAACCTCTGTGGATCCACTAATGGTCTGGATCCCCTCCAGTAGAGCCCTTTCCCTCTAAGCCCTTTCAGTATTTTGGTATCTCCACTTTAACACCATTTATGCCTTAGGGAGAATGCCTTCCAATGAAATTAAGTTACTAGCTACCTAAGATTTTTCTTTTATTCCATGATGCCTTTATATTGCTTTATTTTACTTTCTTTTCTTTTTACTTTTCTTTCTTCTTTCATGTACCAAAAAGTTTGCATATTGTTTGTATTTATATGTGCTTTCATTATGTACCATCGAGTCAGGTGTTTGTTTTGTACTCGTTTCTTACATAATAAACATACAAGTTTCAAAAAAAAGAAATTAAGTTACTAGAATATCTGTGACAGATGCTTTTCTAATGTTTTTTTAAAATCTTTTTCACTTGTTCTATGTTCCCCAACTTCACTAAAGGGGTTGTCTAGTTAGGGCAGAACTTTTTACAGGGACCTTGTTGTCCCAGGCTTCCCAGCAGACATCAGCCTTGGTCAGAAGACAGACTCCAAACAATACCTGGTTGTCTAGTGGGGCAGTAGGGATGCCTGCAGCCCTCCCTATGGGGATGTCCACATCCTCTTCCTGGTTTTCTGCACTTGCATCATTTTAAACCTTTTTGCACCATGTAATGTCATTGAGCTGGTGCAAATTCAAATAGGTAAAGTACAGTTTCCCATTGCCCAATGTAGGTCTATTGTCAAATAGTTCCTGGGTGTTCTTATAGTCTGGTTTACCTGTTCTGACCTGTGACTGTCCCTAAACTCTGCTGATTCACTGCCTGACTTGGCCATTGCCTGTTTTCTACCTATTCTTCCAGATCCTAATTCTGTACAACGCTGACGGACTGGTTATTAACCCTGGCCTGGTTCTTCGATTATGCTTTGCTCTAACTCCATTCCTCCTGTCACACGTTACGGTTCCCTTGTCTGCCCAGAACTCTCGTCTTGGTTCTATCACTCTATGACCTGGCCGCATCCGAGAAGAGGAGGGTTCTTTCTGAAGCAAAAGTTGGCTATTATAGACAGAAGGGTGAGCCGTCACCGGAACCTTGGCATCTGTTCTGAGTTTTGGGATATCATATGTGACACTATCTATCTATCTATCTATCTATCTATCTATCTATCTATCTATCTATCTATCATCTATCATCTATCTATCTATCATCTATCTATCTATCATCTATCTATCATATATAGATACTGTATATGATTGGTAGGCTTTGGTTAAGTTTCAGATAAAAGATGCATGACAAGGGTAGCGTTTACTTCCCTCTACCTACAACGTCATGGCTCATTTGGGCCCTCAACAGACCTGATATGAAACACATTAAAAAATACTTATACTTCAGGACGGAAATAACTGCATGCTATGCCAATTTACAGTAAATGCACATAAGAGTAACACATACAAACATGGTAACAGCAATACAATGCCACATCCTTTGGCAAAGACATAGTTTAAAGTGAGGTTTATTTTAATTTTATATATTGAGTACAGAAGGATGGGGGGGTTTATTCAAAGTTTAATTCAAATTTTTGCTGTAGAAAAAAATGCTGCAGTCTCAGGTTTTTCCAATACATCTTAACAATATGAACAAAAAAGTGTAAGGGCAGTGTTCAGATATTTGAGATATTCAGGTATTTAATGGAACGTTGCAATTTTCATTTGAGATCAAGTTTTATTTTCATGCCAGTTTTGACCATCAGGGCACACAGCTAAATGTAGAACCCACACAATATTTTATATATGCCCTTATTGAGGACAGTGTTTTAAACTAAATGCATGCAAAATATATTTTTGAATGCTTTTTGGTGGAGCCTCTCAGCTCTCTGGGCCCACCGGCAGCTCTCTGGTCTCTCTCTGTTCACCATGTGGTTCTTTCTGCCAGGCTTTTCTCTTCTGCCAGTATCTGTGACTTCCTCTCACTAGCTGCTGTGTCACTTCCTGCTGCACTGAGATCACTGAACAACTGATTGCTAGGTAACAGCTTACAACACACAGATACAGGATTTATGCCTGTGCCCTTACAGGGATAAGTGTAAGGGTTTTGCACTAATTCCCTACATTTAAAACAGACTGATCCATGTTTTTGGTCTAGAGGTGGATGAATCAGTAATTCTCTCATTCGTGCCTTTGAGTTAGTAAAAGATTGCTTAAATTTAATTTACCTGTAATCACTTAGACATATCTATACAGATACAGTATATAGATTTTTGGCAGTGGGCTTTTTTAGCCAATCTGCATACAGATCACCTTTCTGACCTTTTTGTTTACACATCGTGTCTCAAGAGAGACAATGCTTTGTAGTTCAACTGACAAATACCCTTAATCCAGCAGTGGGATTGGCTAAAGCAACATGCAGCCCCCATTATTCTAAGCAATGCAATGCTAGGTAGTGATACATTAGATTGACCCAGCTCAGTACATTGTCCTTATATCCCAGAGATCTTGGCTTATTATGTGCACACAATATGCATGGCAGGGGTGTGCTAGATTTGAAGGGGCAGATTTATCAAGGGAATTTTCGAAGTCAAAAAATTCGAAATTCTAAGTAATTTTTTGGATACTTTGACCATCGAATAGGATACTACGACTTTGACTTCGACTTCGATTAGAAGTAAAATCGTTCGAATATTCGACCATTCGATAATCGAAGTACTGTCTCTTTAAAAAAAACTTCCACTTCAATACTTCGCCAAATTGCCAAAGTGCTATGTTAGCCTATGGGGACCTTCTAGAGCAGTTTTCTACGTTTTTTGAAGTTGAAGAAAAATCATTTGATCGATGGATGAAATCCTTAGAATTGTTCGATTCTAAGGACTTCTTTGTTTGATCGAACGATTTTACTTCGACCGCAAATGGCCAAATTTGATGTAAAAAACCTTCGACTTCGATATTCGAAGTCAAAGTATTCCAATTCGATGGTCGGATTTTGAAGTATTTTTAACTTCGAAATTCGACCATTGATATATCTGCCTCGAAGTGTTTATAAAAAAACCCTTAGTTTTTCTATAGAGACAAATGTTAATATAATTTTGCAAAATATGTATAAACCCTTTTGAAATTATGTATTATTTTTTAATATTTTTTACACAGACTTACCTGATTGCACTGATTAAAAGGAAGCCATGATACTTACACAAACCATTTATTAATCCCCCTTAGGCTAAGAATGCAATGCAACCCCACTCTAGTGGTGCACAGGTTCTCGGGAAAGCAGAGAGATTTTATGTCCCTGAATCCATCTGATAAATATTTACAATTGGATTTTTGTAAGAGCTGTCCTATAAGGAAATTCAATCAGCAATTAACATTTAATTTTTATGTACATTATTTGAACAGTTTGTCAAAGTTGATGTAACTTAAGGTGTTCCAAAACCCAGAACTAGTTGTTCCAAAACCCATAACTAGGGAAGAGCCCTCCCCTACTCGAATGCTGCCAGGTCTTAAAGTTTCTGGCTATTGGATCATATACCTGTACTATACAAACTGTAGGACTGTAACTGGGCAATGGCTAATGTTTGTACTCTTTTTAGAAAGAAGTTGCAGCTGATTGTGCTGAGACCTTAATCAAGTGACAAGGAAAAATATATTCTTATATATTCCATTAATCTAACGGTAAAGTCAAATGGCAATAGGGTTCTTATACAGCATAACGTTAGTATAGAGTTGTTGGCCTTAACATGATTGTTTTTCTGTGGTTAGTATACATGGAGTTTAATTTCAAATGCTAAACAAGCAAATACTCTATTCCCTTGCCCAGATCATCATTTTATTCACATTATAGGCTTTTCAGCAGTACTCAGGAGCTTGTGACAGATGCACATTAATTACTCGCTGTCTAATTACTACTATACTGATTTAACAAAATATTCCTTCATTAAGTCTTTCCCTTGGCTTCACATAATCAGGACCTTGATGGCACCCATGAGGTTAAATAATGCATTTAAATAAAATATAAAGTTAAATGGTTTATAAAAAGCAATGCATTACAGTAGGACATATAAGTGTCTATTTATAATATTTCTCTTTCTAATCTACATGGGTTAAAATGACAGGAAAGAGTATTAATACAGGCAAATGATAGGGCACAATGGGCTTTTTCCAGGTAAGGTAATTAAGAAAACATGTACCTAATTTTATCTTCGTTTTCCTTTCCATTAATTTAAAATCTGTCACCCTAGGATTTTCTCTAAGATTCTTAAAATTTGATGTATTTGGTATACTGTACATATGTAGAACTCTCTTTTGCACAGGCGAGGCAAGTGATTTTACTGCAGGACGAATTCCATGTAAAAACAATGAGCCTAATGAATTTCAAGGAAAATCTCTCCACGTGTTCGGAAACCTTGGCTTCATTAACTCAGATTTCAGATTACAGAGGATGGCATGCTGAATATTGCATGTACTGAACGTGGAGAATGCAGTATCATTAATCACTGGGCAAACAATCCCTAAAGGGAATATTGGAAAACGAGGTCTATTGCTCTGATGTGACATCATTTAAGCTGATATTGCCTTTGAAAATGACCCTAGCTAAATGCAGACTACTGTGCCATCTAGGTCAGTTCACAAATGTGACTTGGTGGCAGTTGCATAATCCTACTGTACATTGGCTTGTAAATTTGGCAGTAACTGGGAATAGGTACAGGTATATTTATATTTATGTGAGTGAACATAAGCAACAAGGACATTATTATTATTTCTAGAACATGCTCATTGTAGGACAAACCAAGTATTAATGTGTGTCCATTTTTTAAAGAGGCAACATATCTGCTATGCCAGCATCTGGAAGGTGTAACAAATGGAGTGGTTTGAATTGAGGAGTTTTTAAAATCTCTATTGGCAGTGTCAGACTGGGGGTCCTGGGCCCACTGGGACTGTTATTTCGGGGGGCCCCACACAGTGTCGAACTGGGACACCAGGGGCCCACCCAAAGACCTTAGACCAGGGGCCCACTCTCTATTATTCTTCCTCTTCCTCATATTATAATCTATTAATCCATCTATTTATCCTCTTTGTTCTCATAGAAATTGGTAATAATCATGAAATAAGACAACTAGAAGCAGGAGGTCCATTGATACCTGGGCCCACCTGGAGTTTTCTTGGTATCCCGGTGGGCCAATCCGACACTGTCTATTGGAGTTGCAGTCTTTTTTTTAATGGTTTATGATGTTTTTTTGTGTTAGTTAGTGTTTGTGTTTTTTGTGTTAGTTATTTTTTTTGTGTTAGTAGATAATGTGGCTGTAGACATCCAATATTTACAATTAAGGGGTTATTTTATATATTCAAAGGTTGACTTTTAGGGTTATATAATTAAAAATGGCAAAAACTCGATCAGTGTGTTTGGAGGTATGAACCCAAAAACTCGAATTGATTGAGTTTTCGGGCAAACCCCGCAGAAAAAAACTCAAACATCATGAAGGATATTAACATCTTCAAATGGTTCAAGGGACCTCTGCCCGTGATTTCTACATGACTTCTAAATGATTTAAAGTCGATATACTTTTGCTCTGTAATAATAATAAAACCGTTTCTTGTACTTGAACCCAACTTAGAACTAAATAATCCTTATTGAAGGCAAAACATTCCTCTTGGGTTTATTTAGGGGCAGATCTAGCAAAGCTCGGGTTGTGTTTTCCCCCAAAAAATTTAGTTTTTCAAGGGTAGTTTTCAGTCAAATACTCAGACTCAGATTACTCAGGTTAAAAAAAAATGATTTTTCGAGGTTTATTATACCTCGAAGCTGGAAATAGCTAGAATCAGAAAATACTCCAGCTAAAACCTGTTAAGGCCTTGTAGGAGTCAATGGCAGAGGTCCCTTGAACCATTTGATGATATTAATAGCCTTCATTATGTTCAGGTTTTTTTCGGGGGATTTTTTTCGAAAACTCGATTAATTCAGCGATTCAAGTTTTTTCCCACAGAGAACTTGACTAATTCTAGTTGTAGGGTTGTTCACCCCGAATTCACTGATTCAAGTCGGATTTGAGTTGTGAGTGCATAAAAAACCTTGCAAAACTCTAAAACTCGACCTTTGATAAATCTGTCCCTAAATGTTTAGATTATGTTTTAGTAGATTTAAGGTATGGGGATTCGATTTACAAATAGACCCCTTATCAGGAAAACCTCAGGTTTAGATATGAGATAGATATTTTATTTTTAGGGATAGTGCCTATGATAACATTATACAACAACAATTTTCCAATTTTTATTAATTTTCTTCCTTCTTTCCCTTTTTTCATCTTTTTTTTAAGCCTTTCCATTCAAACTTAGATAAATAGATCACAAACCCAACCCTTCAAAAGTAACAAGTTATAATTGTAGTTGAATGCACTGTGAATTAGTAGAGTTATAAAGTACATTCACATAATTTGATCCCTGGGGCATGAAAATGTGCATTTTATTCCTTTAAGTTTAATTCAATTGGTTTAATGCACTGATATTTAATGTACTCTTTCCTAATCAAATTCCATTAAATGAAAAACGAAATATGAGTGAAATGCAACACAAAATATTACAAAATGCTATAGTCATATTATTACTCATACCCTGTGCGTTGTAAGTGGAGGTAAAAAACTTCTTCTAGCCTGATTGGTCTTTCCCTACCTCATAGGTTACAGAGAGAGAAAACTTTTTTGGGGGGGCGGGATGGAAAATAAATACAGACAATAAATGTCTGGTAAGTTTATCTTTTACACCCACTAATAAAAGGTGCTAGGTTTAACTAACTGCAGTAATTGGCAACCATTAAAATATTTGTTTCTAAACAGATGACCAGTAAATGCCACCTGCTGAATGATCACTATAGGTAAATAAACCTGGGCAAATGCCCAATAATACATGAACTTTGAGGCTGTGCCAACCATAATGCTTTTATAGCATTTAGTATGACAGTGGCATGTGGCATTTTTAACTCACATTTAGTCAGGGCCCATAGTGATGAGAACATTTTATCGCCAGCCATGGAAAAATTTTGCAGATGCAAAAAAGTTGCCATAAGAAAAAAACACCCATTAACTTTAATGCATTTGGACAAAAAAGTCGCCATAAGAAAAAAACCCATTGATTTTAATGCATTTGAACAAAAAAATCGCCATAAGAAAAACGCCCATTGACTTTAACACATTTGAACAAAAAAGTTGCAGAGACAAAAAAAGTTGCCACAAGAAAAAATAAATCCCATTGACTTTAATGCATTTGGACAAAAAAGTTGCTCTAAGAAAAACACCCATTGACTTTAGCAAATTTGGCAAAAAAAAGTTGCAGAGACAAAAAAATTTGCCAAAAGAAAAAAAAACTTTTGAAATAAGAAAAAAACACCAATTGACTTTAATGCATTTGAACAAAAAAGTCGCAGAGACAAAAAAAGTTGCCATAAGAAAAAAACTTTTGAATTTTTTTTTGATGTTTATTGATTTCAATGTGTTTCCGAATTTTTCCGCAGTTTCGAGAATTTGGGACAGATTCGTTCATCACTAGTCAGGGGGTTTAGTCAAGAGTAACCTAAAAATTTAATTATACTATTCTCTACTGAATAATGTACCACCAATTGTAAAATATAAGGCTATTATAACTTACCATAAAGGCACATCTATGAAGATTTTCATTCATCTAGGTCAAAAGATACAGTATCTAATTCAATTAAGTCTAAAGCATTTGGACTTCTGTAAGTTTTCTTGATAGAAGAAGCTGCTCGGATAAATTGTGAAATGTTTTAAAGAAAAGTCCAGTCGCTTTAGACTTAATTCTACTACACACCATATAAAGAGTCTGAAGGCCAAGTGCTTTTGTCAGGTCATGAAAGTCCCATTGAATCCTATTTCCTGTGTTGTAATCTGATTGTTTGGCCCTAGGGCTGAACAATCAGATTAATTTGATATCGCCCTGCCTTTGGTGCCTTTAGATAACTTCTAAAATACTTCTGTTTACAACAGGGGCTACATTATTCTTTATAATGCATGAATTTCAGTAAGTCATGTGGCACATCGCATATGACTAAGCACCCATTATAAGGATATCATTTACGGGATATTTGTGTGTCTTCTATATTATATCAAAATATTAAAAACCCATTCCCCTCCACAAATAGAATTGGGAGGCCAATATATTAGTTTACAAATTAAATTTATTTCAAAACATTATTGTTTTTTTTTGCATTAAAATTTTTCTTCACATCACTACTGTAATTGGGAAAAAAATTAATTTTGAAAACTTACATTTAAAAAAAGTTCAAGATAATGTTATTTTGCCACAATTTTCTAACAGATAACAGATTATAACTGGACAATGGATATTTCGAATACAATGCTTTTTTTTCATGTGGGCATGAAGCCTGTAAATGTTGTTTCATTTATATGTAGACTAAATTAGTCTTTAAACAACGCTCATGCAATCAATTGAAATTCTTTTTCATAAAAACTATTTTAGAATGCCTGTATGAAATTAGAGTAAGCTCTTAAACTGTTTGGGTTAAACTGGAGATCATGTTGCATACAAATGTTAAATCAAACATTTTAAAAGCAATGCCTTCAGACATTTTTGTGCTTCAAGTCCCTTGTGCAGACACTTATGAAAATCGCATTCTTCAGGGCTTTAGGGCATTATAAGTATTTCATTGTTCTGTTAAGAAGAAAAATACTCATGCAAACTGCATACAATACACGGTAGCAGAGCCCTGTAGTGTGCACAGACACTGGGAATGTAAAAGCCCATTTTAATGGTTGCTTAAAATAAAGGCAGTGACAGAGACAAATATAAACACATTTCTAACCTTCTGGTTAGTATTCTTTCCAGTATAAATAATACTGAGAAATGAAGATCCAAACAGTACAAAGTAGTGTTTATCTTTGCAAAATAGTTTTTTCAATGCATTTTTTTCTTGCGCCAAATGCATTGGCGTCACGTACATGTTTTTATTGTTTTTTTCTTATACCAAATACAGTAGAGTCAATGGCCATTTTTTCTCACCCTGCTCACAAAAGCTTACAATCTAAAGGGTATGGTAACAGTTGAAAGATAAAAAATTGTTTATTATTGCTTTAGGATAATAGAGGGTGCTTTAAAGTTTCAAGGGAAGGGGAGAGTCTGGAAGGCTGGCAACAGCTATGGTATCTTCAATGTTCACTTTACTTTATTAGTTCATATGAAAAATAAAATGCAACATGTTTGAGGCACCACCACCTTAATCATGTAGGTCTATTGATCAACAATGCCATTTTTATGGTTTTAGAGGTTTTTGAATCCACTAAACTCATTTTCCCTAAAACCATGAATGCCATGACATTTATTAAAAAATCTGAATAAAAAAGGGTCAATGGGTAAAGTCACAAAAACCACAACTTTTTTGGCTTTTCACACAATAGCTATGATTTTTTTGTACTGTCACACAAAAGTCAGCATTAAAAACTCCTGAAAACCACAAATCAAAGAAAGACCTTCCAGTTGTAAAAGGGACATCTGCCATCGACTTCTACATGCTTTGAATAGTTTTCAGTTGCAGTATTTTCGTATTTGGAATTGCTGCAGTTTTGTCACATAATAAATCCCCAAAAAGTCACACGTTTTTCCTTGCAACCTTAACGGATTTTTGGTGTCAAAAAGCCCGATCCTAAGAAGTCGTGGCTTAAAAAAATTAGCCCCATAGTCTTATATTATTGAAGATATTATTAAAATAGATAAGTTGGTCATGAGAGCACATTGTTCCCATTATGTTGTTGTAGCCAAATCCACTACCCAAGGCAATTAAACTTACATGATAATCAATGCAACTTTCCTGGGCCCATATTTTTATCAATATTATACTTTCTTGAAATGAAAATAAAAAACATACCAAAGGTAAAAATGTATTAATACAAAACACAAAGATTTGAGCATCTTTAAAGTTGGAAGTGTTGGTGTGTATTACAATTATATTGCAGATTTATTGCAGTATAAAAAAAAAAATTATCCAAAAAGTAACACTTTTATTCTTCATGAAAAAATATTAATTGTCTTCACTGAAAGGTTTTGTGCAATTTATGCTTTTGTCAAGAACAAATAGCCAGGATTCAATTATATAAGATCTATTTCAAGCCCAGACGCTTATTCACTAGGCTTTTCCCAGATCATCTATTATGTTCCGTATATATGATAGGGAGTTGTTAAAATTGATATTGCTTGTAAGGTTCACAATATCATCCTAAAATTGCAATGTACCTTAAAATGTTCCTGTTCTCTTATTTGAAAGCCTGGAACATGGTTATGTCTCCCAGCTATAAGATCATTTGTCAGTTGTACGGGTTTATCATTTAGGTTTAGTGATGTGCATGGACTCAATAACTGCACTCAATTTCTTTCTTACTGTCTTTAGTTCATTTGAAACATGGCATTGCATTCTAAGCATATGCGGATTTTCTTTCAATAGCCAAAATGACATTGAATATATTTTTTATTTTCCTGCTTAGATAACTGCTTTGAAATCATAAAATGGAACTCACAAATGTAATTTCCTAGATATACATAGGATTCATTATCTAGCTTATAGTTTCAATCAAATGCATTTCCTGTACAGTGGCTGATGGTCCGCAGAAATAATTAAACTAGCAGCCTTTTGAGATGTGATGTATACATTAAGATGTTTCCTAATGCCATGAGATTAATATATTGCCTTGAGCATTTTTGTAATAAATTACAATACTTTATGCTAGGAAAAAAAATCTATTAATTGCTCCACTTACAGATAAAAAAAAAACCTGTTAACTGTTAAGACAGCTTTGTTGAACGGAGTTAGAGTACCAATAAGTCTATCTATCTGTCTGTCCGCCCGTCCGTATTTGTGTTTGATCATATAGCACCACAAATGCAGGCAGTGCTTTACCAGACCTGAACACGAACAGTGGTACAGTTAATTAGACAGTGAACATAAATACGTAAGGGCTATGACATTTGCTACACAGTTGAGGTGAGGTTCCTGCCCTGAAACACATACAGTATATTACCCATCCCCTAAAGGACGTGCCATTTTTAATCCAGCACAAGGCACAGAGCAAAAGAAGACCCTGGGTGCCATTAGATAAATGGACTTATCAAGATAAATGAAGACCTTCACACATAAATAACATACAGAAGCTTTTGTACATGGTAAAGTATCAGTATCAGCTTTTTATTTTAGTTTTCACTCCATGTGGATTGAAACAAGACCTTTAAAGTTCATAGAATTAAGGATCCTGGGCCACCAGATCTTTAAAGGGCCAACATCCAGAGATATTAATAAATAGTGGACTATAAATAGAACCCAATATGAAAAGTATTGCTGATCAATACACATACAACAAATATCATTAGGAAGCAGACTGCCCCCATTAAAGGAGAAGTAAAGCCTAACTAAAGCTAGAAATGTTGTACATCGTGTTTTGGGCTTCAGTACCAATGCAAGGCAACCACAGCTGTGTCTCCAAAGATGCCCCAGTATCTCTCCATCTTCTTTTCTGCTGATTCACTGCACATACTCTGTACTGATGTCTCATACTGAGCCTAGGGACGACTCACAATATACAGTACACATACAATAGAAATGTCACAATATAAGGCTGATTAGTAATACAGATAATTACACATGGCAGCACAGAAACCAGTGCAATTAGCATCAGAATTTATTAATCAGCCCTGTAGCATCAGCTTATATTACCGGCCAACTTCATTTTCTGCTTAATAATTTACGATGACTCTTAGAAATGAGCTTAGAATCTCAACAGCTGCTCAGAGCCCATTGAACATGTGAGTGTCACAGACACTTTCCAAGATGGTGACCCCCTGTGACTAGTTTGAGGTCCTGGATCATTGCTGCTATTGAGAAGCTGAAAGTTTAAGGCTGATGCAATAAGTTCATTATATAAAATATGGCATTTTTAGCCATATTTAATTTTAGGCTTTAGTTGTTCTTTAAAGGGATACTGTCATGGGGGAAAAAAATTCAACATGAATCAGTTAATAGTGCTGCTCCAGCAGAATTCTGCAATGAAATCCATTTTTTATAAGAGCAAACATTTTTTTTATATTCAATTTTGAAATCTGACATGGGGCTAGACATATTGTCAATTTCCCAGCTGCCCCAAGTCATGTGACATGTGCTCTGATAAACTTCAATCACTCTTTACTGCTGTACTGCAAGTTGGAGTGATATCACCTCCCTCCCTTCCTTCCCCCCCCCCAGCAGCCAAACAAAAGAACAATGGGAAGGTAACCAGATAACCGCTCCCTAACACAAGATAACAGCTGCCTGGTAGATCTAAGAACAACACTCAATAGTAAAAACCCATGTCCCACTGAGACACATTTAGTTACATTGAGAAGGAAAAACAGCAGCCTGCCAGAAAGCATTTCTCTCCTAAAGTGCAGGCACAAGTCACATGACCAGGGGCAGCTGGGAAATTGACAAAATGTCTAGCCCCATGTCAGATTTCAAAATTGAATATAATAAAATCTGTTTGCTCTTTTGAGAAATGGATTTCAGTGAAGAAGTCTGCCGGAATAGCACTATTAACTGATGTGTTTTGAAAAAAACATGTTTTCTGATGACAGGATCCATTTAAGGTTATACTGGCTATATATAATATACAGGCAGTTAAAGGTTTTAGATCCCTGATGAAATGGGGAATCCAGGATCTCCCAAGCAGTAACATATTTATTGCTCAAGATGAATAAAAGTTACTACTACTACTAAAATACATAGATGGGAACCATCAATGCTGGAATTTCTCCAAACAATAGAAGTAATGGAAATTTATTGAAGTAGTAAAATGTAACTGCCATCCCATTATTTCAGTGACTTTTCAATAACATTGGCAAAATTATAGATGGGCAGTAAAAAAATAAATTAGTTTTTCTTTCACTTTGCTAAATAGTTCTTTAGCTTTCCTTTAAAAAATAATAAGATTTCACCACATCTGACCTGACAAATTTCAACAGTATTGTGAATGCATTGAATCCCACAGTTTATAATAGGGTAAGGTAAGAAAAAAAACAAGTCAAGTGTAAACAAAAAAAACAAACAGTATTAATCAAATATAGTGTAATAGTGTAATGTTTTGACCTTTCTTAGGTTTTCTTAAACCTCTCAACTGAAATATTTCGATATACCTTTAACTATGCCTTTATTACACCAATGATTAAGAAACCTCCTCTGATCCTATGTGCCTTAATAACTACATATCAACACATTCTGGCCGCAATATTTGTAAATAATTTATTTCTATTATTTTATTTATAAAATATTTTAAATGAAAAGACAGTTCCAATAATTTTTCCTAATAATCCTTTATTTTAGATAATAAGAAAGTTTAAAGGCACCAGGTACAGGGCACAACGGTTGTTATTTACCAGACATTGGACCAGATTCAATTCAGTGAGAAAAACTCATGGACGAGATTCAATTTCAGATGCAATTAAATTCAGAAATCTTATCTCATGGTTTATAACATGAAAACTCTATTGAAGTCTATGAAAAAACTGGAACTGAATTATTTTTGTCCTTGAATTCAATCTCATACGTGAGTTTTTCATGTGATAAACCATATGATAACTTTTTCTCACTGAGTGGAATTTGGCCCTCTATTGGCTGTGTGCATGCTTTCTGAGCACAGAGCACATATGACTATACGAATGGAGAAGGTGAATGCAGGTGTCTGTTTTTAGCAATGCATAGTACATGCCTGGCCCTAGGATGGATTAGCAGTCCAGAGAACTAGAATAAACAGGAGAGGGTGTTCTGGATCTGCCTTGAGTGGTAAGCCCTGCTACATAAGAATATCTTTGAACACAATAGCCTACAATGAAATAGGCAGAGTTAATCATTTTTCTAAACCCTACAGAATTTTAGGAAAACTATTTTGGTCTACAATCCATCTTGTAGCCAGGCAGGTAGATTGCTAGAGATGAGCAGGTAGTTGAATATACCTACATGCTAAGGGACCAGACCAATGATGTTCGTCAAATGGGATATGCACTGAAATAATTTGAGGGCCTCTATCCTTCATTTTCTCAGGAGCAGTGAATGCACACTTCTCCTGCTTTATATAAAAGTCTCAACACCATTTTCAACTTTGCAGTCACCATGAAATCCGACTAGTACATTGTTATGAGATGTCTGAAAACTATAATTTTCAGAAAGCTAAAGCTAGAGGGAAGGTGAAGGACAGACAGGGAAGGTGAAGGAAAGACCATCATAGTTACATTTAAAAATCTGAAAAATATCAAGCAAAATTAGGGAAAGTGTTAGCATATAAAAACACATTTAGATGTTCATGTAAACTCCTTTCTTTTTTCTCTTTTTTTTTGAGGTTACAAAATTCAATACAGTTGCTATAGTGTTATTTTCAGGTGAAGCACATTTCATCTCACTTCAAATATCCTTCCTGCATAATATCAATGCAAATATCAGAAACTTGTTTCACCCTTGCTACTTATAATGAAAAAAGCTCACAAAACTGATGTTCCCCCAATAAAAACAGCCATTGCTTCAAGATACAAATATGAAATTGTCTATGATATATCATGCATCAAATTATTACTGGGGAAAACAGATTGAAAAGAACACAAAAGTGAGAGTGTGTCAAAAACAATCACAAAGTAAAAATACTATCAAGAAAAACAAAGTGACAGTGTGAAACAAGAAAATAAATAACAAGATAAAAAACTAAAATACAAACTAAATATGTTCCAGTGGAAGGTTATTTTCTTTCCTATCATAAAAAGCTTTATTGCTTTCCAAAGCCAAAATGTTTTATATGAAAGATAACCTCATATAAACAAGTTTCCATGTAGAATTGCAAAGTGTGATGCTTGTATGCATAATACAAAAGGCTGAGAAAATAAGTGCATTGTTTATATTTAAAGGTTATAAGTATGTAAAACCAGTATTTAACACAGATGATTAGAGTGTAAATGTGTGTGTGTGCGTGTAGAGTAGAAGCAAAATGCTACACTTACAATATAAAGAATTTATATTGTGTGCATCCTTTTAAGGGTCATGGTATGCTCTATGTTAAGTTATAGGACTAGGATCCATAACTTAACTTAGGATCAAAGAAACAAAATAGTTACCAATTAAACTTATCCGACTTTTATTTCTAGTAAAAAAAAAACATATTGTACTATTAAAATTAACTGTTATTTATCACTATGTACCAATGTCTACCCTTTATTATGGCAACATTACAATACAAACTTTCTAATGTTAACCAATATGGATCTTATTGAAGAAGCGATTTAGTTACCGATTAAACTGATTCGAATTTTATTTCTAGCAAAAAAAATATTGTGATATTAAAATTTGCTCTTATTTATCACTGGGGTCACAATGTCTACCCTTTAGCATAACTACATTATAGTGCACACTTTCTTGTTATGGACATGGCTAGAAAGGGTTCTGAGTAGGGATGTAGCGAACGTCGGAAAAAAAGTTCGCGAACATATTCGCGAACTTGCGCAAAAATGCGAGCGGTTCGCGAACCCCATAGACTTCAATGGGAAGGCGAACTTTAACATCTAGAAAAGACATTTCTGGCCAGAAAAATGATTTTAAAGTTGTTTAAAGGGTGCAACGACCTGGACAGTGGCATGCCAGAGGGGGATCAAGGGCAAAAATGTATCTGAAAAATCTGCCTGTGTGTGCTTGGAAGAGATAGTGTAGGGGGAGAGCTGTTAGTGATTTCAGGGACAGATGATAGTAAGCTTGCTGGCTAGTAATCTGCTTGATACTGCTCTGTATTGGAGGGACAGAAGTCTGCAGGGATTTGAGGGACATTTTAGCTTAGGTAGCTTTGCTGGCTAGTAATCTACTGTTCTCTTTAAACAACTGCCATACGTTGACCTTGTAGGCATTGTTTGCCCAGTTTTTTTGGACGCAGCCACTGAAGCACAGTTGCCAGAAAAAATATGCCATATAAATGCTGAAAATAGTAATTTTTCGCCATACGTTGACCTTGTAGACATTGTTTGCCCAGTTTTTTTGGACGCAGCCACTGAAGCACAGTTGCCAGAAAAAATATGCCATATAAATGCTGAAAATAGTCATTTTTTGCCATACGTTGACCTTGTAGGCATTGTTTGCCCAGTTTTTTTGGTCGCAGCCACTGAAGCACAGTTGCCAGAAAAAATATGCCATATAAATGCTGAAAATAGTCATTTTTTGCCATATACGTTGAGTCAACGTATGTCAAAAAATGACTATTTTCAGCATTTATATGGCATATTTTTTCTGGCCTCTGTGCTTCATTGGCTGCGGCCAAAAAAACTGGGCAAACAATGCCTACAAGGTCAACGTATACACTACTACAGCGGTGGATACGGATTACGTAAAATATATTATGGCTGCTTGAAAAAAGTCACTCCGGTGTTTTTTCTGGAGACGGTAATATTATGGATATTTAGACAGAATGTGAACAAGGTCACACAGCTAGATGGCGGGTTGAAGAAAACAGTGTGCAAATAATGCCTACAGGGCAAATAATGCCTAAAAGGTCAACTTATACACTACTACAGCGGTAGTAAAATAAAAAAAGTAAAATAAAAAAAAATGAATATTAAAAAAAAAAATTAAAGTTGGTGCTGCTGAACTACTAGGAGCAGCAGATTAGCACACCAGTCCCACTCCCCAACACTGCTAGACTAATAGCACTGGGCTCTTATAGTAGTAGTAGTAGTAGTAGTAAAACAACAAAAAAATAAATAAAAGCAGTCCTTACAAGGACTACTGTTATTGCAGCAGTCAGCAGATGAGATCAGAAGCAGGACAGCTGCCCACTGCAGCTACATACAGAGCACTGCAGTAGAAGGTAGATTACTAGCCAGCAAAGCTACCTAAGCTTAAATGTCCCTCAAACCCCTGCAGACTTCTGTCCCTCCAATAACAGAGCAGTATCAAAACGATTACTAGCCAGCAAACTTTCAACTGTCCCTGAAATCACTAACAGGCAGCAGCTCTCTCCCTACACTATCTCTTCAGCACACACAGGCAGAGTGAAAAAACGCTGCAGGGCTTCGGTTTTTATAGGGAAGGGGAGTGGTCCAGGGGAGAGCTTCCTGATTGGCTGCCATGTACCTGCTGGTCTGGGGTGAGAGGGCAAAAAAAAGCGCCAACAATGGCGAACCCAAAATGGCGAACGTCGCGCGACGTTCGCGAACTTCCGGCGAGCGCGAACACCCGATGTTCGCGCGAACAAGTTCGCCGGCGAACAGTTCGCGACATCTCTAGTTCTGAGATTGCAATGGCAAGTGGATATTCAAAGGGACCTCAAGGGCGCACACAATTATTTTCCTTTTAAAAATGGAAGTATTATTATGTGCACTGGATGGAGGAGTTGGAGAGTTGTTCACTGGGGGCAAACGTGTTTGCAAGGTGGTAAGTAGGGGGTACAGCATCAAATTGTGCCTTGGAGTCAAAGAGTCTCCAGCCATGTCCCTTGTGTGGTCTTTGTGTTTTGGTCAAATGCCTTCTATATCTAAATAAGAATTAGGTCAGATTGGTTGGGCACCCCCTAATGTTCACATTTGACAGTTGTTTTTAATGTTTCAAAGTAGCATGGCTACAAGCTTCTTTAGGGAATGAAGAAAAAAGTCTCTCTAAATTCCAAGAAAACACCACAAAATATGAGAAAGGAAAATATTGTTCCTTGTTTAACAAATAAGAATATTCCTATTCTAACCATTTAACTGCCAGGCAAATTGTTTTTTTCCCATTTATTTCAGTGGACTCCTGAAATGTAGAATCTACATCAATAGTACGATGTAACTTTTTTGCCAGCAGTGTCAATTCTTTATCATTAGCAGTAGCTAACACAGGGTTAATACCACTGATGATTTATAGGTTTTTAAGATATGTTATTCACTTTCCTCTCCTCAGGCTTGAATTCTATTGAATTATACCACTAGAAGTGTTGTGGTATGTTTTTCCAATTTCCTTTTTAAAAAAATGTAATCTTTATAAAAAAAACTTTTACGAGGCACTAAACTGATTATTTAGCATATCAATCTTTGCAAATAAGCTTGATTAAAATTATTGCTCATTTTGATATTTGTATTTCTCAGCTGAATAGTGCAACAGAAACTATTATAAATCAAGTTTGTGAAAAAGCAGTTAGATTTGCATCCAGTTATGAGATTGAAAAAAAAAGCTTCAAAAGCTTCATAAATATTATTGTTTATTTTTACAAGGACCCTAGACAAAAACTCAAATACAATACTTTTGGAAAACTCCAGAGGGCTATCTTATTACGAAAAAGTATATTTTGAAATACTGTAGTCATTTTAGTTATCCACTGATTAGGTTCAATGACAATTTAAAAAATCTATTTTTATTACAAAATGAAAATGACTTTTTTTCATGCTTGTTATCATCATGCTGTAAAAGATACATGATGTATGTTTGACCACAGGTGTGCACTGCGGGGATGACTTAAGAAAGAACAGCCAGAATGATAACAATCATGGCTTGATGAGTTCTTATTGTAAGACACATCTGCTTCAAACCATTAAAATCTACGTGGAGAATCAGAAATGTTTCAAGTGTCCCAAGGCAAATAAAGGATTGTTTTCCGTTTCATGTAGATAGTGTTTAGGAATGGTGCTGATATTGCAGAATTCACTACCTGGGCTTTACAAAGTTAAAAATTAAACAACCAATTACTTTTTATGAGGTTTATCAGGAGATTTAACACAGTATTGGAAGAGCAATATCCAAAATGTTTAGAAGGAAACAAAACACGTTTGCCTGGATCGCAAAGTAAGTTATCTTTCAGAAAGTAACAAATTGATTTCAGCAAATTTATCCATGGATACTAATAAAAATATCTCATCACTGCCCTTGTTACAGTATATCCCATATGGATTATGTAACACACTGCTTTGTGGACCCTCCTGTCTAAACTGACCCAACCTCAATCCGCCAAGAACACTGCTACCAGACTCATATTCTTCTCCTCCAACTCCACAAGTGTTGCCCTTCTCTGCACTGGATCCCTGGCATATACATTCATATACATTCATGTACTCACAAAGCACTCACCACTGTTGCAATGCAGTGTGCAAAGTGCAAAAAATTACAGCCTTTCTTTCCACTTTGTACTCTGTGTTCTTCAATGTGAATGACCCCTATTGTCTCCTAACAATATGCTATAGTAACAGTGCTTCTACTCTGCTGAAACACTTGTCTGTATATGTTAACTCTTATGTCTTGTATTTGTTTCACCTTACTCTGTAAAGCACTGTGGGGGACAATGGCACTATAATAATAATAAAAATTATAATACAATATATTTACATTCAGGTGTTGAGTAAGAAAGCATGAGTTAGCATTAGTTATGGGCGAATTTGTCCTGTTTCGCTTCACTGAAAAATCTGTGAATTTCCCGCAAAATCCGTGCAATGGCAAAATATTTGCGAAACACGAATATTGACGCCTGCGTCAATTTTGACACTCTCGTCAATTTTGAAGCCAGAGTTAAAGTCAAAGAGTATCTGAATAATGTTGACATGCAGCGTTTTTTTTTATGCAATCGACTTCCGAAATCCGACACATGTCCAAAATTTGTGTAAATTTGCCATAAATTTGCACCTGAAAATTTTGGAAGAGTTTGAAGATGAGCTGGAGGCATACTGGGAGCAGGCACGGAACTGCTGGTACTCCAGTACTCCAGTACTCAGAGCTCAAAAGAGCAGCTGCTCCAGACTGCCCTGATGGAGATTTCCAGTGGGATCAGCCAGACATTACTTCTCCAACTAAACCCAATATGCTGAGATTGTCGCGCTGGCGGACGAACCCCTGAAGGCCGAGTCTCCAAATAATCTTAGTAATCCCCTTGCAAGCGCATGCTAAGAAGGGGTTGCGCCCACCAGAGTTCAGTGCTAGGGCCATGCGGCCCTGGGGGGAGTGCGTGCACAAACGCCGGCGCTGGCCTCACGTGCCAATCGGGGAAATCCAGCCCTATGTGTTGTTACAAGAAAATAAAATTAGAAATAGTCATATGTACATCATTCTGCTCAGCAGGGACAAAGAGAAGAAATGTTTCAACTAATGTTTCAATTTAGAACAGTTTACAGAGTTGGTGACCACCCTCTCAAACTGCTTTAGAAAGACATAAGAAGGCGAAAAATGAAAATGTAAACTTCTATATTAGAAAAACAGTCACAAATAAAAGATTGCAAGCAAATGAAAAAAGACTTCAGTTCTGGTGAATATCTCAAAACAATTGAACTGAAAAATCACAGTAGTTGGAAGGTGAACAATCCCTATAAGATGTAAAGAGTCTTTATTCTAATTGCAGTATCCATTTAAATAAAACACCTGTGATCATGGATTTTCAAAATTATTTTGTATTATTTTAGTTTCAATAATAACTATGCAGCAACTCCTGATTATTTGTGGGTTTCATGCAGTTTGTGGGGCCAATTTAAGAATGTTTGAGCCTTCAGACTCGAGCATTTGGCTGCTAAAAACACAGTTGTGTGATTTCTTCATCTGAATACCTGGGATTCCCGATGATCTAAAAACTGCAGAGCTTTTCATTTTTTGTCGGGCAAAAAAAAAACCAATTGTCAGCAAGTAGCGATGGGCGAATACATTTGGCAGACACAAATTCGCAGCAAATTTTCACATTTTGCTGCAAGCAAATTAATTCACGGAACTGAGACGACAATTGGGTTGCGAAAAATCTGTTGTCAATCTGAAAAATTGTTGTCAAAATTGGCACGCACATAAAAATTGTAGTATGTCAAAATTCACTCATTGACTTTAATGCATTTGGACCAAATAGTCGTATGTATAAAAATTGTCGCTCTTGTCAAAATTGACGAGCATCAAAATTATTTTGACACCCATTGACTTCAATGCAAATTTTTCGCTGTAACTTAGTGAAACGGCACAGATTTGCCCAGCACTATCATCAAGCCAAATTACTTGAATGAAGAAGCCACATGAGAGTTTATGAACTCTCACATATTTTCTGTAGACAAATGCTCAAGCTCAAAGGCTTAAGTATTCTTAAATTGCCCACTTTGTGTTGCTTTCAGCAATGATGTTAATTAAAAAGTTTTCAGACATTCTGAAATTTTCTTTTTCATTTGAATATGTGTAAGACAGTGCTAGAGCCTTATAATGTATTACAACATTATAAAAATGGATACAATTACATTGTGGATTTATTTTTAAAGTAAATATTGAAAAAATCATTTTGCATCAGAGTATTCCAATTTTTTTCAAATTTTATATACAACAAGGTACTTCTAAATGTTCCAGGTTTTTGTTTGCAAAATAATCATTTTTTAAAATTATTTTATTTTAATATTCAGTATATGTAAGAGACAAATATGTAAATTCTAATTCACATTCTGAAAACATTGTAGTATACTGTAATGATATTTATTTTGCACGTTATTAATACATTGTTATGACATACTGCTGCTTTTTTCTCCGTTTACCTCACTTTAAAATACCATGGAAGTGTACAGTTCGTGAATTTTGAAGCATGGAATTTTAATAAGTTGTTTACCATCAACTCAGCAAAAGATTATTTTATAGGGTAAGTTCTGATTGGGGTAGCTAGTGCTCTCAAGACACAGTTGAAATTAATAAAAAGTCATGCATGAGTGATAAGTAAGGTAACTACATACAAGGCAATTTTTTTATTGATATAAATAAGTTCCATTGTAAAAAATATCCTTTTTCATAGAATATTACTATCCAACCAAAATCATTTTACATAAATACTGCTCCTCTAAAAGTAAAGTGAATTTAAAGCAATGTCAAAGATTTGTTGTCAGGTTGTGTAATCATGCTTATTCATAAGTAAATAACTTTCTGATAATGACAGTTATCAAAGCCCTTTGCAAGAGATACTTTATCCTGATTTCACTATCCACCTAGTAGTCGGCTTAATCAACAGACATGATTGATTGGTGACATGGTACATAGGAATAATCCACTGGAGAGGTTGGTCAGGCAACGTGCCAATCAATCTTTACTGAGAGATGCAGTGCGGAACAGCTTTTGGACATATTATTAATAGGTTTTGGGTATAAATATTTCATTTTAGCAGCAATTGCAACTTGGGGTGGTCACCAGGGAGTATAACTTTTACATTAATGGCCAAATCTACCCTGTGCACACACACCTCTGTTACAGGGAATTTGCACAGATAAACTCACATAGATTTTATTTGAGTTTTATTTGTGTTCATGGGGGTCATTTATAAAGTTTGTTCAGCGCATGTATATTCGCATTTAGTTGTTTTGCCCATGGTTTTCCCTAAAGGCTTAAATTTTGCACTGCTGTGCCCATCTTTCCTTTTTTGCAAATCGTATGTGCACTTCTCTTTGTGCTCAGATATTCACAAATAATATAGGTGTTTGCGTGAGCATGGCCCATGTGTGTGCGTGAATATCTGCAATAATTTTGCAAATATAAATTCACAATTTGTAAATATTTTTCTGCCCCCAAAGTTCAGCTTCATACCAGTCCACATTAATTTTTCCAAGACAGAATCCTTGTCCAGTGGCCTGGAAAAGGATTTAAAAAGGCCCTGGGATTTCAAGTACACACAGGCCCAACCACAAGCCCACTACTAAATAGTTACTTTCTATTGCATCTTACAGCCGCCCCTATGGCATTTGCCAGAACCTATGGATTGTTACTCTGGGCCTGCAGAGTAATATTATTAATAGGGATACACCAAATCCACTACTTTGAGATTTGGCCGGACTAAATCCAAGCCCTAATTTTATAATACTTAATTTTCATATGCTAATCAGGGGCAGGAAGATCCATTTTTTTGTATTATTATTATTAATATTATTAATGGGCATAATCACATTAGGTATCACAATACAGAGAATATTTGCTGACGTACACAGATCAGTTTTTGTAAGATAAAAATAATTTAATGCCTTCACCCATAGCATGTTTTTCTTTGTTACCATGGAGATATATGCGCTGCATACAATTAATTTTTTTCCCAGTTTCATTTTCAATTAAATTCTGACCTTCCAAAAATGTAATTTTGTTGATCTAATTAAGGGTAATAAAGGGCATGATTTATGTAGTCAGTTCACAGTCTATTATAAAATATGATGTATCTATTACTTTGAGTTAATTCAGTAGTCTGTTGGATCTGGGTGCTATGAGCTGAAACCTACAAACCTTCCGGTGTCTTGCAATGTAAACTGTAGCAGGTTCAACTCATGCGTGTGTTAGCATTATTTTCACTTAAGTGACATACAGTATGATCATGGATGTTGATGGCTGCTTATTTGCTCTTGTGACACTGCCTCCCTGTTAATATTTCTTGATCCATGCCCAGCATTGTGGAGCTGCTTCCCCAACTTCCCAATGATGGATCATTAGTAGTGATGGGCGAATTTATTCGCCAGGCGCGAATTTGCGGAGAATTTGCGCGATTCGCCGCCAGCCAATAAATTCGTAAAAACGGGCGCCGGCGTCAAAAATAAGAATTTTTCAGCGAAACGGTGCAAATTCGCCCATCACTAATCATTTGCCCTTCTGGTGACTCCGAGCCATGAGTTTCTGAGATCTCATTCCTTAATCTTGATCCTGCTCCTGATATCCTGCTCCTGCCCTTGTTCCCACTGATGTCATTTCCTGGTTTTGACCTTGGCCTGTTTTCACACTTGTTACATTTGCCGCCTGCCCTTGACCTTTGGTCTGTTATAAAAACTTGAATTTTGCTGCCAGCCCTGACCCTCGCCCTTTTTTCAAGAACTTGTTTTTTTTTTTTTTATCTATAACCCAATTTCAAGTGTCTTTAGAGGTCTGTGCAAGTTTTTACGTAATTAAAACTGAATAGTTACTCATAACATTGGCTCCTGTCAGTTTTATCATAAGCTATTCCTAACAAAGAGACAGAAAAAGAAAGCAAGTGATTAAAATATAAACATAAAACAATGACAAAAACTCCAATTGAAAAGAGTGCTATGAATAAGCCAATCTATAAAATAAGTTTAATTTGTAAAGGCTAAATTAGCACTATCCCAGACTTGCTTGTGTTCCTACTCCTAGTATTGGTAGATTCAGATCACACTGTGCATAGGCTCAAGGTTGCCCTGTACATAATGGGCTGCTTGCTCCAAGTGTCCTTCACTTTTGCCTTTGAAGGTTGCAAAAGGTAGGGGACTTGGGAGGACATGTCTATACTGTACTTCACCCACCTCTCAACATTGTACATTCAATGTTGGTAGGAGCTACTAACTTTGTTTACAAACAGAAACTACTGCACTCCATTTTACAAACTCAAAGGTTGGGTATATAAAAGCACCTTAGATATAGGTTTCAAGCACAGAAAAAAATGCTGCTGCGTTAATAGGCGAATAAGCCTAGGATTAAGTGCTCCTTAGGCAAGAAGCACATAAGGCTCTCCCAGAGGGCTGTCATTTTTGTTACATATAACATATTTTAATCTGCACTTTTTTATATGTGGGATCCTTTTGAATGGCAGCCTCCTGTGTTGCAGAATGGTTGTATTCACACCTCCCTAACCTGAAAGATGTGAAACTTGAGCACCTGGAACTCCAATGGTGAGTTATTTCATACAATAACTACTGGTACTGCTATATGTTTATAGAAGTATTAAACAGAAAACATATGTATGCCTGTTCTGTACAATATTATATACCAAGTCAGGCACCTTCAACACCCACTCATGCCTCTCTGGATGTCTTGAGTAATCTGGGAAACAGATTGAGTCAATATTTCAAGGAAGAGAATGACTGTTACAGGTATTGGTTGTAGCAGCAACTTCTTAAACATTTATTACAAAATGGCAATATAAATTAAACCTAAATGGAGTAAATAAAAGCTAACAGTATATCTGAGACCATTTACTCTGAAAGAAGAACCAAAAAGATGTATCTTTGTCTATTAATGTTATTTTTTTATAGTTTTGCTGTGAATCGGCACATGTCATCTGATTAATGGAATTCTAATCTAGCCTTTGGTTGCCTGTAGCAACACACTTTTTCAATGCATTTACGTCACGGCTGTTTTTCAAGTTACAATTCATATGCACTCTGATTCATTAAGAAACTAAACAAGTTGCATTAACTCTGGGAAAACAACAGATAAATACATATAGCCTCAATGCTATCCTTTTTCTGTATGTTAGCAATTTTTGTTTTTGACTGTTTTTTTTGGCATATAACCCATTAAGGACAAAGCAATGCATTGTATTTTCCAATTTGCTAAATAAACTAAACATTCTAAAATGAAGTGCTGGGCTAACTGGAGTAGGAGCAACATTTTATATAAATACATGTCAGACAACAGGTCCTCAGTGTCAAAATACATTCTAAAATGAATGGATGCATTTTTCACATGAACTTTTTGGTTCCCATTTTTCTTTATTATTAGCATTACTATTCATTCATTAGGGGACCTGACACCTAGACATAAAAAGCTGTATAATAAAAGTAATTTTCAAATCAAACGTGAAGCCCAAATTCTTTCTTTCTCTTTTTATTAAAACATTCATAGCTGTTATAAACTCTTTGACCCTTCAAGGGCCACGGATCGTGGATGAAAGGATTCAAGTGAAACAGATCGTAGGGTTGGGGAGCAGAGCAGTGGCTTATCAAGTGTCCCCTGGGGCACAATCACCCAAGGGCCCCAAGCCAGCAGCAGGCATGTGAAATCTATGTGCTACCTGTTGCTGCACATGCTTCTGGACCTCACCAGCCCTTCCAGAATGATCTGCAGCCTCTGCCCCAGGTTAATGTTATACTCACACACACAAACACACACTTAGGGGCAGATTTATCAAAGGTTGAGGTGAATTTTTGAATGAAAAAAAATTTGAATTTTGAGCTATTTTTTGTGTACTTCGACTAGGGAATAGTCTAAATTCGATTCGAAAAAAAAAAAAAAAAAAATTCGAATATCGAAATGTATCATGTAGTGCCTCTTTAAAAATTAGACTTGTTGTTGTAGCCCATGGGGGGCCTCCTAGAACCTATTTGGAGTGAATTGGTGGACTTTGAAAAATCAAGGTTTTTTTGGGGGGAAAACTTTGAATCTAATTTGATCAAATGCGATATTCCTTTAATTCGTATGATTCGACCTTCGACTTCAACCTAATTTAGGTTGGTCTTTTTTAATTCGAATTTCGAAGTTTTTTCAATTTCGAAATTCGACCCTTGATAAATATGCCCCTTTGTACACTACAATACAAGCTTACATTCACACTTACACACACACATACATTTTTGGGGTTCAGTGAGTAACACGCATTCACAGCACTCACAATTGCATGTGCACTTACATTATTTTGTGACTTTTTTCTTATCACATAGTCTGTTTTTTTGCCTGAAAAAATATTTTTATTGCCATTGCGAATAGTGTATTCCCTAACTGTACTGTGCACTGATGATTACAGTAGGTGAAAAAAAACCCAAATGGTTTTATTGCATTTTAGTGATTTTATTGCGTTTCGTACAGTTCTTTGTTACTTTGGTTTGCCCATGGAACTTTGGTCTATATATCCATTTGGGGGGTTTTGTGCACCACATAGTTTGGTATATTTATTCATATTGGGCACCAAACTATTCAGTAGACCTCTGACATTCATATTAAGGATTTGTCTGAATGTGTACATTGTAAAACTATATGGTTTTGGGGGATCAATGTATTTTTTGTGTTTTGCTCTAACTTCATTTTGGGGTCTCTAAATGCCATATACTTTGGTAATCCTATGCACACTGAGTATCAAACTGTTCAGTGGACCCCTGGCATTGTTATTTAGGATTTTTCTTCTTAGTACCTAATGTTATGAGGGGGATACAAACTTACAATGTGAAAGTTTTGAGTAAAGTTTTGTGTTTTTATACATTTTTTTGGAGAAACCACTAAGTTCAGAAAAGCTGTGATGTTTGGAATTTAGGAGTAGAAAGACATGTTTACCCATTTTGGATTTAATAGAATCTGTACTTTTCAAAAATATATGGTTTTCTGGGGTAAACCCTGTTCCATGGTTTATTGGCTTTGGAATCCAAAAGTATGCCAAATGCTACTGTAGTGCTTTAAAATTCAATAATTTACTGCTGGGAGTTTTTGATCTATAGAAGTCAGAAATCTTCATAAAACTACACATATCTAGTATTGGCATGTTTGAGACAGTTGAGGCTTTCCAAATCAGTTGGATTTTTGTTCATAATTAGTTATGGGCGAATTTATTCACCAGGCGTGAATTTGCGGCGAATTTGCGCGATTCGCCAAACAGCCGCGAAAATTCACTGACGAAAGTTAAAAGCGTTAAAAATGGGCGTTGCCGTCAAAAACGAGACGACGGCGCAGTTTCACGAATTTTTAACCCATCACAACGGCGCAAATTCGCCCATCACTACTCATAATATAAAATATTTTTCTGGTATATAAATGTTGTAGTGCTCTAATTTTTGTTTGAGAAATGGAAATACATAAAAACAGAAACACAAAGGCAGATTTATGTTACTATGTTACTATTTAGAAATCTTAGGTTCTCCTGGAAAAAATAATATATAATTTTCCTAGGTAAATTTAAAATCCCCCCAGGAAATGCCCCTAGATTGAGAGAGCACAAAATGTTCAAAAAACATCTGCCACTGAGTGCAAATGAAATGCCAAATTCTGCTGGCACTTAAAGGGTTAAAAGTGTCAGCCTTGCAATCATATCATACTGCCCTCTTCACATTTCCCCTCTCTCCTCATTGTCTACTTATGTAGCCAGTGCATGGGAATCAGGTGCCCCAGTAAACTTAATAACAGTGTCCACAAAATAGCACCTGCCTGCATAATGTTATTGTGAATTCCAAGAATTAATGAAACACAATTTAAATAATTTATCACTAACATCAAAAAATAGGATTTGGAATTATTTCTTAGGATGGCAGCCCCCCTGAAAGGACAAGAGAAAATGAAACCCATGTGATGTCACTTCCCTTCTGGCACCACAGCATTCTTCTCCCCTCCTGGTAGCTTCCTGGGTGCCCTCAAAGCTCCTTCCCCAATGCAGGTACGGAACATACCATGTATTAAAGTAAACCAGTTCTTTTTAAGGCAGTTGTCTAATCTGTTAAAGGAGGATTAAAAAACAAAAACCTGATTGTTTGTTATGGGTTATTAGACAATGGGCAGATGTGGCAACTTTTATTACATTACCCATCACTTTCCTAATGTCCCATTACCCATTAATTTCCTATGAATAGTACAACCTCATTGTTCCCAGCACTTAACTTTGTAAATTAGGGCACATATTTATATCTGTAGATATTCTTGATACACTCACCACCCCAGTTCTGATTAATTTTGTATATTTTCCTCTGTAGAATGCAGTAGACTATGTATGATTTGCAACTCTTTTTGCATACTGTAGTGCCGTAGATATTCTAGGACACCTCTGAAAGTTGAACTATCATGAAAACAAACAATGATAGTGAAACTTTATAATTTCAGAAATTATATAGAAATGTCAACTTTAGAAAGTTCCTTATTTCCATAAAAAAAACTTTTGTTTTCATGAGAGTTCCCCTTTAACCTCTTACATTTAAGGGAAATGTTGTGAGGCATGGGACACAAATTGAAACTTACACGGTAGGGAAAAAGAAAGAGACTTGTCCATGTAATTTAATTTAAATGAACCTACAATAATGGAGCGTATAGAAAAAGAATAATAGATGTTGGTTAAATGATCAGACCATTACCTTTGATTTTATCATGGAGTTTTTCCTTCTAGTGAAATACATTTTCCTTCAAAGGTAAAGCCAGGTCACTTGATACACTGTACTTACTGACCCATTCTAACAATCAGCACATCTCTAGCTCTGCAATTAAGAATATTGCTTCAGAGCAACACATCCCTTAAATGCTTACAGGGGGAATACCCTTCTGATTTAGAAGCTCTAAATTTTATTGAAAATCACTACATTTACTAATAAATCAAAGCAATTAAAGTTTTTCTTAATATATTTACAATGAAAAATAATGTTAAATATTTACACAGAAATAATTGCCAAATGACAATATTTTTCAACGTACTGTTTTCAAAACATTTTAAAGAGAATTGACTGATGTTTCCATGTGGTTTACTAATAATGCATGTTCTGAATAATAGAAGAATGAGACAGGTAACCAACTGTTTAGAATTTTAATTAGCATACTGCATGTTGTTACAGTGTTTGATAGGCATTTGAGCAGATCTTTTCGGAATTTGGACAGATGTTTCCCATCACTTGCAGTTTCCATAAATCAGATGTTTTTATAGGACAGAGAAGGTGGGATTCTCTCAGTAACTTACAACATTTATTATTGAAAACATTTTTTAGGCATGCACACTGTACCTGTATTAAAGAACTAAAAAAATAATGAATGAGTATTGGAAAACACGCTGACGCATTATTGTAACTACCAGACAGTTTTTGTAGAGAGGTTGCCAAAAATTGCAATATGTCCGACAAAATAAGTGAGAAATTGCACATATGTTTCACATTTTATAAGACAGGAAATATAACACATTCTTCTTATTTTATGATAATGTTTTTCTGAGATGTTATTAAGAGAGATGTCTGCCAAAAGTATGAACAAAAATATATTTTTATAATAAAAGAAAATGTAATAATCAGAAACTTTCCATTATACATTAATAAAAAATGTTTAATGATTTTAAAGTTTACAAAAGTTAGGTAAATATACTTCCCGAAAGCAGTATCTGTCTATCTTTTACTATTACCTCTCTGACTTCCTTGACTACTTCTACTACTTATTTAAATACTGTATCAATAGTCAGCTCTCCTCCAGCCAAGACACCAGCTCCCAAATTGTCTTGCATAAACTTTGTTAACAGACTTGAGAATAAGGAAAATAACAGAAACATGCAAGGTACTGTATTGTGGGAACCTACAAAATGCTGCCTGACTCATGCTTGGGATCACTGTATGAATGAAAATTGGGAGTTTTAAAAATAGCATCACCCCTTGAAATTAATTTATGTGGTTTAAATACCAATTTCATTTAAATTGTCAATATCCCTTTAATTGGGAATATGAGGTGCCTCCAAAAAAATATATTATTTCTTGTTCCTGTATTATTCCTGTATTTTCTGAATATTGTCTCTTGGAATTCAACAACTTTCACTCAACATCCTTTTACTTTATATACAATAAAAAATGAGCAAGTCAGTCATTTAAATTTTGATGTTTAAAGAATGTCTTTCTAAAATAGGGTCTGTTGGTCTTGGTAATGCTGTACATAAATAGAAAAACAGGTAAAGGATGGGGTACAGAGGGTAGGTGTCAATGGTACCATTGGATTCTTAATGGAATCCCACAGAGTATTGGGTCTATTTTTATTTAATTTGTTCATTCATGGCTTGGGTGTGGGCATTGGAAGTAATGTATCAGTGTTTGCAGATGACACAAAACAATGCAAGGCAATTCATTTTATCTGGGATGTGGCATCTTTGCAGGGGGTTCTGGACACACCAACTCTTTGCGGTTAAGTGGCAGGTTAGATTCTATGTTGATAAATGGAAGTTAATGCACCTGGGATGTAAACATACAGTATGCCAGCCACGTATACCCTTAATAGGGATGTGATAGGAAAACTCTTGATAGAGGAGGACCTAGGGGTATTTGTGGATATAAACCTGACTTTAGCAAGCAATGCCAGCCACTAGGTGCAAAGGCAAACAAGGTTTTTGCGTATATTAAAAGGGTTGTAGAGTTGCAGTAGGAGAGGGCCATTCTTCCCCTTTACAAAGTATTGGTAAGGCTGTATCTAGAAAATGCAGTGCAGTTCTGGACTCCGTAGCTCAAACGGGATATTATTCAATTACAAAGAGTGCAAAGAGTCCATTACTGATTAAGGGTATGGATAATTTTTAGGGATGCACCAAATCCACTATTTTAGATTCGATCGAACCCCCGAATCCTTCAAGACAGATTTGGCAGAATACCGAACCGAATCTGAATCCTAATTTGCACATGCAAATTAAGGGGCAAATGTATCAAGGGTCGAATATCGAGGGTTAATTAACCCTCGATATTCGACTGGGAATTAAAATCCTTCGACTTTGAATATCGATTAAATAGTTTGATCGAACGATCGAAGGAGTAATCGTTCAATCGAACGATTAAATCCTTTGAATCGAACGATTCAAAGGATTTTAATCCATCGATCAAAGGATTATCCTTCCACAAAAAAAAAGATTGCCAAGCCTATGGGGACCTTCCCCGTAGGTTAACATTGACTTCGGTAGCTTTTAGGTGGCGAGCTAGGGGTTGAAGTTTTTTCTTAAAGAGACAGTACTTCGACTATCGAATGGTCGAATAGTCAAACGATTTTTAGTTCGAAACGTTCAATTCGAAGTCGAAATCGTAGTCGAAGGTCGAAGTAGCCCATTCGATGGTCGAAGTAGCCAAAAAAACACTTCGAAATTCGAAGTTTTTTTTCTTCTATTCCTTCACTCGAACTTAATGAATGGGCCCCTTAGGGTTGTAAGGGAAAACATTTTTTTCTTCCTTGTTTTGTGACAAAAAGTCACGCGATTTCCCTACCTGTGCCTAATTTGCATATGCAGAATAGGATTTGTATTCGGTTTAGCCGGGCAGAAGGATTCAGCCGAATCTGAATCCTGCTGAAAAAGTCAGAATCCTGGCCAAATCCCGAACTCATTATAGTTGTGAAGAACAGCTGCCCAAAGTGGGATTCCTTAAGTACTTCATCTCTAGTGTAAGCAATCCCAGTTTGGGCAGCTGGGGAAATAATACTATGTATAAATATATGAGGGGACCATATTATACACTCTTGGATTATTCAGAAGTAGATCCTTCCAGCAGACAAAGGTGTATCCACTGAGATTAAAAGAAAGGAGTTTTGTTTATCATTGGCTGAGCTTTCAAAGTAGCAACTTCCTTTTAATATATAACATGCCTTATGGAAACAGTAGTATTTCAGCAGTGACATAAAGTTTATTGGATTAACAGAAAATATGCATCATAATAAATTAGACAGGTGCATAAATGTGGGCACCCCAACAGAGATATTAAATCAATACTTAGTTGAGCCTCCTTTTGCAAATGTAACAGCCTGTAGACGCCTCTTATAGCCTTTGATGAGTGTCTGGATTCTGGATTTTTGACCATTCAACCACACAAAATCTCTCCAGTTCAGTTACATTTGATGGCTGCAAGCATGGACAGCCTGCTTCAAATCATCCCATAGATTTTTGATGATATTCAAGTCTGGGGACCGGCCATTCCAGAATATTGTATTTTTCATCTGCATGAATGCCTTTGTAGATTTCCAAGTGTGTTTAGGGTCATAGGGGCAAATTCCCTAACCGGTGAAAATTTGCAGCGCTGACTTTGCGCACATCGCAACACTTCGCCAGTCGTAAATTCACCTGGACAACGCTAATTCACGAAGATCCGAAGTTGCGCACAGGGTACTGAACACTGGCGAAATTACGCTCAGCAGTTCGAAGTTACACTAGCTATCCTGAAGAATTTGTTGATATTTGATTGAATTCATCTGACCCTCGACTTTAACAAGGGCCCCAGTCCCTGAACTAGCCACACAGACCCAATGGAACCTCCACCAAATTTGACAGTAGGTAGCAGGTGTTTTTCTTGGAATACGGTGTTCTTCTTCCGCCATGCAAAGTGCTTTTTGTTATGACCAAATAACTAAATTTTTGTCTCATCAGTCCAAAGCACTTTGTTCCAAAATGACTGCGGCTTGTCTAAATGAGCTTTTGCATGCAACAAGTGACTCTGTTTGTGGTGTGAGTGCAGAAAGCGCTTCTTTCTCATTACCCTGCCATACAGATGTTCTTTGTGCAAATTGCGCTGAATTGTAGAAAGATGTACAGATACACCATCTGCAGCAAGATGTTCTTGCAGGTCTTTGGAAGTGATCTTTGGGTTGTCTGTAACCATTCTCACAATCCTCCACATATGCCTCTCCTGTATTTTCCTTGGCCTGCCAGACCTGGGTTTTACAGCAACTGTGGCTGTGGCCTTCCATTTCCTGATTACATTCCTTACAGTTGAAACTGAAAGTTTAAACCTCTGAGATAGCTTTAGTAGCCTTCCCCTAAACCATGATACTAAACAATCTTTATTATCAGATCTTTTGAGAGTTGCTTTGAGAATCCCATGCTGTCACTCTTCAGAGGAGAGTCAAACCGAAGCAGAACTTGCAATTGGCCACATAAATACTGTACTCTACCATTTCTCATGATTGGACACACCTGCCTACGAGGTTTAAGGATTAATGCACTAATCCAACCAATTTGGTGCTGCCAGTAATCAGTATTGAGCAGTTACATGCATTCAAATAAGCAAAATCACAAGGGTACCCACATTTTTGCTCAGACAGTTTTCACATTTGATTTAATTTCATACAACTGAATACTGCTTCACTAAAAATCTTTGTTCAGAAAACACCCCAGATGTTCCTGGGAAATGAAAGACACACTACTGTTATCTTTTTTGTTGAAAGTGGATTAAATTATTATGCAGGCTGAGAGGGGTTCCCAAACTTTTTCATATGACTGTATATATATTGTGTATATGCATATATTTTTTTATAGTGAGCACTGTGGCGTTCTCTGATTCTCTCCCTGACGTGGTTTTACTGGCAGATATAGTAGATAGCTTCCAGAAGGGGTTGGGTGGTATTTTAGCTTAAGGTTTCTCTGGGTCAGTTAGCAGTTAGGCAGATTTCATTTAGACCAACTCAATAAACATATGCCTTCTTTCAACCTAATTTATTGTTACTATCAGAGGAAACATTAATGTCAATATTTTAAAAATAATATGATAATGTTAACTTGTCTTTCCTGATACTTCTGTTGACAGGACCTCAAGACCTGAACGCAATATTCAAAATTAAGTCTCAGCAGTGACCTACAAACTAGTAGAAAGTTTAGTGCCAATGTACAGTAAGCTATAACTTTGTTTAAAGGACAAAACATGAGAGAAGAGTATTAGCCTTCATTTCCGTAACATAATTCTCCCCATGAATACGTAATATGTGGGACATTAAGGGGCACATTTACTAAGCTCGAGTGAAGGATTCGAATATAAAAGACTTCGAACAATTCAAAGTAAAAATCGTTCGACTATTCGACCATTCGATAGCCGAAGTACTGTCTCTTTATAAAAAACTTCAACTGCATACTTCGCCACTTTAAACCTACCGAGCTACAATGTTAGCCTATGGGGACCTTCCCCATAAGTTTTCTAAGCTATTTCTGATCGAAGAAAAATCGTTCGATCGATGGATTAAAATCGATCGAACGATTAAATCCTTCGAAGATTGAACGATTTTTACTTCCATCGATCGATCAAAGTATTTGCGGTAAATCCTTCGAATTCGATATTCAAAGTCGAAGGATTTTACTTTGAGGGTCGAATATCGAGGGTTAATTAACCCTCGATAGTCAACCCTTAGTAAATGTGCCCCTAAGTATAATTATATAATTTTGTAATTATAGCTATGGACAGATTGCCCATTAGTAACCTATAGTAACCCATAACTGATATGGTTTACTGCTCATAGACAAACTTTGTGTCTTTTATCACATAACCCCCAAAGATAATACATTGTAAACATATGAAAAACAATTTCACATTCACACATTCACATTACCTCTTAGTTACAGTTCATGACAAACACTAAACAGTGTATATTTTGGGTCCGTTCTGAGAACTAATTTATTGTGGACTGAAGTTGGTTCCTGGATAACCATGTGCTCAATCAATCATTTTTAAAGAAAAGTAAAGGGGAAAAGAAAATGTAATGCACAGCGCAGTGCTGGGAGAAAAACTTCGCAGAATCGGCCTAGATAATGGGAAAAGTAAATGTCCTACTTACTGTATGAGAGCCTTTATTACACAAGCAATCATTTTATAAATGGATAAAGTTTGACTGAGGTTTTGAAAATGAAATATGCAGTATAAGCCTATTCTTTTATCAGTAGCTTCTGAAGCATGAAGAAATCACTTTGTTCCCAAGACTACTAAATTCTGCCAAGACTCTTGTCATTTGATTCATTTTGGTTGTTGTTTTATAAATTAGAAAATGAACACATGACATAATTGTGGGGGGCTCTTTTTATATTGTTTGGCTCCAGTCACCTGTCTGTACTGACTCATAAGACTTCATTTGCAAGAGCAAGTGCAGTGTGCAAAGTGCAAACCTGGAAAGCAATTGCCATGTTTTTTACCCACAAGGCTATAGTTTTTTTTTAAATTATTCCAGCATAATTTCAGGAGCAAGGGATAGATCAGCCTGACCAATCTGTACTCTAAAAATGTCCAATTATGTGGAAGTGCAAGGTGTAAGTATCTTTAATGTACATTTCCACATGTCGGGAGGTGTGGTTGTGACTGTAAATGAGTCCTACAATATTTTAACAAGGGAAAATTTGTGAATTTACCACAAAATTTGCAAAACAGCGAAAAATGTGCGAGGCGCATTGCAGTAAATGGGTGTCAAAATTATTTTGACACACATCAATATTTATACACGTGACTATTTGGTCCAAATGCATTAAAGTAGATGGGCGTCTGAACAATTTTGAAGCATGGCAATCTTGATACGTAGTAGTTTAGTTATTTTATGGAAAGTCAAGGTCTACCTTACTTTAGACCTGGAGTATTATTTACTAAAACTCAACTTTATCATATACTTTTATTAAATCAAGCTCGCCCAATCTCCCATCCATGATTTTATTTTATTTATCAATATTTATTGAAAAAGTTGCGTTGTTAAAACCCTCAATAAAATCAAGTAAAAACCTGAATCATACAAATTTTTGGGATTTGACACTGAATCTCTAGTTTTTCTCCGTGTTATCGCCCAAAACCCCCAAAGTTTTCAGATTATCGGACAAATCCAGCGCAGTCACAATATCTTCAAATTGTAAAAGGGACATCTCCCATTGATTTATACATGACTTGACAGGTTTGATGGATGGGTTTTCAGACTTTTTGCAGCTTTGGGGTAAAATAAATCTCTAAAAACTTGAGGTTTTTTTCCTTCTAAAAATTTGAATTTTTGCCCAAAAAACCTTGACCATCATTAAACATCAAAGTTTAGTAAAGAACCCCCTTAACATTACATTTCCCACTGTTGGATTCCTTTCAGTAAGGATCTTAGTAAAACGCCACTGTGTATCTTGACAGCTGTGCTATTTCTGAAATGCTTATTCTCTTTTTAGTAGATGCATGGGCTTACTTTTATAATTGTATTATCTATTTAACTCACTATCCAGACAGGGCAGATCATTTTCATAGATAAGTTATCATATTATGACCCATCCTGTTATTGTAAATGGTCACTTAAATCTTCAAAACCTTTTTGACAGGATGGAGTCCATAATATAAGGTTTTAAGCAAAGTTGGGTAGGCCAGAGTGGGTTTAGAACAAGTTGGTTAGAGCAACAGCAAGGTTAAATACAGGAATCAAAAGAATAGGAAAAAAACTGTCACATGTTTCGGGCTTCAGTAGACATAAATATGTATTGGGCTCAGATGGGTCAGATTCAGCTTCATGAGAAGAACTTATTTAGTGGTATATCTGATGAAAACTGTACGTAGAATTAGGTAAAATGTTTTTCTCATAAAATTGATAATGGATTTGTGTGCATAAAGCTACAATAAAAATTGTCCTACCCTTTAATCAAAACAGAAATTTTTGTCCATATACTGTAACATATATTAGTTAGAGAATTACAGAGGGTTTTTTTTAGTAGCTCTGTTCACAAAATGTCTTAGTGGCAGATTTATCAAGGGTCACATTTTGAATTCATGGGAGTTTACAGGTAAATAGGATTGATCCGAAAACTTGTATTGAATTCGAATAGAATTCAATTCGAGTTTTGAAAACTCGATTCAAGTTTTTTCTCATACAAATTTGAGTTCTTAAAAGGCCAAAGTATGATAAATCTTGAAAATCTAATTTGAATTTTTAAAAAATCTTGAATTGAATTTTAACAATTCCCTAGTTGAATTTGACAGTTTTGGCCATAAAAAAACTCAAATTCGAAATTCAAATTTTCAATTCGAACCTCCATTAATGTTACCTTGTCATTTTATGAATTTTGTGAGGGGGTGCATGTTAGATGGCAGTTGGAGACACAGGCCATAATAGTGCCTTGCCTTTATTGCCTGCCCTATGGATAGATATGCAATAAGCTTAATAATGCTCTAGCACTTGCACCCCATGGAAAAGTAAATGACTCCTAAAATCTCAGTTTACTGAAAACAAAGCTTGACAAATAATCTTTGAAATTGGACAGCTCACATACTGGCTTGAAATTCCCACAGTCCTCTTGTAATACTACAAAGCATAGTGTACCCCGTGAACGAGGCTAGTTAGTGAGAGGGTTACTATCTGTTATAGACTCTCTAGGAGAGAAAGATAGTGAGGGAAGAGAGAAAGAGCAGCTGTGTGCTCCATCAAGGAGGTGTAGCAGGGAGTAGCTTCCCAGGCTGTAAGATTTGCCTACATTGAAGGGACCACAGTGGATAGGGTGTCAGGCCTTAGGTTCTCCTCCCTGACCACTCCACTGGGTGGGATTCAGACCATGTGTGAGGTATTTCTGCCTGGAGGTGCTGTACTGCCTTTACTACATCCTTGTGGTATTCATATACAGTTGGCTCTGCTGTACTGTCCTAGCCTGAGTATAAATTCTGCAAATGCTTGTGTGCACTGTAAGTATAAGTAACCCTGTGGATCATTTGTCTCTGACAAATAAAGTTATTCTATTCTGTTTGATTTGCAAAAACCTTTTGACACTACACCACGTTTATGTTTCTTCCACTTTGCAAAGGCCCAGCCTTAAGTGTTTGAGTAAAATGTAACCCATACTCTAGCATACTAGCTGGTTGTTAACCCCGTTGGCCTGCATAGCCCAAAATCATGTTAGAGGTGCATGTTATCTGAACCAAATTTAGCTACTGTAGGTCAGGGACAGATTTATCAATATATGAGACTAGAGCTCACCACAGAAAAACGCACCCACTTTCTACACTTTTCTATCCCTGTGGGATTTTTAAAAGTGTATTTATCAAATGATGAACTCAAGTGTTCACCCATTGATATATATGATTCTAAAAATCCCATAGGAAAGAATAGAAAGTGGGTGAGTATTTCTGTGGTGAGCTCTAATCTCACATTTTGTTAAATCTGCCCCCTAATCTCCATATGAATTTTTCACAGTGTTTTCTTGGATGTTCAGATATCTGTCTTCTGGACTCTACCAGAGACAAAAAACTCATGTAGAGAAACCAAAAACTATCACTCCATTTTACTCCAAATGAATGATACTCTTTGTGCATCATGTGCACCAGATGCAACAATAGAATATAAGCCATCTGTGCAGTTACTAAAAGTTTAAGAATAATACTACTTCTATAAATAGGCAATAATTCTACCTGTGCCCTTGTTGAATTGCTGAAATGAATGTGTTTTGAGTTTTCAATTGAATCAGTTTAATTAAATTATGCTACGTAATCTTAAATGAGCAAGGCATAAATAATTTAATAAATCAAAATCCACATCTCTGCTTTATAGCTAATACGTTCCACTTGGTTTCCCATAAAGTAATTAGAGTTATAGTATTGGAAATTCATGAATACTGCTCACCAAGAAATTCAGGCTCATCATCGGTAAATATGTACCATATAAACCACAAGTTTTGCATAACTGCCTAATGACGTGTCTACTGTAGGTACTTCAGACATGCAAGACATTCAGATCTTCAGTATGTAAAATACTACAATACTACTTTCAGTTCTAATAATTATGCAAAAAATGTACAGTTAGACAACAACACAGGTAGGAAAAAATGGTTCTGCTAATTTCACATTATGGACTGGGGGAGGCAGTCACTAGTTGAATATGTGAAATCCGAGTTAAAATACTTGCCATCTCTCCTTACGGCTTTACTCCTGAATACGATTGGGACAAAATCTAAAAACACTTACCCCAAGCGAATTGTGTATGAGGATATCACTGCCATTGTAGTCTTCTTAGCACAGCTGCAAAAAAAAAAAAAAAAAGAACAGTAAAAAGTAATATCCATGTGAAAACAGTCTTAATCCAATATGCTCAATAGGTATGGAGGAGATATATGGTGTGAAAAAAGTAGATTGTGGTCAGCCACAATTTCCAATCTATCTGTCAGAGCCTTTTTCCACACTCGTCTTAGTCCAATCTGTGGAAAAATTTAAGTCTAACAAAGCTCTCTGTTTAGTAATATCAGGGTTTTATAAGGTCTCTTGGGTCATCATTTTGGCTATTTTCAATTGCTCGTTAACTAATGACACTGCATATCCTCTTGAAACAGGCTGTGAACCCAAGGTGGAGAGTTGTAGTTCTGCCGTACTTCTGTCTGAGTTATTTCGGATCACTCTCAGAAACTTTGAATAGAGGACCCCCCGGGACATATGTGGACGGCGATGTGAGTGTGCATGAATTAGGCTATTTTTATCTGTAGGTTTCCTGTATAAAGTGGTCCCCAACCTATCTCCCTTCTTAAAAATGGTCACATCCAAATAATTTTCTGTTGTTTGTCATAGGACAAAGTCAGTCTAATGGGCGAATTTAGGTGGTTTAGGAACTCATGGAACTCAATAAGTTCAGTCTCTGTGCCTTTCCACACTAATAACAGATCATCTATGTAGCATTTATAGACGCAGATCTTGTCTGTATCTCTTGCCTTGAACCACCATATCGTGATGGTCTGTGTGCTGCCTCAGAGATCACCTGACCAAAAATACTTCAACTCTAACTGTAACAGGAAGAAGTGTAGAAGCAAAAGACACAACTCTGTCTGTTAATTGGCTCATGTGACCTAACAAGTATAGTTTGTTTGGCATGTTTGTGTGCACAGTGAATCGTATGATCCCAGGGGCGCCCTTATCTTTTAAAATGGCAGTTTTCTATTTATGATTACTCAATGGCACATACTACTAGAAAAGTATATTATTATGAAAATGGTTTATTTACATGAAGCAGGGTTTTACATATGAGCTGTTTTAGGCAATATCTTATTTATTTATAGAGACCTACATTGTTTGGGGGATATAGTTTTCCTTTAAGTACAATATTCAACAGTACTCAACAGTGACATTGTAAGAATACCTGGTGGTCTAGGGGGCTTGCGGGACACCCCCTGTGCTTTGACGTGCGTCCTGTCTGATGCTGTCATGTTTGATGCAAAAATTCAAATATTTAAAGAGGTCTCGTCCAAACATTCACTACCCAACGTACTGTATGTCTATTTTCAATAGTTCCTGGGTGTGAATTGAAGCTTGATTTATCTGTTCTTGACTCTGCCTGTCCCTGATTTTGTCCAGTTAAGCTGCTTGTCCTGACCTTTGCCTGTTTCTGACCACTCTCTTGAATCTTGCTTCTGTGCTGCGCCATTGGTGTATTGACCTGGCCTGTGACCTCAACTACACTCTCGTCTTCTGAATTTGTACTTTACTACCCATTTGGTAATGACTCGGCCTGGCCTTAGATTATTCTTCCAGTTCCCCATTCTACTACTACATGTTCGGTTCCCTAGCCTATCCAGAACTCTCTCTCCTTGGTCCTCTCACTTTAAGACCAGGCAGCATCTGAGTAGCGGAGGGCTCCTCCCAAATCCAAAGGCGGCTGCTATGGGCAGAAGGATGAGCTGTGACCGGGTCCTTGGAGTTAGTTCTGTGTGTGGGATATCTTGTGTTACAGACACGTTGTGGATACCACTTTTAGGCATTAAAATGGCCTTAGCATGTCATTTGTTTTTGGCACTGCATCTGTTGATACAGCCTGTTGTAGGAATCCTAGAATTACAGGCAGTTTCACGGTGGTGGTAGCTTTGGTGTTTCCCAGTTTTAATAGGTGCATGATGACAATACAAGAGGTAGGACAGCGAGTTTAGGTACAAATGCCTTTAATGAACAGCATCAGTTTGTGTCCAATTTAGATCAAAAGCAATTGTAGCTGCATTCCCTAACAATCTCATAAAGAAGATCTCATAAAAGATGCATCATTGGTATCAACCAATTCTTTTTAATAGTATCTCTATTATTTTCTGTCATCCTTTATTTAAATAGTGTGGACATATTATGCAGCACTTTGCAGAGATTGTTATTAATTCACATCAGTCCCCTACAGCTTGCAATCTAACGTCCTATAATATTCACAAATGCATAGCTTCAATTTCATAAGGAGCCAATTAACCTGACTGTATGCTTTTAGAATGTGGCCAGAAAACCCATGCAGTCACAGGGAAAGCATAAACTCTTTACAGATACTGTTTAGGCCATAGGTGAACTTAAGACCCCAGTGCTGCAGGCCAGCAGTGCTAACCCTTGGGTCACTATGCCCCCTTTTTGAGTTATTTTTTGAAAAACATAACATCTTAAAGCTATTTAATGAGTAGAAAATATTCCTGCCTTGCTTTGACACAGCATACATTGAAACACTCATTATATATAATTGCCATGTTACTATTTGGATTCAGGGTATTTATTTCTAGCAATAAAGTCCAGGTGTTGGATTGGTGAATAATCATGGTATAAAGATGAATTTGCTTACAGCAGTATATCATGAATACCAAGTCATTCATCACTTAGCAGGTGGCTATACAGTTCTTCTACATGTAATCCTTCATACAATTTTGATTTATATTTTACATAATTCTTTTGATTGGTTTTCTTTTTTTTTAACTTTTACATCAAACTCAGTGTATACATTTATTATATGTGGATGTTTTGCAAGTCTACACGTTATAAACATTAAATCATCATTAATTATATCTTAGTAGAGATCAAGCGCAAGATACTATTTTATTATTACAGAGAGAAAAAACATTGTATTCGTTTATTAAAACGGCGTCTATTGGAGATGTACTTCCCATAATTTGGAGGTTTCCGGATCACGGATTTCCAGATAATGGACCCAATAGCTGTACCTGAATATGTCAATCATACTGTTGGTGAATGCCCCCAGCAGGGAGTTGTCAGGACCAAGAAGGAAGCTTTAGGGTTAAAGTCCAAGATATCAGTACAAAACAGGGTTCAGGCAAAATCGTATCCATTCCCGGTGCTCCTGACAGTACCCCCCCATGGGGGGGCCACTGGACCACTAAGCCTAGGTTTCAGAGGAAACAGACGGTAAAACAAGGAGCATATTTGTCAGAGTGTTACTCCCAAGAACATTCTTCGGGACCAAAGCCCTTCCATTGGATCAGAAATTGTAGAGACCCCCTGGAGATTCTTGAGTCAAGGATCTTTTCCACTTTGTACTCTTGTTGGCCATCCATGGAAAAAGAAGCCGGAGGAGATTGTTCCAAAGAGAAGCGATTAGCAATAGTCAGTTTCACCAAAGATACGTGGAACACGTTGGGAATTCGCATCTCAGGGGGAAGTTGAAGTCTAACAGCCATGGGATTATCAATCTCCACAATGGAGAATGGACCAATAAATTTTGGTCCCAACTTGGGAGAAGGCACTCTTAAGCGAATGTTCATAGTGGACAACCACACCTTGTCACCAACTTTGTATGGAGGAGAGGACCTGCGTCTGTCTAAGCGTCCATGAAATTCCCGGCAGCCCCTGAATCTATGAAGGTAGAGCCGACAATAGTTTTAGTGGCCAAACTAATCTGTAAAGGCAGAAGAAATCTGTGAGAGTTCTCTTTAGATTTAGGAGTAACGCCACCTACATGTGTCACCCCGGATTTACATTGGGGAATAGAACCTTTTGGCTTCACAGGACAAGAATTGGAAGTGGGATTGTCCACCACAGTACAGACATAGGCCAGCCACAGGCCTTCAAAGTTTTTCTTGTTCGGAGAGACGAGCCCTTTCAACTTGCATAGGCTCCTCCGGAGCAATAACTGAAGGCTGCTGGGAAGGTGCAGGCAACAGAGGTCTTTGGAAGCGTGGTACCAGCGTAGGTTGAAATTTCTTACTGCGCTATTTGACAGCTTGATGCTCTCTAAGACGAGTGTTCACTTTAATGGTGAGAGCAATCAAATCCTCCAGCAGTTCAGGAAGTTCCCTGGGGACTAGGTCATCTTTAAGTTGAGTCGACAGGTCTTGGTAGAACACAGCCTTGTATGCCTCGTCAATCCGAGAGGTATCTGCCATTAAAGCTCTAAAGTCAATAGCGTACCCACTGGCACTGAGACTTCCCTGACGGATTTGCAGTAGGCGGGATGAGGCATTAGCGACCCAACCCGGGGCATCAAAAATAGTCCTGAAGGCCTGAAGGAATTCTTTAACATTAAACGTCAGTGGAGAATTCTTCTACCAAAGAGGCGTTGCCCACTCAAGCGGTTTCCCCTCCAAACGAGACATCACAAAAGCCACTTTCTCCCGCTCAGAAGTGTATTGTGAAGGTTGAAGTTCAAATTGAATAAGACACTGTGTAACGAACCCTTTGCAGTCTTTTGGGTTCACATTGTAGCGAAGAGGAGGGGGGATGTGTGGCTCACAAGCCAGAGAAACCGCTAACAGAGGAGCGACAACAGCAGGAGGATTACGAAAAATAAGCATATCAAGTACTTGCCCAATGCGAACTTGTTGAGTCTCATACGCTTTCATGCGGGAAACCAGCCCCCGGAGGGCTCTTCCGACATCCAGCTACCTCTGCGTGGTCCATGGCCCAAGTAAAATGTCAGGGGGCCTATTGGCTCCCAGCGGGGAGTTGTCAGGACCAAGGAGGAAGCTTTAGGGTTAAAGTCCAAGATCGCAGTATAAAAAACGGGTTCAGGCAAAATCGTATCCAAGTCCAAGCAAGAGTTCAAAGGCCAGCAGAATAGTTTCAGAAACAAGTCCAGGCAGGGGTCAAAGTCCAAAAATCAAGCAATTGGAATTATAGAGCACCCAGGAACATTAGCAAACAAATGCTATACTTGGGCATCAAACTAGTGTCCTGGGCGTCCTCTTATTCGAATTTGGCGCTGGTTTGTGACATCATTGTGCCGGCATTCCGACGCCGGCTTCACTGTGCCATCGCCGCTACCCACGTGGGACTGACACTTGCAGACCCGTAGTGTCCACACAATTTCCCGAAAAGGGGGGGGTCACTGTTATATTGTCTAATATACTATATCTTAATAAAATGTCTCAATAGCCAACTGTCAGGGAGCCGGGAGCTCCCTCCAGGGAGGTTGTCTGGATCAAGGAGGAAGCCCTCTTGAGGGAACAAGGTCGCGGTATCCAAAGGGTTAAACGGAGAATAGTCAGGATCAGGCAAGAGTTCACAGGCAGGCAGAATACAAACAAAGTCCAAAGTCCAGGCAAAGGGTCAGGATACAAGGCAGGAACAAGATTAGGCAATAAGGCACACAGGAAACCCAGGATATGCTTCAGGAAAGTAATCCTATTCTTGGGCGCCATTCTGGCGTCTAGTTGGCGTTTTTATTTTCAAATTTGGCGCCATTCTGACGTCATTGACGCTCTTGCGCCGACGTCGGCGCGCTGACGTCATCGCCCGGCGCCGCTACCCACGTGGCGGCCATGGGCGCCGCCATTTTGGGAGCGACGCCGGCGAAGATGGACGCGCCGCCCGGAGCTCCTGGGCCTGCTCCGGGCGGCGATCGTTACAGTACCCCCCCCCCTCACGGGGGGCCTCTGGACCACCAGGACTTGGCTTCTGGGGAAACTTGGAATGGAACTCCCTCACCAGACGAGGAGCGTGAACATCACGGTGTCCTTCCCAGGAGCATTCTTCAGGGCCAAAGCCCTTCCACTGAATGAGGTACTGAAGGGACCCTCTGGAGATTCTGGAGTCTAGGATTTTCTCCACCTCGTACTCGAGTTGACCCTCCACTGAGATGGCAGGAGGAGGAGACTGACCGCCAGAGAACCGGTTGGTGATGGCGGGTTTCACCAGAGACACGTGGAACACGTTGGGGATTCTCATCTCTGGTGGAAGCTGGAGTCTGACAGCCACAGGGTTGATTATTTCCAAGATGGGAAATGGTCCCACGAATTTTGGACCCAACTTGGGAGATGGTATCTTCAACCGGATATTCCTGGAAGAGAGCCAGACATTATCACCCACCTTGTAGAGAGGAGAGGATCTTCGACGACGATCCGCGAAAGTCTTATGAACAAGAGCACTCTTCTCTAGGTTCAACTTGGTCGCAGCCCAAATAGCAGACATATGGGCTGCGGAGTCGTCAGCAGCCGGGACGTCAGATAGCACAAAGTCTTGGGGAAAAGCTTGAGGATGCTGACCATACACCGACATGAACGGAGACCTTCCTGTAGAGGAATGACAAGCATTATTATGAGCGAATTCCGCCCATGGGAGGAGATCAGACCAGTCATCCTGGCAGAGGGATACGTGGTTCCTCAGGAACTGCTCCAGGGCTTGGTTGACACGTTCAGCTGCCCCATTCGTTTGCGGGTGGTATGCAGATGAAAACTGAAGAACAATTCCCAGGTCTTTGCATAAGGAACGCCAGAACTTGGCAGTAAACTGGGTGCCTCTATCGGAGACGATTTCCACCGGGAAACCATGCAGGCGGAAGATGTACTGGATAAATAGCTGGGACAACTCCACCGCAGAGGGCAACTTCTTCAGAGGGATGAAATGGGCCATTTTGGAGAAGCGGTCAATAACAACCCAGATCACAGTATTCCCACCGGAGGGAGGAAGTTCGACAATAAAGTCCATAGAGAGGTGCGTCCATGGACGAGAGGGTACCGGCAAAGGCTGTAACAACCCACTGGGGCGGGAATGGCTAGGCTTAGAAGTGGCGCAGACATTACAAGCAGCCACAAAGTCCTTTACATCCTTGCGGATATCAGGCCACCAGACTAGGCGCCTCAAGAGTTCAAGGGTCTTAGCCGAACCAGGATGTCCAGCTTGCCTGGAGCAGTGGGTTTGTTGCAGGATGGCCAGGCGAAGTTCTGGAGGGACGAAGGCCATGCCAATCGGAGTATCTTGAGGAGCCGAGGACTGCCCAGCCAGAATCTGGTCGGCAAATTGGGGATACAGAGAGGCAATGATCTTGACAGGTGGAATGATTGGTTCCTGTCTCTCAGGGTCACGGTCCACCGGAGTGAAGCTACGAGACAAGGCGTCGGCCTTCAGATTTTTGGAACCTGGGCGAAAAGTCAAAACAAAGTTAAATCGGGAAAAGAAAAGGGCCCACCTGGCTTGTCTGGGATTTAGCCTCTTGAGGGACTGTATGAACTCCAGATTCTTGTGATCAGTGAAAATCTGGACAGGAATTTCAGAACCCTCCAGGAGGTGACGCCATTCTTCAAGGGCAAGCTTGACTGCCAAGAGTTCTCGATTCCCGACGTCATAGTTCTGCTCTGCGGATGAGAACTTCTTGGAGAAAAACGCACAGGGGTGCAATTTTCCATCAGAGGAATGTCTCTGAGACAGGATAGCTCCGGCTCCGACTTCAGAAGCATCAACTTCGATGCAGAAGGGTAGTGCAGGATTGGGATGTCGAAGAACAGGAGCGGACGTGAAGGCCTCTTTCAAGGACTGAAAGGCTTCTATAGCAGATGGAGGCCACAGGCTGGGTTTACCCCCTTTTCGGATGAGGGCCAGGATAGGTGCAATGCGGGAAGAGAACCCCCGGATGAACTGTCGATAATAATTAGCAAATCCGATGAATCTCTGGATTGCTTTGGTACTCAGTGGGAGAGGCCACTCCTGGATGGCCGACACTTTCACGGGGTCCATCTCAAATCCCTCTGGAGAGATAATGTATCCTAGGAAGGGGATCTTGGATACCTTGAAAACACACTTCTCCAACTTGGCGAAGAGAGAGTTCTTCCTCAGACGAGAGAGTACCTCCTTCACCTGGGAGCGATGACTTTCAAGGTCCTTGGAAAAGATCAGGATGTCGTCCAAGTATACGACTACGAACCTTCCTAGGAGATCTCGGAACACATCATTCACAAACTCCTGGAAGACGGCAGGGGCATTGCATAGGCCGAAGGGCATAACGAGATATTCATAGTGCCCATCCCGAGTGTTGAATGCCGTCTTCCATTCGTCACCCTCCCGGATGCGAATGAGGTTGTAGGCCCCCCGGAGATCCAACTTGGAGAAAATCTTTGCCCCTTTCAGCTGGTCAAAGAGCTCGGCAATCAGGGGCAGATGGTATCTGTTTTTCACGGTGATCTTATTCAGACCCCGATAGTCTATACAAGGCCGAAGGCCTCCGTCCTTCTTCTCCACGAAGAAGAACCCAGCCCCTGCAGGAGAGGTAGAAGGGCGGATAAACCCCCGCTGGAGATTTTCTTGGATGTACTCCTTCATAGCGGTAGTTTCTGCAGGAGAGAGAGGGTAGGTGCGCCCTCTGGGGGGCATAGCTCCAGGCAGGAGTTCAACCGGACAGTCGTAGGAGCGATGTGGGGGAAGGAACTCTGCAGACTTTTTACAAAACACATCGGAAAATCCCTTGTAAGTGGAGGGCAAAGTCTTTAATTCCGCAGAGGAGACATTCACCTTCTCGAGGGGCTTTGGCGGAAGGCAATGTTGCAGGCAAAATAAACTCCAACGAGAGATCTGCCCAGTGGACCAGTCTATGGTGGGGTTATGCAGACGTAACCATGGAAGACCCAATATCACTGGAGTAGAAGGACAGGGGATGATGAAGAATGAAAGTTTTTCTTGATGCAGCGCCCCAACTTGTACAGATAGTTCCGCCGTGAACTTTGTGACGAATTCAAACTCCAGGGGTTTGTCATCTATGGCAGTAATTCGCAGGGGAGAAGACAATGGAAGCAGAGGAATCTTCATGCGTTCGGCAAAAAAGGCATCCATGAAATTGCCATCCGCTCCGGAGTCGAGGAAGGCCCTTTCGAAGATAGACTTACTTGCCAGGTGAATCTGCAAAGGAAGGAGAAGCCTGCGTGAATTTTCTTGATACTTCTCCAGAGAACCTCGAGTGATGCCCCCTACATGAGAAACCTGAGACATACCTCGGAGTACAAAACTCTTGGCTTTGGCAGGACAGGCGTTGGCAAAATGGGAATGCCCACCACAGTATAAACAGAGACCTGCCATACGTCTTCGGAGTCTTTCCTGCTCGGAGAGTCGAGTCTTTCCTACTTGCATGGGTTCCTCCAAAGGAGACGTCGACACATGGGTCACAGGAACAGCGGGTGTTTGCAGAATCGGCCTTTGAAAGCGAGGGGCCAACATGGGAGAAAATCGTCTACTGCGCTCTCTCTCCACCTGGTGCTCTCTGAGACGAGTGTCCACCTTAATGGATAGAGCGATCAACCCTTCCAGGGTGTCAGGAGTCTCCCTGGAGACGAGATCATCTTTGATGCGGATGGATAGGCCTTGGTAGTATACAGCCTTGTAAGCGTCATCACACCAGGAAGTCTCCGCCATCAGTGTTCGGAAGTCTATAGCATACTCATTGACACTGCGGCTTCCTTGCCGGAGCTGCAAGAGACGGGCAGGGGCGTTCGTAACCCGACCTGGAGCATCAAAGACTATACGAAAAGCTTGGAGAAAGTCTTTAACATCAAAAGTCAGCGGGGAATTCTTCTCCCAAAGAGACGTTGCCCACTCCAGTGGCTTGCCTTCCAATCGAGACATCACATACCCCACCTTGGAACGCTCGCTTGGAAACTGTGTGGGTTGGAACTCAAATTGAATTTGGCATTGCGTGGCAAATCCCCTGCAGGCTTGTGGGTCCCCACTGAAACGAGGGGGAGGTGGAATGCGAGGCTCACCTGTCGGGTAGCTTGTGTTCGTGGAGGCTGCCGCCATGGGGGGATCCCCAGTAGGTGGAGCAGTGGAGGACGCAGAAGGCACTTGAGCCAGCAGGACATTGAGTGCTTGCCCAATGCGAACTTGCTGGTTTTCGTAGTCCTCCATGCGGGATGCCAGTCCGCGGAGCGCTCGTCCGACATGAGGTGTGGCTTCCTCAGAAGGATCCATGGCCCAAGAATAATGTCAGGGAGCCGGGAGCTCCCTCCAGGGAGGTTGTCTGGATCAAGGAGGAAGCCCTCTTGAGGGAACAAGGTCGCGGTATCCAAAGGGTTAAACGGAGAATAGTCAGGATCAGGCAAGAGTTCACAGGCAGGCAGAATACAAACAAAGTCCAAAGTCCAGGCAAAGGGTCAGGATACAAGGCAGGAACAAGATTAGGCAATAAGGCACACAGGAAACCCAGGATATGCTTCAGGAAAGTAATCCTATTCTTGGGCGCCATTCTGGCGTCTAGTTGGCGTTTTTATTTTCAAATTTGGCGCCATTCTGACGTCATTGACGCTCTTGCGCCGACGTCGGCGCGCTGACGTCATCGCCCGGCGCCGCTACCCACGTGGCGGCCATGGGCGCCGCCATTTTGGGAGCGACGCCGGCGAAGATGGACGCGCCGCCCGGAGCTCCTGGGCCTGCTCCGGGCGGCGATCGTTACACCAACATATTGCAAAAAACTTCAATAGAACAACTTTGATTATCTTAATTCACAGAAAAATAACTTAATCACAATGAAAATTCATTGTTCCATTCATTTATTGTTTACAAATTCAACTGTTTAAAAGGAGACAAAAACACAATAGCTTGAATGTTGTACAAACACCTCCCTATGTAAGAACCTGCCATTGGTTTTCATTTGAATTTTCAAATGGAATTTGTTTAACCAGTAAATCTTATAAATTTGAGTTTGGGAAAAATAAATGTTGGCTTTTTGTGTATTTTTCTCAAATTGCATGAATTTAAAAATTGCCCCCCTATCCTATACAAACAAGAAATACCAAAGCCCATAACAGTTTGTTCATTTGAGTTTTAGCAGGAATACCCCATTCTAATATTTATTTTTGCAAAACAAACTCTGTATGGTTTGCTCATCTCTATATTTATCCAATTCACCTTTCACTGAATGACATTCATCATAAGTGAACCAAACATAACTTTTTTTGCATGGATTTAATGAACAACATTTGATATAATTTCCAAAAAATAGTGCAATTGAACAGAACTGACTATTTCATTAATCTACTGCTTAAAAAGCAAAATATGCCAACAGTGACATTCAACAGAGCATGTGGATAATTATGCATATGATAGAATTCCTACAGAAGCTCATAACATTTGCCTTGACAGATAATAATAACTGTAACAATCTTAGATTGAAATTAGTATATCTTTTGTTGTCATTAATTAGTTCAATACCTCTAAGGTTTGTCTAATCTACAGTAAATCATTTGAGATCTTTGTCAAGTTTGCAGAATCAAACTCTGTTTCAAAACTAATTGCTAAAATATCAGCCATAAATTACTTAAAATTTGAATGTCCACTTTGAAACTTGGGGGTTTTATTTACAGCATATAGTTGTCAACTGAAGAATGAAGATTTAAACTAAGTAATAGGGATGTCGCGGACTGTTCGCCGGCGAACTTGTTCGCGCGAACATCGGCTGTTCGCGTCCGCCGCAAGTTCGCGAACGTCGCGCGACGTTCGCCAATAGGCGTTCGCGTCAAAATCGTTCGACCATTCGACCATTCGAGCGCTAAAATCGAAGGATTTTCGTTCGAATCGAACGATCGAAGCATTGGATCGAATGAAATCATTCGATCCAATGGCTTCGATCGTTCGACTCGAACGAAAATCGTTCGATCGAACGATTACAATCCTTCGATCGTTCGAATCGAACGATTTTCGGATGATCGAAGTTCGCGAACAGTTCGCGAACTGTTCGCAAATTTTGCCGGTGTTCGCGAACGGCGTTCGCGAACACATCGGCGGCGGTTCGCTACATCCCTACTAAGTAACAGATTTAAATGACTACAAAATAAATACATACTGAATAATAATAATAATACAGTAATAATAATAATTTCACCTTGCGAAAATACATCAGATTCAGAAATATAATAAATTCACATTTTAAGAGAGGAGCCGGCATTCTGAAACATATCACCAAGCTTTTATTCTAGCTAGAGTACTAGAATATACTAAATGTGTACACTGTACTTTCCATTGCTCATTTTGGAGTGCACTGGAGAGTAAATGAATCAATAGGACACTTCACTCTGTGATATGGGTAACAGTAAATTACCCAGATCCTCACTTTTACTTAATTCCACATCTCTCTGTGGTTCTCCTTAAACCATAAACTAAAGAATGCCTGTGGTGAGTGAGCCAGGAACTGGGAACAACAGGGTCATGACATAACTAGGAAGGAGGGAAACGTAAGAGGGCATAAGGGATTATGGGTGTTGTAGTTCCTGGGTTTGCTATGGAGATGGGGGAAGAGACAAGGGCTTAAAGAGGAAGGAAGTGAAGGGAGCATTCTTTTTCATCTTGAACAGCTCCTGTCCACCCTCCCCAGAACAAAGGGGGTAGAGGTATAGGTTGGAGGCATAAGCATAGTGTCACAGAGGTAGGGGCTTCCCTCGGGGGAGCCAGTGATAGATGTATCAAGTGTAGGGCATAACAGGGGTTAGGCCTGGGGTCAAAGTGAAGGAAGAGGAATGGTAAAAGGGGCATGAGTTACAGAGGAAAGCTGTGCCTAGGAAGGACAGCAGGTTGACCCCTCACTCTTGGGTACAATTCTTTGCAGCCTTCAGTGGATAATAATTTACTCCACTTTCAACAAAAAAGATAACAGTGGTATGCCTTTCATTTCCCAGGAACATCTGAGTACTGGGATGGTTTCTGAACAAAGATTTTTAGTTAAGCAGTATTCAGCTGTATGAAATTAAATGAAATGTGAAAAACTGGCTGTGCGAAAATTTGTAAAAAAAATAAAAAATGTAATTTTGCTAATGTAACTGCTCAATACTGATAACTGGCAACACCAAATTGATTGGATTAGCCTTGAACTTCATAGATAGGTATGTCCTATCATGAGGAAAGGTATTTAAGGGGGCCAATTTGTGCTTCTGTTTGACTCTCCTCTGACGAAGGACAGCATGGGATCCTCAAAGCAACTCTCAAAAGATCTGCAAACACAGATTGTTCAGTATCATGGTTTAGGGGAAGGCTACAAAAAGCTATCTCAGATAGTTTCAACTGTAAGGAATGCAATCAGTAGATGGAAGGCCAAGGCACAGTTGCTGTAAAACCCAGGTCTAGCAGGCCAAGAAAAATACAGGAGCAGCACATGCGAAGGATTGTGAGTAGGGATGGGCGAATATGATCCATTTCGTTTCGGCAAAAATTTGCCGCCGGCGAAATGTCGCAGACGCCCATTAAAGTCTATGGGTGTTTTTTGATGCACATCTTTTTGTTTTTTGATGTACGATGCCATAAAAGTTTATGGGCATCATTTCCGAGGCGAAACCAGGCAAAAAAAATTGCCAATCCCTAATTGTGAGAATGGTTACAGACAACCCAAAGATCAGCCCAAAGACCTGCAAGAAAATCTTGCTGATGGAATTCCTGTGCAGAGAAAACAGGTATGGCAAAGGAGTGCTCTCGGACTGCTACAAACTACTCCTACAACTCAGATGGGAACAAGACCTGCAAGTAAACCTCACACCACAACAGTGGGATTCAGTATTTACAGCACCCAAAAGAGCAACTCGATGCACCAACCATATAGAAGCTTAACAGAAAGATACTTTTTTGTTGGCACTTGACACCCGACAAAATCCACCATATCAATCCAACTTACAATAAGAATTGATGGAGAGGATGTGATGCCACAGGCACTCTACTACACATGTGGTGGGAATACCCACAGGTACATCAATTCTGGAGCTCGGTCTTTGAATTTATAAAACCGAATCTGGATTGGACTATCCCCTTCAAATCTTTAAATCCCCTATAGCCTTGTTTAATCAAAAATGAAATTCTGTAAAGTTGGTATGTATCATATCTTATGTAAAATGGACTTGCCTTATTATCTTACATTTTGAATGATGTAAAGCTTGATACTTCAATAAAATAAATTTTTGGGACAGATTCGCTCATCACTTCTATTGTGAAAATATTAAAGCTAGTGTGTGCATCAATGGTAATCCGTTGCAGCATAGCACGTCACTTAACGGTACTGCTATCTACTTCTCATGACATCCATCAAGGTATGTAAAAAGAATAATATAGAGAATAAAGCTTAGTCCCGGGACTCTATATGCAATGAGTTTATACTGTATGTTCTCCCCATGTCTGCTTGGGTTTCTTAAAGGCACTCTGATTTTTTAAGTCTCCAAAAAATACAGGCAGGTTAATTGGTTCCTGATATCTTTGATCATAGTATGTGTGTGAATTTGATAGGGACCTTAGATTATAAACTCCAATGGGGCAATGACTGTTGTCATTTATGTACAGTATAATCTCTGTAAAGTACTGCAGAATGAGTTTGTGCTATATATAAAATATATAAAAGGATAGTAATAATATTGTCTTAGCAATGTTATGCACATCGCCCAGTGACTACTGGGAGCACTTAAAAATGGACACCCACCCAGCTTATTCCAGCAAAAACTTGAAATTAAGAAATAAACAAGAAAGACACATTTTATCTGTTTTTAATCTGAAGATTGAAACAACTGTATTAGTTGGTAAATACTGGCACTATATTAAATCACTTGAGAATTAAAGCCTGTAAATACAATCAAAACATGGAAACCTGTATAGGAATAAATATCCTGCAATAAGTTATGGCGATATATGAACACCCACAAAATAATAAATGGTAAGCTTGGAGCTTTGCCTGAAATCCAAACAAAAATAACTTTGTAAGAACTTTTCACTTTTTATGTCTATTTTTTCCTAAGTGCTGATATTTTAAGGGATTACATATTTTTCTGAACTGGAATTTATGTTTGTTATAAATGTCAAATCAGTTTAAAGTTATTTGTCTGCTGAGCCCACTATGACTCAAATGACTTCTAAAAAGGCTACTAACAATAGCTGGCCTTTAAAAACAGTGAAATAAATGTAGTCCCAGCATGTTGCTGCGGAAGCCAAGAAATCCACCATGTCTAATACAAATAACAGCATATTTATCATTAGCCCTCAAAATATAAAGCTAGTGTTCAAAATAAAGGACTGAGTGTTGCTTTGCTGAACACCCTGTGGCAGGTCATTTTCTTCTGATACATGCTGGAAAGATAAGAAAAATAAAATAAATGGAATTCATTAAACACAGTAATTGCACAATAAGGGGCAGATTAAGTAACATTCAGAAAAAATATTTTCCAAAACTTGACCTTTCCTGTGCTACTGCTGGGATAAGAAATGTGTTTTTTCTCTAATTTACTGTTATTGGCAACAACTATGATCTCTCCCAAGTTAGATTTTACCACAGATGACTGTATATTATATTTTTTTCCCTGCATGTTCAGTTAGTATAGACAGGAATCAGAAGGACTGATTGATGCACTTAGGGGTTTATTTATCAAATGTCAAATTTCGAATTAATGTGAATTTTTTTTACTCCAATAAATTTGAATGTACTTACAACTCAAATGGGAGGTTATTTATGAAAAAACGTGAACGTCTAATATTCGATCAAATTGTCCCAACCCGAAAATTCAAATTGAAGGTCTTGTGGTGAATATTCGAATTAGAACTGCTTCCATGGTTGAGATGTGATAAATCTCACATTTGCATTTACATTTGAATTTGTTTTGAGTTTTGGCACACAAAAAATTAGAAAATTCGAATTTACCATTCCAACCTTAATAAATCTGCCCCTTAGAGTTCACATCTTAAGGGACAATGCAACAAGGTGTTGGGAAAGTGAGAAGTTGAAAGGTATCAAATGAGGAAATAGGAACAGTGAATGCTAGATATAATTAGAAATTTACAAATGCGGTGAGCAAAGTACAATTTCGTATACAAATCCCCATTTATAACCCATAGTGCAACAATTGTCCCCATGATTTCAGCGTGATTGCCTCAATAGTCCAGTTGTTCTTGCATTTTGATACAAATTGGGTGTAAGAGTCCAGCAGAGTAGGATTTGTGTCTTTTGAAGCAGAGTGCATGGTGGCAGCTGCTCCAAGGTTTCCCAGCATCAATAGGTGAAGTTATGTATTGGTGAAATTCTAGTTTAGTTTCATAAAAATTTTCACCACTCACAAAAACAAGAATTTTGTTGCAAATCTGTATCAGGTGCAGAATTTGCTAATTCTTGGAAGATAACCATTTATGAGAAGTGGCAGGATTTACGCATTGCCAACTATGTGGAAGTACAGGGGCTCATTCATATGTAAGCACCGCAATGAATTGTATCAATATGTGCTCTCCATTTTAGAGCACCCTCTCTTGTGAGTGCATTCAAAAATGACCTCTGTACCCCCTTTACAAGTAAAGGAAATATGCTAAAATGTGGGTTTAGATCCACCCAATAACATCCCTAATGGTACCACTTTGCTGGCATATTTTGTACATTCAAACTCTTGCAATAGGAGATTTAAGTCTTGAATTGATATAAAAACATTGAAGCATTTAGTGCAACTTTTCTTGATTGGTCTTGCAAAATGTAATATGCAATTAAAACTGTAATTCTAGGGAAAGATACTAAACCCTGTGGACTACAGAGACACAGATCTCAAGAGTCATCTTCTCCTTATAACGGCTCCCTTTGGTCTTTGAAATGATATTCAGTTACTTAGTTAATGCTTGTTTTCTAACACAGGATTCTCGGGGCTACTGAAAGAAGATCATGCATAATTAACCAAGGTCACTAGCTACACCATGTGCTGATTGCAGTCATATCAAATCAGTCTAAAAAGTGGCAGGAGGTCAATACATAATGAAGGGACAAGGTTGTAACAGGAAAAGGCAAAGGGTAACTAAAGCATGTACTTACTGAGGAGCTGAACTAATCAGAATTTGTTATAGAAAAAGTTACAGATTAACACCTCCAACAAGATACATTTAGAAAATGTTTGATATGTTTATAATTGACTTACAACTAGACAGATTTCACTTGGGCAAAAGACTGAACTTGAGGGACATGAGTCTTCTTTCAGCTGTACCTATATCTTTTGCCCAAGTGAATTCTGTCTAACTGCAATTGATTATAAACATATCAAATATTTTTACTTTATTTAACTGGATAAAAAAGTATGTTTTTTTTTTACTTTTGGGTTGGTAGAATAAGTCCAGTAAACTGTAATACTTCTATCCAAATTCTACTTGCCTTTTAGCATCCTGGGATGTTCTAAATGTATCTTGTTGCCAAATAAACCCTTTAAAATGTATAATATACGTTCCAATTGGTAAATGACTAATTAACATAAAGTCAAATTTTCCAACCTTAACATTTAAATGCATATTATACTTAAATCTGATCAACCTTATCAGTGGCATAATAACAGGACACAGCCCCCCCCCCAAAAAAAATATCTTCAGAGGGGCCCAGCGCAACACCTACCTGCTGTATCAACACCTACCTGTTCACATTCTCCGCTCCCTAACAGTTTGCTGTCAGATAGGAAAGGGGGCCACTTCTACACAACAATAGCGGAAACAGACCCCTCTACTTCCTCTATAGTTATGCCAGTGCACCTTATTGTATTATTCTCATTGTTTGGACTAACAATGAATGCACTTAATTTGGTACAGCAGAGATTTCAGTACACAATGGGACTGAGTTATCGACATTCGAATGAGCATTTATACCACAATTCAATTTATTTTGAGCTAAAACCTGTAAATTTGAATTATAGTACAAAGACCAAACGTACAAAAGCACAAAAGACCAAAAAAATGGATTTTAAAAATGGGAGTTGTCCCGGGTAAAATTTAAATGTTTTTTTCCAATTCAAATGTTTTAACCTTTTTTGAGATTAATCTGAATATGTTATCCTTGCATTTGAGTCACTCTTAGGTAGTGACCATTTGGGCATGCTGTTTCCAAACACTGCAAAAATAAGTAATAATAACCATAATAGAATATGCAGGATTTCCAGAACATCTAAAAGTTCTTGCGGAAGTCATTGGGAGTTGTCCTGGATAAAATTTAAGTGTTTTTTTCCAATTCAAATCTTTTAACCTTTTTTGAGATTAATCTGAATATATTTTCCTTGCATTTGAGTTTTTCTTCATGTTGTTATTCGATCAAGTTTTTAACTAATGACCTTTTAACAGCCAACAACCATTTCTCATTACTAATACTGCTTGATCTCTCATCTGCATTTGACACTGTAGATCACCCTCTCCTCCTCCAGTCCCTCCATTAGCTTGGCATTCGTGACACAGCCCTGTCCTGGTTCTCTTCTTACATCACTAATCGTTCTATCAGTGATTCCTACAATGGAGTAGCATCTTCTCCCTACCTCTTTCTGTTGGGGGTCCTCAAGGCTCTGTCCTGGGACCCTTATTATTCTCCCTCTATACTTCGTCCCTCGGCAAACTAATCAACTCATATGGTTTCCACTCCCACCTCTATGCTGATGATACTCAGATCTATCTCTCCACTCCCGATCTCAACCCAGAACTCTTAACTCTCCTCCTGCCTGTTCACTATCTCTACTTGGATGTTGCAACTCTACCTTAAATTAAACCTCTCTAAAACAGAAATGGTTCTCTTTCCTCCAACTAACACCCATAACATCCTGGAAGTATCTATCGTAGTTAACAATTCCACTATCACCCCATCTTCTTAGGCCCAGTGCCTTGGGGTTAGCCTAGATTCTGCCCTGTCTTTCACGCCTCACATCCAGTCACTAATTAAATCATGTCACTTCCACCTAAGGAACAACTACAAAATACGATCATTTATCACGAAGATGCCGCCAAAATTCATATTCATTCTCATCATATAACAACTAGATTAATGTAACTCTGTATTAATTGGCTTTCCTTGCCAGATACTGGCTCATAAACCTCAGCAACCGCTCCTCCTCTGCATGCCACTCTGCCAGTCTCTGCACTGGCTTCCTCTACCTTTCAAAATAAAATTCGAATTAATGATCCTGACATTCAAAGCACTTCATAACTCTGAAAAAAAAAAGTGCGCAACATGCTCAGAACAGATAGATGGAGGGCATTTTAATGGGGGGCAACTTTGCTCTTATTATACAACTTGGGCTTACTTGAAATAAATGAGCCCTATGATATTAAATTAATTAAAGAATAATGGTATTCATATTTACTACAGCATGCTATGAATTTAAGTAACAGTATATATAATTTGATCGCTATTATTGTTTTATTCCTTTGCAAGCGCTGAATCCCTGTAAATATGTTCACCTATTTGAGTTGATGTAATTAGTTTAATTGGTTCTTCTTCAGTTTTGTAGTCATCCTTAGGCAGTGACCATTTGGGCATGCTGTTTCCAAACACTGCAAAAATAAGTAATAATAACCATAATAGAATATTCAGGATTTCTAGAACTAATTGCGATACACAGCTTTATTACTATGAGGCTGCAACTACAAACAGCTTCTGTTTGGGCAAGTTTGATGATTGAACAGAAACCGTTTTACTTGGAATATTTTAACCAATTACGCTTATTTTATTTAGCCCATTAAATATTGTCTGCCAGTGTGGAAAAATTAAGTAGAGCAGAAAAATGTGAATCCTTCTGTTTTTTTCCCCTCCAATTAAAATTCAACAGTCATTAGGTGTGATAGAATTGATTGACGAAAACAAATGAGGTGCTATTTCTGTTTATGCTCAAGCAAAACAGGACACAACATTGCTCATTTACTAAATAAATAAAATCTGCACTTTTTCCATGTTTTACCCAGAGAATTTATTTAGAATTGCACTTGCCATAATCATGTGGCTGCAGCATGTGCCTACAAGGTAAGGGGAGGCATGTAGGCAGAATATAGGCATATACATGTGTATGTAAAATATGAGGGCTCCCTTAGCAAACTGTTTAGAGTGCAAAAAATCTGCTATCCTTTAATTGCTCACTATTTACAGGCCTAGGGAAAATCTGTAAAAAAATTAAAGCAATATTGCGCAATATTCCTTTTACATGTTTTTCTTTAAAATTTCCTTTCATTACAGATCCATTAAAAGCTGTGGTAACCCCTTACAGTTAAGCTTAAGTTTTTAACTTAAATTTGTGCATGGGTGATACAGTATATACAGTATTTATAAATATTTGATGGAGCTCACTGTGCCTTGCACCTTATGCACTAAAGTAGTACCTTTGCACACAGAGCTAACATAAAAGAGCAAATGAACACAATAAAAACAAGTTATGGGTAGTAGTGTCAAGCAAGGTGAAAAGTGTGGAAAATGGGTGCAAACAGTCATGTTCTTTGTATATTTGCATTCTGTTTTGTAGACTAGTCTTTGTACTTAATAATGGAGCACAAAGACTTGAGTCTGCCCTATGAATACACCACTGCATGTGCAGAGGCGTAACTAGAGGGGGGTGGGCCCTGGCGCGGGAGTGCAGCCGGGCCCCACCCCCCTCCGTACAGCTGGAAACGACTGCAGAACAGAGTGGCGCTCGAGCTGCCGGGGGGCCCTGAGGGGCTGCGGGCCCTGGCCCAATCGCACCCCCCTGTTCCCCCGGTGGTTACGCCAACCTGCATGTGTTTGGCAATGATTTATTTAGCTGGGGAAGTTGCATGGGCTGCAAAGGAGCCCTGTATTTACTGCCTGCCTTTGGAAGAACAAGTCTGTCCTGTCCTTGCCAAACTGGTGCGAGTTGCAGAACACCTTTGCTGCAAGTCCATAAGGAATGAGTCCTAAGGGGCATAATTTTACACCCCTTACTGTTCCTGCACTTGTACCAAGGGCAAAAGTAAATGTACCCTAATTACTTTGACATATTTGTGACCATCTGTGCTAAATTTAGAAATGGCTAAAGTGCAACTGACAATAATTTACATTGATTGTACAAAACTACCGCCTGATGAATTGCTATTGGCAACTGGACCCCACGCATGAATAATCCCCTAAAAATGGGTGCAGATTTGCTCTGATTTTGAGTACTTAATAACTGTGAGTAACATTGATAGTGGGAAGGACAGACACAGCAAGCTTTATGTGTACAGGTATGGGACCTATTATCCAGAATGCTTGGGAACGGGGGGGGTTTCAGATAATGGATCTTTCTGTAAATGGACAATCATGTAAACATTAAATATATAGAACAGACTGCTTTTGCCTCCAATAAGGATTAATTATATCTAAGTTTGGATTTAGTACAAGGTTTTGCTTTATTAGATTATTTTAAATTATTTTTTAAAATTTGAATTATTTTGATAACATTTAGTCTATGGGAGACAGCCATTCTGGATAACAGGTTATGTATACTGTATTTGGCAATATGCAAAAATCATCATTAATCTTAAAGTCTTAATGGAACACAGAGAAACAGATGAATGCGAATACAGATTTGAAATCTATTATATGAAATACTTGAAGCCTGGGGTTTTCTGGATAAGTGATCTTTATGTTATTTGGATCACCATAACTAAGTCTGCTAAATATCATTTAAACATCAAGTAAGCCCAACAGGAATATTTTGCCACCAATATGAACAGGGCCAGAACTAGGGGTAAGGCAGAGTAGGCACATGCCTAGGGCGCAAAGCTTGAGGGGTGCCAGACACGTACCTTTCAATGATGCCTACCCTAATCCGGTCTGCATTCTTGCTCATTGCGCTTGTTTGCACGCATGTGCATGTTCATGAGGGGGGTGACGTGGCCGGCCAGTACACATGCATGCACGCTCATGTACAAGTGCATGCCGGAGGGGGTGATGCTGTCAGCTGGGTTGCCTAGGATGAATGGCCCTAAATATGAATGTATGCAACTTAGTTTGGATTAAGTACAAGTCACTGGTTAATTGTTACAGAGAAAAAGGAAATTATTATTAAAGATTATAATTATTTTCCTAAAATAGACTGGCAGATGCAGTAATATTGAAATGGTAAAGCCTCATAGCTCAATGCAATCTCTTAGGTGGTGGTCCTCAAGCCCCTGAGTACCTATGAAGTTAGGGTAACAAGGAATGAGCTGTGAGGCAGAACAACTGGTCAAAAGTGCCTAAACAACATGTTTTGAGCATACTGGTTCTTTGTCAAGTGTAAATAATACAGTGAAAACACTATTGTAAATTGTGAAACAGGAAGATCAGATCAGCTATAAAGGTACAAGCTGAAAGCAGGTGAAGTTTTCCCCTAGTATTTCTTGTAAAATGGGTTCTTTATGTCAGGCACCACCAAACCATCCAATCTTTTACAAACTAGCAACATTATCACTCTGGAGTCATCTTTTTTATTGCGACGCGCACAACATGTTTTAGATCAAAGATCCTTCATCAGGTGATTATTTCCTTGCTATTAGGGCACTCCAGAAAATGATCCGTCATTACTGGCCTATAGTACAATGAGATCCAATATTGGAGAAACATAAAGAAATGCCAATCTTTTACTACAAAATCTTGATGTTATCATCACCATTTTTGTCAGATTTGCCCATTATTATTGCTGACAAATTGGTAAGATCAGACTTGTTTGAAATGTGAACATGGACTTTGTAACATAGCAGATAGGAGACTACCACCTGCTTTATTCTATAACTTTAAATTTGATATGTAATACATGACGTACAATTAGGGGCACATTTACTTAGCTCGAGTGAAGGATTAGAATGAAAAAAACTTCAAATTTCGAAGTATTTTTTGGCTACTTCGACCATCGAATTGGCTACTTCGACCGTCGACTACAACTTCGAATCCAATGGTTCGAACTAAAAATCGTTCAACTATTCGACCATTCGATAGACGAAGTACTGTCTCTTTAAAAAAAACTTCGACCACCTACTTTGCCACCTAAAACCTACCGAGCACCAATGTTAGCCTATGGGGACCTTCCCCATAAGCTTTCTAGGCAATTTCTGATTGAAGGAAAATCGTTCAATCGATGGATTAAAATCCTTCGAATTGTTAGTTTCGAAGGATTTAATCGTTCAATCTAATGATTTTTCCTTTGATTATTCGATCAAACGAAATGCGGTAAATCCTTCAACTTCGATATTCGAAGTCGAAGGATTTTACTTTGATGGTCGAATATCGAGGGTTAATTAACCCTCGATATTTGACCCATAGTAAATGTGCCCCTAAATGTCATCCAGAATTATGGTGCATTACCGGAATAGGCCACTGGATACTATACTCTGAAAGTAGAACTTGAAGCATATATATATACTATTGTGCCAGGCCACATGAGGTGAGGCACATTGTAAAAATAAGTATCTGATGAAGGATCTTTGATCTGAAACATGTCATGCACTTCACAATAAAAAAGATTACTTTTTGAAGTTCTCCAGAGTGAAAATGTTGCAAATTTTTAAAACATCAGACATAAACCACTCTACCTGATAACCTGAAGCCCCTGGATACCTGGGATAGTATTATCAGGATACAAACACACTCTAGGGAGATTTAAGAATGCTAAAGACGTCATGCTTGAGCATTCTTCAATTGATCCTTCTGTGTCCGTGATAATGTACCTTCACTCCTACTTCACTTGTGGGAGATTGCTTCCTGTAAAATTAAGCTTTCTGGATAGTGGGTTTCTGAATAAGGGATCCTGTACCTGTACTATTTAAATGTTTATACATTTAAATACAATATTTAAAACGAATATAGATATGAATATTTATCTCAATGAAGACATAGACAGCAAGAAAACATAGAATGCTCATAATGATATCAATGGATGGACACCTGGTTCATGTGTGCTGGATGCAGATAAGTGATCAGTATATACTAATACAATATGGCACCATAAATAGATGTTAATACATACAGCAGAATACATGTAAATTATATCAGGGAACATCCAGATGCCTCAATCTAAACAACATTTAAACTTGGGTAAAGTGTAGATTTACATAATTAGTAATTATAACCCAGTTAATGTTTGTGAAACAACATGCGTTCCTCAAGGTGCTTGCTTTCCACTTTAAAACTCAAACGGGTGTTCAACCTCATTTATTCTTGAAAAACCAAACACTTCACAATGTAAACAAATTTAAAATCATCCAAAGTTATTGAATGCTGTAAACAGTTAAGATAAAATGGTTTAAATGAGCTCTAAATGAACAAATAAAACAGTTATGGCTGTTCAAGCTGCACCGTAGTGATTGTCAATAATTGCTTGAGCAGAGTTAAAAAGATCTGCAATTAACATAAAAAGTAATAAAAAGCTGAAATATATTTTTCCGCAATTAAATGTTAATAAACTAACTCATGGGAACCCTAATTATAATTGGACTCTTATTAAATATGTAGTAAACATATATTTAGCTAATAAATATCGCACTCATTGTTCCCATTGGTAACAACAACAAAGTTTTAACCAGATCAATATGAATATGTCAGTAATTTTCATACCAAGGCCAAGTTTCTATGAACTTTTTGTATATGATATCAAGAGCATTTTTATAACCCATAGCTTTAATATTAAGCAAAATGTTTTGATGTCCAGCAAGGTTAATAGTCCTATTTTGGTATAACGTATTATTTATGAACTAAAGCTTAGGATGAAAAATCTTTAGTGAATAGTTTTACAATGATGCACTGGGCAGTCCAGCTGTACATGTTCAAAGGGGCCTATAGAGTCAACATAATTTCACCATTTAGTATCTAACAGTGACTCTTTCTTGAACTTAAGAATACAGCTGACAGAATAATGGAGTTCTTATTTTTGTGTTTGCAGCCTTTTCTTCTTACAATTCATTACCTATAAATTATTCCTGTTCTCAAGTTCACATACCTTGAGTATTTTAAGTCAACTGTGCATTTAAGTATTGAAAACAAAATGTTGGGCGTCATTGTGCATTTTTCAGTGCTTTACAATCTACAATCTGTGCACCCCTACTACATACTCCTGGTGATGCTAGAGTGCAATTTTTTCAGTACATTGCTTCTGAATGCTTTGAAACGAAAATGTTTGATATTTAGCATCAACAATAGAGATTGTGATAAGTAAAAAATTATCTTTTTTTTCTTAATAACATTTCAAATAAACTCAAATTTGAAGATTGATAGCTAGGCTTGTCTGTATTAGCTGATCAAAGGAAAGTATTCTTTTCATTGTCCCATGTGCACAAGCATTCTATTGCTTTTCTTGCTCTCTGTGTGTACTGCTCTAGGGAGCATTAATAGGCAACTCTTGTGAAATAAGTTCCTCCATATCTTAACTGCACCTAGGTGCAGTATAGGGAAATTTAGAGGATTGTGAACAGGCCATAGAGAGGAGCTGCTCTGGGTAGTAATAACTTTAGGTGTTGCTCTTCAGGATGCTGCACAGTTACAAGGGGTGCAGAGGCATGGCTGAAGCTGACCTGTGGCACAAAAAATGCCACCGTTCTCTCTGTCTTGGAAGTGAAACAAAAGTTTAAAAGTTTAAGGGCATAATGCAATTTGAAAACAGTCTGGCTCGCACACAAAACACAATACCCCAGTTTCTAAAGATTTGGTCTCCTTTGGAACTTCTCTCGAACTCGAGTATAAGGAAAAGTAACACTAAAAATTTCCAAGTAAAAACTAAAGTCCTCCCCTCTCTAATAATACTGTTATCCTGGACAAAGTTAACTATTTTTAATATTTAATACATAAATAATGCAAAAAAATCTAACTTTTGGTTGTGCACTGTGTTTTAAAAAAGGCGATGTGGCGACATGCACTTACATGAACGCTCCAATGTCCTGCTAGCCGACTTCTTTAAAACCAAAAGGTACTTGCTCAGCTTTACAGATGATTATCAGCTAGTTAACTTTGTCCAGGATATCAGTATTATTAGAAGGGGAGGAATGGATTTTTACTTATAAAGTTTTAGTGTTCATTTTCCTTTTTAATTATTGATTGAAACTAGGTATTTGGAGACAGTCTAGTTTTTGTCTGGTTGTTTCCCTTTTCTTTTCCCCCACTTTTTCTCCCCCCTTCTTTTTCTGTTTTCCCCAGGACCCTTTCTGTACAGAGTGACAAACATGTAGTGATGCCACCAGAGGCAGATCTTAAATCTACTTGATCTATAGCACTCTAAATGTAAAGACAATTACACGCGTTACATCACATTACCATCACTTCAATCTTCTTGATTTTTGTAAGATCACCTGTATGCTTTCCTTGTACTGTATGTTCTCCTTTATGTAAAAATAAAAACTATAAGTTACAAAAAAATAAATTCCATATACATACTGTAGGTTGAAAGTATTGATACATATACGGGGCTAGGTTAAGGAACTGGTAGCAATTACCACTAGTGTTTGAGTGACAAGAGGATGAATTCAGATACATACACTGCTTGGTTAGATAAAGTTTGATTGCGTATCTTTGCCATGCCATACAATTTGCATACTGTATATACAATTTTACTTCATTTGAGGCATAGAAACATCCGATACCAAACACACTTGAGTAAACCTACATGTGCAATGAGTTTACACAGGATAAAAGGGACATTAATAATTATAATGCTGAATATTTGTGCATAATGGGAACTGAAGGAGATCTGTCCCTGAAATTGCATTGTGATAAGGTTTTCTAAAAAGAGTTATATCTTGCAAAAATAGCAGTTTTTTGTATTAAAATTAACAAATAAAAAAACAAACAAATACAAAAAGTATTGTAAAAGTGATTAGTGATGGGCGAATTTGCACCGTTTCGCTTTGAAATTCGCGAAACGTGGAAAAATTTGTGAAACGGCGCCGGTGTCTAGTTTTTGACGCCGGCATCCATTTTTGATGCTGGCGTCCATTTTTTCTGACACGAATTCGCGCCTGGCGAATAAATTCGCCCATCACTAAAAGTGATACCTATTTTGGCTAACAATAAAAATACATTGCAAGCTTTCAGAGCACCAAGGCCCCTCGTCAGGCAAAATACAAATGAAAGCTGGAAAGGCACAGCATGTATACTATTATATCAGTGAAAGGTATTCATGGGCAATAAATTAGGAAGTTACAGATAGATAGAGATCAAGTGTAGAGATAATAAAATTAATAAGGGTGGGTTGTAAATAGTCCAGGAGTCTGAATTCAGTCTGGTCACATAGGGACAGATTTATCAAGGGTTGAATATTGAATTCAAACTTTTTTTCATCGCATTTGGCTATTTTGCGTTCAAAGTAAAATCAAACGATTAAATCCTTCGAATCGAACGTTTCTAACGATTTTATTGGACGATATAACGATTTTTACTTTGACTTCAAAATGCTGTGGAAGGTCCCCATAGGCTAACATAGCACTTCGGCAGGTTTAATTTGGCGAAGTATTGAAGTCGAAGTTTTTTTAAAGAGACAGTACTTCGATTATCGAATAGTCTAGTCGTCAAAAGATTTTTACTTTGAATCGAAGTCAAAGTAAATTCAAAGTCGTAGTATCCTATTCGATGGTCGAAGTATCCAAAAAATTACTTTGAATTTCGAATTTTTTTACTTTGAAAATTCCCTCGAATTCACTTCGACCCTTGATAAATCTGCCCCATAGTGTGACATGAAACCTGACCCTAAATTAAGGCCCTGTCTTAATGTGTTAAATAACTCCATATATTTGAATTCATAAATCTTCCCATTCAGTTTTAAAGTTCCCTTTTAGAATTAAGACCTTCATGTCCTGAAGACTGTGATTATGACTGCAGAAGTGTTGCCCCACTGGTGTATCACATGATTTGGTGTTGATTTTATGTCTGTGATGGTTCATCCTTGTGCACAATTTTTGTCCTGTTTCACCAATGTATATGCCTCCTGTAGAGCACCTAGTACATGTAATCATGAATACCACATTGGATGAAGCACATGAATAGTGGTCCAGAATGGTGTAGACTTTTTGTGTATTCGTAATAGCAACTTGATCTTTGCACAGGATGTATTTGCAGGTTTCACATCTGTTGCAGTAAAATGTACCTGCTTTATTTGTTTTAGGAAGAGCACTTCTGACAATCCTTTTCCTCAGATTAGGTGGTTGTCTGTAAAGCTGGCCACCTAAAATATCTCTGCATGTATTGCCGATCGTACGATTTTCAGTGGGAGACTGTCACTAGCTTTGGTTGGACATAGATATCGTACGATTGCTGTCAGGGGCAGAACATTGGCTGATCTGTTCTTTTACTACTTTATTTGATCAGAATGGTTAGTGGCGGGTCGGGAGATGGGAAAGTCCGATCGTACGATGATTCGTACGATTGGATCTTTGCATCTATGGCCAGCTTAAGACAAGAGAGGTAGTTCAGGGAATATTTGTTTTAGTCGGGTATCTGTATGGAGCATGGGTTTCTGGCTATTTTTCTAATAATGTTCAGTTGTGGGTTGTAGGTAATTACAATAGGTACCCTGTTGTTTTCTGTCTTTCTCTCTTTGTAATCCAAGAGTGTGTTTCTGGGTATATAGGTTGCTCTGTGGCTGTTGAGACTCAACTTCTTAGTGAATTAGTGTAATGGTAGCGAAGTGTGGCATAACCTTTGCAGGTCAAAATTGTCCCTTTAGTGAATTTTCCCCCATCTCAAAAATACTTTGCTCTGTCTAACTGTTCTATGTACAGTACCTGTGTAGTATATGAAGGTCAATGACAAGTAGGCATTGTATATGTAATTATTTTGAACTCATACCAATTACATACTATCACATATCTTAGCTTAATTGCTTCATATCCAAGATTAAATACCTACCTTTGAAGGTTCTATTGAATAGAGAAGATAAATGTGCTTGACTATCACCTATTATGAATTAAATCTCTAGGACTTTACTTATTAAAAAAAGTTTTGAAACCTCAGCATTCACATCCTAAAAAGATTTGTCAGTTTTGCATTGGTTATTTATTTAATTACCAAGTGAACAGTCATTTTTATAACAGCCCTCAAGACCTTATCAATAGTAATTTAGTATTCCGACCTTGAAGTTCAGAGTATACAGAAGACTATACAGAAACATCTAATTTACATTAATGAATCTGGGTTGTGAAACTCTTTTTAGCAATCTGGATAATAAAGATCATCTCTATCTATAGACTGCAGTGTTGTCTTTGCACTTTACTTTGTTACTTTACCACTGAGTCATGCTAAATAATGCATAACAGATGCTAGGCATGGTAAAGTTTATGTTAAATAAATGACAATTCTTCCTACTGGTAAAAATGACAAATTTATGAGAACTGTTTAAAAAATCTTTTATCTAAATATAAGAGAAGTTGACAAATACACTGGCAAGCTTAGAGCATATTTAATTTGCCCTTAAATAAATGACAGTACATTATGGTACATAAGGTTTCTAGAAATAAAATAAATAAATTATATACAGAGAGAGATATCAGCGTATGTTTGATTCATGCACTTCCCACATTTCTATTTAAACTGATATCTGCATAAAGCTCAGATAAAGGTGTCTTCACTTATGAACTGCGTCATTATCAGATGTTTTTATTCTAGCTATCATTTAATTCATTCAATGTGTTGCTTATTTACAACTGTAAGTAAGGTGCAAATGATTATGTTGTGTTATTGCTACTGAACAATTAACAGAAAAACTAGGTACAAGAGAGAGAGGTAGCACCTAATGCACAAGACTCTCTATGTATGTGATTAATAAGGTATTATTTTATTTGTCGTAGGTTAGTGCGCTGTTCTCAAGTGCATCAGGCCAGTCTCAATGTTTGAGGGGCAAACTCATGGGTAGGTTCATGAAAGTCCGATATGCTCCAGCAAATAGTTTGATTTCACACCTCATGTGTTAAGCAAGGTCTGTAATTGCAAGTCGGTATGCATGGATGGATAAATATGAATGTGTCTGCTCATGTAGAGTGCTAGGCTAGAAATGGAATCTGCCTCCAGGTGATTTAGAGGGATATAGTCTTTCTAGAATGTGTGTGTTCTGCTGGGGCTGATTTGATTCCATTCTGGGAATTAAACCTGAATATATATGCACAAAAGTATATTTTTAGCCATCACTCTTGTCTTGGCGATTTACAATAGATTGTATGCATTTTTCTTTGTTTCTTTTATTTTGCAGCTTTTTTCTTTTATTAATTTGAATGGAATACAGAAATGTAGAATCTATGTCTCTGGTTTCTGCCAGCAAGGTAGCTTCTGCTTCATTAGCAGGAAGAAAATGTAAGGATTATTCTGTTACATTCGCAAAATCTAATTCTACACCCTTTATTAACACTATGTTGGGCTTGCTGTTAAATGGAGCTGGCAACAGATACTGAGTTGCCCTGATTGTATGTATGTTGACGTGTTACCTGTATTAAAGGAATTGCAGGACCTTTTTAATGAATTTAATGTGATATCTACAGCCCTGTGACAAAGCTAAAAATGCATTGTGATGGTCACATTAGCGGACTCCAGACACGCACAAGTGAACATTACAGACACTGCCTGCCCAATTCACAATACATTAATCATAACTGAATATTAAAAATTAATTAAATTAAACCAACACTAAGTAATTTAACAGCATAAAATAATGTAATACAAGTATGGGATCTGTTATCCAGAAAGCTGGGGACCTGAGTTTTTCCGGATAAGAAATCTTTCCAAAATTTGGATTTCTATAACTTAAGTCTACTAGAAAATGATTTAAATATTAATTAAACCCAACTGGATTGTTTTGCCTCCAATAAGGATTAATTATATCTTAGCTGAGTGCAAGGTACTGTTTTATTATTATTATTATTATTATTATTATTATTATTTATTACTACAGAGTAAAAGGATTTTTTAAAAAAAAAAATGTGATAGATGATTAAAGTGGAATCTATGGCCTTCCCATAATTATACTGAGTCCTGCAGTGGGCCAGGTGCCTGTAGGTCACCCGCAAAACAAGCAGATAACCTGGGGGTTGCGGATAGGACTTTTGGGTGTGGGTATACAGTAGGTATGGGTTGGGAATTCTGCTGGTCACGGTCTTATCTACAGCAAGTCTCCTTTAGACATTTTTTAAACATTTTTTCCTTACCATCTTCTGATGATGTCACTTCCTATTTACAGCAACATCACTTTCTGTTTTTTGATGGTCAGTGGGTCACAGATCGGGTTGTGAATAAGGCAGTTGCAGGTTGGGTCCAAGTGGATAAAAATGCAGGTTGTTGTCAAGGCGTGGATTGAGATTCCGTCTCTTGTCTGAATTTCAAAAATTGGTTCCATGAAGGACTCTGGTGGCACTGGGAGTGACACTCACAAAAAAAATTATGTTACAATTTGAAGATAGTTAAGCATGCAGGGAATGCTGTTGTATGTTGGTAAAAACATGGTGCCCTACAATGTTTCATTTCCATTACTGGACGAAAAACTGTTTATATTCTGCTATACAAGTAAATCCTTTGCACAGGGACATAATTTGTATCCGTTGCTGAGCAATATTGCTAAATTATGTTCACCTTTCTCATCTTTTTCTTCGTTCTGCTGTCTGATTTATCATTTTACATTACACTTACACATGGAGAAAACACAGATCCTCAGAGGCAAGGAATTGGGTAACACATATCTTCATGTTGTAACTAGATGAAATAAACTGAGAAAACAAACAGTAATTGTTAAAACACTTGATTTGACAGCTGGCTTTTCAACAGCCCTACAACTCTTTCTTGCTTTTTGTGCTTGGCCACTGAAATTGGATAGCTGTCCAGGAACCATCTTTGCACACAACCAGTAGGACTGCTAAGAGGCCTACATGCAACACCTTGAGCCACTAAACTTGTTGATGCAAATTTGTGAAGGGCCTATTATCTTTGTCTACATGTACATATACATGACTCTGATTTAATAATATTACATTTGCCACCGGCAAGCTTTGAGTTCTAATATTTTCAGCCTTCACACTGTATTTGATTTGTAGAATTTGTATTTGATTTGTAGAATTTGTATTTGATTTGTAGAATTTGTATTTGATTTGTAGAATTTGTATTTGATTTGTAGAATTTGTATTTGATTTGTAGAATTTGTATTTGATTTGTAGAATTTGTATTTGATTTGTAGACATAACCATAGGATGAAAAAGTTACAACTTTTATCAGTAAATCATTATTATAATGTCAAATATCTTGTACATAACCACAGTATGAATATCAATTGTATTTTAAATAATTTATGTTTTATATCCATGGTCTGAATTTAAATTACTGTTTTCTTACATATATGTTCATTCATTTTACAAAGGTTTGGTTATAGACAGAGAGGGTTAACTGCTTTTCATTATAATCACCCAATTACTGTTTGAATGAGGTGTCACTGGCTGTGATTATTGTAGTGCGAAAGTGCTAATATACTAGAGATGCTTTCTAGTGTTGGGTACAGAAAGTTTCAAGACCGAACTTAAAGCTGAGACTTCATACTGAGACACAATGGGAAAGCAAAATACAGCATTATTTGAAAAGTAAAGGATGTAAACTGATACTTCTGTTGTGGTATGTGTACATATGTACAGAAATATAGCTGTATACACTGGATACACACTAACATACATGCATTTATATAGCAATATATCAAGGAGTATACAATTAGGTCCATAAATATTTGGACAGAGACAACTTTTTTTTCTAATTTTGGTTCTGTACATTACCACAATGAATTTTAAATGAAACAACTCTCTCAGCTTTAATTCAGTGGGTTGAAAATAAAAATTTTTTTTTAACACAATCGCTGCATTTGAAGGGCTCAAAGGTAATTGGACAAATTAAAAAACTGAAAAAAAAACCTGAAAAACTGCAGTGACTTTCAGTTGCTGTTTGTTTGTGGGCCTTTCTGTCCAAAGTTTAGTCTTCAACAAGCGAAATGCAGCTCACTTGGGTTCAGATCAGGTGACTGACTTGGCCATTCAAGAATATTCCACTTCTTTGCTTTAATAAACTCCTGGGTTGCTTTGGCTGTATGTTTTGGGTCATTGTCCATCTGTCTTATGAAATGCCTCCCAATCAGTTTGACTGCATTTAGCTGGATTTGAGCAGACAGTGTCTCTGAACATCTCAGAATTCATTCGGCTGCTTCTGTCCTTTGTTAGATCATTGATAAACACTAGTGTCCCAGTGCCACTGGCAGCCATGCAGGCCCAAGCCATCACACTGCCTCCTCCATTTTTTATAGATGATGGGGTACGCTTTGGATCATGAGCTGTTCAATGCCTTCTCTATACTTTTTTCTTGCCATCATTCTGGTAGAGGTTGAATGGAAAAGAAAGAAAAGAAAGTTTGTCCAGAACTGTGCTGGCTTTTTAAGATGATTTTTTTTAACAAAGTCCAATCAAGCCTTTCTATACTTGATGCTTATGAGTGGCTTGCACCTTGCAGTGCACCCTCTGTATTTACTTTTATGCAGTCTTCTATTTATGGTAGACTTGGCTATCAATAGGCCTACCTCATGGAGAGTGTTGTTCACTTGTTTGGCTGTTGTGAAGGGGTTGCTCACCATGGAAATGATTCTGCGATCATCTCCTATATCCAGGGCCGCTCCGGCCATGAGGCAAGGTGAGAATCTTGCCTCAGGCGGCACGGAGCGGCCAGTTACCAAGGGCGGCAAAAAGCCGCCTCTGGTAAATTTAAGAGCCGAATTTCCATTTTTTAAAACGGAAATTCGGCTCTTCTAGTGCAGCGAGCGCAATAGCGCTCACTGCACTAGCGATGCGGCCCCTCCTCCACCTGCTCCGACGCTGGTAGTTAGAAGAGCGGAGCAGGGGCGGCATTGGGGCTGCTGCCTCAGGCGGCAGCAGCCCCTGAAACGTGCCTGCCTATATCATTTTCTTCAGTAGACGTCCAGGTCTGCGACCAGTGCTTTCTTTGTTTCTCAGGATGTACCAAACTGTAAATTTCACCACTCCTAATATTGTAGCAATTTCTCGATGGGTTTTTTCTGTTTTTGCAGCTTAAGGATGGCTTGTTTCACCTGCATGGAGAGCTCCTTTGACCGCATGTTGTCTGTTCACATTCTTCAACATTCTTCTGCTTCATTGATAATGACATAATGAAATAAGGAATTGCCCACACTTGCCCATGAAATAGCCTTTGAGTCAATTGTCCAATTACTTTTGAGCCCCTGAAATGAAGTGATTGTGTTAAAAAAAACGCTTTTGTTTCTCACATTTTTGTCAATCTTTTTGTTCAACCCACAGAATTAAAGCTGAAAATCTGCAGTTCAACTGCATCTGAGTTGTTTCATTTAAAATTCATTTTGGTAATTTGCAGAACCAAAATTAGAATAAAAGTTGTCTCTGTCCAATTATTTATGGACCTAACTGTATAATAGGCAGGCACTCTTGCGACTTATTATAATACATAAAAGTTCTTTATAAGAGAATGGTAATGATCAAATCTATCTCATTTCACTGCACACATTTTGTTGTATGTAATTTTTGTAGCAAACTACATCAGAGTCTATGGGTGTTTTTTTTTTTTTTTTTGGCACCTTGTTTCTGCTTTGGGAAGGCAAAATCACATGCGTATTTAGCTTAGTATACTGCTACACACATGCCCACATTGTTAGAGAACCTTCTATTCACTATGCTACAACTGCTATTTCATTAGAAAAAAAGGCTCCCATTTTGCCAATTTCTTAAAAGCTTGTTGTGTCCAGAAATGTATACATATCATACATATACTACAGTTTTTCGAGGTTTTTGTATTTTTTGGAGCATCTTTAGCATTTTTTTTACATTTGAACTTTTTATAAATTACATGACATTCATGGTTTTATAGAAAATTTATTTATTTGTGGTTTCAAAAACCTCTAGAACCACTAAAACGAGACTGTTGATTAATGTGCCTTCCAGTTTTGCACTGGGAGTGGGGAACAACTGTAGCCATACAACAAATCCTCCTCCCAAAAAAAAAGTCTTGTTTCTAAAAAGGTTTTCTAAAAGGTAATGGATTAGAATCTTCACTTCGAGATGTATGGAATTTGTTTATAAAGGGAAAATACAGAGTTTATTGATTAGTTGGACATGGGTTGGATGATTTTCTAAGTAGATGATGCCATGTATTACAATCAAACAACCAAAATGAAAGATGGAGAAAGTCCCTAATAACCATGTCAGATTTAAAAATATATGGTTTAGTAAAGAGATGGCCCTATAGGAGTTTGATTGCATCCTCCTAGATCAAAACAAAGTAGTGTTTGGTTTTGGTAAACTTGACTGAGAAAAGTGAACAATATGTGGTTTGTTTAGAAAAGAACTTATAACATTTCTAAATGTAGAAACATCTAATTCTGTAAGTTTTTTGTTTTTCTAATTTGCAATCAGGTAATTTACAACAATATAATGATTGATATAAAAATTAGAAATTAAGAGCCGATGTTTTAATAATAGTCAAAACATTTATAGTCGCAGTATGTTGGTGTACTATTTCAAATGCTATGACATTTTGATGTATTACAGAAATGTTTCATTCCATGAAAATACAACAATGATGTATTACACTTACATTTTATCAGAGTGTCATTTCTTTGTTACAGTTCCCTGATTTTAAGAGATTTATATTAAAGTAAATCCACACGCAGACACGCTGGCTTAACAAAAGTATTCCAGTCAGACATAATTTAAAATGTTTGCAAGGGGGGATATTCGTCAGCATTCTAATTGTGATATAGTTAAATATTTTACAGCTGGCATCTAATAGTCAGGTTATTTTTTTTTTATTTTATTTTATTTATTATAAAAAAAAATAGAAATGCTCTCTGCAGAAGAAACCACCTTTAAAACCCAAACTAGCCCAAGGGAAGGTGAGAATGGGTTCAAATATATTTTTACCATGTTGACAGGTTTGAGAGTGTTTGTTCAATCCAATTTTCTTCTGTCATTCTCTAGCAAGAACGTCAAAAGTAAGATTTGTAAAAAACCGGAGTGAGCAATCCTAAGATGCTTCAATCAACAAAAAAAAGTCTCTTGCAATAAGGGACCTCTACTCATGGTCGAACCAGGGGCCATTTATATTATTTGGCAGATCATAAGATGGATGTCACCACTGATAAATATCTAAATAGATGCAAGTTTACATAACTTTCTTAGAGGAATCTGACATTTGCACTATTTTGACTTACTGTTGATAGAAATTCAGCACGTTCGCAATGGCATGGTTTAACCTGCAGTCAACAAATTAATAACTCAATATAGGGGAGAATACACAGTGCATAGAGAGATCAGGAAATATAAACATTTCTACTTTCACATAATAAACAGTATGAAATGAGTTTTAAAAAGTGCAGATGGGTTTAATTTAATTGCACTTTTTGGTTTCATATTGTTTAGAATAATATAATTGCATCTTTCTTTTCAGAACAGATATATTATTTTTAAGAATGTTATATTTTTTTATCATAAGAAAAATATAGTCCAGTGTTCTGCTTGTTAAAAGAGCCCTTACTTTGTAGTAATGTACTAATTATTATAACTGACTTCCAACATATGTTTAAAGCAGAATATAAGGTTCATAATTGAGTGAAAAGATCTGTGTTTCCCACATGAATACAGCGCTGCTTGCATTCATCACTGCTGTATTCATGAAGGGCAGACTGGGTGGAGCAAGTAAGAATGCAATTTAGAGAATGATTTGAAATGCTAACACTAGGTGGCTCTGTCAGGTGCATTATGCAAAGGAGCCATGTCTTTACTGCTTGCTCTATGGTGATAACTGCTGGTATTTATTTAGGGTATCAGATAATTCCTTTATCTAAAATACAACAGAGAAAGATATTTTGTTAATTTTGTGGTAGCTGAATCCATTCTGAAATTAAAAAAAAAACACTACGGGGCAAATTTACTTAAGGTCGAATTGAAATCCTTCGACTTCGAATATTGCAGTAGCGCAATCAGTACCGAAAAATCGTTCGATCAAACGATTAAATCCTTTGAATCGTTCTATTCAAAGGATTTTAATCCATCGATCTAACAATTTTTCTTCAACCTAAAAATACTTAGAAAGCCTATGGGGACCTTCCCCATAGGCTAATGTTGACTTTGGTAGGTTTTAGGTTGCGAACTAGGGGGTCGAAGTTTTTTTTTAAAGAGACAGTACTTCGACTATCGAATGGTCGAATTTTTAGATTTGAATCGTTCGATTCGAAGTCGAAGTCGTTGTCGAAGGTCAAAGTAGCCCATTCGATGGTCGAAGTAGCCAAAAGAAACATTCGAAATTCGAAGTTTTTTTTCCTCTATTCCTTCACTTGAGCTAAGTAAATGGGCCCCTACATGTTCGGGTATGGTGAATCCTAAATAAAGGTAAAGAAACAGTGGGCCATTCACGGAAAGAGAAGGCTTGTGTAAGAATAAAGGTTTATATGTTTTTGGTGTTTGAGTATTATACATAACATAAATTCAATAACTGTACTAAAGAATCAAATGAGAGGGATATTAGATGTTAGATGTTAGATGTTTTCCCTATGTAGGTTGCCTCATCTGGCATATACATATTATAAACAAATTACTATTACACATGATTCCAGGCATGAAATTCAATTTCCCTGTGTTATCTCCAGGGTCACTTCTGTGTCTGGTGCTGCCTTAGGACCCTCTCATTCCCCATGAACTAACCTTCAGCACAAACCAATACATTTTCACCTGAATCATTGTTCTTATGTTGGCTCATGGAAAAAAACTGCTCTTGTTGCCTCTTGAAAAATGACCAGTATTCCACTTATAGTACATGTACTTAGAATATATGCTTTCATGTGCATACTGTTTTTAACCATTTTACAGCCTTATGTGCATTATTCTGATCTCAACTAAAATAGGTCAGAACACAACCTTACATACATACTGTATGTAGGCCAGAAGGATATTAAAACCTCTACTTTCTAGTTGAGGGCATTTTGCTGTCCATCACTGATTATAGCTAGATATTAAATTATGAATACCTCTTTGCTCCATTACTGTAACCACAAGCAGAGTTGTTAGGAGAAGAGGATGTCTTATGGGCCCCTTGGCTGTATAAGCCTCTTTCTACTATGGTAACTAGTGATGGGCGAATTTATTCTCCAGGCGCGAATTGGCGGCGAATTTGTGCGATTCGCCGCCAGCGAATAAATGCGCGAATCGCCTGCGAAAATGCGCCAAAAAAAAAATCGCCGGCGTCAAATTTTTTTTTCCGAAAAAATGGACGCCGTTTCGCAAATTTTTCGCCGTTTCGCGAAACTAATGGTAACTGCAAGGAAATAACAAAAATAAGAAAGGATTTGACATGAAGGCCACTGAATAGTAGACTGGTGAAGCAAACAGAAGCATGCACAAAAGAAGTATTCTCAACCAGGCACAATGTTTACTAAAACACAGCAAGTCCATGTTGAACCATTTTAGATACCTTATTGGAGAACACAGCAGCTCTTCGGGTCCTCCAGTCACATATAATAGAAAATCCACAGCATACAGTCTTCCATTGAAATACATTCTGATAGGGCTATGGGATAAGAGCACAGACATTTTCAGCTACCAGTGTGCACACAGTTGCAGAAAACACAGGAAACAGATTATAAAAGAAAAATAGTAAAACCCCCTCTCTTCACTACCTGACCAATTCTTAGGCTCTACCCAGAGACAAAGTGCTATATGCAATTATTAGAAAATATTTTTTTTTTAAATGTTTTAATAATTGCATATAGCCCTTTGTCAGTGGGTAGAGACTAAGAATTGGTCAGGTGGTAGAGAGAGGGGGTTTTACTATTTTTGTTTTATAAAGTGAATCCCAATTGAGTAATTTTCACCTCCTCCTCTCCATGAAGTGAATCTTTGAGAATTAGCAAGGGTCCAATATTCCCCTTTTTTAACTAACAGGAAACAGTGTCATGGTGACTCCAAAGAAAAACCACTTCATTGCTTTATTATAGTTGAATTTGAATTGTAACAGAAAGTCATCATGTAATTGTACAGGATTTAGTTTGATACAAAACACAGAGAGGAAATTAGTAGAGGCAAACTGTAATGGTACCTGGTGGTCTAGAGGGGAATCCCCACTTCTAACATCATCTTGCCTGGTGTGAAATTCAAATATTTACAGAAGCCTCGTACATTTAACCTTGCCCAATGAAGGTCTATTGTTAGATAGTTAATGCGTGCGATTCTGTTTTGTTTTATTGTTCAGAGACCCTTGCCTGTCCTTGACCATTCCCGTCTGCTGCCTGAACCTACCATTGCTTTTCTCTAACCCTGTTGTTTCTAGGGTTGCCATCTTTTAAAAAAAAAAATACCGGCCAGTGGTGGGGGCGGATAATAAAGGGGCAAGCCATGATGCAAAAGGGGCGGAGCCAGGAGTCAGTGACACGGAGCCACAGGGTAGCGCCACAAAAGGAGCAGAGCCACATCACATAAGCAAAAGGAAATGTAAGTTTTTACTGGAGGGCAAGGGCTTTTGTAAAGGGTATTACAAATTACCGGCAGCTACATTGCCGGTAAATTTGTAATACCGGCCGTGGCAAGTGTTTTACCGGCTAGGCCGGCAAAATACTGGCCGAGTGGCAACCCTTGTTGTTTCTGTCCAAGTTCCAGTTCCCTTGCCTGCCAAGAACTCTTGCCTTGGTTCTCTCACTTTAAGTTATGGTGGAATCCGAGTAGCGAAGGGCTGTTGTAGGCAGAAGAGTGAGCGTGTTCTGGGATGTCGGATGTGACACAAACACATACACAGACATATGCAAATAGTTGTATCAAGCAAAGAAGCTTAGAAACCTTCTGCATCTTTATACCCCTTAGATATTAGAAGAGCTAAGAAAGCTTGCAAATACGCAGACACATGTCTATTCTTTGCATACCCACAGACCACCATCCAAATATCATTAACAATGAAATTATAAACATAGTATATAAGAGAACACAGGGAACAACAAGGTCAGAAGCTAAAACATTATTTAAAATGTGGGAAAATGTAATAAAATAAAGTATGTTTCATTTTAAATACTTTCTTTGGAAGATAAGATCATGTTCACTGATACTTGTTTAATTGTTTTGGTCAAATATCAATAATCAACTTATGCAAATGTAATTTTCTTATGGAGGGTGTGCCTGCCAAGAGCTGTGAATCTGCTCACAGTATTGTAAAATGGTTTGTTCTATATTATAAATCATTCGGCGCATCTAAGTCACTGAATATTCATAACATATTTGTTTATATGTTTTGATGTGGAGCATCCAAGTGGTAACTCACAAAAAAACAATGAAATTACTTTCAGTTTGCTGTTGACATCTTTATTTTCCAGTTCAGTTGACCAATTCATTTTCATGAGGTAGATTGTTAATTGCAAAGCTCAGAAGTTTCCATAAAGCATCTTTGTGTGCTTTGAAATGTTATCTCATTCCACAGTGTTTTACCTATAAAATCAAACAAAATCACCAGCCTGTGTCAGACATTAGGTCCTCATTATTTATAATTGCAGAGCCCAGAATTCCTCCTATTGGCAGAATTTAGTTGATTGACCTTGCACTTTAATTCCCCTATTTGACACCAAGTATCGATACCTTTTTATGTTCCAAAGTCATGTTCTTATTTCAAAACCCAGTATTGCTACTCAGTTCTTTTTGAGTAGAACATTTATATTTTTATAACAAATTGTGCAGTAAAGATATAAAGACTACCCAAATGCTAAAGACATCATTGTTGCTTGTCTGCTCCTAATTATTATAGGAAGAGCATGGCATTTCATGTTTTTAGCTATTGTATATGCAGGTAGGTATTCTACAGTAGATCTGGCATTCAGAAAGTGTTAGTCAACTTCTCAATTAGTAAGTGTTAGTCAGCTTCTAATGGTGCATGCCTCACTACCCATGATAAATGTCTATATATTAATAAGCCGCTGAATATATACTAACAGCATGTATTGGGCTGTGCATAAAAATTAATGGAAACTACATTAGCGCTGCTGGGATAAATGCATTACTACTACTACTTCACTACTCTACTTGCATATTGGAGCTCTCCATTTCCCCTCTAGGATAGAGGCTGCTCTAAGGTATTACTTGGAATCAAAGACTTTTGGTTTGTATTGCTTGCCAAATGTGTCCCCTAGTCTGCATATGTAAAAAAAAATCCAATAATGGACTCCCTCAATCAAAAAATCTAGTTTATGTATATTAAGATCCCATGGTGAGAAATAGCAATAACAATTTTATATAGATTTGCCATGTGTGCAATGTTTAAATTGTTGTATTCTGGTTAATGGTAGATCATTGCTGTTATGAACTGTAGTGTAGAGAAGGACACAGACTGCCAGTTTTAACCTCTTAAGTGTAGCAGGAGAGTCCTGCTATTCCCGTTTTCACAGACACCCTTTTTGGGCCCCAGAAGTTTCTGCTGTTGACAGGGATCCAACAAATTGCAACACTTCTGTCAAATGACAATTTTCAGAGGAGTCTCTTGCTCACTGAGCAGGACTTAGCAGGGTCAGATTGTTTGGGGGGGGAATAGAACATCAGCAGGTTGAAGAGGCAGTTAGCTGGGTTCCAGTTAGAAAATTTAGTGTGGGCAAAAGGAAAAGGGAGGCTGCTCTGGGGTTTGTGCATCCCAACAGATTTTCCAGATTGTGTTAAGAAGATGGGAGTGTGAACTCGGGACTGGCAGTTCTAGATGGGGCTGATCTCTCTAACAGCCGGGAGACCAGTTTCTCTAGTAGAGGTGGGGAGGAGAGCAGAGCTAGGCCAAAACAGTTTGTTGTCATATGTGATTCAATTATAAGGAAAGTGAATAGGTAATTTGGATCACTACAACTGAACAGCTTGCTGTCTTCCTGGTGCCAGGGTAGATACATTATTGGGGGGGGCTGGGCACACTCAGCTGTCTTAGTACATATTGGTACTAATGACAAAATAAATAGTAGATGGAGGACCTTGAAGAATGAGTATATTGATCTAGACTTAAAGATTAAGTCTTCCAATGTAATTTTTTTTTGGACATTTTGCCTGTGCCACAAGCAAGTTTAGGAAGACAGCGGGAGCATAGGGAGTTAAATTCATGACTAAAGTCTTGGTTTAGGAAGGAAGGGTTTCTAGAGCACTGGGCTGATTTCTCCTTGGGGTACAACCTACATAGTCATGACCGACTGGGAAAATTAGTAACCTTTGCTGTATGTGGCAAATGCATGGAGTCTGTCAGGTAAAATGGGAAAACTAGAGTTAATTGCATCAGCAAATAACTATGATATAATTGGTATCACTGAGAGCTGGTGGGATGAAACCTGAGACTGGGCTGTCACGGCTCACTCTTCTGCCTTTAGCAACCGCCTTTGGCTTTGGGTTAGCTCAGCTACTCAGATGCCGCTTGGTCTTAATCTCAGAGGAGCAAAGCAAGAGTTCTGGACAAGTGAAGGGTCACGATCACTACCAAGTATTTAGGACGGAAGGCACCACCAATTTTCCAAAGTATAATGAGAAATAGTGTGGTCAGGCAGGCAAGGGTCGGTTCAGGCAGAGTTCAAGCAGGGTCAGACACGCTAGGGTCAGTACAAGCAGAATTCAAGAAAGGTCGGATGGTCCGGGTCAGTACGGGTGGAGTTCAATCAAAGTCAGACAGGCCGGTCAGTACAGGCAGAGTTCAAGAACAGGCAGGCAGTGGTCGATATAGGCAGAGTTCAGCAAACAGCGATCAAAACCAGAGAATATTCAGAGAAAAGCGCACCCAGTAATTAATCAAATTAGACCTAACAACGGGCAATGAGTTTTGGCCCGAGGCCCCTTTAAATATTTAAACTTCGTGCTGAAAACTTGACGAGGTCACACGCATGGCGTGTAAAACCCAGAAGTGTGCATTTCACGCCCCATAGGAGAACCCGGTGCTGGAAGGGAAAGATCACGGTCCCTGCCGAGAGCAACCCCGCCAGTCAACTAGACCACCAGTGGTTCTTCACAGTGAGGGCAGTGAGATTGTTGAATGCTATGTTGGATGATGTTGTGATTCTATTAACACCTTTAAGAGGGGCTTGGATAATTTCTTGGACAAGATTAAGATCCAAGGCTATAGTGATACTAAAATCTATAATTAATATAGATATTGGTATATATACATTCGTTTTAGTGGGTATGTGTAGATATGTGCGCTGGGATTCATTTGGAGAGATTGAACTTGATTTTTTTTTTAACCCATCTTAACTATGTTACTATGTAACTTATCAAAAATCAGGGCTTAAGCAAGGTCAAGATAACTCTGAGCCAGCTTGGGCATTGAAATGCTACAAGGCAGAATATTTATCTTGAATATTTGACCCAAAGTGATGTCAGCAACACATCAGAATGTGCACTGGAGCACATCTGCACAGAAGAGACTGGGGAGTTAGGAACGCGTGCCAGTCTCCCAGTGTGCATGACATTTTACTGTATGTACTCTTTATGAAACAGTGCTGAATAAAAAAGGTTTGTACAGTTAAACACTGGCAAACTGCACTGCCTAAAACCTGTTAAAATTCTGAAGGGGGGGGGACATCTGAACCATTCAAGCTTGTTGATGTTCGAGGGTATATTCTAGCAATTGAAAGGAAAAAAATCACCCTCCAAGTGTATTCACTTAATTTCACAATACTCTCTATCCCAGTTTTTCAAAACCTATGCTAGAATAACATCATTATTTTCCTCCCGTGTAGATAATATATTAGGCTTACAGTTACATTCACCCTTGTTTGTTCAAGTGCACTGCTATGTGCTTTAGTGAAAATTCTAGCTACCTTTTTGTGTTGTGTTTTGACACAGTAAATTAATTAGCTGACAATCAAATTATTTTGCAGGTAAACCTTGTTATACAATATTTTACACCGACTTTCTAGTACAGAATTAAAAATTGCATTGGTTGTAATATACTTGCACATCAATGCCCTTTAAAATACTCAGCTCTGCTTTTCTGCAGAGAGGCAGAGGTCATTAAGTTGTGAAATTGCTACTAGGATTTGTGCTGTGAAATCAATCAGCATTTTAAGAGTAAAGAGGAAGAAAAATGAGACTCACAAATCTTTAGAACTCAAACTAATTAAAGCAATGTAGGCCCTAAAGCCATTGGTGTGCTTGGGAAACCTTACTGATTTGACAAATCTAGATTGTATCAAACTGAAACCTACAGTAATAGAATATTAAGCATACTAATACCAGTTTGCCTTGTTAGACACAGGTTTTTATTAACCATTGCCACATGTTAATGTGAATAGTCTGGAATCTGTCCTTAGAGTCTAATTCTATGCAAAAAAATATCAGTTGGGCTTCCAAATCAAGAGCTATTGGTAAACAACTTTGAAAGTCAATTAAAATATGCAGGATTACATAACTGTTTTGTAATATTCAGATGTGTATTCTCTAATCTTGCTATTTACATTGGATTTGTAACAAACTTTGTCATAAACAAAAAGGCCAAGCTGTGACATTTTTTCAGATGTTTTGACCAGTGCTATTTTTTTAAATATATTATTTAAACCCTCTTTATAAGGATAATGATAAGAAAATGGATGATGCAATATGGAGCCATAAAATAAACAATAATTATTACATAAAATTCAAGGGGAAGGTACATGGTAATGTCATGACTGATGTGGATTGTTATGTGGTGGAACATTTGCTTGTATAATTCTGTAGTACTGAGCCTTGTTTATGTGATCTCTTGGTTTTTCATTTGAACAGTTCAAGACTTTGCAGAAGGAGATGAAGGTGCAGGTTATGGATTCTCTAAGGGCTCTTACTGACGAGCGGTTTAAGCTGCGCTCCCCTGCATTCCGTTTTTCTGCGTTCAGCCGCAGGAGAGCGCAGGAATAGACACATTCAGCTTTATTTAACGGGGCTGTACTCACACAGGCGCGTGTAGGCGCAGAACGCAGGTTGAGACGCAACATGCTGCATTTTTCCTGCGCTCGTCGCCTACATGTGCCTGTTTGGGTACAGCTCCATTGAAAAAAGCTTAATGCATCTATTCCTGCGCTCTCCTGCGGCTGAACGCAGAAAAACGGAATGCAGGGGAGTGCAGCTTCAACCATCTGTGATTAGTGATGGGCGAATTTATTTGCCAGGCGCGAATTCGCAGCAAATTTGTTTTTGATGCTGACGACAATTCCGACGCCGTTGACAATTAAAGGTGCCCATTGACTTTAATGCACATCAAAAGCTGGCATCAAAAAATTTGACTACGGCGGCAAAATTGGTTGTGCAAAATAAAATGTTTTCAATATAGTTAGCCAAAAATGTAATCTAAAAGTGACCAGATGTCTAACATAATAGCCAAAACACTACTTCCTGTTTTGCAGCTCTCTTATTGGTTACCAATTAGAGGGGGGGACTTGGGGGGGGGGGACATATGGGTCATAACTGTTCAGTTTGAATCTGACCTGCATGGTAAGGATTGATAGCAAAATGTCCCAAATGGCCCACCTCAAGTCGCTGACTAACTAGTTATAGAGATGTAAAACAGAAAATTGGGTTCTGGCTATTATAACACCCGTTCGTTCCAGTCTTTATAGATCACATTTTTGGCTAACTAAATGTATTAGAATTTTTTTATATATATTGCACAGACTATCTATTTACTCCAATTTTATTTTTACATTGATCTGTAAATTTAAAGCAAAACTATACCCCCCGAACAATGTAGGTCTTTATAAAAAGATATTGCATAAAACAGCTCATATGTAAAACCCTGCTTCATGTAAATAAACCATTTTCATAATAATATACTTTCTAGTAGTATGTGCCATTGGGTAATCATAAATAGAAAATTGTCATTTTAAAAAATAAGTGCCGCCCCTTGAGATCATACGATTCATGTTGCACACAAACAAACCAAACAAGCATACATGTTAGATCACATGAGCCAATTAACAGACAGAGTTCTGTGTTTTGCTTCCACACTTCTTCCTGTTACAGTTAGAGCTGCAGTATTTCTGGTCAGGTGATCTCTGAGGCAACACACAGACCATCATGAAATGGTGGTTCAAGGAAAAAATGTAAAAGGGCAATATTTACTTAAATATATATTCCAGTTTGGTAAGATTCTTTAATATGCCACTTAATATAATGTAAACTATCTGTTGCTTAAATATTCATTTTGGGGGTAAAGTTTTCCTTTAAACGTGATTAGGCTCTTTAGAACTCAAGGTGGGTAACTGGTGTCATTCCATGTCTATTAAAAAAAATTAAGCACAGTGTTGCATAAAAGGACATTAAAATCAAGAAATGAAAACTTAATTTTGCCTCTCTAGGTCCCTGGTAAAATAAAGCCTTACCTTGAGTATGCAGTGCAGGTTTGGGCTCCAGTCCTTAAAGTAAAACTAAACCCTAAAAATGAATATGGCTAAAAATGACATATTTTATATAATGACCTTATTGGACCAGCCTAAAGTTTCAGCTTGTCAATAGCAGCAATGATCCAGGATTTCAAACCTGTTACAGGGGGTCACCATATTGGAAAGTGTCTGCCACACTCACATGCTCAGTGGGCTCTAAGCAGCTGTTAAGAAGCTAAGCTTAGGGGTTGTCACTAATTATCCAGCAGAAAATGAGGTTGGCCTTTAATATAAGATAATGCTACAGGGCAGATTATTAAATTACGATGTTATTTGCACTGGTTTCTGTGCTTCCATATACTAATTATCTTTATTAATTACTAATCAGCCTTATATAGTGACATTTATATTCTATGTGTACTGTATATTGTGAGTGGGTCCCTAAGCTCAGTAAGTGACAGCAGCACAGAGCATGTGCAGTGAATCAGCAGAAAAGAAGACGGGGAGCTACTGGGGCATCTTTGGAGACACAGATCTTTACTGCTAAAGGGTTGTGGTTGCCTTGGGCTGGTACAGAAACCCAATATATAATGTACCACATTTCTAGCCTATGTCTACAGTTAAGATTTTGTTCACCTTTAAGAAGGATACTAAGGAGCTGGAGAGAGTACAAAGACATGCAACTGATCAAATGTATGGAGGGTTTAAACTATGAAGCATGGGTTGTTTTCTCTGGAAAAATGATACTGGTGAGGAAACTCTTTACAGTATATTAAAGGGATACTGTCATGGGAAAAATGAATCAGTTAATAGTGCTGCACCAGCAGAATTCTGCACTGAAATCCATTTCTCAAAAGAGCAAACAGATTTATTTATATTCAATTTTAAAATCTGACATGGGGCTAGACATATTGTCAATTTCCCAGCTGCCCCAAGTCATGTGACTTGTGCTCTGATAAACTTCAATCACTCTTTACTGCTGTACTGCAAGTTAGAGTTATATCAACCCCTCCCTTTTTCCCCCCAGCAGACAAACAAAAGAACAATGGGAAGGTAACCAGATAGCAGCTCCCTAACACAAGATAACAGCTGCCTGGTAGATCTAAGAACAGCACTCAATAGTAAAAACCCATCTCCCACTGAGACACATTCAGTTACATTAAGGGCTAGTCCACACGGGGAGATAGCGACGCGTTTGCGGTCGCGGCGACAAAGCGCCGCGACAGTCGCCGCGACCGGCGCAGGCGACAGTTTTGTATTGGCGCCTATGTAAAAACGCCTGTGCTAACCACACGAGGCGATGTGCTTTTCAACAGTCGCCTGAAAAAGCCTGGCGAGGCATTTTCAGGCGACTGTTGAAAAGCGCATCGCCTCGTGTGGTTAGCACAGGCGTTTTTACATAGGCGCCCATACAAAACTGTCGCCTGCGCCGGTCGCGGCGACTGTCGCGGCGCTTTGTCGCCGCGACCGCAAACGCGTCGCTATCTCCCCGTGTGGACTAGCCCTGAGAAGGGAAAAACAGCAACCTGCCAGAAAGCATTTCTCTCCTAAAGTGCAGGCACAAGTCACATGACTGGGGCAGCTGGGAAATTGACAAAATGTCTTGTCCCATGTCAGATTTCAAAATTGAATATAAAAAAATCTGTTTGCTCTTTTGAGAAATGGATTTCACTGCAGAATTCTCCTGGATTAGCACTATTAACTGATGCGTTTTGAAAAAAACATGTTTTCCGATGACAGGATCCCTTTAAAGGACATTATAGACAGCAATGCACTAGAAGCCACACCTTAAGACTAGAGGAAACAAAACTTTCATCTGAGTCAGCGTAGTTGGTTCTTCACGTTAAGGACAGTGAGGTTGTGGAATGCCCTGCCAGGTAATGTTGGGATGGCTGATTCTATTCAAGCCATTAATAGCGGCATAGAAAATATATTTGACAAGCATAATATTTAAGACTTTTGTGATACTAAAATCTCAATTAGTATAGATATTGGTATATATAGTTTATGTGAATGTATAGAGAGGTCGGTATGACTGTGTATCATGAGTATTATGAGTTTGTATGTGTGCTGGGATTCATTTGGAGCAGTTAAGCGTCATGGACTTTTTTCAAGCCAACTTAACTAGGTAACTATGCAACCTAAATTACCTTCAAGGACATAATATTGCATAATGTTGTTCACTCATTTTACATTTGCAACTGTTAAATGACTCTGTATGAAGAAAACTAAATACAATCTATGTTTCCAAGATATTTTGACAATTAAGGTGAAATAGCAAAAATGAAAGCAACAGAGTCAACAAAAATGAGCCAATTACTCTTACAGTGAACCACATTTTGCTGTAGGTGTTGGCACCACTGAGCAGCACATTCTTCACATTGGCACACCTGCTTTAAGAAAATTGAGAGAAGATTGCTAATCTGCTTTTGCAAACAACCAGATGTTAAAGCTTATACAGAGTAATTAAGGTTCACAATAAATATTCCAGCATTTCAAATCACCTGCTTGCCTTGACTGAAATATTAACTATATGCTGTGTCCAGAAATCAAAAATAACACATAATAGAAAAAAGTCATTCTTGTGGAAACAAGTAAAATGTATATTTGTTAAAAAAATTGTTGATTGATAAGTATTTATAGTTATAGGTATTTTAAAAAAATAACTTGACTAAAGTAATGTGGCCAATGAGTCTTGGTTCTGCTGATGGGTTCTTCATGAAGAATGTGCAGAAGAATGTCTGCTAAGGACTAAAGTAATATGTATCCAGTCTGGATAAGTATGAGTTTACAGGAAGCCACTGCCAAGAGGTGAGACCATTAGTGATGGTTGAATTTGTCCTGATTCGCTTCGCCAAGAATTTCGTAAATTTCCCACGAAATTCGCAAAACTGGTGAAAAATTAGCAAAACATCGATTTTGACGCCGGCAACAAAGTAAATGGGTGTCTGTTGATTGTCGCCAGCGTCTAAATGGGTGCCGACGTCTGAATTTTCACTGCAAGTTCGCTAATTTATTTGCCACCGCCGAAACGGGCAAATTCGCCGCAAATTCACGCCTGGCGAATAAATTCGCACATCACTAGAAACCGTTGATCTGGGATTTTCTGGATAAGGGATCTTTCTTTTCTTTTGTCTGTTAAAAAAATACCGGAACTGTTTAATAAACCCAATAGGATTTTTTGCCACCAGTATGGATTTCTGAAACTTGGTTACCATCAGCTACAAGGTACAGTTTTATTATTACATAGAAAAATATATCATATTTAAAAATGGTAATGATTTGCTTAAACTGGACTTTATGGGAGATGGTCTGGATAACAGTTTCAGAATGAGGGTCCCATACCTGTATATAATACACAAAAGCCATGAATATCCTGTAAATTATATCCTTATAAACGGTGAGTTCTGATGTCATCAGTTGAGTTCTGATGTCATTTCTGTCACATGACTCACTGAAACTTGTGTATTATAATAAATAAAGTACCCCCCGTTGCAAAATATGAGGATATTAGAAGTTACCTCGGAGTAATGTTTTTATATGGTCATGAAACTTCTCAGTAACTTATAATATCCTTATATTTTACAAGAGGGGGTACTATATAAAGTACTATATAAAGTACAGTAGGGGTACATTATCCACTATATATTGACCCCCCCTCATCCTGCCTACCTGTTATACACTACAAAAGAACTGATTAGAAATCATACTGTTTTTGTCATTAAAGTTATACCAGATCTATGAAAGAGGAAAACTTGTAAAATTTGTATACAAAATCTATATATTTTTTTATCATAACTTTAACGAATATAAAAGCTTTCTATCATATATGCAAATGTATTTATGTAGGGCTCCAGATGATCCTTTTAAAAGCAAATCCATATAAAGTCCTCAGGTTGAATGACTAATTAGCAATTAATTTAAATATCAATTTCAAACTGTTCTGTTTCTGTGCAGTCATGCAGTGTATATCTACTTGCATTGATCTTAAAACATCCATTTCATTATGGATGCAGCAGGCATTTGAACTGATCTGTCATCACTCATTAAAGGAGTTGTTCACCGTTGAATTAACTTTTAGTATGATGTACAGAGTGATATTCTGGGACAATTTTAAAAATGATAGTTTTCATTTTTTATTATTTGTGGTTTTTTAGTTATTCAGATTTTAATTCAGCAGCTCTCCAGTTTGCAATTGAAAAGTTGATTAGTTGCTAAGACTTAAGTTATTCTATAACATACAAGGGGGTTATTTAAAAGGCTTCGAATACCCGAAATTCCCCAAAATCCGAAAAATGTGTGATTTTTTGTGTTATAATAGGCTTTTAAAAAAAAATCATGCATTTTTCAGAATTTATTAAACCTTGTGGGCTAAAAAGCCCAAATATAAAAACGCGGCATCTCAAACCTGTCGAGGTTGCATAAAAATCAATGGGAACAGTCCCATTGATTTTTGGTTGTGTCGGGGGTTTCGGGCAATTTCACAATGTTTTCTGAGCTTTCAGGTGAAAACTCCGAAAAATTCGGAGTTTTTGGAGAAAATTCACGTAAAAATTGTGAAAATCTGAGCTTTTCCCATAAAGGTAATTTTCGGGAAAATGTAATAATAAATAAGCATTAAAAACCCAAGCGGGTTAGATCGGAGTTTGTAGCAGCCGATATTGAGATAAATTTAGTACTTGATAAATAACCTCCTAAAGGGATCCTGTCATTGGAAAACATGTTTTTTTCCCAAAACACATCAGTTATGGATTGGAATTTCACTTTTACCGTTCTGACACTCTGATTTGTAAAGATACATACTACCTTATCCTGCAATGTATGCTTAAATGGGTGGTTCACCTTTAAAGGGATACTGTCATGGAAAAAAAAAAGTTTTCAAAATGAATCAGTTAATAGTGCTACTCCAGCAGAATTCTGCACTGAAATCCATTTCTCAAAAGAGCAAACAGATTTTCTTATATTCAATTTTGAAATCTGACATGGGGCTAGACATTTTGTCAATTTCCCAGCTGCCCCCAGTCATGTGACTTGTGCCTGGACTTTAGGAGAGCAATGCTTTCTGGCAGGCTGCTGTTTTTCCTTCTCAATGTAACTGAATGTGTCTCAGTGGGACATGGGTTTTTACTATTGAGTGCTGTTCTTAGATCTACCAGGCAGCTGTTATCTTGTGTTAGGGAGCTGTTATCTGGTTACCTTCCCATTGTTCTTTTGTTTGGCTGCTGGGGGGGGAAAGGGAAAGGGGTGATATCACTCTAACTTGCAGTACATCAGCAGTAAAGGGTGATTGAAGTTTATCAGAGCACAAGTCACATGACTTGGGGCAGCTGGGAAATTGACAATATGTCTAGCCCCATGTCAGATTTCAAAATTGAATATCAAAAAATCTGTTTGATCTTTTGAGAAATGGATTTCAGTGCAGAATTCTGCTGGAGCAGCACTATTAACTGATTCATTTTGAAAACTTTTTTTTTTCCATGACAGTATCCCTTTAAAGGTGAACCACCCATTTAAGCATACATTGCAGGATAAGGTAGTATGTATCTTTACAAATCAGAGTGTCAGAACGGTAAAAGTGAAATTCCAATCCATAAATGTCTAACAGTATACAAATCGCCCTTCCTATACTGCTTAGAATAATGTATGCAATGTTCTCGTTTCTCTCTGGGTGAACATTCAGTGAATCAAAATCTCAGAAAAGCTTCTTACTATCTCAGAAAAGCCTTATGACTGGTTGGTAAATCCTCAGACTTTTTGTAGGATTTGTTTTATGTAAACTGAGAGGAAACTTGATTTTTCACAAATGATTACACTATATTTCACAAACATCTTTCTGTAAAAGGCATATTTCCTTGAGACCTGGAGTACACAAAGAAATATTTGAGTGAAATTCAATGTATTGAATACAGATATACAGATATTTGACTTTTTTGAAATATCTATCAGGTATCTAATAAGTTCTTTGTAGTTCTTAGTGGGTTAATAAGCCACGTATATAAAGAAGGGAGCACCTGGCTATACTGGGAGACTGAAATCAAGCAGGAGTGTTGTACCACAGCTACAATTCATATTACCCCCTCTGACAGTTATCTGCTAACCTGGGAAGCAGAACATTACAATACAACAAATGGAGGACTTCATGTATATGTTCTTTTTATCTTTGGAACCCCAAGGGGCCCCTCTGATTCTAGGGACCAAGGACAAATTACCCTTAAACCAACCCTGTTCATTAACAAACATTTATAGCATTTAAGGAACTTGAAAAAGTCTGTTCTTCCTTGTCAAATGTATATTTTTCCTCTAAATGTATCACAGTTTTATGTGGAATTCTCAATGAATTCATTAAGGGTTGTGGGAAGGGGAGCTGTAATAAAGAGACCACAGAGAAATGATTTAATTTGGAACCAAATGAGATGATGATTAGTAGATTAGCCAATTCTAGAAAAGCTAGCGGGCATATTCACCACATGATCCAGCAACCTGCAATTATTTTGTACTGAGCATCTTCGCTCCTTCCCATGATCAGCTCAAAGATAACTGAATGGATTAACCTACAGAAGGTCATTGAACTTTAGGTGTCTGCAGTGTTCATTAGTTTGAGTTCTTCTCTTTTTTTACATCTTCATTATCCAAGAAGAGTGAAACAGAGAAAGGTGCGAGTGTGTGACAAAGACAAAGAAATAATTCTTAAAGGACATATAAAGGCAAAAAAATAAAATCCCATTTTTATTTTCTTTAATGAAAAAGAAACCTATCTCCAATATACTTTCATTAAAAAATGTGTACTGGTTTTATAAGAAATCTGACTGTATGCAGTGAAATTCTCCCTTCATTTACTGCTGTGGATAGGAATTGTCAGATGGTCCCTAACTGCTGAGTAAGGAAACAATCATACTTATGAACAGCAGGGGGAGCCCCCCCCCTTACATCCCAGCCATGCAGAACTCAAGCAGCTTTGTTTATGACGATCCCTAAGCAGCCCAGACCACACTGAGCATGTGCACAGTCTTAGTCTTGCAAAGATGTTTAACAAAGTTACAAGATGGTGACCCCCTGTAGCCAACTTTGAAAGCATAAATTATTTGTATGATTAGGCTTGTGGTGCAGTAAGTTCATGTTTATATTTAGTTTACAAAATACAGCATTTCTTGCCTTATTCTATTTTAGACTTTACATGCCCTTTAAGGAGCACATGTTCCCATGATTTAAAATGTATTGACAAGTGAGATATACAGTGTATAGTTTGAACATGGAAATAAACAGGCTAATATTAGTAACATCAGCTAGGTAGTGTACATGTTGCAATTTAATAAAAACAAAGGAATTAGTACATGTTTAATTGGACAGTGAGCTGCACCAGAATGTTAAACATGTAGTATAGAAAAGAAAGAGCAAACAATGAGAAGTAAATGAGAAATTAATCTCCATAATTATTATTCATATACATAGAACATCATTCTGTAGAGATTATACATCAGTTACTGCCCCAGTGGAGTTTACAATTGAAGTCCCTATCCCATTCACATATTTACTAGGAGCCATTTAACCTTCTTAGACTTGGATTTCTGGACTGTGGGAGGAAACCCATGCAGAATTAGGGAGAACATACAATCTCCTTGGAATAGTAATCTGGCTGTAATTTAACTGAGGACCCCGGCATTGTAAGGAAGTCATGCTAATAATTGCACCACTATGGTTGCCCATTGGTTAACCCTGTTTTGCTGATTTATGCAGTAGGTCTACATTATTTTCTCCATGTATTTTCTAACTTGTAATAGTACAGAAAATAGTTGTATTGGTTACTATTGTGTTGCTCTTGTGTAATATAGAACCTATGTTCACAGATTCCTAATCACATGTTTCATGTTTAATGTTTTTCATAAGCACTGCTTTAGCACAGACTAGACTGGCAAATTATTTTAAAGCTATTTGACATTTCTACAATATGGTCACATGCAACAGGCCTATATAACATCTTATGTGACTTGTTTCTAGATAATAACATATGTGTTGAAGATCATACTGAATAATTCTCAAAATATATATGTGTGTGTGGGTGTATTTGTGTATATCTGTGTATATTTTTGTATACTGTATTTAAAATACAATATAATACATATATTGGTAAAATAACATCCTTCTTCAAAAAATCCATCTTAAAAGGTTTTACTGTGTTTTTTTATGCAGGTCATGGAAGAATAAGTCCCGTTGAGTTTTTCAGATATAAACGATATGGAAGATTTGTCAGAACTATGTTAAGATACACTACTATAATCCACTTAATCCTGCATCTCAGTTTGTTTTATTTTAAAAAAGTTCAAATCCACGTTGCTATTTTAGAACAGGCATAGTGCAGTAAAACTGTTGCCGACTAACAATTACTAAGGCAAAGCTGCTAATTGGCAACTGACTTGCAAGATTAATGATGTGATTTCCATGTGGTGCTGATATTATATGAAGGAAGATTAAAAAATGCATGAAAATATATGAATATGAAACACAATGAAAATGAATATTTCAGGAATCTGCTTTTTTTCCAATATCCATGACCCAGAGGGAGTAATATACTAATGCCCTAGTTGCAAGAGCACTAAAGAGGCAGAATAAGAGGGCAACACTGGCAGGTGCAAGCCATTTATGTGCTTACTGCCTGCCATAGGATTACTATGCCTTCTGCAGTCTTCTGCACTCAACTATTATCAACATTTAAAGGGATCCTGTCATCTGAAAACAGGATCTCCAGCAGACTTCTGCACTGAAATCCATTTCTCAAAAGAGCAAACAGATTTGGGGCTAGACATTTTGTCAATTTCCCAGCTGCCCCTAGTCATGTGACTTGTGCCTGCACTTTAGGAGAGAAATGCTTTCTGGCAGGCTGCTGTTTTTCCTTCTCAATGTAACTAAATGTGTCTCAGTGGGACATGGGTTTTTACTATTGAGTGTTGTTCTTAGATCTACCAGGCAGCTGTTATCTTGTGTTAGGGAGCTGCTATCTGGTTACCTTCCCATTGTTCTTTTGTTTGTCTGCTGGGGGGGGGAAGGGAGGGGGATGATATCACTCCAACTTGCAGTACAGCAGTAAAGAGTGATTGAAGTTTATCAGAGCACAAGACACATGACTTGGGGCAGCTGGGAAATTGACAATATGTCTAGCCCCATGTCAGATTTCAAAATTGAATATAAAAAAAGCTGTTTGCTCTTTTGAGAAATGGATTTCAGTGCAGAATTCTGCTGGAGCAGCTCTATTAACTGATTCATTTTGAATTTTTTTTCTCCCATGACATTATCCCTTTAAGGACATTTAGGGGGTTATTTACTAAAATCAGAATTTATTGAATTTTGTAAATAAAAAAAAACATGACCAAACTCCCATACCTGATTTTACCTAATTTATTATTTAAAAAAAAGCTTGATTAAATTGGTTTGGGTATAAACTCGATAAAATTGAGTGAAAACCCCAATCGTATGATTTTTATGGGATTGTTTTCCCAAATTACTTGATTTTTTTCATGCTTTTTCCCAAAAAGGCTGAATTTTTCACATTTTTGCCCGAAAAACCTGAAATGGTCATGACAGAGATGGTGCATTTATTTTGGTGGAAACCTCGGCAGGTCTGAGATGGTGGATTTTCAGATTCAGGCTTTTTGCAGGAAAAAAATTCAGTTTTTTTTTTTAAATTAGACTTTTGCCTCAAAAAGGCCAGCCAGAGTTTAGTAAATAACCCCCTTTGACATTTTAGTTGCATTCACAGTTCCCTAATCAGTGTGTAATGTGCAATAAAAGCCCAAAACAGCAATTGTTCTTACTTTGCCCACCATGTGGGGTATTGTGTAAATATCTGCAGGCCTCTTGCTCAGTTCTGGAGCACAGAGACCCATGGACTGAAGTTTTTGTCTAGCAATTTAAAAGGGAGAGACATATAGGAAAAAGTTGCTGTAACATAAAGAGTAGAACTGCAACAGATGTACATATAAAAATAATTCCATTCCACAGTCATTTTCTAAGGGTCATTAGTGCTTGGTGCATTGGAGCCAGTGAGTTGTGCACTAACAACCCTCGAATCATTAATCCCAGATACTAATTACTTGCCGGGATTTGGACCATTATTTTCTGTTCTTGAATGAATTGTTCCATTGTGAAAAATATATTTTTACATTTTTTAGGAAATGTCCTTTCAAAAACCAGTCTCTTCATTTTCTAAATAGAACAAGTTATGGTAATTATAGGACTTCATGGAAAAAATACTATTAAGTAAACAACTAAGGAAATGAATACCAGTTGTAATAATCCATTGGAAGCAAACAATTGGTAACATTTATCGGTCACATGTTTGAAAGCAAATATCTGATATGAAGTAGTAAGAGAGGCTGATGTATCTGGAATGGGCATTTTTAGGAATTGACCCAACTGGCTAATCTTTCAATAGCAGAGTTGCATCAATTTGATAAATATAATAAAATTTCTAAATTATCATCCTAGCCAAAATAACGACTGCCTAGGAATATCAAATGCCATACAAGGCTAAGGGCAATGATCATTTTTAAAAATGTTTTTTTTTTCTATTAATTAGAGTGATATTTATGATTATTGCTTTTCGGGTTGTATGGTCTAATTTTTATGGATACTTTAGTTGGGACCATAAATCTCCAAATCACTATGGATTTATGAGTAATGGTTTTTGAGTTGACACATCAGTGCCTAGATCCAGGTAAAATGTATTAGAAAAACAAATGTACAATTTGTATTTTTACAGTATTTTGTATAAATAAGCAACAACTGTGTAAAAATAGTTAGATTTCTTAAAAAAGCAATAATATGTTTTATATAATGTCTCAGTTACAATGGATTTTGGGTGTGATGTTTAAAAGGATGAAGTTTCAATATCTGCAAAGGCATACAAGCTACCTGAAGATGGATGTGTCCAGCATATCTCTGTGCATTCTGATGATTAACTGCTATCCTGGGAAATAAGATATATATCAATGAAGTAAATGGTCTTACAGAGAAACAAGATTTTTTTTTAAATAATAGGTACATAGAAGAAGATTGTGGAAAATTTCAAAAACGCTTTTCTTCCTAAAATACTTTTTTTCATTATATTTTATTGATCCTCTGGGAAATAATTTCACTTTCTGATTGCAAATCTTCTTAAAATTTATTGAAAGGAATCTATGAAAAGAGCTGCCTTTTGATCCAGCACCCAAGTCAGCTATTGAAATTCAATATTTCATATAACCGTACTTTGGTTGCACTAATGAACTAAATGCGAAATTCATATTGTAGATGAGATTTACAAATAAAGCAACTGTAAAAGAACAATGCAAATATACACAGATCATCTAAACGTATTTGAGGTATTTAAAGGATGACTTTGTATTGGTCATGAATGCATGGTAGATGACAACTTTAAATTATTTTTAGTATGTTATAAACATTGCCAGTGCAACAATTTTTCGCTAACAAAATTGTGTCTGCCGAATTTATTCACCCACTAGTTGAAACAATATTCCATCTGTTGACAGTACCAACTTACTTCAAGCAGGTTGAAATTGATCTTTTCTACTATGTAACTAAATGTGTTTTAGTTCCCCAAAACCTGCTGATGAAAACCCACAGTATGATGCTAACCCAAACAAAGTTTTTAGTTCTCTCAGTTATTACTAACTCACATTAATTGTCCCTTATTTCCATCATGGATGCAGAGTTTATTCTATAAAACCAGGGGGATCAAAGAGCTCTTCAGTGTATACACCATGACCTGTGATACACGAAGACTGTGAGTCAATTTGAGCAATGCAAACACTTGTGTGAAACAAAAAAAAAGTACCTACAAGATCCTAATGCTATAGTATCAGACCCCACATGGAGTAAAGGGCATGTAAATGGAAACAAATAAAATCCCATTTTTATTTTCTTTAATGAAAAAGAACCCTATCTCCAATATACTTTCATTAAAAAATGTGTACCGTTTTTATAAGAAACCTGACTGTCTGTAGTGAAATGTTCCCTTCATTTACTGCTGTGGATAGGAATTGTCAGACAGTCCCTAACTGCTGATCAGGGAAACAATCCTACTTATGAACAGCAGGGGGAGCCTTACTTCCCAGCCATGCAGAACTCAAGCAGCTTTGTTTATGACGATCCCTAAGCAGCTCAGACCACACTGAGCATGTGCGCAGTCTTAGTCTTGCAAAGATGTTTAACAAAGTTACAAGATGGTGACCCCCTGTAACCAATTTTGAAAGCATAAATTATTTGTTTGATTAGGCTTGTGGTGCAGTAAGTTTATGTTTACATTTAGTATACAAAATACAGCATTTCTAGCCTTATTCTATTTTAGACTTTACATACCCTTTAAATAAAATATTTTCTCTATTTTTTTGCTGGAGAGGCACAAAAACTGATAAAACATTTTAATGGCAGTCTGTATATCAATAGCAATGAAATGGAGAAGACCCTCACCATCAACACTACTGACAGTCCCCAAGAGATGTATTAGTAATATGTCTTTTGAAGGTGGAAAAGCACAAGTTCACACAAAATGCCTACATATATGAATCTTTGTCCCCTATGAGCTTCTGGCTAAAACCTCCAACACCACCCTTCTTTATGTATGATTTCAAGTTTACAGCATTCATTTACAATGTAATTCAACTGATTGAACCTATTTGACATATAGAGATATTGTACAGCAAAAGGTCTAATTCCTTTCATGATCGTACTGCATTTTGATGGAATACAGCACTACATCAGTATTGGTAGGACAGTCCTCCTGTACCTTTGTTTAATATAATACACATTCTCCACAATTCTCACAATAATTGGCATAAATAGCTAAAACAGCAAATAGTTATTCATCCCCAATTTCAATGTAGCTGGCCTTTAAGATTAAACATCATCCACAGGTATCCACACCTGAAGGTGCAGTCCCAAAGTTTGGTAACCACTGATTTAGGGGATTGTTTCTCCATGGCTACACAGTGAAGTTCCTTTCAATAAAAACCTAACAAGAACACAGGATGTTCAATTAAAATTCTATTCAACAGATTCAATAAAACAGATTCACTAGTACCTTGCCTTGGCAGTCTAAGACTACAACCTGTGTAAATTATTTGTAAAAATATGACCAAGGCCAAGACTAACTCTTTCTCAGCTACTTAACTACCTTTTCATAACAAAATGTATGACAATATTGTTGAATGCTACTGGTCACAGCTTTATTAGTTTACAATACAGCAGTCCTTGTTTTGCAGCAGTTATGACATCATACCCAGGTACTGTGTCATTCTGCTCTTCCAATAAAGAAATAGCCACTAGACCCAATCTCTAACTCACAAAACATGCAGTATACTTTCCATTTGTCACATGGATATTACATCCATGAATTATCACCATGTTTACCCACTTTAGGGATTGGCCATACATTTTCATAATGTACATACTATGTCAAAATATTAGGAGACTGAAAAAGACCCATGAACAAGTATATATTACTTGTCTACATTAAGTGCAAAACTGATCTGCCCAGCCAATCTCTACTATAACTATGCTAACCAGACAAACTACTATGTCCCGCCTCCTGAAACCGTGTGAGCTAAATCTGCTGTCGCTCATCTACTGGTCACACATACATGCAATAAGACCGTTCCTAAACTGACCTGGGTGGTGGATGAATTTTGTATACCACAAGAGTTTCCTTTAAAAAGAGTCTGAATTTATGGATGTTGCTCTCAAGAACGTAATGGTATAGAATGTTCTGCCTCGGCAGTGTTTTATTGCTGGTTCATTTAATGATTAGGTAGATCTGCAAGGAAACTATTCTGCCAAAAAAGAAGTTATTTTTCTCTATCTTAGTATACAATTGGTAAAAGCTACAGGGGTTTCTTTACCCTCCTTTAGTGCTCAGTGGAAATTTTGATTAAATCAAGCTGTTTAGAAATGTTATATTTCTTTGCTAAAAATAACAGCCTCCAGAAGATATGAGATGACAGTATAATTTTTATTCATGATAATAAATTTTATGCACTGCACATGCCAAGCAAGACGACACACTCGGTTCCTGGCCATCGGAGTTTCCTTTGCTGAAGTGCCATCTGGTGGTTTCAGCTTTAGTTTGGTTCATACAGTATATTTAGAAAATGTGAAAAAAGAAAAAAGAAAAGTGGAGTTTAATTAGTGCAATTGTTTGTATGATACCTCTTTGTTTAGGGTTACTTTACAACTGCAGACACAGAAGCAAAAAAGTGAGCACCGTTGTTGCACATATTGTTACCATTCATTAAAGATATTTGTATGAAAAGAAACTCTTTGCATGTCTCACCTCATAAGTTGTGTTGGAAACTGGCGCTTTTGTCCTGCCTCCTGTTCTCAGTCATGTAAATGCAGTTATTGAGGCAGGTGTAACTTTGAGCTGGTGGTTAATTCCAGGGTTCTCTGCTAGTGCCTAAGGAATCGTACAGAAATCACACATTGGTAGGTATTTTGTTAGACGCAACTACCCCTCAAGGCTGCATTTACACTGCAAATGTGGTAGGAAATGCTGCATTGTGGGTAAAACAAATTGGTGATTGTATCCAAATTTTCACTTTGCATACTGTAGTTGTTATTGACCCCAAGACTTGAATATATATCTACAAATTACGTTTTATCATTTACATGTGCAGATGAGCTGCTATACCTACCACTTATGGAATGCCAGACTTAAAAGAACAGTAACACCAAAAAAATGAAAGTGTTTAAAAATAATGAAGACTTAGGGGCAGATTTATCAAGGGTCGAAGTGAATTCGAGGGAATTTTTGATGCAAAAAAATTCGAAATTCAAAGTAATTTTTTGGATACTTCGACCATCGAATAGGATTCTACGACTTCGAATTTACTTCGACTTCGATTCTAAGTAAAAATCATTCAAATATTCAACCATTCGAAAATGGAAGTACTGTCTCTTTAAAAAAACTTTGACTTCAATACTTTGCCAAATTAAACCTGCCGAAGTGCTATGTTAGCCTATGGGGACCTTCTACAACCATTTTCTAAGTCTTTACACATCAAAGTAAAATCATTCGATCATACGCTAAAATCATTCGAATCGTGCAATTTGAACAATTTACTTAGATCGTTCTATGGCCAAATTCAGTGAAAAATACTTTGACTTCGATATTCAAAGTCGAAGTATTTCAATTCAATGGTCGAATTTCGACTTATGTTACACTTTGACATTCGACCCTTGATAAATCTGCCCCATAATGTACTGTTGTTCTGCACTAGTAAAACTGTTGTGTTTGCTTCAGAAACACTACTATAGTTTATATAAACATGCTGCTGTGTAGTCATGGGGGCAGCCATTCAAGCACAGGATACTCAATAGATAATATGTTTTGAAGAATCCTATTGTATACTACAGATCTGCTGTGTGTGTATCCTGTGCCTTTTCTCATTTTCAGCTTTGAATGGCTGCCCCCATGGTTACACAACAGTCTTTTTATATAAACTATAATGGAGTTTCTGAAGCAAACACACCAGTTGGACCAGTGCATCGCAAAAGTACAGTACAGTATGTACATAAATGCATTAGCCTGTGAATGATACATTTGTGTAAGATGCAGTAGAGGGGCACAAGGTCTCCTTTTTTGTGTGTCATTCACAAGGCACTCTCAATACACACCTGTGAACTTAATCAGGTGGCCTGCACTTAATGCCTGCTCAAGGTTTGTTACGAAATGCAGGGCCCCCCTTGTGCTTTGCATCTGATATACCTACAACCAAGTCAAGGTACAGAGCACCTCCTTAGTTTGTGCCATTTGTGTATAATTAATAGAAATTGAGTCATATTGTTAAACATCAGTATGATTAACACTATGGGGCAGATTTATCAAGGGTCGAAGTGAATTTGAGGGAATTTTCGAAATAAAAAAAATTTGAAATTCGAAGTAATGTTTTTGGATACTTTGACCATCAAATAGGATACTAAGACTTCGAATTTACTTCGATTCGAAGTAAAAATCGTTCGACTATTCGACCATTCGATAATCAAAGTACTGTCTCTTTAAAAAAACTTTGACTTCAATACTTCGCCAACTTAAACCTGCCGAATTGCTGTGTAGCCTATGGGGACCTCCTGTGTGTTTTGCCAAGTTTTTTTAATTCAAAGGATTTTTTGGAAAAATCATTAGATTGGAAGTACGATCGTACAATCATACTACGATCGGAATACTATTGTACGATGTATAAAATTCTCCGACTTCGAATCGGAGGATTCTATACGATGGTCGAATTTCGAAGTTTTTTACTTCTTCGAAATTCGACCCTTGATAAATCTGCCCCTATTTGTTTTATGTATTATATTGTGTGAGGATGTCATGCAGATTTTCGATCTTTAAAGGAGCAGACACTAAGGTTATGAACAACTTAACACCCGTTTGTTGTTCAAGTTGGGCTAAAATGTCACTTTTCAAGTGAATACTAGTGAGGAACGAGTTTGCCTTGTTTTACTTTGCCAAAAATGTAACAAAACTGCTAAAAAATTTGTGAAACACATTTGTTTATGGGCAACTGCAAGTTTCTTTTGCACTAAAACTCACAAACTTTAATTAGAATTTCAAATTAAGTATTTATTAAGCTTAAAAACTAGAAGACTTAAACAAAAAAACTTTGGCTTCTAAAAGCTTGTGAGGTCATGTAGAAGTCAATGGGAGCTGTCCTAGGCAAAATGTAAACTATTTTTGAACTTATAAATGCACAAATTCATGATTTTATTCCATAAATTTTTTTATATTGAGATTTTTTAATAAATAAGCAAACATTCAACTTTTTAAAAAATGTGAGTTTATTCAATATAAAAAAACCTCTAACATTGCACAAATTAAAATTATGATAAATAGACCTCTCATTGTTAAAGGCAATACTGAAAAAAAAATTCTGGCCATGGCAATTTACCATTTTTTTCCGATCTAACACAGCGTATCTGATTTGCCCATACAGAAAATATATGAGCTTTTCTTTCTACAACTGAGTGTATTTATGAAAACAGTCTTAAAGAAGGTGAAACATTTCCATTATTTGCATACCCTGAAGCAGTTACGCTCCGCAGTTGTCATCGGTCAATTTGAAATTGCTTTAAGACACAATTTAATAGAGTATATCTGACTCTATTTAAGGAATGCTATACTAAATTACCCAGATTTATTATTTGAAGGGAACCTGTCACAAACACAATTTTGATAGTATAGTAGATATAATAATGATAAATGTTTCCCACCTGTTTTAGAGATGCCCATAAACTCGCCTCCTTTTGCTGTGTAGAAACTCAGCTTGTTTCTGTTGTATATGGACTTATACCTAAAAAAGCACCAGAATTTTAAATGCATATTACAATATACTAAACAGTATATTAACTGGATTCATATGAATCTTAATGACATATAAATCACATGACCATTGCACCAACCAATTTAGAAATATAAATGCACCAACTTCCACATTTAGCTGGAAATCCGTATTAATCAAGTTTTGTGGCAGATCCCAACTGCCTCATCATTAGTTGTAATAATGGGAAAATTCTTGGAATGCCACTGATTTAAGTGTTATGGAATATGTCTTATTTATGAAGGAGAAGTTCTACTCTGTATTTATTTATACATTATAATAAATAAATATATATATATATATATATATATATATATATATATATATATATATATATATATATATATATATATAACAAACAAGGGAAAGTTGTGCTCACCACTATTTTTTAAAACCATTAGGCGGGGGTGCAATGAGGGTGTGACCACAAAATAACATATAGTCAACTACAAGAGTCCTCTGCACTCAACCCATTATCAATATATTTAAGACAGCGACATTATGTGCATACTGCTACTGAAAAATGCCTTACCCTTTAAACAAAACAGGAATTGTTTGTCCATATATTGCAATATATTTATGCTGGCCAACTACGTCAAAGTCATCCCATATCTGGCCAGTCCTACGCTTAATTTTCATCTGATTCATTAGGAATTCAATTGCATTTTACAAAGGGACTAAGTTTTACCTGCAACTTACTAGCTGCTTTCAAAGTAAACCTCCATACTTGGCTGCCCTTTTATTAGACACCAGTGGGATCACCTGACTATAGCTGGGAAGGGTGGGAGCTACAACATGGAGGTGGTCACTGCTCCTGTATAACTATAACAAACAAGGGAAAGTTGTGCTCACCGCTATTTTTTAAAACCATTTGGTGGGGGTGCAACGAGGGTGTGACCACAAAATACATATAGTCAACTACAAGAGGTCCTCTGCACTCAACCCATTATCAATATATTTAAGACAGAGACATTTTGTGCATACTGCTACTAAAAAATGCCTTACCCTTTAAACAACACAGGGATTGTTTGTCCATATATTGCAATATATTTAAGCTGGCCAACTACATCAAAGTCATCCCATATCTGGCCAGTCCTACGCTTAATTTTCATCTGATTCATTAGGAATTCAATTGCATTTTACAAAGGGACTAAGTTTTACCTGCAACTTACTAGCTGCTTTCAAAGTAAAACTCCCAAACTTGGCTGCCCTTTTATTAGACACCAGTGGGATCACCTGACTATAGCTGGGAAGGGTGGGAGCTACAACATGGAGGTGGTCACTGCTCCTGTATAACTATAACAAACAAGGGAAAGTTGTGCTCACCACTATTTTTTAAAACCCATTATCAATATATTTAAGACAGCGACATTATGTGCATACTGCTTTTTTAGTAGCAGTATGCACATAATGTCGCTGTCTTAAATATATTGATAATGGGTTGAGTGCAGAGGACTCTTGTAGTTGACTATATGTATTTTGTGGTCACACCCTCATTGCACCCCCGCCTAATGGTTTTAAAAAATAGTGGTGAGCACAACTTTCCCTTGTTTGTTATAGTTATACAGGAGCAGTGACCACCTCCATGTTGTAGCTCCCACCCTTCCCAGCTATAGTCAGGTGATCCCACTGGTGTCTAATAAAAGGGCAGCCAAGTTTGGGAGTTTTACTTTGAAAGCAGCAAGTTAAGTTGCAGGTAAAACCAAGTCCCTTTGTAAAATGTATAATGAAGCAATAGAATTCTTAATGAATCAGATAAAATTGAGCATAGGACTGGCCAGATATGGGATGACTTTGAGGTAGTTGGCCAGCTTAAATATATTGCAATATATGGACAAACAATCCCTGTTTTGTTTAAAGGGTAAGGCATTTTTTAGTAGCAGTATGCACAAAATGTCTCTTGTCTTAAATATATTGATAATGGGTTGAGTGCTGAGGACTCTTGTATTTGACTATATGTATTTTGTGGTCACACCCTCATTGCACCCCCGCCTAATGGTTTTAAAAAATAGTGGTGAGCACAACTTTCCCTTGTTTGTTTTATATATATATATATATATATATATATATACATTATACATGACTGATTTTGTTTCAGGCCCTTATGTTGTTGAATAAACTGGAATTACTTTTCAGTGAACGAAATTGTGTTTTATTGCAACACTGTTTCAAATCCATAGTTAACGGTAGTGGGAGGGGAACTCGTGGTTGTGCTTAAGATTTTGTGAAAGAGCTTTGGAGTCAATGGAAGGGTGAAATAACTGTGGCATTTTTAGTTCAGCAATAGCATACACATTGCCCTAAATTGAAAGCTCCTTTCTACTATACTACAACTGCTCTTCACAATTGTTGCAGATGCATGGTTGGCATCACTACACCATTTTGTGCCTCAGTGATTGACACAATGTGTTGTGGGAACCATTGATTTGTGGATCCTCCATACCCAGGACCCTTCTTCTTCCCCCAATAACTGACACTGACACCAATATCAGGGTGAAAAGGCCACAGCTTAGTTTATTATAAATGTTACAGTAAGTAACAACCCTTCAACGTACAAATTATTTTCCACCCATAATGATATCCATAAAACAATACATGAACAAATACATAAACCATTGCAGGCTGCATATAACCACATATGATGTAGCCACCTGACAATTACCAAACCTGAGGTTAGTTCCCAACACACCCACTTATTGTGGCATCTAACTGGACCTAGCCCCCCCCCCCATGCCTATTTCTCCGTTTGAAATACCCCCTTTCATTTTATTTTCGCTTTTCGGCTACCAAGAGTGCAGCCCACCACACCCTCCAAATTGCTGCAACAACACAATCATCACTATTCCTTCAATCCCCTTGTTCCCCATGACCCCTGGGCAGGAGGGGGGGAAGCTGTCTCCACCTTCAATGTAAAATGGCTGCCACTTTTATTTGGCCCCACCTTCTGTTCCTCCTCCCTCTTTTACCCTACTAAATACATTTCTCATAATCCAAAACAACTACTACAGCGCCCTATTTGTCCCCCTAATCATGACCGTGTCCCTTTGGCTTTGTTTTCCCCTGGAGGTGGCAGTAGCTCCAGGGTTTTTCTGCATCAGCTGTGCTTAATTCAGAACAGGGCAGTAGGAACTGAGTGGCATCAAGTGCTGCCATACCAAAGTGCAAAAGGAGCACCTCTTAATGCAAGAACATTTGGGGGGCACATTTACTAAGCTCAAGTGAAGGATTTGAAGTAAAAAAACTTTGAATTTCGAAGCTTTTTTTGGGTACTTCGACCATCGAATAGGCTACTTCGACCTTCGACTACGACTTCAATTAGAGCTAAAAATAGTTCGACTATTCGACCATTCGATAGTAAAACTTCGACTACATACTTCGCCACTTTAAACCTACCGAGCTACAATGTAAGCCTATGGGGACCTTCCCCATAAGTTTTCTAAGCTTTTTCTGATCGAAGGAAAATCTTTCAATCGATGGATTAAAATCCTTCGAATCGTTCCATTCAAAGGATTTCATCGTTCCATCGAACGATTTTTCCTTCGATCGATCGATCGTAGGATTTGCGGTAAATCCTTCGACTTCGATATTCTGTGCTAACATTCATAAATGACCTCTAATATTTATTTGTGTAACTGAAATTAAATGTGAACATTTTCTTCAAAGTTTAAATATCACAAAATTAGTGAATCATTCATTTCTGCCCAGTTTTTATGATGGCCTAAATGAAGAAAGATTTCAGCGAATGTTAGAGAAGCTACAAACAGGTAGGAAGTGATTTTGTTCCAAAGCTTTTTCAAGCGTATAGTGAATTGATTAATGTTTGGTAGTGATGTCAGTTTCTTACAATCTGCAAAGTTTTATATAATTCACTGCAATGTTTCTCCTGAAGCTTTAATAAAATCTATTGACAAACTATACAATTAATGTTTCATCTTAAGTAAATGATGGTTTTATTGTTTTTAATACAATAAAATGAATTCTGAAGAGAACATTAGTCTGAGCCGTGACTCTATTGATGTTTCGCACAAAGGAAAATGTAAGGCTTTATTAAAAGTATGATTTACATATTTACTCAAGGGTAAGGAGTAAAACGCTGTAATTGTATTCACTTTTTAGAGAAAACATTCTACTTTTCAAGTCATCCTTTTATTAGTAATGACTTCCAGCTCTCAATGATCCCATGTAAAATACATTAGGGCTGCAGTGTTATTGATTTAAAATTTGTTCGAATAATCATCTTCCCACATTGTTTTCTAGATTGAGAAAAAAATTTTTTTGTACTCTCCATTATATGGTCAATAATACGATTATGATTATTATCTTTTGGCACTACATTCAGAATTAACGGATCTTAAACAATGCTGACTTTAGGTCGGTGAAATCTGTATTTATCCTTTGGACAGAGAGTTGATAAGCTTAGCAAAGAAAAGTCACCTGGTTAGTTTTAAAGGATCAGTAACATCAATTTTTTTTATTAAAAAGTTTGTTGTGTAGAGCAAAAAAAAAAAACAAAACACACATATTAAACTTTTAAATCTCTAAGTCTTTATTAAGAAATAACTTGCTTGTGCTCTTCTTCAGAAAAGGCAACACGGCGATGATCCATTATGTGGCACTCAATTACTCCTCCCTGGCTATCTCCAATAAGGAAAGCAGGGAGGAGAAATCGAGCGCCGCACAATGGATCGCCGGATCGCCTTTTTGATTTAAAAGTTTAATATGTCTTTGCGTTTTTTTTTTGTTCTACACTAACAAATATTTTAATAAAAAAAATTGATGTTACTGGACCTTTAAGCAGTGCAACATCAACATCAGAGCATTGCTGTTTGCTAAATTAATTTGAATCAACAGAAGATGGAGCTATTGTTTTGATTTCATAACATTAAAAGGGATGTCCACCTTTAAATTATGTTCACTATAATGTAGACAGTGACATTCTGAGACAATTCATGGTTGGTCTTTGTTATTTTTTTTTCAATAGTTTAGCTTTTTACTCTGCAACTCCCTAGTTTGGAATTTCAGCAACTATCTCATTGCAAGGCTCCAAATTACCCTAGAAACCTAGCAGTGGTCTGAATGATAGATTTAAAGATGAATAGAAGTGGTCTGAATAGAAAGAAAGAATAGAAAGTAACAATAAATATAAAATTTTACCTCGCAGAGCAATATTTTGGCTGCTGGTAGGTGACCCCCCTTCTGAAAGCTGGAAAGAGAAAGAAGAAGAAGGCAAATAATTAAAAAACTATGTGTAACCCTTTGTTGGTACACTCTCTTTATTTTGGCGCATTTGCTATGGGATCAGGTGACCTGAGCTTCTTTGCAAAAAAGATACTGGGAACTGTGATTTACACACCTAGTGGCATAGGCGGAGGGTGATTTTTTTTGTTTGGAGAGGCTAAATTTTACCATATACTTGGTAACTTAAAGGGAACCAGTCACCCCGAATTTGTTTTACCCCACCAGAGGGGTGGGCTAATAGAGTTTGCATGCCGGTTGGGTTAAACAGTAACAGTAAATATATTGTGTATTGGAGACAATGGGTCCTAGCACATTATACGCAGTGGGAGACAGTGGATCCTGGCAGGTTATACTCAGTGGGTGACAGTGGGTCTTGGCACATTATACTCAGTGGGAGACAGTGGGTCCTGTCACATTATACTCAGTGCGTGACAGTGGGTCCTGTCACATTATACTCAGTGCGTGACAGTGGGTCTTGACACATTATACTCAGTGGGAGACAGTGGGTCCTGGCATTTTATACACAGTGGGAGACAGTGGGTCCTGTCACATTATACTCAGTGGGAGACAGTGGGTCTTGGCACATTATACTCAGTGGGAGACAGTGGGTCCTGGCACATTATACTCAGTGGGAAATTAAATGCTAAATTACATATAAAAGCCTCAGGAAAAATGGTAGGTATAACAGAGGACTGTTTCCATGAAAACAACAATGAATAAAAGTCAGAAAAACTAGTATAAAGCAACAAGGAACAGAGCAAAAAAAAACAAAACCTAAATAAACCTTTAATACTTATTCAAGCTGGTGGAGAAGCAGCTGTATATAGTGCCTGTGAGTTGAATGAAAGCTGCAAACATGCCCAGCTGAATGTTCCACTCCAACTGCTTCATATCAGTCTTCCCTCTGCCATGCTGCCTTCAGTCTGTAAAGTTTTCCCAGCCATGCCTATTCTGTACCTGTTTGGTACATTTCTGTGAAGTCAGCTGTGCTCTGATTGGACAAGCTACAAACCACATATATCCAATCAGAGTGCAACTGATCTCTTCAGCATCGTGGTTTGGAGGCAGACCTAAGCAATCAGTCCATGTTTAAAGGAACAGTGCAGTCAGCAACGGAGCAGGTTTTATTTTGTTTTATTTATTTTTATTTTTGGGGTCAGACAGGTTTGAGGAGGCTTAGCCTCCCCTAGCCTAATTGAAAATCCGCCTATGCCTAGTGGGCACTGAGGAATTGTACCTCAGGGGAATTCCACCAGGAAAATAAAACACATATTTGAGTGGAAAAAAAAGTCCTTAAAGGACAAGGAAAGTCTAAAATAGAATAAGGCTAGAAATGCTGTATTTTGTATACTAAACATAAGCATGAACTTACTGCACCACAAGCCTAAGCTAACAAATGATTTATGCTTTCAATGTTGGCCACAGGGGGCTGTCATCTTGTAACTTTGTTAAACATCTTTGCCTGACCCTGACCCTGCACATGCTCAGTGTGGTCTGGGCTGCTTAGGGATCATCATAAACAAAACTGCTTGAGTTTTGCATGGCTGGGAAGTAAGGTGGGGGCTCCCCCTGCTGTACATAAGTATGATTGTTTCTCTGCTCAACAGTTAGGGACCACCTGATAATTCCTATCCACAGCAGTAAATGAAGGGAGAATTTCACTGCATACAGTCAGGTTTCTTATAAAAACGGTACAAATTTTTTAATGAAAGTATATTGGAGATAGGTTTCTTTTTCATTAAAGAAAGTAAAAATGGGATTTTATTTTGTTTGCCTTTTCTTGTCCTTTAACATTTTATTTGGGTAACCGGGTTCCCCCCATACATTTAATAACATACGGAACATTAATTATACAGTGGGCTCATGTGTAGGGCATTATAACAACTCTATTTTCTTTATTAAGGTTCCCTGGACTTGTGTAATGTAATGTATTTGCTGCAAGTTATATGTCCATTCAACTTTAAATTTCCCCCTGTCTGCAAATTAACCTGAGAACAAGACCTCTAGCGAATTTGTGCTAGACAAAAATGAACGCTAGCGCATCTTCACTTTCAATTGCTCGCATTGCCAAAGTATTACTAACGAAACGTCGACAGTGCTCAGTGTCCACGACAAAACTCTGCATTCCAGTGAATTTGCCCTCTAGTAAGTCTGCCCCATAGTTTGCAGTGACCAAGTTTAACTTTATATAAAACCTAAGAAAAGAAATTGGGAGTCTAATACAAATGCACTCTATTTCAGAACTTGAAGAACTTCATTGACTTTTCCTTTAGATCTTTGTGGCCATGTAGGCAGCCATTATTAGACAGGGTGAGACGCAATATCCTAAAAAAAATTTGGAGAATATCCTAGATAGATAGCTCAACATTTATTCAGCCACATTAACTACTTTAACCTGCTTAAAAATGCAATTGGGGTTATCAAAGAATATACAAAAAGGCTAAGTTAAAGTATATTTAAGTATAATGGAAGTGCTACTTTTCAGTGGACATTCCTTGGTCCCTGTCTCATAAGTAATGCAGTATATATGCAAGTGCATGTGTTTACAAAACAGGGTTTTTTAGTTGCAAAGTTATGATCATAAAGTTGATAAGCCACCATACCACGTCAAGGTAAACCCCATACAGAGGTCACTAACTTGTTTACCTCTGATCGTAGTATAAAAAGTCTTTTACTTCTATGCATAGTAGCATTACTTGTAATCAGTGTATCCAGAACCTTGATTTCAGTCTGAGGGCTAACATATCTTCAGCCACATTAACTACTTTAACCTGCTTAAAAATGCAATTGGGGTTATTTATCAAAGGTTGAAGAGCTTTGTGAGGTTTTCATACCTGGACTGAACTGAAAAACTTGAATTGCTCGAAGCGAAACCCACCAAAATCATTTGTACATCATGAAGGCTATTATCATCTTCAAATAGTTCAAGGGACCTCTGCCATTGACTTCTACATGACCTCAACGAGTTTTCTATGGTGTCTTTTTGGATTTCCAGCTTTGGGGTATAATAAATCTAAAAAAAGTCAAGTTTTTATTTAACCCGAAAATTTGAGTTTTGACTCGAAAACTGAAACTTTTTGTACGCACGCGCCGATGCTCCGAGTGTGCGTGTGCATGTGCCGGCGTAATGTTTTTTCGCCATTACCAAGCCTTATCGCAGATGTGGGTGCGGATCTAGGTCGGCGGGGCCCACAAGAGCCGGGCGTCCACCAGGTTTTTTCCCGTTGTCCTGACGGCCCAGTCAGACCCTGTCTCTGATAAAGAGTTTTGAGCACTGCCCTGCACAGTGGAATTTGAATGAACATTGATATACACAAAGCAATTCTATAGGGAACGGACATATTTAATATCAACAAAATGTGGGCTAAGCACTCATAGTTCATAACTATAAGTAAGAACATTATTAGGGTTGCTCCCTAGGACCTTTAAAGAAGAACTAAACCCTAAAAAATTAATAAGGAAAAAATGCCATATTTTATATACTGAACTCACTGCACCATCCTAAAATTTCAGCTTCTCAATAGCAGCAATGATCCAGAACTTCAAACTTGTCATAGGGGGCTCTGAGCAGCTATAGGGGAAGGTAAGCTTAGGGGTTATTGCAAATTATTAAGCAGAAAATTAAGTTGACTTGCAGTATAAGTTGATGCTACAGGGCTCATTATTAAATTCTGGTTTCTCAGCTGCCACGTAGTAATTATCTGTATTAATGACTAATCAGCCTTATATTGTTATGTTTCTATTCTATGTGTACTGTATATTGTAAGTGGGTCCCTAAGATCAGTAAGTGACAGCAGCACAGAGCATGTGCAGTGAATCAGCAGAAAAGAAGATGGGGAGCTACTGGGGCATCTTTGAAGGCACAGATCTTTACTGCTGAAGGATTGTGGTTGCCTTGGGCTGGCACAGAATCCCAAAACATTTCTAGCCTACTTCTTTAGTTAGGCTTTAGTTATCCTTAAAAAAGAAGACATTTAATTAAAACAAGATCCGATAAGAATAATTCATTTTAATTATGCACTGAAGACTGCACTGGAAAGTTATATAAATTTTCTGAAAGTGCTTCTTCACTTGGAATTCATATTCATAGAAAGTAAATTCCAACTTTATCATTAAGCAAGCATCTTAAAGTGCTAAGTCGTAATTTCTCTTTGAACTAACCCAGATATCATTTTTAAACCTTAACAACCAACGTTAAATATACATATATTTGTTTTGTTTTGTGTTGTTTGTTTCTAAAATCAGCCTTAAGATCTGTGGTACATAAATTATATTTGTTACATATTATAACATAATAAAAAACATATACTAATACTGTTTAAAAAAGAAAAAACACCAGTTGTTGTTTTTCTTTGTTAAAACATGATTTTTTTATTGGTTTGTGCTGTTTTATGGTGTCTAATTGCTTTGCTACCTGCTGTGATTGTGGCCCGAATTATACTATGATGTTGCCATTAGTTTCTGCACTTATTTCCCTCACGAGAATTATCATTTTTAATTTGGCTGTCGTGAACTAACACCTCAGCATGTGTTCAAAATAGTCACCCCAAAAGAACAATAAAAGGAATTTGCCAAGTTGATTAAGGCTGTAAAACCATCAAACCCACATTTAAGCTGATTCAAGTGCTTAAATTAACCCTTCTTAATTTTCATTAGACAGCATTGTTTTGTTTACTATCAATTTGCAAAAAAGAAATAGTGTTTCTATTTACTTTATAGAAACATTTTGTTAGTAAATGAGTATTTTTACAGGCTGATTTATTACCTCCTGAAAATTAGTTCTTTATCTCAGCTTTTTAGCTCACTAGCTTTCTAGCTCTTTTTACCTGCAATTTTTTGTTACTTTTCTCTTTTTGATATTTTATTTTTATTTTGTGATCAACAAAATCACAAGGAAAAACATGAGCAAAGCAAAAAAAAAAAAAAAACGTGAGATAAAGAAATCTCTTGCCTTTTTGCCCCATTTTACCTTAAATTGGAAATTAATAAATCACCCCCAAGCGATTTATTGTAGTTAAGTCAAACTGCCAACAGAGCAAGTCTCGCATCAAACTAATAATGCTCTAGCCTTTAGCCACAAATAAAACAAAAAAGAGCAGTTATAGCCTTCCAGGTAAGGTCTATACAGTGGTTAGGCATCATAGTTCTGAATATGTTTATTTAAGTGATGCCCCTCAGTATTTGTATCTTATTCTCCTTGAAATAATATTATGGGGAGTATCTACTTAAACTTAACTTTTTCTCACTGTAATAAAAAAAAGAAATGAAACCAAACTCCCGAATACCCATAACTTACCAATAATTCTTGAAAAAGTCAGTGCGAATAAACATTGATACAAATTTGATGCAACTGTTTCAAATTGATTCCCCAGAAAACGTGAAAATCGAAAATTGAATCGTCTCCGCTGCAACTTGAATTTATTGAATTATCGAATGAGAACCAGGCCAAAACTAGCGGGGATCATGAAGGTAAAAAATATGTTCCAATCATTAAAGGGACCATCTGCCATTGACTTCTACATGACTTTGACAGGTTTTAGCTGGAGTATTTTTGGATTCCTGTTTCTAGCAGCTTTGGAGCATAAAAAAATCTCGATAATTTTGAGTTTTTTCCCCCCTTTAAAAATTCAAGTTTTTCCCCTTTAAAAACTTGAACAGAAACATTTGTGGTTTAATAAATACAGTAGGCCCCTCCATGTCTTTCATACTTGGCCATTAATAGTTCATTTGATACTTGTTTTACCTTCTCTAGAAACTGAAAATATCTATCTACATCTACATCTAGGGGGAATTTATAAAGGTTCGAGTTGTGTTTTCCACGAAAATTTGAGTTTTTGAGGTGATTATTTTTTTTGTCAAAACATTGTCGAGTTAAAAAAACTCTAAGTTTTTTTTTTTTTTTTAAAAAACTATGATTTTTTTTTGAGATGTATTATACCCCGACCCTGGAAATATCTTGAATGTGAAAATACACCATCTAAAACATGTTGAAGTCATGTAGGAGTCAATGGCAGAAGTCCCTTGAACCATCTGAAGATGTTGATAGCCTAAATCATGTTTGAGGGGTTTTTTTTTGAGTAAATTGGAGCGATTTGAGTTTTTTTCTGCAGAAAACTTGAATGATTAGAGTCTTCTGGTTTTGCAACTCAAACTTACAGAATCAAGTTTTTTCCATTTGAGTAAGAAACCATTTGAGTTCATTCAAGTTCATTCGAGGTATAAAAAAACTCTAACATTCGACCTTTGATAACTTCCCTAAACATCTATTTCTGTTTCATTAAAGGCCCTGGCAAAACCTTAAGGCTTCCAGAAGGTCGTTGAAAAAGTAGTCATACAGTACATTAGAATCTTTTTTTTTTAGTGATTATGAAATGATTTTACACTGTGTACATTTCAAATAAATAATTCTAATATTTAACATTTTATTCTTAAACCAAAAAATATATTTTTGTAAATGTTTTAGTTGTAATATTTGTTTGTAGGCAGCCATCTTGGACCACTGTATCAGATTGTGATGCTTCCAGAAAGAGCAAATGCTTCATAATGGAACTGCTCTCAGATAAGCTATTGTTTATCTAATCAATGTACCTGGAGGCCTTGCAGTCAGGCTTGGGTGTGCTACTATTAAGTGATGTTCTCATATCTACCACTATGTGGGCATGGGTGGAATTGTTTCATCAATGCTACTAAAAACAAGACTAGTCCTATGTCAAATTTCCAAATAAAATATAAAAAAAACTCTGAAAATGGATTTTAAAGCAAGATTCTGCTGGTGGAACTGATGCATTTTGTATAAACATGCTTTCCTGTAACAGAAAGCATATTTAGCTGGCAAGAAGGACAACAAAAAGAACCAAACAAGTAAATACGTATATTCCCAGAATTTTTCAACAAAGGACTGGGTGAAATCAGAATAATCCAATTATTTGAACAGCAGGCAAACAATATCATTACATTGTGGTTCTGTACAGACCCCTGAAGAGAAGGTCTGTTTATATCCATTTACATGGCTGAAAAAATGCCTAAAAATTAAGCTATGAATTGTCCAGTGGGGAAGGTATAATAGCAGACAGTGATTAAAGTTATTTTCAAATAAGGCACCCTAAATGACAAGATTTGTGCTCATTAGTGCTCCCCCTGTTCAGCTATCAGAGTAAAACAGCACAATTATGTTTTGCTCTCAATAACACTTAATTGGCCATTTCACCTTAATTTACATTACCACTTATAATTATAAAGGCAAAAGGAAACCTAGAATTGTCTCCACTGACATTGATTTGAAATTGTTAATGAACTTACAATGTCATACTGGCAGTGGCAGAGATAATTTAAGTGCAAACATAAACTGTGCAACCTATGAAAATATAATAAATGGTCTTTGGTTGAAAATATGATCCCTTAAAGCAACTCTGACACTTGCTTCTGAAATATAAGGAAAGTGGCAGCATAAAAGAAGGACTAATGAACATATGCTGCGTTATTATTGAACACTGCTGTTCTCCGCTGCATGGAAGTGATGGCCATTGGCCTAAGACTTTTCTGTAATCATAGTTATTACTCCCCCAGTTCTCCAAAATAAGAAAATGTATAATTCCCTTCGGAAAGGCTTAAGGAACACAGCTTATTCATTAAAAATGTTTTCCTATTCCTAAAGCAATCCAGAGAAAAGAAAAAGATCATTCTTCGAGGTGAAAACAAAATTCCTTCTTGCCCCTAGCTTGAGATGTTCAAGACATAAGAGGAATGCAAATCTAACCCACCCTATGGTAAAAGAACGTCTGGCTTGTATCCAGTAGAAGAATATTTTTTAAGGTTTCTTTTTTAAGGTTACTAGCTGATCTTCAAGGAATACTGGCTGTGTAATTTGCACAAAGGTATGTGTCTCAAATTAACCTGTGCAGTATAAATTGTGACTGTGTCTCAGGTAATTTATAGGGATGCACAGAATCCAGGATTCATTTCGGGATTTGGCCAGGATTCTGCCTTTTTCAGCAAGATTCGGCTGAACCGAATCCGAATCCCAATTTGTATATGCAAATTAGGGGCGGAGAGGGAAATTGCGTGGCTTTTTTACACAAAACAAGGAAGTCAACATTTTTTTCCTTCCAACCTCTAATTTACATATGCAAATTAGGATTCGGTTCGGTATTCGGCCCGAATCCTTCGTGAAGGGTTCTGGAGTTCGGCCAAATCCAAAATAGTGGATTCGGTGCATCCCTAGTAATTTAAGATCAGTTTATAATTATTTAAGTTCCTGAATAGTGATAGGCGAATAAATTCGGCAGACGAATTTGCGGCGAATTTCCGCGTTTTGCGGGCGTCATGAATAATGGCTTGTATCCAGTGACATCCCCACATACTGACGTAAAAGGATGCATAACATAATTGCATTGGATTCTAACTTATGTACTACCTCAAATACATTTTAACATGGAAAGAATACAAAACAACAATGTAAATGCTAAAATTATGAGATGTTTTTGCTCACGGGGGCCTCTGAGTCAGAAGATACTTTATCATTTTTCTTCAAAGACCTGTTCTTTGTCTTTGCATCTATATTAATAGTAGACTATTTTACCTTTCTCTTTATGCTGAATGTCTTCTCTAATAATAATTTACAAACTGTGGCACTTTGATTTATGGCTGGGCATTACATTTTTTATAAGAAAATAATCTAAGAAAATATGTAAGATTATTTGCTTTACTGTATGTCAATCTAGTCATATTTACAACAATTCCTTTCTTACTGTTAAGGCAACATAAATGTCTCCACTTCAATGCTAGATGTTGGATTATTTCCCTACAGACCCACGAATGTTTCTCTTTATACATCATTCCATGCCTAGAAGTTATTTGTATTCACAGGTACTTCAAAGAATGACTCATCCAGCTAAAGACACAATTTTGTGTTATATTTCCTGTCTCTCAGGGATCCAAATGTACTCTTATGTAGTGGTTCTGGGTTATTTATTTATGGCCACTCACAAAATATAATTCCTCTAAGGTGTTCATTAAAATAGGTATTTTGTTGTGTTAGATATGTGTCACTGTATGTCCATAAATGCTCCACACTCTTGTCTATGGGCCAGTCATGGGGAATCAAGTATCTCATTTTAGTGTTGTCCATTCAGTGATTAGGGCAAGAACATAAACTCTATAGTATAGTATAGACTTATAAATGTATCGTAATCGGGGTCACAAGCCAGATCAGTTTACCAAACAAGCAGCGCAGTACAAAACAGGAGTCAGAAGCAAAATCAAGTCACAGGCTGGGTCAAAATAACAGAGAGTGTTCAGGATTCAAAAGAATGGTCCTCGTTGCACCCCCACTAGACCACCAGGGTGAGTCCTTACATTATACCCCCTTCTAGAGGAGCATGAAACTGCCGTTTAAGGTAGTCCTTATGTACATCAGAGGCTAGGAACCAAGATCTCTCCTCAGGACTGAATACCTTCCAATGCACCAAGTACTGTAACCTACCCCTGGTAAAGCGGGAATCAACCAACCTTTCCACCAAATATTTCGGCTGGCCCTGGACAGACACTGGAGGTAGAGGAGAAGACTGTCGAACATTCCTTGCAGACTTTAACAAAGATACATGAAAAGAATTAGAAATCTGATACTCAGGAGGAAGTCCCAATCTGACAGTACTAGGAATGATGACTTCAGAAACAGAAAATGGACCAATACATTTAGGTCCTAACTAGACCACCAGGGTGAGTCCTTACACTTATGTTGGAACCCTGTACTTACTGCCTGCGTTTCAGTGGCCCTTAGTTCTCCTGGACTTGCAGTAGGGGCATTATTTCCCCATTAAGAGGTCATGGGGGGAAAATTCAATAAAGGGCAAATTGTCGCCAGCGACCACTTCGCACACATCGCACCACTTCTTCAGGCACAAATGTGCTACCACTATGCTAATGCACTAATATGTGACGTTGTGCCCTAGGTGCCAAACGCTGTTGACTTTCCGCTAGCATTACTTTGGCAGTGCGAGCATTTCATAGCAAAGATGCGCTAGTGTTAGTTTGTGCCTATCAAAAATTTGCTAGTGATCTTGTGCTTGGGTCGATTTGCATACGGCGGGTAATTTAAAGTTGTATGGACGTCTTTATTATAAATGTTGGTACAAATACTTGAAGTTACCACTTTTTATTACACATGTCCAGAGAACCTTAATAAAGACAAGAGAGTTAATACAATGCCCTACACATGAGCCCACTGTAAAATGAAGGTTCCATATGTTATGAAATGTCTGGAGAAAACCAGTTACCCAAAAAAAGTGTAAGTCAGGACTTTTGCAGGCAATTCCACTATAAAAAAAGGAAAAGTTACCAGCGTTTTTGTACTTTAATGCATTTTCGGGAGACAGGATACGATGTAAGTGGCATAAGATTGAGAGGAAGATCTAGCTTCCTTCTAGCACTTTGTCTGGTCTGAGCTGGCGAAGTGGCGAACTGTGGCGAAAGAGGTAACTTTCAGTAACAACTTTACTGAATTTGCAGAGCAACGACCTTTTTCCCGGGCGAAACGTTGCCTGCCGATAGAGTGCATACGAACACTAGCGAAGGTCTCTGGCGAAAATTCAGTAGTGTTAGCCACTTCACCCTTTAGTGAATCTGCCCCATGGAGTCATCCACCCCTTCTGAATATAATGCTTATTTTTTCTGAAAGCCATGAGACTTTCAGTAGATGACTCCTTTACAAAAACTTGTCCAACATTGTTTCTTGTCTCAATCTTTTTCTGTAGGGAAAGCAGATATAAAGTTTCCGGTCGGGAGAATTTGAAATTGCAGGGGAGGAAAAAAGAGTGAGATGTACAGTATATGTCTACAGCTGGGGGTATCTGAGGGATTAATATGGCTATTTACTCATACATATATATTAATCATATTAGTTCGCTTAGAATTTGGAATTACATATATTGTACAGCTGGAAATTTAAAAAAAAAAAAAAACCTCTTGTTAGAAAATCATTACTCTAACAGAACTCTAACTCTGATAAACCGTAATTTTACAGTTGGTGTCCTTTACAGAACTACCCACAGGGAAACATAGATCTAGGTAATTTACTACTTTTCTCATTAAAACAATTTTCCTGCATCTGGATGGCTTTTCGACATTCAAAAGACATTGCAGCAGCTGGACCATATTTAATTCTGGGCCTTTTATATCTCAGAAGTCAAGCATGAGGAAACATTAAGGTCATATGTTAGAAAAGAGGAAGGGAGTCAGTGATTTGGTATTTAGACAATAATGAAACATGCGTTATAATTCATACATTCATTCTGATAATATTACATCTGTCATTCTGAATGTGTCACACTATGCAGAACAGAAACAGCCTTTCAATTGTGCTCTTTTGAAACAATTGAAACATAAAACGTTAGCCTTCAGTTCTAATAAAAAAAAACTTTCTGAAAAGATCAGTATAAGTAGGATACAAATAACTGATATCATGAATTTTTAAAGAAAAATAATATTAATAATCAATGTAAGAAGAGCATGTAATTTAAGTTTATAACTGCCCTGGCAATTTTAGGTAAGCACTTATACTGTAGCTACTAAATTCCAGTTGACTAATTCTATGCCTTTTTTTTCTACTCCAGCAGCTTGTCTTTGCCAAGCACATAGGCTAGATATTTCTCTTTTCACACTATACACTTCTTAGGGTTAGACATGTACCCAACCACTCTTAAAACATCTTGAATAATGCAAAACAGAGTTAAAGAGTAGTGATGGCCGAATTTATTCGCCGCCAGCAAATAAATTCGCGAAACGCCCGCGAAAATTCGTGGCAAAAATACGCCGGCGTCAAAAAGACGGGCGCCGGCGTCAAAAACGAGACGCCGCAAATTCGCCCATCACTATTAAAGAGTTAGCTTATATATTAGGGAAATTACATTTTATTATGCAATATTAATGTATTTGCTAAATGAATATGTAAATCTTTTTGTGTTCTGTTCAGCCATGGAACCCATTATGCAGAATGCTCAAGACTTGGGTTTTTCCAAATAAAATATAAAAGGCCCAGAATTAAATATGGTCCATCTATGTTTCCCTGTGGGTAGTTCTGTAAGGGACACCAAGGGGCAGATTTACTAGGCTCGAGTGAAGAATTCGAATGAAAAAAAATTTGAATTTCGAAGTATTTTTTTGGGTACTTCGACCATAGAATTGGTCAAATTCGATCGAATCGAATGATTCGAACGGTTCGAAGTAAAAATCGTTCGACTATTCGACCATTCGATAATCGAAGTACTGTCTCTTTAACAAATACTTCGACTTCATACTTACTTCATATTCATACTTACTTACTTCATATTTACTAAACTCCGAATGCAAAAATCACAAAAAATCTGTGATTTTTTTTATAAAATTGGACTTTTAAAAAGTCATGAATTTTACGGAATTTATTAAACCCCGAGGATGGAAAAGTCAGAATCAGAAAATCTGGCATCTCAGACCGGTCGAGGTTGCATATAAGTCAATGGGAGAAGTATCAATGTTTTTTTGATGTGCGCTGGGTTTCGTGCAATACCCTGAAATTATCAGAGATTTAAAACAAAAATCTGAGTTTCAGTTGGAAAATCTAAAAAAATCTTGAACATTGGACGAAAAATCAGAAAAAAATTGTGAAAATCAGATTTTTTTCCCGCAAAGCAAATGTTCGAGAAAATTTAATAATAAATAAGCGTAAGAAACCAGAGGGGATTTAATCGGAGTTTGTAGCAGAAAATATTGAGATAAATTCAGACTTTGATAAATAACCCCCTTATACTAAATGACCATCAAGGGTGGAGAAAACTATTTCACTCCATATTTCAATATGAATTCATAATTTTTGGCTATTGTTTTAAGAAATATGTATGGTTTCACTGTACCACTTCCTGTCCCATGGAGCAATGGAGCATCTGGTAAAACAAATGACCTGTCTACTAAAAGCCTCTGATAATGCATCAAGAACAACATTCAGTACCAGTGGCGTAACAAGCGCTTGCTGGGCCTCCCCAATAAAAATCTTTGAAAGGGCCCGGTGCTAATAGTTAATATTCCCCACTCCACTCCCCTCCATCACTCTTCATCGCTTGAACATGCACACCTGCTCGATGTGGTGTACATGCAAATTATTTTTTAAGAGAGCGCTGGAGGGAGGTTTTTAGTGCTGCAGTGGTCCGGGCCCCCTGCTTCCTCTATAGTTATGCGCCCGTACAGTACTTCAGAGCATTCATTATTAACTTGGTTTTTTTCAATTTGCAAATACATTTTGGTGTGCAATACTTTTTATATACTGAGAGTGAAAAAGTGCTCTTTGCACTAGTTAAGCATTCAGCTCATGTGTAGTGATGGGCAAATCTTTTGCGAAAAATTCACGAAAATTTGTGAAATCAGAAAGTTCACGAAAAAATCATGAAATTCAAATGTTTAACGAAAAAATCGTGAAATTTGAACGTTTTCACGAAAAAATAGAGCAATTCGAACGTTTTCACAAAAAAATCAAGCAATTCGAAAGTTTTCACGTAAAAATCGGAAATTGACGCAGGCGAATTTTCACCCGCAAATTTTCACGGGAAACACGGGAATTTGCCGCAAATTGGTGCCAGGCGAATTTATTCACCCATCACTACCCATGTGCAATAAAGGTAAGACTTCTCAGGCAGCAGACTGCACAGAATTAGCTTTTCCAGAAGAAAAGGCTTTTCACTGACTCCCAGTGGTGTGTATATATGTGAGATACCTAGAAGGCAACAAGTCTGCTATTTATATAATAGGCCCCTAGCCCTATATTGGAGATGTAAATAACCCCATGTCATTAGGATGATAATGATACACTGCATGCATTTTTGAGCCTATATTGGATGCTACCATTTAATATAAAGAATAATTAGGTTTAAAAAAATGTGTCAGTGTAATGACATGGTTGACAAAGTTGAAGTCTATGGTACATAAATATCTTTATGAGCACCGGTGTACCCCAGGGTATATGACATTAATATAATGAAATAAACGTTCCTTTAGATTCTATCCTAGCTTCCAGTTCACCGTGCCTATTCTTTGTTTTTCTTTAGCTATCCAATGCTTTTGTCTTTAGTAACACAATATTTATATTTATGTCATACAATCTGTGAGGTCAGTTTTATAAGCCTTAAAAAAACGCCTTGAGCACTTCATAGTAAAGAAGTGAATCCATCAACTGTACAATATGTTAATTTTCTTCTTGTTTTGTTTCAAACTTTGCACCTTCAGGTGAGCTGAACAACATGCCGCCTAAGACACAAACAGCTGTTGTACCATATATTAAATCAGGTTGGAATTCTATGGCTTTAACTTGTCATGGCAAAGATCCAATTTGCAATCTGACAAAAAGACAGAAAGTCTCTAATCTTAATTGCCTAAAACATTAAACATATGGCTGATTGTATTTATTTCTGGGATCCTTGCTGTTTTTCAAAAGGATGTAAAGTTATATTTGCACATGAGGGAAATAAATGTGATTTCTAAAACACTGTTTCTTCTTCTGTTCATGTTTTGTTAGTGCATAATTGATGGTCTTAATTTATCTCTAATCTTTAAGATATTTAGAAAAAAAAAAGAAAATACAGTATTTAAGAAATATTGGATCATTCAAGGAACTTTGTGAACATTTCAATCCTCACTTCAGACTTTAACCCTTTAAGTGCCAGCAGAATTGAAAATGTTGGTTACGCAAAACGTTTTTGAAACATTTTGTGCTCTCTCTCAATTTAGGGGCATTTTCTGATTGGAAAACTATAGTTTACCAAGGAAAACTATACATTTTTTTTTCTAGAGAAACTGAGCTTTTTTTCCACCTCTGCAAAAAGATTTATAGCGCTAAATACCAAAAAAAAAAAGAAAAATTCCTATTTTTCACAATATATGAATTTATACCAGAAAAACCTTTCATTTTGCACATGAAAATCCAACTGATTTGGAAAGCCCCATGTCTCTTGAAAGTGTCAATACCAGATATGTATAGTTTTAGGGAGATATAGGACTTCTGTACAGAAAAAACTCCCTGCAGTATATTATCGAATTTTGACAGCACGAAGGCAGAAAATGGCATACTTAGATTCTAAGGCCAAAAAAACCTGAAACAGTAGGTTTACCCCAGAAATACATATATTTTTGAAAAGTACACATTCTGCATATTCCAAAATGGGTAACTATGTCTCTCTACTCCTGACAACCATCAAAGCTTATCTGAATGTAGCAGTTTTTATAAAAAAAATTATCAAAATTCTGAAAAATCATTTCAAAGGTTTTATTATTTTGCTGTTCCTCATATCCCACACTGTATTCGTTACCAAGAAATAGTACCCTGAATATGATTGCCAGGGGTCCACTGAACAGTTTGATGGCCATTGTGCATAGGTTTACCAAAGTAAAAAGTCTGCCATTTAGAGACCCCAAAATGAAGTTAGCGCATCCAAATTGTCCAGGACTTTACTTCAGCTACTGAAAAATCAAAATATTGGGGCAAATTTACTAAAGTGCGAAGTGGCTAACGCTAGCCACCGTGACGTCATTTCGTTACTTTGCTGATTTACTAATGGGCGCTGGCATAAATTCACTAGTGAAGTGGACCTACTCTAGCGCTACTGCACACCCTTACGCCAGGCGAAGTTGCACTATGGCGAAGGGACATAAATACGGTAATTCACTAACTTGCGTATTTTACTGAATGTTACTTGTTGCGCCAGACTTGCCCACGCCACCTCAGACCAGGCGAAGTGCAATAGATAGATAGGGCTTGCTTCAAAAAAAGTTGACATTTTTTCTAAGTCCCAAAGATGTCTGGTGTCTTTTACTTTTTTAAGGGTGATAGGTGTAAATTTTTTTTGGGGGTACCCTCCTCCCCCCCTACATTTCCTAACATATAGAACATAAACTATACAGTGGGCACATGTATGGGGCAATATAACAACTCTTTTTATTTTTTATTTTATGAAGCTTTCCCAGGTTTGTGTAGTGTAATGTATTTGCTGCTACGTATACGTCCATTGTACTTTACCTTGGCGCCGAATGCAAATTAGGCATTGCTAGCGTAACTTAGTTTTGCTTGAGCAATTAATGCTAGTGAAACTTCGCTTCCTTTGGCTTCCCTGAGCGCAACTTCGGATTTTAGTGAATTGTAGCGAAGGCGTCGCTAGCGCATTTTCGGCGCTTAGTGAATTTGCCCAATTGACTGCATTTTTTGTGGGGTAAAAACACTGAAAAATAGGTTTACCCCCCAAAACCATATATTTCTGTAAAGTACACATTCTACTGAATCTAAAATGGGTACCCATGCCTTTCTGCTCCAAACTACTGAGTCACAAGCCTTACCCAAAGTTGTCGGTTTTGGAGAAATACCTGGAAATTGCCTCAAAGCTTCAACTTTCCAGCATCATATCATCCATGTATCATTACGTACCTAGAAAAAGCACCCTTAATATGATTGCCAGGGGTCCTCCAAACAGTTTGGTCCCCATTGTGCATAGGTTTACCAAAGTATCTGCCATTTAGAGACCCCACTTACTGGATCATCGTGGAAGATGGTGCCATGATGCCTGCAGCCCTCCTGGACGATCTGGACCTGCTACCCCCAGGTTAGTGCACCCCCCACACACACAAACACACACTTGTTTTAGCAATACACACTTACATTCACCTCAGATACAGCAGTCTAAAAAGATTGGGAAATAGTTTACTGAATAAAACGGCAAAGAAAATCAAAAAGAAGCCAAGATGCATATGAAAACATGGCTAGACCCAAGGTTCAAATTGCAGAAAGGACATTATGACAACTTGAAACTCACAACTAAAAGGTCTCCCTTTTTACATCTATGAGACAATAAAAATAGTGTTTAGAGTCTGGTGTAAATAGTAAATAAATAACTGTGATTAAGTAATAATTTTAACTATAGTCAGTCTGCATCCAAAATGCTGAACTGTGTCATATATAGTATAGCAAATAAAGAAGCTCTGTTGATTTCCTTGAGCAGTGAAGATTTACATGGTACAATGTCACTGAGAAAACAAGTACTTACAAGGAATTTGCCTTCTGATTATTATTTATGTGCTCACAAGCAATAAGATTTCTAATAATGCTACACATTATCTTGCCTATTTTTAGCTGCTTTAAGGTTAAAACCACTTAAAAGTAAGTCTCACAAAAGATCAAGTTAACCACCTTGTAATTTACCATCTTTTATTGGGATTATCACATATGCTCACTATATATAACATGCAGAGATAATAGCAGGGACGCCAATGGCAGTGTTTGAAAAAGATTAATTCTGCCAACAGCTATCGAACAACTCTTTCAACAGTTCAGTTCCTATTAAGTTTTAATTGCTCCCCAAGCATTGACCCATTTAGGAGTGCACAAGGAAAAAAAAGTTCTCTGCATTTACTTTGATGTTAAGAGTCAGCATTTAGATTGCCTCTGGCTCTTTTTTTGTAGATTTATTCTCAATAAAATATGGTATACTTATATCACAGCCTCTTATCTGACTTTGGGAACTTTTCTATTCATAATACAATTTTTGTACTAACATAAGTCAAACATTTTTAAAAACGAATAATCAAAGAAAAAAATATTTTCTTTATGTTATAGAATGGGGTTTTTATAACAATGAACAAGCAGACATTATTTGTTTTTCATGTAAAGTCACATAATTGCATTAATATTATTAATTTTTAGAGTACAGGTATGGGACCTGTTATCTGGAAACCCGTTATCTAAAAAGCTCCGAATTACGGGAAGGCTGTTTCCCATAGACTCTATTTTATCCAAATAATTAAAATTTTTAAAAATGAGTTCCTTTTTCTCTGTAATAATAAAACAGTAGCTTGTACTTGATCCAAATTAAGATATAATTAGTCCTTATTGGAGGCAAAACCAGCCTATTGGGTTTATATAGGGGCCGATTCACCAAGGGTCAAATATCGAGGGTTAATTAACCCTCGATATTCGACTGGTAATTAAAATCCTTTGACTTCGAATATCGAAGTCGAAGGATTTTAGAACAAATAGTTCGATCGAACGATCGAAGGAATAATCCTTCGATCGAACGATTAAATCCTTCGAATCGAACGATTCAAAGGATTTTAATCCAACGATCGAAGGATTATCCTTCGACCAAAAAAATTTAGGAAAGCCTATGGGGACCTTGCCCATAGGCTAACATTGACTTCGGTAGCTTTTAGATGGCAAACTAGGGGGTCGAAGTTTTTTCTTAAAGAGACAGTACTTCGACTATCGAATGGTCGAATAGTCAAATGATTTTTACTTCGAATCATTCAATTCGAAGTCGAAGTCGTGGTCGAAGGTCGAAGTAGCCTATTCGATGGTCGAAGTAGCCCAAAAAAAACTTAGAAATTCGAAGTTTTTTTACTTCGACTCCTTCACCCGAAGTTAGTGAATCGACCCCTTAATGTTAAAATCATTTTTTAGTAGACAAAAGTAGTGATGGGCATATCCGTGGCAGGCACAAGTTTGCTACGAATTATCCACATTTCGGCACCAATGAATCCATTCACGAAATTGCAGCAAAAGATCGCCAGCGAAAAGTCCACCGCGACAAAAGAAATATAGTCAGAATAGTCACACGCATAAAATTTTGCGCGTTAAAATTAGTCCGACGCCCATTGACTTTTATACATTAAGGGGCACATTTACTAAGGGTCGAATATCGAGGGTTAATTAACCCTTGATATTCGACCCTTGAAGTAAAATCCTTCGACTTCGAATATCGAAGTCGAAGGATTTACTGCAAATACTATGATCGATCGATCGAAGGAAAAATCGTTCAACCGAATGATTAAATCCTTCGAATCGAACGATTCGAAGGATTTTAATCCATCGATCTAAGGATTTTCCTTCGATCAAAAAACCCTTAGAAAAGTAATGGGGAAGGTCCCCATAGGCTAACATTGTAGCTCGGTAGGATTAAAGTGGCGAAGTATGTAGTCAAAGTTTTTTTTAAAGAGACAGTACTTTGACTATAGAGTGGTCGAATAGTCGAACGATTTTTAGTTCGAACCTTTCGAATTGAAGTTGAAGTCGTAGTCGAAGGTCGAAGTAGCCTATTCGATGATCTAAGTACCCCAAAAAAAAAAAAAAAGGTTTTACTTCGAATCCTTCACTCGAGCTTAGTAAATGTGCCCCTTAGTCAAAATAGTCGCGAATATAAAAAATTGTTGCTCGATTCAAAATTGGCACCTGTCAAAATAACGGTGAAACACATTGAAGTCAATGGGCATCAAAATTATTTTGATGCGTGACAATTTTGATGCGAGCGACAATTTTTATACGCTCAACTATTTTGTCCAAATGCATTAAAGTCAACGGGGGTCCGAATAATTTTGACACGCAACAATTTTATGCATTTGACTATTCTGACTATATATTCTGACTATATGTTCTGACTATATATGTTTTGCCGGTGAACTGTCGATGCAGTTTTGCAAATTTATTTGTGCCGGCCAAACGTGGAAATTTGTAGCGAATTGGTACCTGGCAAATTTATTCACCCATGACTAGACATAAGGTATGAAGATCCAAATTACAGAAAGTTCCCTTATCTGGAAAACCCCAGGTCCCGAGCATTCTGGATAACAGGCTCCATACCTGTTTACATAGTTATATTGTCTTTCATAGCTGAGATAGCCAATCAAATCAGAATTCTGTATAAATGAAGAATTACAATGATAATATTGTATTTTCGAAAGTTGCAGTCCAGTAATTAGTTTAGAGCCCATGTAAGAAGGATTAAAGTGGGACTGGGAATTTCCTTTCAGTGGAAGGTTCTGGTCGCATCATGTCAAAAGGGAGGGATGGTTTCCATGGAAGTCCATAATAGGGTGTGTGTGTGTACTAGACCAAGCCAATTTACAGGTTAATTAATAATTGTTTAATAATTAATAATAGGTGACAAGGGCCTCAGAGAAGTACCTAAATTGAGAGCCATATGAGCACTACCTAGGTAGGCTAGCTAGAGTAGGATATATTTAGTTAGTAGGAGGAAGATAGCCCAGTTAGCGGAGAAGCTGCGGTTCCACTGTAGAAGAAGTAAGGGCTAGAACTCCAGCATCAGTAAAGAAAAGTTTCATGAAGGTGAACTATAGGAAAACTGCTTAATGATAATATTAAAATTGTGTTAATATCTGAAGAACTGTGAGATCCTGTGAAAGTGAATGTGAAAGGCGTTCCAAGGTTCCTCTGGTGGGGACCACTGTACAACTAGCTGCAGTTGACTGCCATTATACATTAGTCTGTTTATATGTGGGCTTTGCCAAATTGCTTCTTAGGGTGCAGGGCAGTGCAAAAGGTTCTCCCTGACAAGGAGACCTGCCCCTCTTTCAGTCATGGTCTTTAAATATAATATCCCAAATACTGGTAGAACTTGCTCTCATGCTACAGTTATTTTTGCAGTTATTGCAGTAAGAAAATAGGCCAAATATTTCTGCTTTCATTCCTTTTTCTTCTTGTCTTATTGTGGTCATGTTTATAACTTGGCTCGTCTTGCTGTAGGCAATTATTGGCTAGTTTATCTCTACTTCCCTTGATATGTCAAAGTAGTTATGCCTTTTTTGTGGATTTGTACACTAGAAAGTTCCTCGCTGACCTTTTCCATATCTATTTTCTTTGTAAAGGGGAACATATTATTTTATGCCTTTACTTTCTTTCTCTGCAGGTGAAAATCTTGGAGGTGGTATCTTTATCCGTTCCCTATACAGGATATTGATTTATGCTATATTTTCATGCATAACAAGACTGCTGCTACATAATAGTGGCCCCATCTCTTTTTTAATGCAACTGCTCATAATGTACCATGAACAAATGGTCATTGTCTGCTCAGTGACAGGAGATAACTATTGACTTCTCTAATGTTTCATGCTTACATGAAAATAACATCACACTCTTTGAGGTTAGCCCTGGAAAGCTGATCATGTTGGTATGTGTTCATGTGAATTATCATGGTTCTCTGCTCAGTTTATTGCCAACAGAATTTGATGTACTGTAGATAGGCAAATGAGCAATGCTTATCTTTAATTTTTATGCATCTCAGTTTGAAGCCAGCATGCCTATTGATACTAATGAAAATGGTTGATGTGATTTCTGACATTATTAATAAAATCAATTCATCCAGAAGTCCCTATCAGCAGGTCGTTCTGTTTCCTAGTAAGATGCACTAAACCAGCCGTTTTTCATAGTGCTTCCCTGCAGTGTCAAAATGAATACAGTTAATCAGATAGTAACCTCATTCTACAACCAGTGTAATTGTTCAAATGGTTCAGATTTGTTACTGATAAGATAAAATAGCCATTTAGGCTAGTTTTAAGATATCATTCTATAGAAAATTCAGCTGGGAACGACATGAATAATCACTGAAACAATCCAAAGTAGAGTTGTCATTCAGGACTTGATGTTTCAATGTTTTTAAATGATGCCCTGGATACTGGTTAAATTATTTAGAGACTGAAATCTTTGGTCAATGATGCGCTAATGAGACAAATGTGAATTGACTACTAATAATCTCAAATATGAAGTTACTATGGTGTTATCAAATATTGTCCTACATATAAAAACACAAATATTGCTAATGTAATGCAGACTAATCCAGCATTTATTCTTCAACATGTATATAGTATTGCTTGCTTTAGTTTAATCCTATATGACCATAATAACAAGTCTACATATATCATTTTTATCATATCTAGATGATTAAATCAATTCCAGGTTCTACTGAGCCAGATTAGGATTTTTTGTTTTAACTTCCAAGCAAGCTTACTAGTTTATGCTACTATTGTATGTTATTAATGTTAGAATATTATGCAATCATTAAGTGTTTCTTAAAGGAGAACACTATTCTAAAAACAAATATGGGTAGAATTGATATTATTTTATATACTGAACTTACTTCACCAGTCTTTGTTTCAGAATCTCTAGAACAGTGATGATCCAGTTCTTCAATTTGGTGATCAGGGGATCACCATCTTGGATTTTGTTAGAAATATCAGTGACACTCACATGATCAACTTTAGTTCTCCTTTTAACATTAGGTTCATAGTTGCAGCTGGGATGCAATGTCTGTGTCCTCTAACATTTAATAATTAATTAAAGCATACTGGACATTGTAGTCCAGAATGGTTGGTCTAAGCTTTTTGAGCTCTACAAAAGTGCTCTTAAAATTCTTTTGTTTGCATTTTTTAATGTGATGTGATAGGGTTCCCAACATTCTACAAACTGGAGCTTTCAATTATTCCCACTGTGGTAATTTTAAAATTATGTAGGGCCTTTGTATCAACCATTGGTTGAGGATATTCCATCATCAAGGCAAAGGGAACATCTGATTTATATTCCCTATCACCTTGTCAATGATTTTTATAATTACATAGTATATTCAGCCCAGCATTCAGGCACGTTCCATCTCCTGGAAGTTTTATTTTTCATGTATCTTCTGATTTGTATTTTTATTAAAGCCTGGTCAGAACTTAAAATAGCAATTGCACACCATCTGTATACAATTCATGTTTATACTGTGCTACTAAGAGCTGTGTAAATCTGTCTGGGGTTTCAATTTTAATATAAATATGTCACAGTTGTAAATGAACCAAGAAAAGCTTAACATAAATCTAAAACATGCACACAATGTTAAACAAACCTAGATACATTATAAACTTAATTTTCCAACACAGCAATTATTTTTATGCTCACATCACACTTGGATTTTAATTTTCTCATAAGCAGTTTTATGAGTTTTCTTAAAAGTGATTGAAAATCAATAGTGATAAAAAAGAATTGAATGTATTAAACCTGGAGTGCAAAATACTTTATTCAATAACAGCTTATGTTATTGTTGTTAACTTAATAAAGAACAAACACTGATACAAAAACAAATTAATAATGGATTCTACAGCATAATAACAAATCCGAAAAACAAAATTAACTTTACATTTTAAACTTTATGTAGACCATGGAAAAAATGAAAAGCAGGTATAAGCTGTAATACTGAGGGAACAATTACAGCAATGCTATCTGACTAGGTTACACTAATGGGCTTATTTGTGAAAATATGCGAATATGAGAGGAATATGAGAGATCCTGCCCACTCCACATCACAGTTAAAAGATGACACAGATATCAGCGCTAAAAAAGGTAACCTCCCAACACACACAAGTTATAAAAAGCTATTGAGACCCAGGGCCACCCTATCATTTAAAAAAAAATATATTGGCACCAGGGCCCCCTTAAAAGTTAAAAAAAATTGGGGCCCAAACAATATTTTTTTTAAAAAAACATTGGTGGCAGGGGCCTATAGAATATTAAAATAATACATTGGTGGCCAGGGGATTAAAAAATAAATAAAAAACACACATTGATGTTCATTGAATTTGTGGCTCAGGACTTCAACTTCACCTCCTTTTGTGATCTTGGGTCTTTTTGCCGCATCAGGACTTCAATTTTGGCTGTTTTCGTGACTTCGGGCCTTTTTATTGCCTGTTGTTAGGTCTACTTAGTTAGTTCCTGGATGTGATTTTCTGCTTGCTTCTTCTGGTTCTTCCCTGTCTGTCTGACTTTGCTGAATTTTGCCTGTACCGACCTCAGCCCACCTGACTTTGCTTGAACTCTGCCTGTACCAACCCTGGCCTGTCTGACCCCGCTTGAACTCTGCCTGTACTAACCCTTGCTTGCCCGACCATGTTATATTGTCTGCTCCCTGTGAAGTTGTTGTTGTCTTCCTTCCTAAACTTGATAACGAACATGCCCCTTTGCTTGTCCAGAACTCCTTGCTTTGCTCCTCTAAAATTAAGACCTGGTGGTATCTGAGTAGCTGAAGTCTCCTGCCAAAGCCAAAGGCGGCTGCTACAGGTGAAGGACTGAGCCAAAACCAGGAGTTTAGCACTAGTTCTGGATTTTGGGAGCCACTCGTGACACTCTGCCATTGACTTCTACATGACTTAGACAGGTTTTAGCTGGAGCATTTTCAGATTCAAGCTACTTACAGCTTCATGGTATAATAAATCTCAATAAACTCGATAAAATTTGAGGTTTTTTTTACAAAACAAATTAAGATTTCTTTTAACCCTTAAAATGTGAGGTTTTTTTAACCCGAAAATTTGAGTTTTGACTGAAAAATACCCTCAACAACTTGAATTTCTCAGGTTAAATACAACACAATCTTTAATAAATCTTTACCATAATATATCATTTGTTAGTTTTTGTTTGAATAGTGGCAAAATTAAAATTTGAACCTTGATAAATCATTCACTTAATCTTTGCATCGGTATAGTTATAAGTAATAATTGTGTTGTTTGCCTCCTGTATGTACTATTAGGGGTCTATTTATTAAAGGTCAAGTGTTGTTTTCTCTAAAAAATGTTATTTTTTCAAAAGGATTTATTATGCCCTAAAGCAGCAAAAAAAAAATCTGAATCCGAAAATTCTTTTGAATACTAAAGTTCTAAAACCTGTAGAGTTCCTGTAAAAGTCAATAAGAGAGGTCCCTTTAAATGCTTGAAAAAAAATAGTTTTAGTAAATAACCTCTTCTTCTAAATAACCCCTTCCTCTACATACTTCTTATGTATTGTAAAATCTACAGCTCTTATGTATTGTAAAATCTACAATATGTATATATATATATTCGGGGAATCAAATGAAGGGTATGAATTCACGCATAACAAAAGATGTTTCAATGGACAGTTACATTTATTCATTTCTACAAGGATTGTAGAAATTATGATGGAAAATTACCTGCTTCTAGTGACTAGGCAAAATCCAAGTGATTATATTGATTCCTATACTGAAAATATTTTTTTTTCAGTATTGTAATGTATTGTATACTTTACACTCCAAATATCCCTCGAATGTTCTTTTCAAATATTAAAGATACAATTTCCAACTTATATTTAGTTTGTTAAAAACCCGAGAATTTAATACTCTTTTACAAAGCAAAATAATGTGTCAAGAATGCCTACCTGTACCTGATAATTATATTTCCAATGAAGCTAACAAAAAATCAAGTTCAAGTGTGTCCTTCATTTTCATACCCTTGACTCAAAATTTTCTTTTCTTTTTTACCATTCTACATATTACAATTTTCTACATATTACAATTTTCTCACTTCATGGGTCTTGTAATAAAAACCACCCTTGGAAGAATTTAAAAAGGCATAGAACATTCAACCATACCCCCTTATTAATAGATACTTCAAAAGACAACCCAACTGGTGGGAAGTGATCTTGAAGAACACATGCTGTGATCTGTGCAATGTATAGTTGTATTTAAGAACTATCATTATGTTAATAAGAGATACAAGGAGCTGGTTGTTCAGTATAAATAAATGTTCATGATTTCTAACTTCCTTGCCTTTTCTTTGTATGCGTCCCTGTTTTTTGGTTGATGATTTATATTTATTATATGAACAGTTCACAAAAAAATAAAATGTACTATGTTTCTATTTGGTATGGAAACATTTTAAAATTCACATATGATATGAACAGGTAAAGGAAAGATTGGAATAGGTAGCAACTGGATAATGCTAATTTGTCATTACTGGGAGCAATACTGAATGAAACATGAACAGCTTCTTAGGCACAGGGATTAATTGGCTTAAGGTCTGAGGGCAGGATACATTTGCAGAAACCATATTGAAGATATGAAAAGATAATCTTATATATATATATATATATATATATATATATATATATATATATATATATATATATATATATATATATATATATATATATATATAATGTTATCTCATTTTCCACATTAACATTAATCAAGGTAATACACCTACATGCTGTCACAGATAATGAGTTCTTAATCACTGATACGTTAATATTTTCTTTAATGGGTGTTAGCAAAGAGTTTAAGCTGTCTAACACACTGGCTTATGTAAGTAAATCAGATCCAATTTGCTGGCTGTTATCAAATTAATCATATGGCTCATTCAAAGTGACTTCAGCATTTAAATCAATGTGAAATAATATGTCAGTGACCGTGCATATAGAGCATTATATAAAGACATGAAATGGTGGATGCTTAAAATGTTCTGATTAATCATAAATAAATGCAAATTGCTTTACTCAAGAGATGTTCTGAATGCTGGGTCAATGACAAGTTATGCATTTATGTCTATTTCCTTCATTCATTAATGAAAAACACTGATTACTTTGAGCAAGATGTCAAGAGCTCTCAAAACATTATAAAAATTAAATGTTGGAGAATCAAGACATTTGAATAATTTGATACTTAACGAGGAAAGGAAAGTGTCCCTCTAATAGTAACTATTAGATAGAAACAACTATTTGAAAAGTAAAGAATAAAGAAAGGGACTGTTTAAAAGGTATCATTAGACAGCATATTAAATTAGCTTTCCTCTAGTGTAATTTTAATATTGTATTGTCTTTAAGAATGATTAAAATGTGAATACATATATCATACAAATATATATTCAAGTATAGGGATGTTCAGCAGAATGGGATACATTTCATATTTATTGTCTTGCAGGGCTGAATTTAATTACAACTGAAACAGTGTCTCCTTATGAAACTAACCCAACTGTGAGCAAATGTGATAGTGAATGTCCAAAGTCTTCAGTAGTGATGAGCGAATCTGTCCCATTTCACTTCGCTGAAAAATTCGCAAAACTGCAGATAAATTTGCTAAATATGAAAACATTTGCAAAACGTTTTTGTCGGAAATATTTTGTTGCATAACAATTTTTTTGTTGTGCATCATTTTTGTAGCCAACTTCATTTTTTTTCTTGTCACCTTGTTTCTGCTTTGGGGCTACCAATAAAAACTGAGAGGAAAAAATCACATGCATTTTATTGCTTTTATACTGCTACACACATAGTTACATAGTTAAATTGGGTTGAAAAAAACCCAAAATCCATCAAGTTCAACCGCTCCAAATGAAAACCCAGCATCCATACACACACCCCTCCCTACTTTTAATTAAATTCTATATACCCATACCTACCATAAATACTCGAGTATAAGCCGAGTTTTTCAGCATCCAAAATGTGCTAAAAAACTCTACCTCGGCTTATACTCGAGTCAGTGGGCAGTAGCTGAGATTGCCGTCACTTTTAATCATTCCTATACCAAAAGTTCGCTTGGGGAGAGACTGCGATACCACACAGCGCCCTCTGTTGGTTATATGAAAGAATAACAGTGCGCCCTCTGTTGGTTATATGAAAGAATAACAGTGACTGCAATATCACACAGTGCCATCTGTTGGTTATATGAAAGAATAACAGTGACTGCGATATCACACAGCACCCTCTGTTGGTTATATGAAAGAATAACAGTGCGCCCTCTGTTAGTTATATGAAAGAATAACAGTGACTGCAATATCACACAGTGCCATCTGTTGGTTATATGAAAGAATAACAGTGACTGCAATATCACACAGCACCCTCTGTTGGTTATATGAAAGAATAACAGTGACTGCAATATCACACAGCACCCTCTGTTGGATATATGAAAGAATAACAGTGACTGCAATATCACACAGCGCCATCTGTTGGTTGTATGAAAGAATAACAGTGCGCCCTCTGTTGGTTATATGAAAGAATAACAGTGATAGCAATATCACACAGCGCCCTCTGTTGGTTATATGAAAGATTAACAGTGGTGGCAATATCACACAGCACCATCTGCACATGGTAGTGGGACAGTGGGACAATGCACACAGTAATCCTGTGGCAATTCTCTGTCACCATCAACTTTGCAAAGAAGTCCGGTTGATCGCTGGGGGGGTCGCTTTGGCGGAATGTGCGCTGCTGGGAGACAGGGCTGTAGTTGTGTCTAGGCTTATACTCGAGTCTATAAGTTTTCCCAGTTTTCGTAGGTAAAATTAGGTACCTCGGCTTATACTCGGGTCGGCTTATTCTCGAGTATATACAGTATACTAACTATAGAGTTTAGTATCACAATAGCCTTTGATATTATATCTGTCCAAGAAATCATCCAAGCCATTCTTAAAGGCATTAACCGAATCAGCCATCACAACATCACCCGGCAGTGCATTCCACAACCTCACTGTCCTAACTGGGAATAACCACCTACATTGCTTCAAATGAAAGTTCTTTTCTTCTAGTCTAAAGGGGTGGCCTCTGGTACGGTGATCCACTTTATGGGTAAAAAGGTCCCCTGCTATTTGTCTTTAATGTCCTCTAATGTACTTGTAAAGTGTAATCATGTCCACTCACAAACGCCTTTTTTCTAGAGAAAACAACCCCAACCTTGACAGTCTACCCTCAAAATTTAAGTCTTCCATCCCTCTAGCCAGTTTGATTGCACTTAGTCTCTGCACTCTCTCCAGCTCATTTATATGCCTCTTAAGTACTGGAGTCCAAAACTGCACTGCATACTCCAGATGAGGCCTTACCAGGGACCTATAAAGAGGCATAATTATGTTTTCATCCCTTCAGGCCCAGACTGGTAACCTGTCCGTTCGGGCAAATGCCCGAGGGGCCGCATCTATATTGTGTTCATGTGGGCCGCTCCTGATCATAAGAAACTCATGCCACTGGGGCCCCGCACCCGACTGCAACGCTGCCCTGCAATAATAATCCTCCACCTACTTGCTCGAAGCAGTGTCCCCCTCTTTAATTTTCCACATGGAACAGTCCACATTCTCATATATACGTGCTTGCGCTGCGCACACGTGTGCAGGATTTGACCCGTGATGATGCGACGCAGGCCCCATGCGTTACCAGTACCAGCCTCCCCCAGGCGAGCTCAGTCAGGAAGGACCGGTCAAAGAAAGTGTACTGCACCATCAGGCACCAGCTGCTCGCCGGTCGAACTGCCACTGTCTCATACTAGCCTGGCTGGCTGCAGCATCCACCACCAGCTCTTTGGATAGGCTATTCGGCATTCGGTCGACTCCTATTTTTCTCCAGTCAGCACCTGCTGCACCCAAGCCTCCCTCCAGCTCTGGGCCTCCATAATATCTTCCAGTAGTAAGTTAGGGTCAAAGACTCAGTCAGAGACTCCTCTCCTTACCTCACCCCCTGTAACATGACTTTCTCCTGCTGTAATATCCATGAATCATTCATAATTCATTGATAATTTACAGCATAGCATGTTAATTGTCTGATGATATTTTCTGGTCTGGTACTTCCCTCACACCTCCACCTGTTATTGTACAATAATTAGTTACAGTTTTTATTTTATTACATTTTTTGTTTTATGGCTTAATTTTTTATTCTGGGTATTTGTTGGCTTGCCTATGCCTTATATTGTTCTATTCTGCTCCTCTCCTATTCATATTCCAGACTCTTATTCAAAACAGTGTCTGGTTGCTAGGGTAATGTGGACCATAGCAACCCGATTGCTAAAACTGCAAATGGAGAACTGCTGAATAAAAAGTCCATTGAGTGTTTACATGTGGGCTGCTTTGATTTGTTTGCCCGGGCTGCTTTTTACTCCCAGTCCGGCCCTGCATCCCTTGAGTTAATACCCTTTTTTATGCAAGACAGAACTTTATTTGCTTTAGTAGCCACAGAATGACACTGCCCAGAATTATCTACAAAGACCCCTAGATCCTTCTCATTAAAGGAAACTCCCAACACACTGCCATTTAGTGTATAACTTGCATTTATATTATTTTTGCCAAAGTGCATAACCTTGCATTTATCAACATTGAACCTCATTTTCCAGTTTGCTGCCCAGTTTTCCAATTTAGACAAATCACTCTGCAAAGTGGCAGCATCCTGCATGGAACCTATAGTTCTGCACAATTTAGTATCATCTGCAAAAATAGAAACAGTACTTTCAATGGCCACCTCCAGGTCATTAATAAACAAGTTGAAAAGCAAGGGACCTAGTACAGAGCCCTGTGGTACTCCACTAACAACACTGGTCCAATTAGAAAATGTTCCATTTACGACCACTCTTTGTAGTCTATCTTTTAGCCAGTTCTCTATCCAGGTACAAATACTATGTTCCAGGCCAACATTCCTTAATTTAACCAGTAACCTTTTGTGTGGCACTGTATCAAATGCTTTAGCAAAGTCTAAGTAAATCACATCCACTGCCATCCCAGAATCGAGGTCTCTACTTACCTTCTCATAAAAAGAAATTAAGTTAGTCTGGCAAGATCTATTACGTATAAAACCATGCTGGCACAAACTCATAGTATTATGATTTGCTATGAATTCCAGTATCTTATCCTTTATTAACCCTTCGAAAAGCTTTCCTACCACTGACGTCAGACTAACTGGCCTATAGTTTTGAGGCTGGGAACGGGATCCTTTTTTGAATAGAGGCACCATATTAGCAATTCGCCAGTCTCTCGGCCCAGATCTCAATGAATATCCTTAAAAATTAAGTAAAGAGGTTTGGCAATCACAGAGCTAAGCGCGCTAATTACCCCGGGATGAACACCATCTGGCCCTGGACCTTTGTTAATCTTAACATGTTCTAGTCTCTTTGGAATTTCTTCATGTGTGAACCATGCATCATTAGTTGTATTACTAGAATTGGTACTATTAAGAAGGAAACCTTCACTTACTGGTTCCTCATTTGTGTAGACAGATGAAAAATATCTGCGCTTTTATTTTGTTTTCATCAACCAGCTGACCCCCCTCTGATAGTAAGGGTCCCACCCCTTCCTGCTTTATTTTTTTACTATTAACATATTTAAAAAATAATTTTGGATTTTTTTTACTGCTTGCTGCAGTATCTATTTCTATATCAATTTTGCCTTGCCTTATAGCTTCTTTGCATGATTTATTTGCCTCCTTGTACCTTATAAATGATTCGGCTGTCCCAGCTAACTTGAAAGCCTTAAAAGCATGTCTTTTCTTACCCACCTCAACACCAACGCTTCTATTGAACCAAAAAGGTTTTGTTTTGCAACAACGTTTCTTGATTACAAGTGGAATATACTGACAAGTATATTTATTAAGCAGCATTTTAAAGACTTCCCATTTTTGTTCTGTGTTTAACCCTGTGAAAAGCATTTCCCACTTAATATGTTGCAGAGATGCCCTTATAATGTTAAAGTCTGACATTTAGTGTTTTAGTTACTCCCTTATAGAATTGCTTCTGCAACAGAATCTCAAAGGAGACCATGTTATGATCACTATTCCCTAAATGCTCCCCCACACAAATGTTAGAGATGAGTTCAGTATTGTACGTTATTACAAGGTCCAAAAGAGAGTTATTCCTAGTAGGTTCTTGAACGAGCTGGAATAAAAAGTTGTCATTCAGCATATTTACAAACCTACTAGCTTTTTCTGTCATAGCAACCCCATTACCCCAGTCAATGTCTGGATAATTGAAGTCACTCATAGCAACAACTCGACTCAGCTGTGAAGCCGTTTGTATCTGCAAGAGTAGCTGGGCTTCATACTCGACACTTATACGAGGTGGTTTATAGCATACACCAAATATAATCTTTTTGTTACCATCCCAGAGTGATTCTACACCCTCACTAGTGCCAGCTATTGGTGTTTCTTTAGTGCATGGCTTTAATTCAGGCTTTACATACAAACATACTCCTCCACCTTTTTTAATCCCTCTGTCCCTCCTAAAAAGGGTGTAACCATTTAAATTCACAATCCAGTCACATGTTTCATCCCACCAGGTCTCAGTTATACCAATTATATCATAATTTTTAGAGCATGCAATTAATTCTAGGTCTCCCATTTTACCTGACAAACTCCGTGCATTTGCCAGCATATATCGGAGGTTACTACTTAAGGTTACGTCTTAATTGTTAGCGAACCTCCTAATAACTAGGCTACAACTGAGTTTTCAATAGAAAAAAAGGTTCCCATGTTCCCAAGGTGAGAATGTTATGCATCCATTGAAAGTTACCCCACATAGCACTAAAGGTTTTCATACATGTAACTCAAAAAGGGTAATTTATTGTATTAAATGCCCATGCAGCATGGCGTACGTAGGTCAAACGCAAAGACCTATAAAAGTTTGCCTTAATGAGCATAAATCGGTAGTTCGTAATTACCAACCAGAATGTGATGATACACAAAACAAGAAAGCACAAGAAACAACCTTAGCCAAACATTTTTTTGAGAACAAACATGGGATTTTGCTGGCAAATCCTTGAAAAGGTAAACAGTAAACATGGACAGGACTTTAAACAAAAATGATTGCAGTGGGAGAGATACTGTATATGGACCTTGCAAGCACAGAACCCAAGAGGGCTTAATCAAGAATTTAGCCTAACTTGTTTCTTATAACATATGTACTTTTTTCTGAATTTTTCTGTATTAATTCATTCTTTTTATTTTTCAGATATTAATATGAAAAAAGAGAATTTGCATCCAGGGTGAGGTAAAATACCCTTCTTTTTCTCAATTATTAGGGAAAGATGTTCTCATGATTTGTTAGATAATATTCTATATAATGTTTTGCTGTTGTACTTTTCACCGGCAGCGAACCCCAGAATTTTGCGTCAAATCTGTACAAGATGACATTTTTCACTCATCACTACCCTTCAGTAGCCATATTCTTAAAGGTCATTACAATCAAAACAGATACAGTAGTTATGTACTATAGTAGATTACTGTCTCTGAATCCCCTCTGTCCTATTATTGTATTTATTAGAACACTCATTGATGTAAGTGGATCATAATAATCTTGAAAGTTTGTAAGAGTATTTGTTCATTATGTGTAGTGTTATATATGTTCCAGTCACTAGATGGCACTAATGGGTAGGGGGTCAACCTTAAAGAGCTTCTAGAGCAGGTTCTTCTGTGAGCGGAGAGCAGTGTGTAACGTCCTCTTTGGGTGATGTGAGAAGACACGAGTGAATGATGCTAGGGAAATTGAGGTAAGCTAGTGATAGATCAGATCTGTAGAGAACCGTAGGCAGTGAAAGACACTTATAGGCCAGTTAGATTAGTAGCTGAGGCTCCAATAAAGAGTAAGGAAGGGGCCAGTGGCCCGGTGGTACCTCGCCAGACAGAGGTCCAGTTAATGAGGACTAGATAGGCCATAGTACCTTTCACACAGACCCCTTGGCCTCTTTGTGGTCTGCAAAGTGCAGAGCCCATGACCTGAAGAGAAGAGGCAGGAAAGTATGCAACAAGCAGGTCCAGTGGCCTTGGAATCCATGTTCTATTTATTGATAATAACTCTGGAATTTGTGTTACAGCCATCATTGGAGAAGCTGTACTGGTTACTACAAATAAAGCTGCTCCTGTGTTCATCTGTAAGACTATGTGGACCTTGATTTTTAAGTGTGTAACTACAAGTCCCCTGTGCTCTGTGACAGTTGTGTGTAGCATGAAGGGTTATTTTGGCCAATTACTACAAAAGTTATTCTGCACCATATTACAAGTGGAAAGTCCACAACATGATTTTACGAGAGAGAGAGAGAGAGAGAGAGAGAGAGAGAGAGAGAGAGAGAGAGAGAGAGAGATATACTGGGATAAAAGACATGATGAAATTCAAGTACAGAAAACATGAAACATGAAAACATGAATTTTGCCTCGAATCTATAACAGATTCAATTTTGTAATAAAAGTAAAGCACATTTTTAGTAATATAAAGCCAGGTATTTAACTGAGTATTCTTAATTTGCTACTCAAGCATTTGGCAATAAACACCTAAATTGGACACCTAGTATGCTGAAAGTGTGTAATTAGCAGCTGTTATTCTAGTATTTGCTGAAATAAAACTTCCAAAGAAGATAAATTGGACTTTAATCTACATTTGTCATTTATGCATGTAAAGATACTTTTCATGGTATTATGGATAATATTCAATTTCTAAGAAGCCATTTCTAAGAAGAGTGCATACTGCGAGTTGTGATAAATACCATCTAGTAATAGAATGCTAATTTACAATGGTGCCCGCATAAACTATTAATGATAAAATGAAAGAACCATAGTTTCTCATTATTCTACAAAGAGACAAAACTCATTTCCATATTTAACCTGAATTCTCTCAGGTCTTTGGAGAACTTTTACATGGACATAAATAAATGCATTAAAATACGGATAAAGGCTCTCAAAAGTAATTGACCTGAAGTAATTAAAAGGGTAATGATTTTGATTGGCTGAAATCGTGTTACAGTGGCTTAAAGCCCTTGAGAAATGCCATTTTGCTGATTTAAAATTAGTTATTTTTTTCTCAAAAAACAAATCAGGCAGAAAATATAACATTTGTAAAATGGAATTGTTGTGATTCGGAATAATAGAAATCAATAGATACATGTGCATTTAAATGTGCAAACACAACATATCCAGAAAAGTACAATTACTGTGAGAGAATCATAATAGTCAGGATTAAACCAAGCTTTTACCCTATGGACTCATACATGTGATGTGCGCCCACTATTCTGCATGTCCATTGATCACATTGCCTGCTTTTTGGTCATTCAATAGAATGGCCAAATTTCATTGGTCATTTGTTCCAGCTCTGCAGGAGGAATTCCACAAACTAGCAGTTGTTTGGCTGTTGTGAAGGGGTTTCTCTTCACCATGGAAATTATTCTTCGATCATCCATCAATGTTGTCTTCAGTGGATGTCCAGATCTTTTTGCATTGCTTTCTTTCTTTCTCAGGATGTACCAAACTGTAGATTTTGCCACATATTGTAGCAATTTCTCGGATGTTTTTTTCTGTTTTTGCAGCTTAAGGATGGCTTGTTTCACCTGCATGGAGAGCTCCTTTGACAGCATGTTGTCATAAACGGCACCCTAAATCCAGAACCAGTGCTAAGCTCCCTGGTCTCGGCTCTTGCTTTTGCCTTTAACAGCCGCCTTTCACCTCGGCAGGAGCCCTCGACTAATTGGATGCCGCCAGTTCTTACTAAGAGAGGAGCAAAGCTACAAGTTCTGGATGAGCAAAGGGGCATGATTGTCTCACCAAGGATACTGGATGGATAAAGACAACAGGGAAGGCAGAACAGACAACTCAGCGTGGGACAGGCAGACCGGGCCAGCACAAGCAGTGTTAGAATAGTCAAACAGGCCGGAATCAGGATTGGAGAGCGTAGAATAGTATGACAGGCCGGAATCAGGATTGGAGAGCGTAGAATAGTCAGACAGGCCGGAATCAGGATTGGAGAGTGTAGAATAGGCAGACAGGCCGGAATCAGGATTGGAGAGTGTAGAATAGTCAGACAGGCCGGAATCAGGATTGGAGAGTGTAGAATAGGCAGACAGGCCGGAGTTCTGAATAGTCAGGCTAAGCAAGGGTCAATAGCCAGGAAATCAATAGAGTACAAGTAGCAAAAGCACCAGGAATAATCTAATTGAACCTAACAACAGGCAATGAGCCACACTACAAGGCCCCTTTAAATAGTTGGAATTTCAGGCCATTGCGTGATGAAGTCATCACGCCGGCGCATAAACCCGGAAGCGTGCAGCCGCACGCGCCATAGGAACACCAGTGCTGAAAGGAAAAGGGGCATGTGGTGGGTGTCCCCGCCGCCCACTACACCACCAAAATCTTTTACATACACCCCCCCCTCAAATCCACTCCAGGGCTTTTATCTGTTCATTGATAATAACATAACAAAGGAATTGCCCACATCTGCCCATGGAATAGTCTTTGAGTCAAATGTCCAATTGCTTATGAGCCAATGAAATGAAGTGATTGTGTTAAAAAGGCTTTAGTTCCTCATATTTTTATGCAATATTTTTGTTCAACCCACTGAATTAAAGCTAAAATTCTGCAGTTCAACTGCATCTGAGCTGTTTTATTTAAAATTCATTGTGGTAATGTACAGAACCAAATATTTATGGACCTAATTGTATATGAGAATAGAACTGATATTATATGAAAAGTAACCAAAAATAAAATCCTAGATGGATTGGAAATGTTTTGTGACAGGGTGGGGTTTTGAATTTTCAGTAACATCAATATGAATGTGCTTGCTGTTCAGGATTTACAAGCTCAGAACAAGCACACTGAGAGCAGGTGAAATATTGATATGAAAACAGACATCATTAAAATAACATTCCATACTGAGATAACAGCTGACAAATCAGGTGCGAGCTGCTATGATTATGATAAATTCTGATTCAGCTGAAGCTGCTTTGATAGAAAATTCGAAAATGTGGCAGTAAGAAAGTACTAGTGTAATGATCCATGTTTTCTTTTTAAAAGTATTTCTTCATTAGATATGGATCAACACTTAGATATCTGAATGACTAAGGTGCTATAGTTTGAACATAAAGAGTAGGAAGGAAAAGGAGCCTTTTTCAAAGGTGCCCTCCTTAACCCTAATATTAATCTACACTACACGAGAGCTTCTACATAGTCACAATATGGGCTGCATCAATTGCATTAATAAGGCAGGAATATTGATCCACACATTTTGACTGGGCATAAGGAAATCTGGATTTAGGGAAGACTACTGAGTCTTCATCATAGAGAAAATATGACATTCTTTTTATTCTTTCGGTTTTTGTTTGTTCTGTTTGCTGACAATATTCTGTATTTTACTGTCCTTTTAAGTTTTAACTAATTCAGTTTATTGTTCTGGTATGTTTTTGTAAAATTTGTTGTTTACCTCAAGCAGTCACCACTGACAAATTTTTAGAGTGGTGTCTCACCTTATACAAAAATGTTCACAAAACAATTACTGAAAATTTTAAATTGACTTCTACATGAACTTAGTAATATTCTAATTTCCCTATTTCGCTATTACATTTTCTGTACCCAGACCAACTAACTTTAGAGTGTGTCATGTGTAGTTGCAGTAAGCAGTAAGTCAGTATATAATCTTTCTTCCATTTCCTTAGCTAAGATGATCTTTTGGGGTATAGCATTTTATAATGTATATATTTATGTAAATATACAAGGGGGTTGTACAATAACCTCTTTAATGCTTTATTTACCAGTAGGTCCTTCTAGCAGACGAGAGGGCATCCATTCTGATTAGAAGAAAAGAGGTTCCATCTAAACATTCAGAAGGGGTTTTTTTACAGTGAGAGCTGTGAAGATGTGGAATTCTCTCCCTGAATCAGTGGTACAGGTTAATACATTAGATACATTACATTAGCTTTAAAAAGGGGTTGGATGGCTTTTTAGCAAGTGAGGGAATATACAGGGTTATGGGAGACAGCTCATAGTACAAGTTTGCCACCTTGGAGTCGGGAAGGAAAATTGAGACAAAGAAGAGGCTTCAAACTGTTTTTTTGCCTTCCTCAGGATATCAGTTAGGCAGGTTAAATACAAACTTAAGGTTGAACTTGATGGACGTGTGTCTTTTTTCAACCAAACTTGCTATGATCTACATTGAATCTGCAGGTAGAACAGATTTTAAAAATCATTACAGTTTCCTTTCTTCTCTGGGCACTCCTCCTGCACCAGGTCTTTATCTCTTTCAGTACTGGCCACTTCCTTCTAGTAATAGGAAAAGGCTACAAGCCTACACTGCTAGTGCAGAGAAATGCACCTATGAACACATGCTTAACTTTTGCATAGCAATGTGAATTTTCAGAAAAAAACCTGATACTTTGCAACTTGCAATTAGGTGCTAGAAACAGGAAAAAGCCTTCACAAAAAAAGCCTTCCCAAAGTTGAAAGCACAAAATTTTCAACTTCAATTTTCAAATTGTCACTATACAGTGTAGTCTTAAGATTTGTAACAGGGAAAAAAAGCTCCAAATGATTATTTTTCCTTCTCCAAACTTTACCATTGTCATTGTACATTCAGACAGGTAGTTTTCCTTTGGTAAATTCAAAACCCAGACTTTCCCTTTAGTCTGCAGATGTGGAATGCCATACAGAGGATATAGTTTCCACTTTCCAATGACACTTTTTAATGTTAGATTTGTTTGCCTCTGTTCACCTATAAAAGCCCCATGCTCTCTACAACAATGACATGTTACGGAGACCCTCTGTAACAACTCACCCTGGTGGTCCAGTGGTGCAGTGGGGACGCCCGCCGTGCCATCAGCAGGGACGCCCGCCACGTGCTTCCTCTTCCTCTGCCATTGCTGTTCTTAGGGTGCGCGCGCCCGCGTCTCGTTTCCTATATTGACGCGGACGCACTGGCGTGATGATGCAGACGTGCAAAAGGACGCAATGGCGCGAAAAGACTAGGGTATAAAAGGGGAATTCAGTCTTGTGCAAACTGCCCTTGATAGGATCTGTTTCCTGTGGTTCCTGAGCTTATAGCTATCTGTTATTCTGTCTGATTCCTGTTTTAACGCCTGCCTGGCTTACGACTATTCTGAACTCCTGATTCCTGACCATTGCCTGTTATACGACTACCTCTTCCACTGAATCCCTTCAGATTGATTACCCGGTTTGACCCTTGCCTGCCTAACTACACTTGTTCTCTTCCTGCCCTGACCCGGCCTGATCTGACTATGATTCTTCTTTACGCCTTGTACTGTGACCATCAGCCCAAAGACTCTTGCTTTACAGTTGTGCCGCTCTGCTTGCACCTCTTGTTTTAAGACCTGATGGCATCTGAGTAGCTGAGGGCTCCTCCTGAAGCCAAAGGCGGCTGCTACAGGCAGAAGCATGAGCTGAGTCCAGGGTGCTTGGCATCGGTTCTAGATTTAGGGTGCCAACCGTTACACCCTCTTTAGTATAGTGTAGTGAGTTTCCAACTAAGGACATGCCATTGAAGACATAGTATCTGGATATTTTTGGCCATACAGTGTACCATCATTTAGATTCCTCTATAAACACCACATACTGGGATGTTCCATTTCTTTCACCTATTTTGTAGCACTACTATACTATACTATTCTAGGTATAGAATAAGAGCAATACTAAACTGTATATCAATTTTGCATTAAGACACCCATCCCTACAGCTTCATATTTTAACCATCTCTCATCCCAATGGGGGTGCCCTTAAAACCCTTCTATTAATATGATACTGATACTGCTTCCAATGACTTGTTCCATTACAGAGGTAAATGCTGTATTTCTGTGCTTTAGCTTGACTACAGAATTTGAAGCCAGAGTAATATTTTTGTCATATACATTTTTCTTTTCTTGAATAAATGAATGTTTCTAATTTCATGTTTTTTGATCTTTTATGGGGTATCTAAAGGGCATATCAACTTCCTGACAAAAACCAAGAAAATAAGCTTGAATATATCAAACATTTTGGGAAAAAAAACACAATTGTATTATGCAGCAATATGCTGTTACCTGGAGTTAAATAGCACATCCATTTCTACAACTCATAATTAATTAACATTGTTTCTCTGGGCACAATGATTTGTAGAATTACTTTAATAACTAATAAAAAGTACATTGAATATTTTAATAAAAGTAATACAAGTATTGAAAAAAATGTAGGTCTTTGAAGCCAAATAATGAATATTGTTATGGGCCGTTTTTTTTGCAAATACCACTTCCGGACATTTGAAACATTAGGAAACGTAATGATATTAAAGTCTTGTAAAAATTATTTAAATGTCTTCACAATCGCGTTAGTAATTTATTAACTATTAATTACATTATATTTATTTTAAATCTTAATTCCTGATGTTATTTTAAGTTAATGCTATATGTTAATAGAATATACTTTATTCCATATTATACTGCAGGGAAACACTCACATTTGGTTACTTCCTTACTACTACTTCACTACTTTAGAAAGGATGAGCAAACTTTTTATTGATAATATGCCAATGGCATTATTAGCATTTCTCGATTTTATCTGTAGAAACAGCATATTTTTTTACACTGGGAGAAAATGCTAAATACATTTTGCAAAAGTTTGGTGAAAAGTCATTTTGTGAATTTTTTAGAGGCCTCATTCTTTTTTTGCAAAGCAAAATTTGCACATCACTACGGCACAGATAATTTATACTCTTATTGGTTCTTGACAAAACTTGTTAATATAACACTTGACAGTCCCTCCCCCAGATATTTGCTACCAACAACATGTTGGTGTGCCATCAGTATACATTGATCATACCAATCATTTAATCACTAATCTGTACTTTCCCATATTAAACAAAATTTTAACATAGCATGTTCAACTAATTGTACTAATCCACTGTACTGAGTCACCTAGGACACATGGCTCAAGCAAACATTTTAATAGTAAATTAAATAGAAATTCCTAATGGAGACATAACTGGCATAAAACCAGGCCTGGATTTGTGGGAAGGCCACAAAGGCCCGGGCCTAGTAGGATTTTAGGTGCAGCATGTCACCCAGCTGCATCCACATTGGTTCTGAAACACTGGGGAAATGCAGGAGATTTGGTAGTTATTTAAACTTTTCCCAACACTGCATAGACTTCAGAGTTCTGTACCTGAAGAAGGAAATTTTCGCATTGTGCACATGGGAGGGTGGTGGCAGAGGCGTAACTAGAGGGGGGCAGGCCCTGGCTCGCACCCCCTGCTCCCCGGTAGTTCTGCCACTGGGTGGTGGATGAGCAGCAGTGGGTCTAGGGGTGCCTGATGAGTAAATCCGGTCCTGCATAAAACTATAACAATGTGAGTGGTGGCAGTGGCAAGGCAGTCATGTACTTACTATAGTTTGGGGACAGATACAACACTGAATGCATTTTATATATATTTTTTATATTTTTCTTAGTGATGTTATTAGTTAAATCAGTAGTTTGTGATATCCCTCCCCCTCCAGAGACTGTCACCTCTCCAGTCCATAATGAACACTGCTGCGAGACTCATACACCTCAGCAACCGCTCCTCCTCTGCCTCGCCATTCTGTCAATCCCTGCACTGGCTTCCGTTACCTTTCAGAATCAAATTCAAATTAATGACAATTACTTTCAAAGCACTTCACAACTCTCCTCCACCCTACATCTCTGAACTCATCTCTATATACTCACCCACTCGCTTACTACGCTCCTCTACTGACCTGCTACTCAACTCTTCTCTCATTACCTCCTCACATGCTTGCATTCAAGACTTTGCAAGGGCTGCACCCCTCCTCTGGAACGCTCTTCCACGGTCTGTCCGACTTTCTCCCAACCTTTCTGCTTTCAAAAAATCTCTGAAAACGCACTTCTTTCGAGAAGCCTAGCCTCACTCTGCTTTACTACCAAACGCAACACCACATACAATACCACATTTCTCACCCACTCAATTCGATCTTGCCCACTCCCACACCTTGTGTATTACTCCCTTCCCTTTAGACGGTATGCCTATGCATAGGGCCTTCCTCACCTTTTTGTACCTGTATTGATTGTGATGTTTGTTACTCCATATATTCTATATATGTAATTCATGTGATGTAGTTGTATAATCACTTTTACTTTACAGTGCTACGCAATATGTTGGCGCTATATAAATACATGTTAATAATAATAATAATAATAATAATATCGCTTTTACACACTGCCACAAACTTTAAACCTTACTGTTTTTAATGAGGGTGTACTGTACAATCTTTCACTCTGTACATAACATAAGTGCGCACTGATGTCACCTGGCCTGTATAGAGTCATTCTGGTTGTAGCCTTGTGCCTGTATATAATAAATGGATTCCCTGACAACTTCCTTGTAGTTACAATTTGGGCTATAAAATGACCTACATAGACTAGGGGCATATTTATCAAAGGTCGAAGTTCTAAGTTTAAAAAAACGTCGAACTTAGAATTCAAAAAGACCAACCGAATGGTGATCAAGTTTTTTGGGGTCAAAGTGGGCCTACTTCGAATCGTACGATTCAAAGTAGCGCTACTTTGATCTACTTTGATTCGAAGTTTTTTAACTTTGACCTTTGACCTCCGATCTCCCAAACTCCCCCAATTGCCTCCATTCAGGTTCTAGGAGGTCCCCCATAGGCTAAAACAGCACTACGGCAGCTTTTAGGTGGCTAATGTTCAAAGTCGAAGTTTTAAATTCACAGTACTTCAAAAGAATTCGACCGTCGAATATCAAAGTTTTTTTCAACTTCGAATCGAACTTGGACTATTCGATGGTCGAAGTACATATATAATGTTCATAGTTTTGATTATGTCCCTTCATCACCTAACAAAGATTTGCTGGGGTAAGCACTATAAAGATTGAAAACAAAGTTGTATTTAGAAAGTTAACAGTAGTTCTAAACAGAGTAAGGTGTCCTTAACCTGAATAGTAAACATCTAGTTATGTAAATGTACTGAACCAATAGAAAGAGAAACCAGCATCACTTTCTACAAGAGTTGCTTAACCTATTTATTAAGTAAGAGAGTTAAAGGTTTTCGAATGCAAATGGACTACTAACGCTCAATTTACTGGAGCTTAGCTTGCCTATTAGCCTGCTGGAACTGCTCATCCTCTGAATCCTCTCCTTGAAGAAAAAAAAACATCCGCAGTTACAAATTAATTGACAAACGCCACAAAATATAGAAAATATTCCAGCCCATCACAGTTAAAGTCTTTAATATGTGCAGCAGAACACTTTTTAATCATTTTGGTCAGTGAAGCCAATTATTGCATGATATACTGTATTTCCTTGTGGAATGAGTCTCCTGAGCAGCCAAAGATTAGAGTATAATAAAGTGCACGTGCAGTGCATACATTTTATAATAGGCAGTATGGGTAAATTATGATGGAGCACCTCAATAGGTAATCTGTGGGAGCAATGTAAAGCATACGTCGAGTGAAAATTGGTGAATGTTGTTGTGCTTAGAGTTTGTTTTTATTTTTGTGCCACTTTTCTTCTGTATTATTATGGTTTATGGTGCAGGAATGTGCTGAAGGGGTATGTAGTTCATACAATTGTCAGTTGTGCTTCCCAGCGTGCTGATTGATGGGTTCCACTCTATATACAGGGTGGGCACAGATTCCTGTTGTGCCTCACTTCTTTGATAATGTCTGCAAGGAACTGACCTTGATTTTGCTTCTATACTTTGTCTACTGATTGTTCTTATGCTGGTTGTGACGTTGGCTTGGACTTTGACTTTTTATTCCCTGCTTTTGCTGCTTCATTGGTCTTTTCTCCCAAGTGGGTATAGGCCCCTGCAGGTACCATCCTTGCCCTATGATCCTGCCAAACCCAATCAGTAAAGAAACATTAGAGGTCTGGGGGCCAAAAATGTTCCTAGGTGAAGCTTTAGCTGTTAATGATCTCAGTGACACATACGTAAGTCTTTGAAGGTAGAAACATTGTCAAAAAATTAATAGAGAGATGTGGGATATGTAACTATGCAAACTGCTGTAATACATACATATCTAAACATGAAGCAATGTGTTCACTGCAGAAGAAAATAGAAGAAAGGGTGTGTCATATTAGCTAGATGTAAAAGCTAATTGTACTCCATCAGGGAGTGTCATGAAAATGACACAACAAGGGCTCACCACCTATTTATAAAAACATTATGCGGGGGGTGCAATGAGGCTGTGACCACAAAATCCATACAGACAAATAAAAAAAGTCCTCTTCACTCAACCCATTAACAATATACAGTATTTAAGGCATTGAGACATTTTGTGCCTTAAGCTACCAAAAAATGCCTTACCCTTTAAACAAAACAGGGATTGTTTGTCAATATATTGCAATATATTTAAGCTGGCCAACTACGTCAAAGGCATCCCTTGCATGGCCAACTTTAATCTGATGCATTAAGAATTGCTGCATTATACATTCTACACAGGGACTAAGTCCCACCTGCACCTTACTTTCTGCTTTCAAGGTCAAAACTCCCAAACTTGTTTGCCCCCTATTGGCCACCAGTGGGATCACCTATAGTTGGTGGGAGCTTCAACATGGAGCTGGTCAATGCTCCTGTATAATTTATAACAAACAAGGGAAAGTTCTGCTCACCACTAATTTTTTTAAAAATTAAGCAGGCTGCAATGAGGCTGTGACCACAAAATTCACATAGACAAATACAAGATTCCTTTGCACTCAACCCATTATCAATATATTAAGGACATTTAAGAAACATTTTGTGCATTAAGCTACTAAAATGTTTTACCCTTTAAACAAAACAGTGACTGTTTGTCCATATATTGCAATATATTTAAGCTGGCCAACTACGTCAAAGTCATCCCCGGTATGGCCAGTCCTACACTCAACTTGCATCTGATTCATTAAGAATTCAATTGCTTCATTACAGGCAACTCCCTGCAACTCCTAGCAGTGTGTGTATGCCCCTTTAAACACCTTACTCTCCGGTTAATCCTGTGAGTCATTGGTGCCCAGATCAACCAGGTTGAACAGCAGTCCATAGGGTTGCTTCAAACCAATAACTTATTTATTTAACAATGGCAGTGAATGTTTCGCAGCAGTCAGGCAATAACATTTTAAGTACAGTCACAGCAATCCAAAAACCTTCACACTTTCTGATATTGCAAGTAGATCCCTCTTAGGGGTAGTACAACCTGTCTTGGTGATTTTCCCCAGCACAAGGGATCTGTCTGGTTTTTGAAGGGCTGTCCAGGTCAAAAGTGCCTGCCCGTTTTTCCACATTAGGAAAACCGGGCAGGTTTCCCTGAGATTGAGGCGTCTATCGTCACATCATAGCTCCACCCCCGACATTGTTCTGTCCCCACATGAAGGCGAATGAAGGTATAACTAACAGTAGCTGTGTGACTTCCTACCTTCGTATCCAAGCAGTGGGGCAGACCGGACCGGCAGACGCTCAGGTTGGATGGATTCAAACGTAGACACAGGGATGAAATCAGCCTGGGTTTATTTGATCCAGAATACAGCAATAAACGGTGATACAATACTGTTCTGTAGTAGTGGTATCAATACTGTCCTGTAGATGACTTTCCTGAGGCTAACTGCTGGTCAAAAACTGATGCCTTCACAAGCCCAAAATGTCTGAATGTCCAGTCACACAGTAATGAGGCACTAAAAATGGCTGCCGGAAGTGAGAAGGACTGAGCTTGCAGAAAACCACGCCCCCGAGAGGAAAAACTTTACTAACAAGAACAGAGGCGTGCAGCATGCAAATTTTGGCCAGCAGATGGCAGCAGTACAACAATGCACAGAAAATAACATAGATGAAGAAGGATTGTTAATAACATATGCAATTAACTATGAGGAGAACAGCACAGACATCACATCCCGCCCCTGCTACGTCATGTCCCCATGTTACATCATGGTCCTGCCTAGGAGAAACTGTCTGAGCAAAACACTTAACCCTCAGGGTGTTTACAAGTGTTTACATTATATGGAGAAATAATCCAGCTACATTACAACTATAACCTACCTATATCCAACCAATCATGGCAAAAGCTGATGCCTTGGCCTTGCTTTCTATCCCCACATATATGTTGTTACACGTATCATACTATATTTACAGTTATGAGATCCATTATCCGGAAACCCAGTATCCAAAAAGCTCTGAATTACAAAAAGTTAGTCTCCCATAGACTCCATTTTATCTAAATAATACAAATTTTTCTCTGTAATAATAAAACAAGTAGCTTGTACTTTATCCCAACAAAGGTGTATAATTAATCCTTATTGGAGGCAAAACCAGCCTATTGAGTTTTTTTAAGGTCCCAAGCATTCTGGATAGCAGGTCCCATACCTGTATAGCTGTATCATACTACTGTATATGCATACTAGTATAAGTATTTATTTATGTCCATAAACTGAACTAGCTGGACTAGGGGAAACAATATAGCTTTATTTTTTTATGTCCATAAACTGAATTAGCGGGACTAGGGGAAATAATATAGCTTCTGGTGTCAACATGGATGAGGTTGCCAGTGGACTTTGAATTTGGGATTTATTCAAATCAGCCCTATTACAGCATTTAAAGGAGAAGGAAATATCCAATCCATTGGGGGTGCCAAATGGCAACTTGAGTAACATTTTGGCAGTGCGCATATACTGTATGCCCATTGCCTATTGTAATCACTACCATTGTTTTTTCTCTTTTCGTTACTATTTTAACATTATAGGAACACACTGCACTGTATATACAAGTGGTACCTTTTAATTAAAGTTGCATAAACACAAATGGCCCAAAATAAAAACACTTAATTTCATATTATATGCAATATACTGTATATATTAAAAATAATTTCGGTGTATGGAAAAACATACTTCTCCAATTCCATTTTGGAGATCTTTGTAAAGGCAATGTAAACACATAAGTCCAGCAGAATTTGTGAACAAGATATTAACTTTCCACTTCGTTTTTTATTATCAGAGGAACTGAACCCCAAGTTATTGTAAAGTTTGCTGAAGGCCGTTAGAAGTGATGCTGCAGCTGACTTCATTAAAATTTCTACTCTATTGTACACCTGCGTAAGTTTCCATCATTTACACTGACAGAGATTGAATGTGGAATAATAGTACACTACGACAGTTTCGAGAGCTGCACTGCTTTTGTGATCTCCATAGACTTGAAGATGTTGATCTGTTGTTATTTAGAAGAAGTTAGTGTGAAGAATCTATTGTTATTTTCGACAGGTTTCCTGATTTATGAGGAGTGGAACTTGAACTTTTTTTTATTGCTTTCACCGTTAGAAGCACACATACGTATAGATGGAATAAATTCTCTTTTTTCTATGGTTCAGTAGATAGGTGTAGATAGATTTTTTAAGTATCAAATACATCTTCTAATATCAATTGCTTTATAAAATGTTTTCTGTATAATTTAACCTGTGCTGATCTGTTACTTTCTTGGACTCTTCCATTACTATTGTTTAGTAATGTTCTGTTTATTGAAGGGGCATAGACCTAGTAGGCTGAGGCCCTGATGTAAGCCATGTACCAATCTGATCCTTTCCCTATAATCAAGCCCAAAATTAGTGGTTCAGGAACTATGGGTGCAGAGGTGTTGGTGGCCAACACAGATAAGAAGCATTTGGACTGGGAAAAGGCAATAGATTAGTTTCTGACCTCAGAATTAGATTACATCCTTTATTAATACTAATTGTTTAGCAAGGTGGGTGGGTAGGAGATACTCAGTTTGATTGCTCACATCTAAGTCATTTCTTTATGAACATAAGCTATAAGTGCAGGGGCTGCATGACAAGGGATCCGAATGACCAGCAGCCAGATTTCACTGGTTTCTGTTTAGAGATTGGCAGAATCAGATGCAGCTGGGATTGGGTGATAAGCAATTAGTTAAGGCAGGGGAAAGCTGAGCTGGGGGTGGAGAAAGATAATGAAGTGATGTCTTCTGGGCAGGTGGAAACATTCCACCCATACTTTGTTGCATAGAAGTTTTCTTTATGTTCTCATATTATTTATTAATAACTGAACGTGGATCTTTTCCTAAATGCGCTGTTATATTTTCTGTACCTTTATACAGTATGAACATGAGAGTCACCATTGTATTCATTCGTGTTAATTCCAAATACTTGATCCAGGGAATGTTTCCGATCACTATTGGGGTCAGGAAGGAATTTTATCCCTCTTGGGGCATAATTGCCACTGGTTTCAGGTTGAGTTTTTGTCCTTCATCTGGATCAAACAATTTTTATATGATAATGTTTTCTTTGTCACAGCAGTCACAGTACCGCACATTTTAGGACATCATCAGGAGAACACACGCTCCTGCATGTGCTCTCCTAAAGAAGAAGTATGCAGACTCGTCTCTTATTATTCCTCAGCCCTCCTCGGTCCTCAGATCTCCCTCTTCAGTCCTCAGCCCTCATTACAAAAGCCCTCCGTCCTCAGTAGAGATTGGCGAATTTGACCTGTTTTGTTTCGGCAAAAATACGCGCCGGCAAAATGTTGCAGATGGGCATTAAAGTCTATGGGCGTCAAATTTTTTTTGACGCACATCTTTTTTTTTTGACGCACGACGCCATACAAGTCTATGGGCGTTCATTTCTGCCGTGAAACAAGGTGAAAAAATTGCCCATCCTTAATCCTCAGCACTCCCTCCTGAGCCCTCCATGCTCAGACCTCAGCTCGTAAACCAGGCTAATAGCTGAGGAGGGAGGGCTGAGAGCTGAGGAGGGTGGGCTGGGAATGGAGGGCTTTTGTAATGAGGGCTGAGGAGGGATGGCTGAGGACAGAGGAGGGAGGTCTGAGGAATGAGCCATGAGGGGGGAGATTGCAACAGCAAATGTGGGCAGCATAAAGGTGAGACTGCAGTTTCTTTGGATAAGTGAGTATAATAAGAGATGAGTCTGTATACTTCATCTTTAGGAGAGCGCATGCAGAAGCATGTGTTCTCCTGATGATGTCCTAAAATGCTTTCCGTAAAGCCTCAATCTAACCTACTGCGTCCTGTGACCCAAGGAGTCACACTTAACTCAGCAAGGGAATAGGAGCCCTTGCCATCTGGCGAGCATTCCCTCCAAATATCACACTACTGCAGTCACAAATCCAACAAACCCCCTATCTCAACAGGGGCATGGGGAGGATGTCTCACTGCAAACGACAAAGAAGGAGGAAGTGGAACTCCCTGAACCCCTTTTTATCCACTCAATAATCCTTCCTAACCCTGTCAATGATCTCCTTCCTTAACCCCTGAGTATCTGGGAAGTGTCATTACAGAGAAAAGCAAATTAACTGAATTGATAATTGTTTGGTTATATACAATCATTATTGCAAATGGCCTGTCACGTTTCAGAACTTCAAAATGACAGATTTTTAGAAAACTAGTCAAGAAGCAAACCATGGAAAAGTTTCAATCACAACACCTCATTGTATTTCTTAGGAATAAATTCCTTCTGTTGGTCTAATCCTCTGAATGCTTACCAAGGCAGTAAATTTATTATACATAATGCATTATCCAGGAAACTGTTGATCTTGTTTACAGTATGAAACAGTCACATTTTCCCTAGTGCTGGTAGCTTTTGTTTTTAGTTTTTCTCACAATATGCCTAAAGTGAAATAAATAATGCTCTGGTAATATTTTCTCCTTGTGACTTTCTATTTTAAGTGGAATTCTGCAGTAATTCAATTATATTTCCTTGGTTTAAAGGCTACCTTTATTGTCTTAAATTGAGTGATTTATACAATCTATTCTCTCTAATTAATCAGTTGGATTTAATTATTCTAAAAGGACCATTACATATAGTGAATGTTTCAATATGTTCTACAGAAATCAACATACTTGTTGTGCTTAAATTAAGCAGTGTCTGAAACTTGAACCCTTTTATACCAGCTCCTTCCCACTTGAATGTGTCGGATCACTGTTGTTGGAGAAGGTAAAAGATTGAGAGGTAGATTTACCAAGAATCATTCTTCCATCGCAAAAAAAAAAGATTATATTTTAATGTACACATTTCCCAGTGTTAAAAAATATATGTAATGTAATAAAATTTGCAAACTGCAAAACTTTGCGAATAAAAATGTGCATTTCTTAATGTAATATTCTTCCTTAGGCTTTTATTGCATTGTGAATATTGATTTCTGATTGAGAACCTTTAACACCTGCTCTGGAGTTTCGTTAAATATATTGTCACAAAAAACGTGATTGCGAAATTTTATTACATACGCTGCGCACAATCTCAAACTGTAAAATTCACAATTGTTATCCTACTGTCACATGAGGGGCAAAGTGTTCGCAAAGGCAACATTTTTCACTTTGTGAACATTTGCATTGTGAACATGTTGTGAACGTTTTTTTGTTAGCGACCAATATTACATTCCCCCCTATGACCCTAATTACTCCATTTGGCCTTAATAGCCTTATTGCGGAGCTTGATAAAAACTCTGGGCTGTCGCTCAGTAACCATGGGTTCCTCATACTTGATTTTGACTAATGAAAACTGGAGAAAACTTTCAGGCATAAAAGCCATTGGGGGCGGGGGGGGGGGGTACATTCCTGAACCAAAATGGTAGCAAAATTCCAGAATTTCAGGAAAAGGATAGTAAATGTGTTAAATTGTCAGGGATCCCAGTCTAAACTGCAATAAATGTTCCACTTAGGACCTAATAGTAAATGATGACTATAACACTGAATTCTAATTTGAATCAAGAAAAAAAGTCAACTTGATTTTTTTTTATAAAAATGCTGCCCGTTTCATGCACATAATATTGAAGCTAGTATAAATCAGTGAACTGTTATCTAGTCTTTCTTATGTTTTTATGCTATTTTAAAAATCACAACACTGCAGCACTCCTTGTTGCAAAAATGAAAAAGTGTTTAGGGCTTAATCTTGTCCTTTCTCAAGCCTTAATGCTATTTTAAGGCATAGTGCTCCACATTACGGAAAAAATACACCTTATTCAGAAATTACTAGGACCCAGGCATTACAGATCCCACAAATAAAAAAAATAGGACGTTTTGACAAAAGTTTTTAAGTCTATAACATTTTTGACAGTTTATAATCCTTACACTGACCCATAGACTGATTTGCGAACACAAATGATACATTGCACAAGTGCAGTTGTCAGTAACAACCAATCAGCAATCAGTAAGTAATTTGAATACATCACAAAACAGGTATGTGAAACTTCCACTGACATTTTTATTTCCCTTATATAATCATAGGGAGCATGCTAAGCACGAACTCAGCACTTACTGGTTACTAAAATTGGCCTTTTATTTACCCACTGACTCTTAAAGAAAAAAAAGTTATTAATTTTTTAAAACTACTGTACTTGTTTGTGGGCTTTTAAGGAAACACGTAATGGATTCATTATAAACTACTGTACAAAATGTGTTCCTTTAAAAACTAGGTGTACAGTTTATAACCTCACTGTTAATTCTCAATACTTTAAGGAAATCTAGCAATAACATTATTATTTCAGACTCACTGAGATCAAACTGGGTCCAAGGTGCACAAGCTCCCTGACCTGCAGCTTATTAGTCAATTACTAAGTGCTGCACAAAGTGCACCAGGCATGTATTTTTTTATAGCATTCTTGGATTTTTATGGTTTTGGTTTGACAGGCTTATAGTTGTATAGTTTTCCATTCTTTTTGCTAACCTATTTTTAAAGCTGTCATATAATGAATTTAATGAAATGGAAAATAAATAAAAATAAAAGTAATACCCAAATCAAAGGTAGAGCAAAAATGTATGATTCAGATTTTTTTTTTGGCATAAAAAAGGCCACCTAAAGAGTTGATAAGTATGTAACTGGTGACATTCTCATATGTGGAGACCTTAAAAAATAGCCCATGTATTTTAATGTCGTGTCACCATTGTAATGTATATGAACAATTAAAAGCTGGGGAACAAGAGGGAGACAATTTTAGCAGAGACAATATGGAGTAACATTGCTCAGTACCAGAATTTGGTAGCAGTATGCACAAAATGTCGCTGTCTTAAATATATTGATAATGGGTTGAGTGCAGAGGACTCTTGTATTTGACTATATGTTTTTTGTGGTCACAGCCTCATTGCAACCCCGCCTAATGATTTTTAAAAAATAGTGGTGAGCACAACTTTCCCTTGTTTGTTATAGTTATACAGGAGCAGTGACCAGCTCCATGTTGTAGCTCCCACCCTCTCCAACTATAGTCAGGTGATCCCACTGGTGTCTAATAAAAGGGCAGCCAAGTTTGGGAGTTTTACTTTGAAAGCAGCAAGTAAGTTGCAGGTAAAACTTAGTCCCTTTGTAAAATGTATAATGAAGCAATAGAATTCTTAATGAATCAGATGAAAATTGAGCGTAGGACTGGCCAGATATGGGATGACTTTGACGTAGTTGGCCAGCTTAAATATATTGCAATATATGGACAAACAATCCCTGTTTTGTTTAAAGGGTAAGGCATTTTTTAGTAGCAGTATGCACAAAATGTCTCTGTCTTAAATATATTGATAATGGGTTGAGTGCAGAGGACTCTTGTATTTGACAGAATTTGGATGTGTTCTGCTTGAATTTGATGCAGTTCAATCTAAATATTTGTTTTTTTTAGTTGTGATGATATTATTTAAACATGAGTAATGATCTGCTTGGTAGGATATATAAGTTATTAAGAGAGTCAAGTGACCAAGTTGGCAATATTTAAGTACTGTAGGTAAGTGGCCATACAATTATCATTTATTTTTATTTAGCAAAGGACACAAGGACCATCCTCGACATTAAACGATAGAAGTGCTTCTTAAGTAGCTGAAAGGGTTTTTTTTACAGTAAGAACAGTAGTTTTGTAATTCCCTCTCTAATACAGTTATGCTGTAGTTTAAGAAAGGGTTGGATACATTTTTAAAAAGTGAGAAAATTTGAGGTGGCTGAAATATACCATTTTAGTACAAAACTGATCCAGGAAATTACCCAGTTCCCCTTTTGGAGTCACTTTTGTGAGGCTAGAAAATGGCTGTTAATGTTTTTTCCCTACATCTTTACAGTTTATGCAGGACTTTGCTGGACAAAAGGATTAACTCAATAGACATGTGGGGGCATTTCCTACAAGCAAACGTGTAAGAGTGAGCACTTCTGTCTTGGGGAATGGCTGCCCTCTGGTGCAAGGTGCAGTGCATAGAGTTGGTGGTGCAAACCAGTCCCAGTTTTATTTTTACACTGAACTGTTCCTTTAATTAAGCACATATCATTTAGATTAAAATAGATTTATCATGCAGTTTTTTTTAAGTATACCAATGTAACTGTTTCTCAAAATATGCTTTTAGCATGATTATTTTATTGAACAACAACATGGTCCAATCACTAAAGATCAAGCGCACAAACCTGTCACTTGATTTTCTCAAGTGCATTGAAGTGCTATCATTCTGATTGAGCAAGCCAACCTGAGAAGATTAATTATCAATTGATAATGAAAATATTAACATCTCCATTACAGATATAAAAGCTGTACAAAAAGCTGAAATAATCTTTTTTTTTTTCCTTCAAATAATTAACCAGCAGATATGGTAAATTGTATTTGATTATAAATGATGTACTGTGTGAGATGCATCCCATTGTATACAGTGTCTCTGATAACAGTTTGAGTATGATTTCATCATTAATAATAAAGAAATATAAAGTGCTAGTAAAACAGACACAATGGGAAAACGCTTCAGTCTATTACTCTTTATAATAAATTATAGGCTATGCCATTAGTTTTGCCACCTGTCACCCTCCTACTGTGGGAAATGTTGGGTTATGCTGGAAGGGATATAAACATTTTCCCCCCTCCTTTTCATTTGCAAATGTTTTCCACAGCTTGGAAACATGTCCCTATAAGATCCCAGAACAAATGTATAGATTTTGCTCCCAAGCCCACTAATAACTGCTGCGCTCTAATATATTGACAGAGTGGTTTATTGTGCCAACAAACAGATTGTCTACAGATGACTGGCTATTACAGGAAGACAAAGAGAAAGAAAAAGGAGACAACTTAGTGTAGGGGACTGAAGGTTTACCCGATATTCAGGCTAAAGTCTGGCAAGTTGAGTAGGTCCTAATTTATATGTGTTTCCCGGTCCTGGGTTAAATTATTGTACTGGCAATTTGGTAATTGCCCAGGAGGTGCCATTTTTCTAGTTTTTAAAAAAGGAAGTCAACATGTACTTGACCATAGAGACTGGGCAGTGGCAGGCCCAATAGGTATAGACAGTGTCGTGTTAGTATAGTTTTGTAATAGCTCACTCCAGGAGTAAGAGTTAAGATCAGCAGAGGAGACATAGAAGGTTTAGCAGTCCTCTACCACCTGCAGAGTAGAGTAAAGACTCAAGCATACAGACTTATGGGGCAAAGGACCCCATACTATGGACTGGGCACTTCTGAGTTGATTCAGTCCACACTTTTTCCCTGATGGTAAATGCTTCTAGAAGCTTTGTACTTAAGCAAATGCTGCATGAATGTAATGCGTCTATCTTTGACTATCTTCCAAGTGATTGTTCTACATTCCTATGAATGAAGAGTTATCACCGGGGCCCATTTGATTTAATCAAACCTGAGGGTTTAAGTTCTGTAACACTCTTCCTACACTTAGGGGCCCATTTACTTAGCTCGAGTGAAGGAATAGAAGAAAAAAAACTTCGAATTTCGAATGTTTGTTTTGGTTACTTCGGCAATCGAATGGGCTACTTCGACCTTCGACTACGACTACGACTACGATTTCGAATCTCTATTAAAAAAAAATTCGACCCCCCAGTTCGCCACCTAAAACCTACCAAAGTCAATGTTAGCCTATGGGGAAGGGCCCCATAGGCTTTGCTAGCTTTTTAAGGTCGAAGAAAAATCATTCGATCGATGGCTTAAAAGGATTTAATCGTTCGATCGAACGAATTGCTGTAAATCCTTCGACTTCGATATTCGAAGTCATAGGATTTCAATTCGGCAGTCGAATATCGAGGGTTAATTAACCCTCGATATTCAACCATAAGTAAATTTGCCCCTAAATCCTTGAGGGTTTGCCCCAGAGATTAAGGGGATTTAGGAACGTTTAAAGAATGTTCATTTCTTTGATTCTGGCTTTTTAGATCATATTTTTCTTATAGTGCCACAATCCATGATTTTTTCAGAATTTATCATGTGCCCAAGCCATAAAATCCCCAAATACAAAAGTATGTCAAATAACAGCTGTCTGAGTTGTGTATAAGTCAATGGAAGTGGCCCTTCTTTTCTTAAAAAGATCTGTCTTTCATTTGTGGTTTTAGAGGTTTTCGGAGATCCGTTCATTTGTATAAATGTATTAACGTTCATTTGAGCATGAAAAATTGGATTATGTTTATGATCACTCAGAGGCCATTTTCATTCATGCTTTTTATAATTGGATCTCTGAATAATCTCTGAATAAGTTTCATGGATGTGGGGGGGCTGGGCCCATGGGGTTGGCTATCTTTATAGTTAACCATAAAAATCCCCTCTCCCCAGCCAGGGGTGTGTTGGGGGTATGTGGGTTGTAGCTGATGTATGCTCCTCCACAGAATCTGTTGCAGGGGGGGGGACGCTGTGCCTGGCCCAGACTGGCAATCTGTGGGTTCTGCCAAATTCCAGAGGGCTGCTGTAAAGTACCATAGAAAGTTACTATTTAAGGCTTGTGGGGGGGGGGGGCTGTTTGGGCTTCTGTGTACTTGGAATGCCAGGGCCTATTTTGATTCCAAGTCCAGACCTGCCTGGTGCATACTTGCTATATCACTGCTCAGGAGACACTAGTGGTAAATATCTCCTCCATTCCATTTAGGGACACGAAAGTGGATTTGCTAAATACTGGGATTTCATTTTCGCCCCACACAAACTTGTGACACATTTCGAATGGGTGTGGATTTAAACTTGTATTTTTCCCCACAATTTGAGATGGAAATATTTTTATCCTGGTCCACAGTATTCTGATAACATGAGACTTTTACAAAAAGGGATTAAAATTCACAACTTAATTTGAAATCAGTGGGTTTTCATAGTTTGAATAATTTAATTTTCTCAAACAACAGATGTGAAGGTTGAATCATACTGTATCATCAGCAGTCATCAGTGTCTGCTTTCATTAAGGGCTGTAAAGGAAGAAATCCTTCCAGGACTGAAGGAAGGGGAAAGAGAAAGAACATATATATCACCATGGTTGTTGGGACTAAAACCCAAGTGGAAAAAGTTATGAATTAAAAGCATAGTTAAAACATTCTAAAATTGTTGATTAGGACTCAACATTCTGGTGTAAAGTGTACCTGAAATTGCCACTTGTGTTAAACAATGATGCTAATCAAATCAATGCTATTCTTTAATAGGTGCTAGGTGTAGCAAATGAAGTGAAGTGTTTGCATAAGCTACACCCAATGGCACCTCCATATTATGTGTTGCCAAAAATTACTAAAAAACTGCACCACCCACAAGGGTGCCCCATTGTTGGCTGCAAAAGTGGGGTGTGGGGGGGGGTGGGAGCCATCCAAGTCTATGTAAAATATACAAGTATAATGGAAGTATGAAAGGTCTGGCCAAATTAACTTTAAGCAAACAAAAGAGAAAGGATTGATCAATGCATGGCCCCTGTTTCATAAGTAATTTAGTATCTATGCAAGTTTATGCATCCAGGGATTAGTGATGAGCAAATTTGTCCTGTTTTGCAATAACATTTGCAAAAAGCCTGAAAACTTTGGTCAATGTGTGTTTAGAAGCGTTTTTTTTTCATGCACAATGTATTTAAGCAATGGGGATTTTTTTCTTAAAAAACTTGAGAAAAAAAACAATAGTTTTTTTTTCTCAAGTTTATACTCACTACAATGCATTAAAGTCAATGTACATTTTTTTATCAAATTTTTTAATCATTCCAAATGCATTTGTCAAATTTGAGTTAATGGGTGCTTTTCTGAGTTTTTTTTTCTAACTCCAAATGCATTAAGGGCAATGGCTGTATTAAAACTATGTGCACCTCCCACCTCTTCTCATGAACCAAACTATATGGTGTACAAGGCAGAAATATTATCAATAATTAAAGGGGAACTATCACAAAAATGAATATTTAATATAAATTTCAGCATACTGAAATAAGATGTTTTCTAAATATAAGCAAATAAAAATTCTGTGCTGTTTCTGAAATAATCAAGTTTATCTTCACTATCCCTCACTCAGCATCTGTTTCTCTTCATTTTGTCTTCATGCAGCAGTTGGTTGTCAGATACTCATTGACAGTGAGATCCAATATATCTTATAGGGGGGCTCCTTATGCCTAGAAGATGTATTATAGCTCACTCTATTAAAATCACCAGACATCGTGTCTCTATACATGCAGGATTTGTGCAAAAGGCAGTTATTTTACTCTACTTTTGATTTTACTGGAGTCTGTTATTTGAGTGAGCTCTAATTCATTTGCTAGCAAAGGAAACCCCCCCCCAACAGTATAAGATATATTGGATCTAACTGTCAATGAATATCTGACACCCAACTGCTGCATGAAGACAGAATGAAGAGAGAGGGATAGTGAAGATAAACTTTATTATTTCAGAAATGATGCAGAATATTTAATTGATTGTGTGTTGAAAGTATCTTATTTCAGTATGATGAAGCTTCTTTTAAATTTTCTTTTTTGTGATAGTTCCCCTTTAAAGTAAAGGGAAAATTAGAAAAAATCCCTAGTAAAAGATCTGAATAATTGCACCCTCCCATCTTATAATGCATTCCATACAAATCAGAATTGCAAATATAACCTTTATTATACAGCAGTTAAAAACTCAAAGGCTTTAAAGTTATGAGTAGATTCTGATTTGTATAGAATATACATAACTTATAGATGAGAGAGTGCAATTATTAAGGTCACTTACAAAGGATTTTTTTCTTGTTTTCCCTTTTATTATTAATCATCTTTAAATTTGGCAATGTCTAGTTTCACTCATCTACAATTACATTTCTGGATGCAACGATGAAAAAAATAACGAATTAACTGATATTTACAAAAAGGATACAGGTCAAAATAGTCCCCTTTCATTATCTGCATTTCCATCCTCCATCATTAAAAAATTCTTTACCAAAATTTCAGGTTATGTGGGTTAGACATATTGCTACAGAACATAAGGAGATAAATGGAAATGCAAGATATATTCAGTCAGGGAGGATATTCACAGAAGTGTTGGAGACCTGTATGTGAGAAGTGAATAAAATTTTAAATCTGACCTTTTAAAGAAGGATTCAAATAAGTCTTGTACACTCACCAGTTATGGCATACCAACCCCACACCCAAAAAAAGTTAGATATATGCTGGCAGGCAAAATAGACATTTAGAGATTTTTAAGTACCCAATACATATTCTATGTACATTTATTTTTCTCTTTTTTGGGATCCTTCTTCTTATAGCCATATACAGATAAAAAAAAAATCACTTTCACAATTCAACTTTTAGGGGGTTATTTACTAAAATCTGAATTTATCTCATATTTTATTTAAAAAAAACACAACCAAACTCCCATGCCTGATTTTAACTTATTTATTAATAAAAACACTTAATTCAATCGGATTGTGGAAAAGCTTGATAAAATTGAGAGAAAACCCAAATCGCCCTAATTTTTCTGACTTTTTGCCAAATTACTCAAATTTTCAGTTTTCACCCTAAACCCCCCCCAAAACTCGGATTTTCCGGCTAAACCCAGTGCAGACCAAAAATAATTCAAATTGAAATAGGTGCCTCTCCCATTGACTTATTCAGGACCTGGACAGGTCTGAGATGGAGGATTTTCAGATTTGGGCTTTTTGATGCATCAGGGTATAAAAAAATCTCGTAAAATTAAATGTTAGAATATAACTCCCTACATCATACTAAAAGTTAATATAAACATGAACAACCCCTTTAGTGTGACTACTAAATGGATTGACTCCGATATGTTTGGTATAGAAGGTCAGATACAGGATCAGACCAGAGATACAGGATCAGACCAGACGTTACTAATATGTTTACAGTGAAAAAAAGATGGGTCCCATTTCAATACCAATATACAAATTATAAGACTTTTTAACCATTTATGAGAGTTAATAATGAAGACTGGATTCAACAGGAACTAATAAATTAGGACCCCAATTTATTCACCCTGAATTTACATTTTCCTGGATTATTCACCATTTATTTGCGGTCCCGTGCTTGCATGTTCATTTCCCCCCAGATATTACGTTTGTTTCCCTTAGTCCCTTTAGAAATGGAAAAACTGGTTCCACTATATTTGATATTCTTTATGATACTGGTATATTACCATTTTAATGTTGTGTTGTAACACTTATTTGTGTGGTTTTAATATGTCATATTACTGTTAATGTATATAAAAGGTTTTTCACTTTGTTCACTGGGTATGATTGGAGTTGTTGACTTTTGTGGTGACATATGTCAGTGCCCTAATTACCTAACATACTCTCTACTGCAAATTCCTGCTGTTTTTTGCCCAATGTGTTCTGTTGTGTAAATGGCCACTAATTTTTGTGCCTAGAAACATCAGAAAGTAGTCGTAGACGTTTCCTGAGAAAAGAAGTGAACTCTGAGAAAGTTAGTAAACTCTGCTGGTCAGACCTACTGTCTAGCAACTTGCTTCCCAAAAATGTATATGGATACTGTCACAGGGCCGGGCCATGCTGGCTGAGTGCCCTAGGCAACCCGTCCGGCAAGCCTTGCCCTGGCATCCCAGATCAAAGGAGAGTGAAGAGACAGATGGGGAGGGAGGGGTGAGTGACGGAGGGAGGGGACAGCAACGGAGGGGAGGGAGAGCGACAAGAGAGGGGAGGGTGTGAAGAGGGAAAAAGTAAGACTAGGTGGTACCATAGCATCCCACCTGCCCTAATAATGAGGCCAACAAAGGTCATCAGCTTTTTATGATGACATTGATTATTTTCTCATTGTAAATTTTCTATAATGGATCTGTATTTTGTATTGCAGCTAAATCCTTCAAGCAAAATATAAAGGCTTTCTGTTATTTGCCAAATGTTTAACTGCAGATTCAACTGCATTATAGTTGCTAAAAATGAATGCATTCAAAGTTGATACACATTGATGCCTTTTTGACTGCCAACATTCCTTTCCATCTGTTTGGATAGAAAAAGAGAAAGTTAGAGGTTTATTGTGTTCATGCCATAGGGCAGAAGTGCCAGCCAATAATGATTTCAGCTGAATAATAATAGGAATAATGCTTCCTAAAAAAAGATTCTGCTGGATAAATGTTCATATATGTAAGTTTGCAATGTATGCGTTTGCAATGTCTCACATCTGTTCAGGATGGATGCCAGGAAGAATATAAGGTGGCATAATACTTATAAAGTTAATGTTCAAGCATATCTTTATCATATTCTTCATTATACAGATAAACAGTACCAACACGCCCATGATCCAGCTGACACATCTTTTGGACACAGAAATATTGCCCCAGATTTTTTTCCAGACTTCAACAATTAAAAGATAATTATCTATATGTTTCTTACTGTTTCCTTGAGCTCTTAACTTTTTAGTTTCTTTAAAACATTTTAGACTTGGAGTTTTAACCATAGTCCCTTAAGTTGTCTTGACCCAACCTCAATTATCACCTTCACAGACCTCCACCTATATTGAAATACTGTTTGGGCATGGGCTGACACCACTGCAGGTAAGAATGGGTCCATACATGCTGATTCCATGGTAGCAACAGACTCTCATGGCCCAGAAAATATTAAAAAAATATTTTGTGAGTCCAAAAATTCATGTTGATTTTGTCAAAGCACATAATGTATGTGTGTTTTTGATTTTGTTTCATGTGCATCTTCATTGAACAGAATGTTTGTAGTGATGTGAATTGACCTAATAACATTTACAGGTATGCCTACATAATTGGAAGGTGACATTTGTACAATCATAAAGTGGTCAAGACATTCATCAGTACAGTCAGTTTGTCCATTTCTGATCATTATTTGAAATGGCAAAGTAGAATGTTTATCAGAATGTATATCAGAACCATGTGCATTTAATTATAAGAGAAAAGCAAAATAATTGAGAAATAGAATATAGTATAGTAATTCTAGCTTCCTAGCAATTCATTATTCAGCATAAATCTCAATTGAGTGAATTTATATATTTGGTATCATTTGTATATTTGTAATTTAATTAACATTATGTTGCTTCTAGAAAGCATTCATGCATTTTACTCTATCAAACTGGGTAATCCAGAGGGATTCATTGCAGTTTAATATTTGTTCCCACTTATTAACACTTTTCTGACTGGCATTACAAATTATGCTCCCTCTGCTTTATATGTATTGGTGCATTGGTAGCTTGAAATAATAAGAAGGTAATGAATCTCACTGCAATTGACTTATCCGTTACAATTAAGGCCAGGCAGTGGGCTAACAAAGCTTCTCAGGCATGAGTGGTCTGTAACAATATGGACTTGGTACAATTTTATATTTGTATTCTTGTATTTGTATTTCTTATTTTTTTTTATCTGGACCTTTTCACAGCTAATCTCTATTTGCATACTTTTTTCAATACAATCTTGCCAATGCCAATGTCAGACCTTCTGAAGCAGTCAGTGGCACAAAAACCATACACAAGTAATTGCCATAGGCTGTGCAACAAGGCCATAATGATAGTTCTTTGAATGCGATAATATGTATATGTATATATATATATATATATATATATATATATATATATATATATATATAGAACCCTATTGACGCTCCTTTTGTTGGTGTTACACTCCATGTGCGGTGCTTACCTGATGGTACAAGATAAACCTGAGACACTCTGCAGTAGTATTTGGAGAGACTGGATACCTGGTACTTATTAGAGCAGTACCTCCACCTAGTAAGATCCAGGAATGCACCTACAGGTGGTCCCACTAGGACACAGTAATAATATACACACCGGCTTTAGTAAACTAAACAGCTAATACAACTAATTGGTAAATGGCCAACTAATACAAGCACCACTTCTAAGAATGTGGCAATAAGGGCCATTTACTTAGTCCCAGAAACAATGAAGACAATAATCACTTGCCAGTCTCTTAGAATACAATGCTGTTTAAATTAAATTATACAAAAAATGATGTAAAAAGCTATGTAAAATAAATGGCAAATTTATCAAGGTGTGTTTTATTTAACACTGTGCATACTCCAGATTTGCCACTGTTATATCACATTACTTCTGGCAGAAGTCACTCTAAGAAAAAACACGTTAAGATTTACACAGCTTCCCCCCCCCCTCGTTTTTCAACACTGCAGAGCCTGGTGATTTGTGATGTATTATCCTGTTTTTTTTGCACCACATAATAAATATGCCCCTAAATCTTCAGGTGAGTCAAGTACTTATGGACATGCAGTGCGACTACCAGCCCCTCTGGATTGTTAGATGGGAATCCCTTTCAGGTGCTGGTTCCTCCAGTCTGAACTCCTCTCACATTCTTTATCTCTCCGGGCACAGTATGTGGCTTCATTGGTCCAGTCTGAGCCTAAATACTGCTTTTGGTGGGGCATTCAAGCTCTCTGGGGCCACCTGCAGCTCTCAGGTATATTTCTTTCTCTACCTAATGCTTTCTCTGTCAGGCTTTCCTATTTCCTCCTTCTTCTGGACACTCCAAGGCTGGTGTGCAACTTCCTGCAGCCATGAGATCACTGTGCAGCTTACAGTAGACAGACACAGGCTAAGTGCCTGCTCCACTACAGGGGACTGCTGCAGGAGAGTAGTAAGTGCAGGGATTCTGCACTACCTCCCTACACACACACACATGTATTTTGACCATGTATTGCACTTAAATTATTTCTAGCTTCCTTTAGCTACAAATGCATTTGTCATATGTATTACTATCCTTTTATTATAAAGGATTTTGATAGTGTCGTATAGAGAGAACATTCAGTCACCCACATTAGTCACTTCTCCAATGGCCGCATTAGAGTGTCAAGGGAAACAAATGGCAGTATCTCAGTGACAGGGAACATGAAGCATATGTAAAGTAAAGAGGTGCCATATTTTACCTTGGAATTGTATGGTCTCTTGTTGTATAATTGTGAATATGGGAACACTTTAAATCACAGAAGCCTTTTTGTCTTCCTATAAATCATCCAGGAAGCCTTTATTTGCAACTGCTCACTCTATTGTGATTTATGTCACTTGTAAAATTAACTGTTGGTACTAGGTTCTTATTGTTCTCCATCGCACAGAAACTTCTTAACAATATCCAGTTAATCCGCTAACCACTTTCCTTTGGAATCTTCAGAAAAGTACTATTTTTATTCAAAGAAGACATGCTTTTTTCCCCTTGAAATTGATCCCTTTTTATGTGCTCATCTTTCTTTTTCACAGAGGCTTGCCTACACTTTTCAATAAATAAATTTACTGCAGACAACTTTCTCTCAGACACAGCTGATTTCACAGATGATCATAAAATGGCCAGGAGAGGCTAGAGTAATGGAAAAGATGACGGTCTGACAGAACACTATTGCTGTAGTCATTCATAAATAACAGTAGATGATTAAAATGCTATAGATGAGATGACCATTGTTACATACAGCCAAAGTCAGTACTTCCACAAGTCATCTATATCATCTAGGCATTTGGTAAATGGTATAGACTTTATTTTGTGCACAATGTATAATTTTTGTATATGTATATGCACCAAACAAACCCCCCTTCTCTATACTTAGAATTAGTTACCAATTAAAAAAAATATATTGCTTCTCTGTATGACCTTGTGTTATTTTTCTAATTTATGCTCTGTTCGATAAGTGTATGGCTTAAGCACATAAATGTATATTTATGCCTCCTGACATGACATAAAGAAAATAGAAAGGCCACTCTTCACAGCTGACATCTACTAAACTGACAATTCATAAAAAGGTAAATAAATCATTCTGAAGTGTATATTTCTGCTAAGCACAGCATATAGGATTTGATTAAATGCTTAAACATATATAACAGGATGTAAAACTATTTTAAAATATAATGCAAATTAGGTTAACTTTTTCTAACTGCTCTCACCCACCATCATTCAAAGGAGTTCAATATATTTTCAGCTGTGTGTATCTACACGTAATATTCTTCATTAATGCAGAAAGCAAAAGGCCTTTTTGGTTCTAAATATAACATTTATGGATTTAGGGGGTTATTTACTAAACTCTGAATACAAAAATCACAAAAAAATTGTGACTATTTTAAATAAAATCAGACTTTTAAAAAATCACGATTTTTTGGGAATTTATTAAACCCTGAGGATGGAAATGTCCGAATCTGAAAATCCAGCATCTCAGACCTGTCAACGTCAACGTTGCAAATAAGTCAATGGGAGAAGTCCCAATGATTTTTTAATGTGTGCTGGGTTTCATGCAATACACCAAAGTTTTCAGAGTTTTTGAGTGAAAATTCCGAAAAAATCATGAAATTCATGAAAATCGGATCAAAAAATCTGAAAAAATCTTGAAAATCAGATCAGTTTTCAAGATCAGATCCTGCAAAGCAAGTTTTTGGTAAAATGTAATAATAAATAAGAGTAAAAAACCAGAGTGGATTTGATCGGAGTTTGTAGAAGAAAATATTGAGATAAATTCGGACTTTGATAAATAACCCCCTATGTATTTTTCAGGATCTAAAAACTGCTGTCATTATATCTATATTAACATTCGCCAACAGCAGGAATTATTATAAAATGTCAAATATGCTTATAAAATTATTATAAATCTCAATCTAATCGGTTCGGGAAAAAAACGGATAAAATCGAGTGAAAAACCAAATCGAATGTTTTTTCTGAGTTTTTTTTACCAAAGTGCTCAATTTTTCAAGCTTGTTCCTGAAAAGCCCAAATATTCATTTTGCCTGAAACCCCTGAATAGGTCAGCTTTTTGGGCTAATTCAAGCGCAGACCACAGAAACTTCAAAATAAGGTAGGGACCTCTGCCATTGACTTATACACAACCTCAGCAGGTCTGAGATGGTGGATTTTTGGATTTGGGCTTTTTGCTGCATTGGGCTTTCATAAATCTTGAAAAAAATTGAGTTTAAAAAAAAAAAAACTTTAAAAATTGAGTTCTGCCCCAAAAAGCCAGAACTGAGTTTAGTAAATCCCCTAAAACCTGACAGGGATAGAAAGAAAATTTATTTACATATTTATATTCTGCATCATTTGAGTGTGATTCACTAAAAAAAATGATTCACTAAAAAAAAAAAAATACTAGAATTAGAAGGATGGGTGTTTATTAAACAGATATTTGACATAAAGGAGCGCATAAACAAATACAATTCAACAAAAACAGGTCCTGTACTTCAAATAAAAAGGATATATGTAATAAATATTAAATTTCATTTCAAATGAATAATTTGAATATTTTGATGTTACTGGTCCTTAAGGAGTAGCTGAGTTCAGGATTGTAGAGAGAAGGAATTGTGTTATAAGGAGGCACTTGAAAGCTAGAGGTAGGGGTGACTGATTTAATGTGTTTATTTATTACATAGATAGGAAATGTCTTCTGAGACATTGTTAATATATCAAGAGAAATAAATAATATGAAAGCAGGAAAAAATATATCACTGGGTGACCAGAGAAACAATATTGGGGGCATTCTACAGAGAGTGGTGTAGGTAAGTATAAAGATTTTATTCTAGAAAATGAAAGACAGTCCTTGGATTGGCAATTAGGAATGCAGATTCTGACATCAGCGATTTTGGTTGTCACTAGTAGACCAACTGGTAAAAGCTGAAGATTGCAGGTTGAAAATTATTGTTGAATGGAAATTTGTTTGGTAATACTGCATGAAACCACAAATCTAGCTAAAACACACTACTAGACTGCATTCTAATTGTCTTGTGAGTAGTTCTCAGTGGACATGTTCTCACATGTTGTTCTCACAATAAGTGATGGGCAAATTTATTCGACAGGCATGAATTCGCACCGAATTTGCGTGTTTCGCTGCCGGCAAATAAATTTGCAAATCGTCTCGAAAATTTTTTGATGAACGCCCTTTAACTTTAATTTGTATCAAAAGTGTGTTTAACTATTTTTTTTGCCCATTGCGCGAATTGCGCAGGAGATTTTGCAAATTTAGTGGCAAAGTAAAATTGGACATATTCACCCCTCACTACTCATAATTCCATTCCAGGGCTAGTGGTGTAAAAATATTAGGACTAATAAGAAGAAGAAGAGGACATTTTTTCTGATATTAGGAGACAGAAAATCTTTAGATGTAAAGTTGTGTCAGTGAGAGTTGACCTGGATATGACATGATTGGCCAGCTGGTTGATATACAGTACTTCAGTTGGTTACCATTGCCATGTTGATGTTCGCTAATAGAAGACATGTCTTGATTGCTTTATCTTCTTTTAGCCATAGGGGTAAAATAACTTTGTGAGTTGAGCTTTGAGAGAAGAAGGTGCAAATTACTTATACGATTTGTTTCCTTGGTGTATACTCAACAGATATGGAAAAAGTAAAATGTTAAAAAAATCATAGGTACTTTATGTTTTTGGGCTGGATAGGTTCACTCTAAGCAAGTACTGAATTAAAGTATGCATCATATGCATTTAGCTGAAACCAGTCACTACACACAGTGATGTTAATGATGTATTATATGTTGATAATGATGTATTATATGAATAAATAAGTATGATTAATATGTGTGAGAAAGCATATTTTCTCTGTAATCCAAATTGTGTGGGCATGAGTTGAAGATGTTGTACGTGAAGACTCCAAAACCTCCAGAATTCTTGATCTCAAGGTGGTATGTGTAAGGTTCAAAGAAATTAAAATGTTGGTGGTGGTCCTCAAAAATATATCTACATCATATATAGATATATACAGTAATTGTATGGGGACGTGCAATGTTTTCAATTTATAACAGAGCACTAGTGATGAACTATCTGCCCCAAAATATTCACAGAACCAAAGACAAATTAGCAAAATGGTGACATTTTGCCAAACAAAGTGCTGGTTTTCCTTTAGTTGATTTTTGGATTTTTATCCCGAAACCCCCAAATTTATTGGATTATCAGGCTTACACAGAGCAAACCACGATAATTTATAATTGGGATAGGGACATCTCCCATTGACTTATACATGACCTTGGCAGGTCTGAGATGGCAGATTTTCAATTTGGGCTTTTTTCAGCATCGGGGTATAATAAATCTCAAAAAATTGCCCCAAAAAGCCCAACTAGATAGATTTGAGGTTTAGTAAATAACCCCCTACGTGTCTGCTATTGTACATGTACTAAAATATTTTGGGGTTAAAAATATATCATAAATTTGGATATATATATTCAGAGGGCTTTTAAACAGTTTATCTAAAAAACAACTTTATTGAAAATTAAGGTTATTCCCTGCAAACTTAATGATCTTGCTGTAAAGCTATATGTTTGAGATATATATATATATATATATATATATATATATATATATATATATATATATATATATATATATATATATATATATATATATATATATATATATATATATGAAAGATAGATAATAAAGACACATAAATTGATCATACAAATTCATTTAAATGTCATAAAAGAGCATAGAAATGTATGAAACATAACCACAGTTATTATGCTGCATATCTGTATGCATGTATCTTACCATGTAAATAATTTATGGTAAGTAGGTGGAAAGGTTGCTTCCTCACTCTGAACTTTATCCTTAAGTTATTATAGTTTGCAAAGTATTTTGTTTAATAAAATAAAATGTCAAAGAGTTCAGCAGCAAGAGTACAGAAAATGGAAAATGAAGTTCATGGAAATTGTGATATTTATTAGGATTCAAATTACACCCTCTAAAACTACACATTTTGACTCCCTGCCTAACACACTGTTGAACTCCTTTGTGTTTACAATTGACTTAGAAATAATCATATAAAAAGAAAAGAAGAAGGAATCAAAACGACTGAATAGTTTTTTTTCTGGTGCCACATCCACAAATCCATTATTGTAATGTTTTGCATGGAATAAATGTTAAAATGTCAAACTCAATGTCACTAATGTTTTTTTTAATCATGAATCATTCATTTTTTATTTTATTGATTGGATGCAGTTTTTTAAAACTTTACAAATTGTAGATTATTGTGAAATGACATTAATAACATACAATAGTAGCAGTATTAGAGTAGAGTAGTATTGGCTAGGAACATCAATTTAAAGTTGGAGTGATATCTGCCAGATTTTGCCGTCCTTGTAAAATACACATAAAGAAAAGGGGGAAGAAAAACACGACACATTCCCCGAAAATAACTTTTTGTAAAGAGCAAAATATATTTATTAACCTCATCTTCTTAACCTTATTGAGATTACAGAGATAGTCTGCGTTTGTCTGACCTAAAGCTTTTGACACTGTTTAACTAAAATAATCAAGTTAAAAACGGTAAGATTTAGGACTAGATCTTGGTCTTGTCTCTTCAGATCACATGCAATACACGCTCTCACACTAGGGGGGGTTATTTATCACCATGCATACTTTTTTCCCACAGTTCAAAATATTTTTGCTAAAAATCATGATTTTTAATCATGAAAAAAAAAGTTTTTAATTTTTTTAAAAAAAAATAATTTCTGTAATAATAAAATAGTACCGTGTACATGATCCAAACTAAGATATAGTCAATCCTTTTTAAAAGCAGACCATGCCTTTGGGCTTACAGTATCTAATGTTTACATGATTTTTCAGTAGACTTAGGGGCAGATTAACTAAGCTCGAGTGAATAGTTCGAATGCAAAAATATTTGAATTTCGAAGTATTTTTTTGGGTACTTCAACCATCGAATTGGTCAAATTCGATCGAATTGAATGATTCGAACGATTCAAAGTAAAAATCATTCGACCATTCGATAATCGAAGTACTGTCTCTTTAAAAAATCCTTTGACTCAAATAAAAGCTACCGAGTTGAATGTTAGCCTATGGGGACATTGTAGATAGGTTTTGGGCACTTTTTTGGGCCAATTCATTGGAATAGAAGAAAAAAAACTTTGAATTTCGAAATGTTTTTTTTGGCTACTTCGACTATCGAATGGGCTACTTCGACCACGACTTCGACTTCGAATCGAGGGATTTGAACTAAAAATCTTCAACTATTCGACCATTCGATAGTCGAAGTACTTCTCTTTAAGAACAAACTTCGACCCCCTAGTTCGCCATCTAAAAGCTACGGAACCCAATGTTAGCATATGGGGAAGGACCCAATAGGCTTGGCTAAATTTTTTTGGTCGAAGGATAATCCTTTGATCGTTGGATTAAAATCCTTCGAATCGTTCGATTCGAAGGATTTAATCGATTTTCGAAGTCAAAGGATTTTCATTCCCAGTCGAATATCGAGGGTTAATTAACCCTCGATATTCGACCCTTGATGAATTTGCCCCTTTATAATAAAAATTGTTTGATCGAACGCGTAAAATCGTTCGAATCGTTCGAACGATTTTTATTCGATCAAACCTTTTGCGATAAAATCCTTCAAATTTGATATTCTAATTCAAAGGATTTTTAACCCTCGAAATTTGACCCTTGATAAATCTGCCCCTTAAAGTATGAAGATCCAAATTACTAAAAAGATCCATTATCTGGAAAGCCACAGGTCCTGAACATTCTGGATAACCAATCTAATAGGTCCAACAGGTCCAATACCTGTGTATCCAAAGTACAAAAAACATCTCAAAGTACACAAATCACTGAAGTTTCAATTATCTTTGTGTATAGCTGACAATGATAAAAGAAGTGTCTGCAATTTCCTACATTCTAAGATGACAAATCTGACATGGAATAATTATTTATGATTGTTGAATCTGACTGCATATAGGTGTAGTCCCTTATGTGGGTACATTATGCTCCTCATATAGCCATGTCGAGTAAGTTCTCCCCAAGATTAACTCATTCTCAGTGTTCTGTGTGACAATTAAAAAATGGTTCATATATGCATATACTATATATTAGCTGTATATTAGCTCCCATATCATTTTAAGTAAGGGATAAGCTGTATACAGTATATCAAGAGAATTTATAGACTAGGGATTTTCTGATTTACATCTGATGTGTTAATTGCAGAATATAATGTAATTGTAAACAGTGGAACAGATGTGTCTAAGTTGCCATAGAATGTTTTGCAAAATAGAATGAACTTTAATACCTTGTGATCCTTTTGTATTTGTAGTAGTATGTTCTTAGCTGCATCATAACAAGATTTAAATAAAATTTTATTTAAGCAACCTTCTTAAATTTAGCAGATAACAAAATATAACTAGGAGAATAAAAAAATAAATCCAGAGATTTGTGCTACAAAATAAATATCATTCTGTGTTTATCTAGTTATAGTGACGGGAAATTATCAAGACTTCAGAGTAGTTTAAGAAACCTTCTAACAGTACATAACAGATGGGATGTCTAACATCCTTTTTATATTTTAAACATGCAAGTTGTAATCATCAAGAGGGTTTTGAATGTTAAACCAGCCAGCCATAAGGAATGTGTCATATCATTTTGTGTTATTCTAATTAATTAAATAGCATTATTTTGTATCCCAGATGAGACCAAAACAGCTGAATAAATGACTAGCAAAATATTAGCTGATTTTTCTTCTAGTATACGTTTTGCAAGATGTTTGCAAAAATCTCTATGAGATTTGTGCAGCAATATACTAATCCCAAAAAAGAGTTTACACAATATTAAAAACATTGTTCTGAATGGGAGAATATGCAGAGATTGTACTCTTTGCTACAAGATTTCCACAATTTACAAAGAAGTTTTAATCCTGAAAATAAATGCACATAGTTATTGGTGAAATAGGAGTTTTACTGAATGACCAATCTTATCATGACCTGTATAAAGAAATTCCAAACATTTCCCATGGTCACAAAATAATTTACACTTCACCTTATTTTAGAACTGGTTTATAAATAAAATGCAAATAGGGTCCTATAAGATAAAATTCCTAAACATTGATCCCACAGAAATAAGGGTTTTCAGAAAAAGCTTCATGAAGTTTATCTTGAAGCTGGAGAAATAGTGTAAAAAGTTTAAATGCAGGACTGGAAATTTAATGAACGGTGGCAATGTTTCTTATATCCCATTTTATTAATACAATTTTGGAGATATTTGGGAAATTTATTAAACAGGAGTGATTTTTTAGATTTTCATTTTGCCAGATGATTTTCATAGATGTTCTTGTTCAATCCACAACATTGGTATTTTACCAGCTCTGCACATGAAAATGGCAAGTTAATTGATATTTCTAGACGCCAAACGTTTTTATGGTCAGAGATGAGATGAAGCTGTTGCAGTTAAAATATGAACTATCTGTGAATTCAACCAATTATCCCATTCTTATGTTTATGAATCTCCATATTTTGACCATTTATATGGAGGAATGTAATAAAATTGATAATGGGAAAATATTCACAATGCAATAATGTATGCCTTTGTATAAACACATTTTCCTTTGTGTGCATGTAAAATAGCTCTTGTAAACCTGGAAACCTTCTTTGCTCCAAAAGATTACACCAACAATTTACAATGCAATAAAAGTCTATGTAGAATATTACACTGTGAAATGTTTATGAACAATTAACATATATAATTGCTGGAAATGATTTATGATTATTTTTTATAGTATTATATAGTATGTATCAAATTGACATGCTATAATATGTTTTTCTCTAATATTAACTTTAGTAGAAAATACATTTTACAATATATTCTAATCAAATAAAAGATACATTGAGCAATAGACTTGAAGGACTATTTAATAAATATAAGGTCAAATTTCAGGGGTTTTAGAAGTTTTTGAAATCATGACTAAACTCACTTTCTCAGAAAACCATGAATGTCATGAAACGTAAAATCCAAATTGAAAAAGCACGAACAGGAAGGGACTGATTAACTAACTTCGAGTGAAGGATTCGAAGTAAAAAAACTTTGAATTTTGAAGTGTTTTTTGGGCTACTTCGACCATCGAATGGGCTACTAAGACCTTCAACTACGACTACGACTTCGAATCGAAGGATTCGAACTAAAAATTGTTCGACCATTCGACCATTCGATAGTCGAAGTACTGTCTCTTTAAGAAAAAACTTCAACCCCCTAGTTCGCCATCTAAAAGCTACCGAACTCAATGTTACCACCAATGTTAGCGTATGGGGAAGGTCCCCATAGGCTTGGCTAACTTTTTTTGATCAAAGGATATTCCTTCGATCGTTGGATTAAAACCCTTCGAATCGTTCGATCGAAGGAATAGAGGAAAAATTGTTTGAATTTCGAATGTTTTTTTTGGCTACATCGAATTGGCTACTTTGACCTTCGACTACGACCTTTGACTTTGAATCGAACGATTCGAACTACAAATTGTTTGACTATTCGATAGTCGAAGCACTGTCTCTTTAAACATTTCTTCGACCCCCCTTGTTCGCCACCTAAAACCTACCAAAGGTCCCCATAGGCTTGCTAACAATTTTATGATCGAAGGATAATCGTTCGATTCGAAGGATTTAATAGTTCGATCGAACGATTATTCCTTCGATCGTTCGATCGAACGAATTGCGCAAAATCCTTCGACTTCGATATTCAAAGTTGAGGGATTTTAATTCGGCAGTCGAATATCGAGGGTTAATTAATCCTCGATATTCGACCCTTGATACATCTGCCCCTTGGTGTCAAAAAGCCCAACCCAAAAAAGTATTGGCTTAATAAATCGATTTTAATTCAAAACAGATTATAATGCCTATGCAAAGGAATGTTGTGATGAGCATATACAGAGGGACCATGATGCCTACATAGAAACAGTTCAGTGTGTTGGACTAAATATGCAAATGTTTATTAATTGTGTTTTGGGTAACCATGAAGAATTATGTAGAGAGACAGAACAGGAAATGTTGTAAACCTGTATCTGGTACAGAAATGTCCTCATAAATCAGACCATCTATCTGTGGGACATCTATTTACAGAGCAGTTTATTTTTTTATTTTCTTTTTAAATGCATATGGAACATGACATTGTCTTTCTAGATCTTTTTTTTTTTACATACATAAGAAAGAAAAATGCTTCTGTTTTTTTGTGTTACATCAGAACTGTAAAACTGCTGCCTTTTAGTAGTGATGGGCGAATTTATTCGCCAGGCGCGAATTCGCGGCGAATTTGCGCGATTCGCGTCCAGCGAATAAATTCGCGAAACGCCCGCGAAAATTCGCCGGAAAAAATCGCCGGCGTCAAAAATTTTTTTTTTCGAAAAACGGACGCCGGCGTCAAAAACGGGCGCCGGCGTCGAAAAAACGGGCGCCGGCGTCAAAAACGAGACGCCGGCGCCGTTTCGCGAATTTTTCGCCGTTTCGCGAATTTTTCGGCGAAGCGAAACGGCGCAAATTCGCCCATCACTACCTTTTAGGTAAAAAAAAGCAAATAAGTGGCTGGTAGAAAAAGAATGGTGTATCTAAAAACATATTTTCCCTGCAGATTGCTGACAGGAATGCTAAGTAACCCCCCCACACACACACCATGGGGCACATTTAATATTGGTCGAATAGCGAGGGTTAATTAACCCTCGCTATTCGACCCTCAAAGTTAACTCCTTCGACTATCGAAGTCTGAAGAATTTAGCGCAATTCCCTTCGATCGAACGATTAAATCCTTCAAATGAACGATTAAATCCTTTCGAAACAAAGGATTTTAATCCATCGATCGAACGATTTTCCTTCAATCCCAAATTGCCTAGAAAGCCTATGGGGACCTTCCCCATAGGCTAACATTGGTGCTCGGTAGGTTTTAGGTGGCGAAGTAGATGGTCGAAGTTTTTTTTAAAGAGACAGTACTTCGACTATCGAATGGTAAAATAGTCGAACCATTTTTAGTTCGAAACGTTCGTTTCGAAGTCGAAGTCGTAGTCGAAGGTCAAAGTAGCCCAAAAAATACTTCCAAATTCGAAGTATTTTTCTTTCTAATCCTTCACTCGAGCTAAGTAAATGTGCCCCCATATAAAAGGTTGTATTATTTTGGACTGCACAAATATGTAAACAGCTACATCAAATGAACTCCCACCCACAAATGTCCTGGTATTGGCCAGTAAATGGTAATATTACAAATATATATTCTTCATTTAAAGGACATTTGGACCCATAAACATCTATATATGAAATATGTTGTCAGTAGATTGCATGTGACTCTTTGTAAGTGCTTTCAAAGAGGAAGGCAATGAGGAATTGTATGAATAATCACTGACCTCTATTATAAAATAAACCAAGTTTTGATCTATGTAGTGTTAAATCTGAGCTTTTAAGATGCAAAACCTAATATTCAAAATATTTAACTATCACATCAAAAGTACATTGTCTAAGGTTATGATGTGCACGGGCAAAAAAACGTTTCATTTTACAACATGTTAATTCAGTTCCAAGAAACTCTCATAATTGCAACTTTATGCTTTACATTTGGCATTAAAATTGTGTATTTGGAGCCATTTTGTAATCCGTTAATTACTTGTTTAATGGAGTGTATAATTATCTATTTTAAGCTAGCAAACTAGTTCCACTTGAAAGCATAAAAACCATTTTAGAAATGGAACTCTCCTAATATACTATTATTTTTACACTTTAGTTTCTACCAGAGTTTTCAACTGGAAATTAAGTTGTAAGGGAAAAAAACGGATTATTCAACAGATTGTAAATAAATATTATGTCACATTTCAGTGCCTTTATTAGTAAGAAAGGGAAATTTTTTAGATGAGTGTATTAAACATTCACATATGTGCAGGATTTAATTTAGGCTACACAAAGTTGAGGTCATTGTATCTGCTTCTCCTTTGCAGCACAACATTGACACCTCCACCTCCACACATACTGTATGAGATAACTAAAGTATATTATATTGTGGGTTACATAAGCCTTCTAGAAATAACATTTCACTTTAACTAGCTAGAAAAGATCATATGTTATAATAACATCTCTTTTCAAACTTTTCTGAACATATGCTGAAGAGGATGTTTCTCTGAAATATATAAGCATTCTTATAAAGCCAACTGTTCCTAAGCTCAGCATGCATCTGCAGTTTATTTCATTTTTTCAGACCTCAAACTTTGCATCATCCATCATTATTTTCTGTAGCATGACATTAACTGAGATTCATAAAGGTTATTAGTATCAAAAATATAAGTGCAATGCACATGAATGCACTTATTTAGATACATTGATAAATACGTTCAATTCGGTTTTCAAATATTTACCACCAAATTTTCAAAAAATACTGTAAATCAATGTGAAATAATGTGAATCTTAGGGGCATATTTATCAAGGGTTGAATTTCGAATTTGAAAAAGGTAGAAATTTGAATTCAAAAAGACCAACCGAAATTAAGTTGAAGGTTTTTTTTGGCCGAATAGGTCAGTTTCCGATCAAATAGGTCCATATTCAGCCAAATTTGAATTGTATGAATCGAATTAATAGTGCATTCGATCGAATTTGATTCAATGTTTTTCCCTAAAACTTTAATGTAGAAAGAACCTCACGGCACACAGGTCTGCATGAAGTTTTCAGTGATTTATTGAAGCGGAGTGCACTGCAACGTTTCGGGGTCACCCCCTTTGTCAAACATGTCCCCAAAACTTCCCACCATATGCAAATTAGCCTGAGCGAAGACCTCTAACGAAGTTTTGCTAGGCATAATTGACCGTTAGTGCATCTTCGCTTTGATTGCTGAAGTAACGCTAACTAAAACTCGCCAACGTTCAGTAAATTAGTGTTGTCTGAGCGAATTTTCGACTGGCGAAGTGTAGTGATGGGTGCGAAGCCATCGCTGGCAAATTTTTAAAGGTTAGTAAATTTCCCCCATAGGGGTATATTTATCAAAGACTGAAGTTAGAGATCATTACAGTCCACTGGAGTGAAGTTCCACCACTCTCCACCCATTTCTATGGGATTTTAAAGGTGTATTTATAGTGTGAACTTTCACTTTCACTCATTGATAAATGTTTTTTTAAAAGTCCCATAGAAATTAATGGAGAGTGGCGGAATTTCTCTCTAGTGGACTGTGGTGATCTCTAACGTCACTCTTTGATAAATATGCCCCTAAGACTTAGACAACACAAAAGACTAATTTAGGATTCTAAATGAATTTTCATTAGATGGACACAAACACTATGGGGCAAATTTACTAAAGCGTGAAGTAACTAACGCGGGCGAAAATTTGCCAGTGTGATGCAATTTCGGTACTTCGCTGATTTAATAACGGTCAGCGGTGTAACTTCGCTAGTGAAGGAGATAGACTCTATCGGCACTTCGCTCCCTAACGCCTGGCGAATTTGCACTCTGGCAAATAGACGTAACTACATAAATGAACTAAGATGCGGATTTTACTGAACGTTACCTCTTGCACCAGACTTGCCCTCGCCACCTCAGACCAGGCGAAGTGCAATAGAGTAGATAGGAGAATAGTTAAATATTTTTCTAAGTCCCAAAAAATGCTAGCGTCTTCTGCTTTTTCAGGATGATAGGCTGAAAAATAGCGTAAATTTTTTGGGAGGTAACCGGTTTCCTCCTACTTTTTCTAACATATGGGAAATAAACTATACACTGGGCTATGTGTAGGGCAATATAACAACGTATATCAGTTTTATTAAGGTTTCCTGGGCTTGTGTAGTGTAATGTATTTGCTGCAACATATATGTCCACTGAACTTCCCGCCGTATGCAAATTAGCCAAGGCTATCGCAACTTTGATTTGTTTGGTGCAGTAATACTAGCGCAACTTCACCAGCATTCGGCGACCTGGACACAACTTCGGATTTTAGTGAATTAACATTGCACTGCCTGTTGAAGTATTGAGCTGTGAGCGAAGCCATCGCTGGCGAATTTGAGGAGGTTAATGAATTTGCCCCTTTGTCTACCAGTAGGTTTCTGAATAAGCAATCTGAGTGCTGGTACCAACATCTGCATAATCCAAAGTATACTAGTGAGAAAATGTGAATAATATGCAGTACAGGTACCTTGTATGCGTCTCAGAATAATTCATGATTAATTATGTATTTTTAACCCCTTATTATGTATTCTGAGGACAATTGAATTGTCACAACTGACATAATGGGACTAACATAAAAGTTTAAGGAATTCTCATGCACATACATATTTTTTGGACTTGGTGTACACTTATAGATTTTTATTATATCTTGGATAACATACAAGGACTCCTATAGGAATTTTCTATGATGTAAAAAATATTTTTATTCTTGTTCCCCTTTATGTATATACCAAAGGTGTGTTACAACTTCCCCTCCCATTCTCTTTTACACCTCCTACCATTTTTTCCACCACCTGTCATTACCCCACCACCTTGTTAAGCTATTAAAGACAGCATACATGGGAAAATTCACTAAAGGACGAACCGCCTAACGCTAGTGTTAATTCGCTAGCGTAGCGCATTTTCATTAATTCGCTGATTCACTAATGGACGCTGGCGTAAATTCACTAGTGTTACTTCGCACCCTTACGCCTGCCGAATTTGGGCAACGGACGTAACTACGCAAATTCACTAAAGTGCAAATTTTTCTGAGTGCTACCTTTTACACCAGACTTCCTTCACCACTTCAGACCAGGCGAAGTGCAATAGAGTAAATAGGGATTGCTTCCAAAAAAGTTCCCAAAAAACGCTGGCGTTTTTTCTTTTTTTAGGGGAGATAGGCTGAAAAAGATCGAAAAAATTTTTGGGGCTACCCTCCTTCCTAACTCATGGCACCTTAACTATACAGTAGGCACATGTGTAGGGCAAAATAAAAAATGTATTTGCTGTTTTGAAGGTTTCCCAGGCTTGTGTAGTGATGTTTCATATACCTCCATTGTAACTTCAATTTGGCGCTGTATGCAAATTAAGCATCGCTAGCGTAACTTCGATTCGCTTGGCGAATTAACGCTAGCGCAACTTCACAACCTTACGCTTCCCCTGAGCGCAACTTCGGATTTTACATGACTTCTACATGACCTTGACAGGTAGGTATTTTTGGATCCAAATTTTCTCTGAAAATTCGAGAGTTTTTTTCCACAAAAAAAATTTCCCCTTGAAAACCTCAACCAGAAAAAATTGAGGTTTAATTTGTAAATGGGCCCCTTTATTTCAAATTTAAGTACTCGTACAGGAACTGTTATCCAGAATGCTTGGGACCTGGGTATTACCGGATAACGGTACATTTCCATAATTTGGATCTTAATACATTAAGGGGGTTATTTATCAAAGTCCGAATTTATCTCAATATTTTTTGGGAAAAAAAACTCCGACCAAATCCATGCGGGTTTTTTGGGCTTATTTATTAATACATTTCCGGAAAAGATTTTTGCGGGAAAAACTTTTTTTTTCAGATCTTTCATCCGATATTCACGATTTTTCTGGATCTTTCACCTGAAAACACCAAATTTTGCCTGAAAACTCCAAAAACTTCGGGGTATTGCCAAAAACCCAGTGCACATCAAAAAAATCATTGGGACTTCTCCCATTGACTTATATGCAACCTCGACAGGTCGCAGATTTGGAATTTTCCATCCTCTGAGTTTAATAAATTCCGAAAAATTTGTGATTTTTTTTAAAAAGTCCGGTTTTATTAAAAAAAATCACAAATTTTTCAGGATTTTTCCATTCAGAGTTTAGTAACTAACCCCCCTAAATCATGCAAACATTAAACAAACCCAATAGGTTGGTTTTACTTCTAATAATGATTAATTATATCTTAGTATGGATCAAGTACAAGGTACTGTTTTATTATTACAGAGAAAAAGGAATTTTTAAAAAATTGGATTATTTGCATGAGTCTATGGGAGACGGCCTTTCCGTAATTCAGAGTTTTCAGGATACTGCATTTCCGGATAATGGATCCCATCCCTGTATAAGTTTTGTATCATTTTCAAAGTTTTTTTTTAAGGCAGATTTGATTAATATCAATAATGATTGATCCATCTATTAACATGATTCAATGGAATTAATAAACCTTTATGCCAGATCAAGTTTTTTTTCTGCAAGTCTATGTACTGAAAAGAAATAATCAAAGTGCAGCATAACTATAAACCAGTGGATGAATATCATTTTTTATGGAGGAAAAAAGAAGCTAATGTAATGATACGTGGAAATATACAATATTTAAATTATAGAACTAACAATATAACAAAATAGAAATGTGCAGATGTATTTTATTCTACTAAACAGATTGTACACTTTTTAAATCTATAGTATCTGCTAAGTGGAAGTCAACTGTTAGAATAAAAAAGAGGTTAAAAAAAGCCTTCATGATGGTGTCATATTTCAAATTTTTCAAAGCATTGGTTAGCATCATATATTAGCCGGAGTCAACTGCTGCAATGATTCTGATTAAACTATCTACCTACTTTTGCCTGCTGTTGGATTGAATGTCATGCTGTCAATGGGTTCATCATTACATTCAGCTGGAAGGCTTGCTACATCTTTCAGCTCTGTGAGACAGCTATTATAGAGTTTGGTGGATGGCTTTTATTCTAAAATAACCCTTTTTGGTAATGTCAAACATCTTGGCAACCTGTCTTGTACTACAAGAATAGGCTCTTGCTGTGCTCAAGCCATGAGGCTAGAACAGAGTGTACTTTATTCTGCTTCAGGGAATGATTTTCCAATAATTATCTACAAACTGCTCTATAGTTCTTTTATACTTATGCTTTATGTAACACTCTCTAAATTGACTTTTTTTCCATTTTATAAGGCATCGTTGTAAGTGAATAATCCATCTAAAGAAAAACATTTTAACAATTTTAATTCACATTTAATACTTTATAAGAAAGGCTAATTTCTTAGTGTGTATCATACTTGACACTTGTTTGCCATAAGAGCAAAAATGTAATCACTTAAGTAATACTGTAATCAAAACACGGAAATTTCAATAATAATCTAACAATAAAATTGTTGAATTTGCTTAATATATTTATATTCATTTATTTTTGTCTAAGTCTGATATGAAGCATCAAGGTTAACTGTACATTATGCTCATAGCCTTTAAGACAATTCATTTCTGTTATAGATGTTATTGTAGAACCTCAAATCAAAGATTGAATAATATTTAATAATATAATGCATAATCTGCTATGATAGATTGGAGTGTGTTGGAGTGCATTGCACTGTGCTTGTACACCCCCTTAATTGTGACAATTGCAGTAAATTAGCTCTTCAAAAGTATCATACAACGTGACTGCGTAAGAGACACAAGGTTAGCTTTTTTCTGGCCCCATACAATCAAAATGAAAAGCATGGGCGTTAGTTATTTATCTATGTAGCTATTTATGCATCTGTTTATATAATGGTATTCTTAGGTTTAGTTATTACTATTAATTTACTAACTACTGCTATCTAAAGCACATATTTCTAGTGATGGGCAAATTTATTCAGCAGGTGCAAATTTGATGCAAATTTGCCGTGAAATTACACTGACAAAAATTTGCCTGCGTCAAAATCCATGTTTCGCAAAACGGGACAAATTCGCCCATCACTACATATTTCATTAATTTAGATTCAGTAAATATATTGTAGGTAAACCATATAACAACTCTTTGGATACCTGTTCAATATGCAGCATTCAAAAAGCCATCAAATATCAAATTCTTTCTCTGAAATTGATACTGATGTGTTTTCTTTTTAAACTGAAGCCAGTATCGGACTGTGATGCCAGGGGCCCACCAGAAAACCTTAGACGTGGGCCCAATTTTTCAAACTATTATTCCTCCTCTCCTCAATCAACCTCTTTATTCTCAAAGGGGGTTATGTAATAAAAAGCACTAAGTTTGCCCAAGTGCAATAACTCATAGCAACCAATCAGCAGGTAGAATTTACTGGCCATCTGTTTAAAAGCAAACATTTTGCATATGGGGACTAGTCTTTTATATGTACTTACTATACTCTAGTCTTCCATTATTTAGCCTCTTTTTTTCCCATAAAGAAACAGAGAATGACCCTGAAATAGGTTAAATGTTTACAAACAAGAGGTCCACCGACACCTGGGCCCACCAGGAGTTTTCCTGGTTTCCTGGTGGGCCAGTCCGACTCTGGATGAAGCCACTTGTATTTGTGTGTTAAATGCATCATGACTCGGGATAAACTGAAGAAACTGTGTTATCTAAAGTCATCTAAACCCATTTAATGCATTTAACCTTTCGTTAGCATACCAAAGCACCATTGTTCACAATGGTGAACACTTTAATTAGATGGGATGCTGTGACACAATTTTCTGTGTTAAATGGGATAAGTGGGTTAAATGTGTTTAGATATTCTGTGTTAATGCATTTCCAGGAAATTAGTTATTGCTTCATCTTTTTTTCTTCCTCTGTTCCATCTAAAATCAAAATAGGATTTTCATAGAAACTAGTTGGATCAATGTATAATTTTCTTCTATGTTCATATGTTGTATCATAAGTGTATATTATACTTTATGTTAAATGAAAAAGTAATGGCACCAACATAAATTTTACCAAAGCTATTCCAAATTTCTCCATATGCTTCTATTTCCTATGCAACTGTGAATTTGCTGTTTCAAAGTGGGGATCGGTGGCATAAGTCAAGATTGCAGAAAGTATACCGTTTTTTTCTGGTTTGAGTATGAAAATGACTCTATCTTATCTGAATAGTTTCTACCACTGTAATGTTGTATCCCTTCCTAGTAGCCAAGAGAAATACAGTGTTCATATTATTACAGCCTGGGCCCATTGCCAGAGGTGTTGTAATTCTTGGCTAAGAAATGTCATCCCTGCATTACTAGAGGTATCTTTAGCAATATTGTTATTAAAGTATGTAATTATTATTGGACCAGTGTTGTTACTGGAGTACCGCAGGGCTCTGTACTAGGTCCCTTGCTTTTCAACTTGTTTATTAATGACCTGGAGGTGGGCATTGAAAGTACTGTTTCTATTTTTGCAGATGATAATAAATTGTGCAGAACTATAGGTTCCATGCAGGATGCTGCCACTTTGCAAAGTGATTTGTCTAAACTGGAAAACTGGGCAGCAAACTGGAAAATGAGGTTCAATGTTGATAAATGCAGGTTATGCACTTTGGCAAAAATAATATAAATGCAAGTTATACACTAAATGGCAATGTGTTGGGAGTTTCCTTAAATGAAAAGGATCTAGGGGTCTTTGTAGATAACACGTTGTCTAATTCTGGGCAGTGTCATTCTGTGGCTACTAAAGCAAATAAAGTTCTGTCTTGCATAAAAAAGGGCATTAACTCAAGGGATGAAAACATAATTATGGCTCTTTATAGGTCCCTGGTAAGGCCTCATCTGGAGTATGCAGTTCAGTTTTGGACTCCAGTCCTTAAGAGGGATATAAATGAGCTGGAGAGAGTGCAGAGGTAGAGGGACGGAAGACTTAAATTATGAGGGGAGACTGTCAAAGTTCGGGTTGTTTTCTCTGGAAAAAAGGCGCTTGCGAGGGGACATGATTACACTTTACAAGTACATTAGAGGACATTATAGACAAATGGCAGGGGACCTTTTTACCCATAAAGTGGATCACCGTACCAGAGGCCACCCCTTCAGACTAGAAGAAAAGAACTTTCATTTGAAGCAACGTAGGGGGTTCTTCACAGTCAGGACAGTGAGGTTGTGGAATGCACTGCCGGGTGATGTTGTGATGGCTGATTCAGTTAATGCCTTTAAGAATGGCTTGGATGATTTCTTGGACAGACATAATATCAAAGGCTATTGTGATACTAAGCTCTATAGTTAGTATAGGTATGGGTATATAGAATTTTAATTAAAAGTAGGGGGGGTATGTGTATGGATGCTGGGTAGAGATGTCGCGAACTGTTCGCCGGCGAACTTGTTCGCGCGAACATCGGGTGTTCGCGCTCGCCGGAAGTTCGCGAACGTCGCGCGACGTTCGCCATTTTGGGTTCGCCATTGTTGGCGCTTTTTTTTGCCCTCTCACCCCAGACCAGCAGGTACATGGCAGCCAATCAGGAAGCTCTCCCCTGGACCACTCCCCTTCCCTATAAAAACCGAAGCCCTGCAGCGTTTTTTCACTCTGCCTGTGTGTGCTGAAGAGATAGTGTAGGGAGAGAGCTGCTGCCTGTTAGTGATTTCAGGGACAGTTGAAAGTTTGCTGGCTAGTAATCGTTTTGATACTGCTCTGTTATTGGAGGGACAGAAGTCTGCAGGGGTTTGAGGGACATTTAAGCTTAGGTAGCTTTGCTGGCTAGTAATCTACCTTCTACTGCAGTGCTCTGTATGTAGCTGCTGTGGGCAGCTGTCCTGCTTCTGATCTCATCTGCTGACTGCTGCAATAACAGTAGTCCTTGTAAGGACTGCTTTTATTTATTTTTTTGTTGTTTTACTACTACTACTACTACTACTATAAGAGCCCAGTGCTATTAGTCTAGCAGTGTTGGGGAGTGGGACTGGTGTGCTAATCTGCTGCTCCTAGTAGTTCAGCAGCACCAACTTTAATTTTTTTTTTTTAATATTCATTTTTTTTTTATTTTACTTTTTTTTATTTTACTACCGCTGTAGTAGTGTATAAGTTGACCTTTTAGGCATTATTTGCCCTGTAGGCATTTTTTGCCCAGTGTGTTATTCAACCAACTGCCATCTAGCTGTGTGACCTTGTTCACATTCTGTCTAAATATCCATAATATTACCGTCTCCAGAAAAAACACCGGAGTGACTTTTTTCAAGCAGCCATAATATATTTTACGTAATCCGTATCCACCGCTGTAGTAGTGTATACGTTGACCTTGTAGGCATTATTTGCACAGTGTTTTCTTCAACCCGCCATCTAGCTGTGTGAGCTTGTTCACATTTTGTCTAAATATTGATAATATTATCGTCTCTAGAAAAACCACTTGAGTTACTTTTTTTCAAGCAGCATTCATATATTTTACGTAATCCGTATCCACCGCTGTAGTAGTGTATACGTTGACCTTGTAGGCATTATTTGCACACTGTTTTCTTCAACCCGCCATCTAGCTGTGTGACCTTGTTCACATTCTGTCTAAATATCCATAATATTACCGTCTCCAGAAAAAACACCGGAGTGACTTTTTTCAAGCAGCCATAATATATTTTACGTAATCCGTATCCACCGCTGTAGTAGTGTATACGTTAACCTTGTAGGCATTGTTTGCCCAGTTTTTTTGGCCGCAGCCACTGAAGCACAGAGGCCAGAAAAAATATGCCATATAAATGCTGAAAATAGTCATTTTTTGCCATACGTTGACTCAACGTATATGGCAAAAAATGACTATTTTCAGCATTTATATGGCATATTTTTTCTGGCAACTGTGCTTCAGTGGCTGCGACCAAAAAAACTGGGCAAACAATGCCTACAAGGTCAACGTATGGCAAAAAATGACTATTTTCAGCATTTATATGGCATATTTTTTCTGGCAACTGTGCTTCAGTGGCTGCAACCAAAAAAAACTGGGCAAACAATGTCTACAAGGTCAACGTATGGCGAAAAATTACTATTTTCAGCATTTATATGGCATATTTTTTCTGGCAACTGTGCTTCAGTGGCTGCATCCAAAAAAACTGGGCAAACAATGCCTACAAGGTCAACGTATGGCAGTTGTTTAAAGAGAACAGTAGATTACTAGCCAGCAAAGCTACCTAAGCTAAAATGTCCCTCAAATCCCTGCAGACTTCTGTCCCTCCAATACAGAGCAGTATCAAGCAGATTACTAGCCAGCAAACTTACTATCATCTGTCCCTGAAATCACTAACAGCTCTCCCCCTACACTATCTCTTCCAAGCACACACAGGCAGATTTTTCAGATACATTTTTGCCCTTGATCCCCCTCTGGCATGCCACTGTCCAGGTCGTTGCACCCTTTAAACAACTTTAAAATCATTTTTCTGGCCAGAAATTTTTTTTTTAGATGTTAAAGTTCGCCTTCCCATTGAAGTCTATGGGGTTCGCGAACCGCTCGCGAACCGCTCGCATTTTTGCGCAAGTTCGCGAATATGTTCGCGAACTTTTTTTCCGACGTTCGCTACATCCCTAATGCTGGGTTTTCATTTGGAGGGGTTGAACTTGATGGACTTTGTCTTTTTTCAACCCAATTTAACTATGTAACTAACTATGTAACTATCATTTTGTAGTTATCATTAGGATTCTGTCTGTTTTTGCCCTCACCATTTACTTGACATGAAGAATGCAATTAGAATGTGGAATATGCCACAGTATAAAACTTTGGGTGACATGATTTATATATGCTATCTTCATCTCTAATTTGGTACAAAGTGAGTGCATAAATACACTTCTTATTGTGGAATTGTACCCAAATTTCTAGGAGCTCCAACAAGTTAGTTGATTTCCTACGGACATGTGTGTGAATTTCTCAGCCAGATCCAGTGCCAGATTCTCTAGAAAATACAGGAGTTTTTACTCTCTCTTTATAGAATTGACCTTAATGTGAGCTTTAATGTAATAGGGACTTGACAGTGTAAATTCCACTGCGGCGAGAATTCATGTTAGTGATAAATAATATCATGGCACAACATTTTGCTACAGTGTTGGGTTTTTTTTGCGGTAATTTTTTAATGTTTTGCTAATCCTTACAAGTTATATCTGTCCAACGTATTTAAAGAGATGGGATTTTCTATATATACTGTAGGTATTGGCTCTTTTTCCCCATGTTGCCCTGTGCAGTTGAATTGTTTTTCATTTTTATTTGATTCCTGCTTCAACTTCTTCACCTACTATTAGAGGGTTACTAATCAACATTCGTATTTTTTCCCACAATTACATTTTTGTTGTGTTAAAATTCATGAATGAGAATATATATATATATATATATATATATATATTAATTTAAAAAAATGTGAAAAACTTCGGCGTCTGAAAGTCAAATAGAAGTCAATGGAAACTGTCCTATTTGTAGGTTATGGAGTGCTCATCAACCCTTCTGGTATACACTATTGTTATGGGTGTCAGGTGCTTAATCTGAATAACCTCCTCCTGCCCAACAGGTCCCGCATCCAATGTAGAAATGAACCAGTAGCACACTGTTTGAAGTGAAATAAGTGAATTTGTTGTTTATTTAGCCCATGTACACATTTTGGGTCCCACTTGACCCCTTATCAAGGCTTGATTAAGGGCCCAGTGGGGCCTGAAACGTTGGCCTTAATTTGTATGTACTGTTCATGGGCTAAATAAACAACAAATCCACTTATTTCACTTCAAAGGATAAAAGGCTCAAGTTACACAGCAGATAGCAGTTAAGCTGTGTAGAACATAATGTTATCTGTTATCCACTATTTAACCTGTGCCATATAGCCTTTTTTCAATTGCTACTAAGCAGCTTCTTTATATGAACTATAGTAGTGTTTCTGAAGCAAACAGATCAGTTTTACCAGTGCAGGGCAACACTACATGATATTTTCATTACTTTGAAACACTTTCACTTTTTGTTGTTACTGTTCCTTTAAAGAGCACCTGTAGGGTAAAAATGTTATCCCCAACCAAAGGTGCAGGCTCTATTAGCTCGAATCTTTGGTTGGGGACAACATTTTTACCCAACGGGTGCCCTTTAAGTATTTTCTTTTTAGAAGATCTTATTTTACATGAATGAAATTTAGTAAGATTGTAAGGACATTTGAGTGATAATTCCTATGCCCCTTATGAAATTAATTCCAGACACCATGGGTAATCTTTATAAGTAGCAGATGTAATTTTTTTTATGAAACTGAGCTTTGGTAATACTGTGGGATTTACTTAATTAAAAAGTTTGACAGTACTGCATTGTTACACTTGAACTTACCTTGTTTTAAGCAATTGTCATGTCAGTATCCCTCTAATTCTTATACAGTACGTTCGTCATTCTTGTAATTATTGGAATGGCATTGGCTTTTACTAATTGGGGAAATGGTTTTCTTTTTTTTATTAACCTTCTTGCTAGATATCAATGCTATTATAGTGGACTGATTAAAGAAGTTTTAATTGACATTTATTATATCTATGTGAATACCCCATGGATTTGAAAAACAGTACAGTTTCATTATTAATTGTCTTTGTGCCTAACCAGTGAATTTCACTGTAATTACTTTGGGCTGTGGTTTAGTAAAAAACAAAAATATCCCACATGAAAAAAGAATTATATAGTTGACATAAAAATGTATAATATAGGTTAACATTAGATGGGGCAGGCATTATATATATATATATATATATATATATATATATATATATATATATATATATATATATATATATATATATATATATATATATATATATATATATATATCATATAACAAATATAGATAGTATAAATATAGATAGTATAGGAAGTTATTTGGAGTTCCATGACCAAATAAAAGCATAAGGCAAAGGTGACTTCTAATAACCTCATATTTTACAACAAGAGGAACTTTTTTTTTATAATACACAAGTTCCAGTGAGTCGTGTGTAGGAAAGTACTGAAAAATCCTTGCACTTTTCCCTCTGCAGTAGTTCCCCGTAAGGCAGCTGGCACAAAGCCTGTGTCTTTGTGCTGTAACCCATTATCTAGCAACCAGCTACAAAGTGATCTCAGATATGTCATTCAGGGAAGGGCAGGCAGGAAAAGGAAGCAGCAGGGCCTGGCAGAGAGCAGTCTGGCAGAGAGAACCATGCGGTGGACACTGAGAGAAATAAGGAACTGCTGGTGGGCCCAGAGAGAGGAAAAGTCCCACCAAAAGCAGACATTCGGATCAGGCTGGCACAGGGACGCCAGATACTGTGTGTGGAGTGACAGAGAGTGTGAAACAAAAATCAGATTGGAGAACCCAGCATCAGCAGGGAATTTCCATCTGAATGTCCAAAGGGGCTGGTAGTCACATTGCAGGCCAGCAAGTGCTGGACTCGCCTGAAAGATCAGTATGAATCATGCAGAGAGACTTTGGAGTGGGTATCCTGTTTAAAGGGACATCACCCTAAAGGAGTGCTTGAGGATTCAAAGACTGTGTTGTGGAAACACATTAAAGGACTTTGCCTTCCTTTAGTTATCAGAAAGTAAGTGCAAGCGAGTTAGATAGTGAGGCCCTATTGCCACCTGTTAGGAATGCTGTTTGTACGAGCTGCCCTTTACATTTATTTTAGATAAACAGTTATTCTGTTTAACAAATACTGTGTGTGTTTTATTGCTGTGTTCCTAGTGGGGCCACCGTAAGTGCATTCCCGGGTCCCCTTAAGTACGAGGTACCCAGTCTCTTCCGATACCACTGCGGAGTGTCTCAGGTTTGCCCCCTGCCATCAGGGCGGATGGCAGGGGACAATTACAAACAATGTGAAACCATCAAGTAACAATACAATCTAAATGTGTTAAACATCAATATATTTATACAATTTTAATAGCAATAACATTGAAAAGTGTAAATGAAGCATATCACTAGAGGCCCTTCCATCATAAATATCAATGCCCTCTAGCTGCAAGAACTCCTGGATTAGAGGATATTGCCTCCTACAGGGCTCAGTGGGTGACCTACTATCACATGGCTGCTTTAACCTTAAGACTACCATCCTTTAACTGAAGGTTTTTTAACTAAGACTCTGTCCACACAATTGACACCCACCTTAGTGGTTAAACCATTCCACCAAATTACCTCTTCTAACCAAACCAATTCCCCCTGGCAGACTGACCTACCAATAAAGGTATTCTAAAATTTGCCTGACACCTCCCAACTGGATAACTGATCACTAATGTACCCCAGCCCTCATGGCTACATAAGTGACAACTATCAACATAACAAACTAAAATAACAACCCAAACCCCCCAAACTAGGCAAGGTGGATAGGGAACTTTATTTTTGCTACCTTCCTTGCTCCTAACCTCAACCTATGGGAGATCAGGGAAATGAATATGACTTGGAAGCTGGTAGGACCTAGGACAAGTTTGTATTTTACAAATAAGATGCTATTATCCCCTGCAACCATTCTCCATAGAGACTGTCAAGGAGAGCCAAGAGGAAGGTGCAACTGCCAAGAGAAGAGGTATCAGATGTACAATAAACACCATCATATCAGGACTAACTACTCTGTCCTCTTTGTCCCACTAATAATGGCTCTAATCCTAAAGTAAAAAAGTAGGTTTTACACCTTTTCCATGAAAGTCAACCCCATTTAAATCAATCCTCATGTCACCTTAAAGATGTATTTTGCCAGTTTTTGTATACAATGCCTTAGCCATACAGAATAAATATTTATGATACTAAGTTTGCCTTCTGCATAGCAAAGATTAATGCAATGTTTTTAATTTTATGTTCAAATGAAATCAATGAATAGTAAAATAAAATAAAATGTAAGAAAATCTAAAGCCGAAAGCTTTCACTTAGATGCTACTGTTCATGTCAGATGTGAAACCAAATGGAGTTTGTAGCTTTTCTACAATAAAGGTCTTGTCTGGCATAATAACAGTAATCTGTCATTGTTAATATTTTTACGTTTGACACTTTCACAACTGCTTGATAAATGTTGCTTAAGTGCCAAGTTCCAGTGCATATGTTATATATTCATATAGAAAAATGTTAGTCTGAAACAAATGTTTCTCAAAACACATGGGCGTTATGTACAGTACATTTTGATGAGAACAAATTCAAACATTGCCTTCTTAACCAGCATATTTTTAAAGTTTGATAATGACCCCCCTTGTCACTACAATGAATTTGCTTTGAACTTGTAGATCTTTGTTTTGTGCCTTTCTCACTTTTATTTCTATTGCTTTAAAACTTCATTTTTTATTATTTTTATCGTACAATTTTTATATTGAGATACTATTACTATTCTAATTATAATAGAAAAGTGCAGGCCATAGCATGACTCAAAAGAAATGGTAAAAATTGAGGTTTTAATGCAACTTGACCTTAACACTCAAACCCCATATGCAGTAAAAGGCACAAAGTTGGACTAGGTGCCCTAACCCATTCGAACCAATAAGAAGTTTGCTTTTAGTAAATCAAAATAATAAAGGAAGGAGAACTCCAGCAGAATCTCTACAAAACTTTTATTCCAGGTTGTGGTTCCAGGGGGTTATTTATCAAGGTCCAAATTTATCTCAATATCAGCTGCTATAAACTCTGATTTAAGCTGCTCTGGTTTTTAATGCTTATTTATTATTACATTTTCCCCAAAATTATCTTTACGGGAAAAGCTCAGATTTTCATGATTTTTTCGTGAATTTTCCCTGAAAACTCTGAAATTTTTGGAGTTTTCATCCGAAAGCTCCTAAAACATCGTGAAATTGCCCGAAACTCCCAAAAAAAACATAAATCAATGGGACTGTTCCCATTGACTTTTATGCAACCTCGACAGGTTTGAGATGCCGTGTTTTTATATTCGGGCTTTTTAGCCCTCGCGGTTTAATACATTTCCAAAAAATCTGTGATTTTTTTAAAAGCCTATTATAACACAAAACAGCACAAATTCTGGTATTCGGAGTTTAGTAACCTTGGACTTCAATTATATGATGTTTGCTTTTAAACAGGTGAATAGTAAATACTACCTGCTGCTTGGTTTCTATGAGTTAAAACAGGCCCAAACACAGGCCCGGGGGCCAAATGTGGCCCATTTTCAAATTTACACCGGCCCTTAGCTTCCATCATGAAATTAATAATAATGTGGCCGCAAGCACAGTGCAATCAGGAATCGCCTAACTGTAGCAGTAATATTTGGGCACATTAGTGAAATGATCCGCAACTTGGTCTATATTGCTGCCTGTGTGCTGAAGGTTTTAGCAATAGACACGTACTGGCAAATAGTGACGCACCACTTCACATACTTCTTTAGGGCTGAAGGTGTCAATAGACGTACTGAGGTGCCAGTACTGAAAACTGAAGAAGTGCCAGTCTATTGCTAACACCTTCAGCACACAGGCAGCAGTATAGACCAAGTGGCAAAACCCATGAATGGTCCAGCGGAAAGGTAATGAATTATTGTAGGAGCATGTGAAATTTTATCAATTTTATCATACCCCGTGCAAGGGGATTGGTGACTGTACTTACTCATCCAAGGCATACAATACCAGCACAGTAACTACAGCGGAGTAATCAGTTATATCATCTTTGTGATACAGTTCAGAACAACACCTCCATGAATGATATTATTCATTTATTTTACCCATTCGCCAGGACATTTTCTAATAGGTGTGGTGGTACATACTCTTATTACAAAACACTTCAGATTAAATGTGGGAGAGGGTTAATGGTTGATGATGGGTTTCCCCTTTTTTCCACTTTAGAATCGGTTCCAGATGAATGGAATGCACTGAGCACAGTGAAAAGCCCTTAGATATAAATGTCACATTAGCATGGCTAAATCAAGAGAATAAATTAAAAAACACCTTTTTTTTATCTTGTGTTTCTAGCTATGCTAGTTGCTCTATACATTTCTCCAAAAAGCAAGCACCCGTTGGTACCCTTGGAAGCCCATTATCGATCATTCCGGATTAGTTGATTGCTCTCCACTATATGCAATTGTGTTTTTCAATCTATAAAGCCTTTTGGGTAGTCTCAAGACAATGTGTATGTCACAATCAGCAATGCCATCCTACAACAACCCACAACAGCCACAAATGCTCACACATCTTAATTTTTCACTTTTATATATTCTATTCTAATCACAGAGTTTGATGATATTAAGTACAACGACCTGTAATTTAATGTTGCACTCTAGAAGGCTTATTTACTAATGCAACATTGCAGTGTTTTATTACATATAAATGTACGTTTAAAATGCTCAGTGTTTTTCCCACTGGAGGTTGGGATGCAGAATATTTTAAGGGGTTTGTAAAATCTGTTGTGTTTTTCAGAGTGTTATCTGACTACATTTTTTCTTTGTCCCTTTGTACTCGTAGTGTTAAGTTGGACAGTAGAAATAGTGCGAATAATTTACTTCCCTGTCTGGGTCACTGGCTATATCCAATATCATACAGTTATGGGATCCATTTTCCAGAAAGTTTCAGATTATGGGAAGGCCATCTCTCATAGACTCTATTTTAATTAAAAAATTCAGGTCTTTAAGCATTTAATATTTCACTGTAATAATAAAACAGTACTTGTACTTGAGCCTAACTAAAATATGATGATTCATTATTTCATGATAGCAGAACTGTGAATGCTCATTTCTAGGGGAATACTGCCGAACATTTTCCCTACCCGGAAATGACGTAGGTGGAGGTGATCTCATGTGCATGCGTCGACCTGTCGAGGTTGCATAAAAGTCAATGGGAACAGTCCCATTGGTTTTTGGTTGTGTCAGGGGTTTCGGGCAATTTCACGATGTTTTCAGAGCTTTCGGTGAAAACTCAGAAAAATTCGGGAAATTCACCAAAAAATTTTGAAAATCTGAGCTTTTCCCGCAAAGTTAATTTTCGGAAAAATGTAATAATAAATAAGTGTTAAAAATCTGAGAGGCTTAGATCAGAGTTTGTAGCAGCCGATATTGAGATAAATTCGGACCTTGATAAATAAACCCCTTAATAATGTTTATTTTATAAACATATAACACCATATGTATATGTAAATGCAAGTTTTGATTGGGCATCAGTCACTGAATTAGTGCATGTGCCCTGCACACGCAGCATTTACCCACTTGGATCCACAATCTGATCCATCTGCCTTATCTGCCTTATACAGAATATCGGGGCAAATTCACTAAAGGACGAAGTGCCTAACGCTAGGGTTTATTCGCTAGCGTAGCGCATTTTTGTTAATTTGCCGATTCACTAAGGGACGCTGCCATAAATTCGCTAGTGTTACTTTGCAGGCCTGGTGAATTTGCGCAACGGACGTAACTATGCAAATTCACTGACGCGCGCATTTTTCTGCACGTTACCTTTTACCCCAGACTTCCTTTGCCACCTCAGACCACGTGAAGTGCAATAGAGTAGATAGGGATTGCTTCAAAAAAAGTTAAAACATTTTCTAAGTCTCAAAAAACGCTGGCGTTTATTCTTATTTTATGGGTGATAGGAAGATCGAAAAAATTTTTGGGGCTACCTTCCTTCCCTCCTACATTTCGTAACTCATGGCACCTTAACTATACAGTGGGCACATGTGTAAGGCAAAATAACAATTTTATTTGCTGTTTTGAAGGTTTCCCAGGCTTGTGTAGTGATGTTACATATACCTCCATTGTAACTTCAATTTGGTGCCGTATGCAAATTAAGCATCGCTAGCGTAACTTCACTTTGCTTGGCGAATTAACGCTAGTGCAACTTCGCAACCTTACGCTTCCCCTGAGCGCAACTTCAGATTTTAGTGAATTTGCGTAGTGCTGGTGAAAATACGCCTGGCGAAGTACGGTGAAGAGGACGCTGAATTTGTCCCATAGTGACTTGCTGGCCACATAAAACCATATATGTGATTGCTGTATCCTGAAAGTGATATAATTGAAAATCGGATTTGGTAAAAAGGAAAGGAATGAATGAGTCTTCTCTAAAAAGCATAAAACTAAAACTAATATTTCAATTATATCCTGTTTAAACAAAAAGTGATCTGATTGCTCTTCCAAGAAAACAGACATAAATATTGTTTAAAAAAAAAACAAGTATTTTGGTAGAAATGCAATAGAATATCCTGTGATCTGGGTTCATAGTGGACTCTATGGCTTATGAATTAAGTATTTGTTTACCTATACCTCTGGCACTCAACACTAAAGAGTAAAAAGTGCATGCAAGTCCCAATACCATTTCCATTATCAAATGCTATACTACCAGCATTGTTGATGTGATTTTCTTCTCTTCTAGTTGCCATTAGCAACTGAAAGCATGCTGGTACTAAAGCAGTTTATACAGTAAGCAAGCTTCCATATTATATAGAATAAATGAAATATAAAATGCAATTTTAGACATTGGTGTAGGGAGGAGGGTTTAAGTTTTTTGAAGAACTGATTTCTCAGTCGGCTACAGGCTCTTTGCTAGGGATGGGCTGCACCTCAATGATGATGGTGCAGCTGTTTTGGGAGAGAAGATGGCTAGACGGATGGAGGAGATTTTAAACTAGGCATGGGGGGTTGGGTTCAGTAAAACATTCAGTGGAAAACAGGTTAAATGAGATAGTGGGCAAAGAAAGTGAAAATGGGGGAGGAGATTTAGCTGGGGTTACTGTTAAGGATAGGGAGGACCACATGTCATATGTTCAATATGGTACCAGTATTAAATGTATGTTTGCAAATGCAAAGAGTCTGACTGGTAAAATGGGAGAGCCGGAGGTGCTGGTGCTGGAGGTAAAATATGATGTGATTGGTGTGGCCGAAACATGGCTGAATGAGTCGCATGACTGGGCAGTTAATATCAGTGGCTATACTTTGTTTCAGAGGGACAGAGGCAATAGAAAAGGAGGAGGGGTATATCTGTTTGTTAGGCAGGATTTAAAAGCTTATATAAAGGAGGAGGTTATGTTGTAAAATGAGAGGGCAGAAGACTTATGGGTGGAGTTCTTCAGAATTGTAAAGAGTCCAGCAAATTAATTGTAGGCATATGCTATAGACCCCCTAATGTAAGTGAGGAGAAGGAGGCTAAGCTCCTGATGCAATTGGAAAAGGCTGCTAGTATGGGTAAAGTAATGATAATGGGGGATTTTAATTACCCAGATATTAACTGGAGCAACAGTTCTGCCAGATCAGTTAATGGGAACAAGTTTATAAACTTGTTGCATGATAATTTTATGGCACAAGTTGTTGAGCAGCCTACCAGAAAAAATGCTATTCTGGATCTAGTGATCTCAAATGACCCAGAACTGATAGCAAATGTGCAAGTCATTGAACCCCTGGGTAATAGTGACCATAATGTTATATCATGGGGAGGCCCCTTTACTAAGGATCGAATATTGAGGGTTAATTAACCCTCGATATTTGACCAGCGAAGTAAAATCCTTCGACTTTGAATATCGAAGTCGAAGGATTTAGCGCAAATACTTCCTTCGAACGATTCAAAGGATTTTAATCAATCGAACGATTTTCCTTCAATCAGAAATTGCGTAGAAAGCTTGTGGGGAAGGTCCCCAAAGGCTAACATTGGTGCCCGGTAGGTTTTAAGTCGTGAAGTAGGTAGTCGAAGTTTTTTTTTAAAGAGACAGTATTTCGACTATCGAATGGTCGCATAGTCGACCGATTTTTTGTTCGAATCGTTCGATTTGAAGTCGTAGTCCAAGGTCGAAGTAGCATATTCGATGGTCAAATTACCCAAAAAAAGTTTGAAATTCAAAGTTTTTTTACTTCGAATCCTTCAATCGAGCTAAGTAAATGTGACCCTTAATCTCTGGTGTAAAAAACAAATATATACTGGGGCAACAAAAACCATGAATTTTGGAAAAGCTAATTTTAGTTTCTTGAGGGCTGCCCTACAGAGGATTGATTGGGGCATTAAGTTTTCAGCTAAAAACCAGAACAGAAATGGTTGTCATTTAAAATGATATTAAATCATTTCTGTTCTCAATTTATTCAATTAAGGAGTAAATGTAGAAGCTCTAAGAATCATCCTATGTGTCTTAATAAAGAAGTAAAGAAGTTAATAGGAAAGAAGAGAAAGGCATTTAAAAACTACAAATCTGTTGGGACAGAAGCTTTATTTAATGAATATAAACACTGTAATAAATGTTGTAAATCAGCAAATCTGGAAGGCTAAGAAAAGAAATGAAGAGTTAATTGCGATGGAGGTGAAAACTAACCCTAAAAAGTTTTTCAATATATTAATAGTAAAAAGATGCAGGTTGAGAGTGTTGCTCTATTAAATAATGGTACCAGTATGGTTGTAACAGATACAGAAAAGGCAAATGTGCTAAATCAGTTCTTTTCTTCAGTGTATACAATAGAGGAGTCTGAGTTCCCAGGCTCACTTTATGGCTGCACTGATGGCTTAGCTCAATCTAGTCAGTGACTGACTCAGGATATGATTCATAAAGCTTTAATAAAAATTAATGTAAACAAGGCTCCAGGGCCTGATGGCATACACCCCCCGGGTTCTAAGAGAGCTTAGTTCAGTTTTAGACCAGCCCCTATTTCTGATTTTCTCAGATTCGTTTTCATCTGGTATGGTGCCTATGGATTGGAGAAAAGATGATGTTATTCCAATATTTAAAATGGGATTACGATCTCAGCCTGGCAATTATAGGCCAGTAAATTTGACATCATCATCATTTATTTATATAGCGCTGTCAAGATACGCAGTGCTTTACTGCAGTTATAGCAAACAGGGAATAAATGGTGGATAACAGACAAGGATTACAGAGTACAATAGGGTTAGAAAGACCTAGAGATTAGAGTTTACAAACTAAAAGGTTAGGGTACAATTGAGACATTAGGATTGTATAAACACTTCTATAAAGACATCTGTGGTGGGCAAATTATTTGAAGGCTTGTTAAGAGATCACATTCAAAATTTTGTTCTAGTGAATGGCATTATGAGCAGCAATCAGCATGACTTTATGAAGGATAGGACATGTTAGACAAATTTGATTACTTTTTATGATGAGGTAAGTAAGATACTGGACAGTGGGGGGGCAGTAGATGTGATCTATTTGGATTTTGCCAAAGCGTTAGATACAGTGCCCCACAAACGACTGCTTTCTAAACTAAGGTCTGTTGGGCTTAATGAAGTCATTTGCACATGGATAGAAAACTGGCTACAGGATCGGGTACAGAGGGTGGTTGTTAATGGTACATTCTCTACTTGGAGTAAGATTCTTAGTGGGGTCCCTCAGGGCTCGGTATTGGGTCCACTTTTATTTAACTTGTTTATTAATGACTTAGGAGAGGGTGTTGTCAGTAGTGTATCAGTGTTTGCAGATGACACAAAACTATCCAGCCCAATTAATTCCATCCAGGATGTGGCACTTGCAACATGATCTTGACAAACTGCAATCTGGGCAGCTAAGTGGCAAATGAGATTCAGTGTTGATAAATGTAAAGTCATGCACCTGGGATGTAAGAATATCCAAGCCACTTATACCCTTAATGGGACTGCACTAGGCAAATCCATTATGGAAAAGGACCTTGGAGTCCTTGTAGATGATAAACTTGGCAGTAGCAAGCAATGCCAGTCAGCAGCATCAAGGGCAAATAAGGTCTTGAGCTGTATTAAAAGGGGCATAGAGTCAAGGGAGGAGGGGGTCATTCTTGCACTGTATAGAGCACTTGTAAGGCCCCAACTAGAATATGCCGTACAGTTTTGGTCTCCATCACTCAAACAGGACATTATTGTATTAGAGAGGGTACAGAGAAGGGCAACTAAGCTGGTAAAATTTATGGAAAAACTTTATGGAAAAGCTATGAGCCAAGACTGCCCAAATTGGGGATGTTCACACTGGAGAAGAGGCACTTAAGGGGAGATGTGATAACTATGTAAACATATTTAATATGTTTAATGCTTTATTTACCAGTAGGTCCTTCCAGCTGACATGTGGTCATCCATTCCGATTAGAAGAAAGGAGGTTCCGCCTAAATATTCGGAAGGGGTTTTTTACAGTGAGAGCTGTGAAGATGTGGAATTCTCTCCCTGAATCAGTGGTACAGGCTGATACATTAGATAGCTTTAAGAAGGGGCTGGATTGCTTTTTAGCAAGTGAGGGAATACAGGGTTATGGGAGATAGCTCATAGTACAAGTTGATCCAGGGACTAGTCCGATTGCCATTTTGGATTCAGGAAGGAATATTTTCCCCCTCTGAGGCAAATTGGAGAAGCTTCAGATGGGATTTTTTTGCCTTCCTCTGGATCAATTAGCAGTTAGGCAGATTAAAAAATAAAACTTGATGGACGTGTGTCTTTTTTCAACCTTACTTACTATGTTACTATGTTACTATGTTAATCAAATATATCCATTTATTAAGTTATACATTCACTTAATTATTGCATTTAGCTAAAGAGTGTGCGATTACTAAGCTGGTTGCTCCTCTTGTCATTTCTAATTTCATGAACAGTGTGGTTACCTGGCATCTCCAGCAACCTTGTGAGTACACATGAGATATTAACTTTGTTTCACTAGAAAGATAGAAAGGGCAACTGTACCCTGGTGTAGGCTTTGTGTGCAAGTATTGCACCTTCTCTGATTCTGGAGTTTTTTGCTTTACTCACTTGAAGCACATCAGAGTTGATGGCTTGTGCCTGGCTATAACAAACTTTCCCTTGTTTGTTATAGTTAAACATGAGCAGTGACCAGCTCCTTGTTGTAGCTCCCACCCTTCCCAGCTATAGTCAGGTGATCCCACTAATGTCTAATAAAAGGGCAGGCAAGTTTGGGAGTTTTACTTTGAAAGCAGCTAGTAAGTTGCAGGTAAACTTAGTCCCTTTGTAAAATGTATAATTAAGCAATTGAATTCTTAATGAATCAGGTAAAAATTGAGCATAGGATTGGCGAGATATGGGATGACTTTGACGTCGTTGGCCAGCTTAAATATATTGCAATATATGGACAAACAATCCCTGTTTTGTTTAAAGGGTAAGGCATTTTTCAGTAGCAGTATGCACAAAATGTCTCTGTCTTAAATATATTGATAATGGGTTGAGTGCAGAGGACCTCTTGCATTTGTGCCTGGCTATAGAAGATTGGTGCCGGAATAAATTGGTTCAGAACTATACAGGTACAGGTACAATATATACATATACAGGTACAATATTATGGACGTCTATATGCCTTGGACTTTTGTTAAGTGTTATAAAAATTTTAATCCTCACATTACTGGTTATGTACAGATAACACACTTTTTGTGAACATAGCCTTACTCGGAGTCTTCATGGGAACCCATTATATTTTTTTCCACTGTGTTAAATTTTAGAAACCTCCATTGGAGGAGGAAATTGACTTCTATGATACTAGAAGGTGGTAATTGAATTATTGCAAAACATTAGTTAGAACCGAAACAGAGATCTTCCAATGCTGAAGAATAAAATGCATTTAGACAATATTCCCAGCTTCTATGGAAGTTATTTAGCATATTTATTTAACCCAGTGCACATAGCATTCTATTAATTTTAATGAACAAATGGGTGTGGTTGCATGTGCCAAAAACATCAATATGTGTGTGCTACTGGAAAGAGTTAGGCATGTCAGAAAGCATGTGATCCTGTTTTTGTGTGGCGTTTCTAGGTTGTTAAATTCCCCAGGAGGTAAACATTTGGCCACCCTAAGTTCCCTAAAGGTTAAATATCTATATAACAGTAATGGCCCAGGCCTTCAGATGCACTGCACATGCTCAGTGTGCTCTGGGCTGCTGATTAGAGGTTAAAGAAATTCCATCATGATTTTTATGACGTACTTTTATTTCTAGATTACACTGTTTACATTGCAAATAATGCACTTTAGTATTTAAAATTGCATTCATGAACCAACAAATGTATTTTTTAGTTTTACTATTGGTAGCCTGATCTCTGATCTTGTGCTGTCAGAAGGAGCAAACACTTCACAATGGAACTACTTTCAGATAAGCTATTGTTTCTCTTACTCAATGTAACTGGTGGAGTTGTGGAGTGCTTTTTCATATGTACTACTAGTTGGGCATGGGATCATTTAGCATTGCAGGTGTCAGGGAGTCATTATCGTGGTACTTTCCCATTGTTCTGTTGATCAACTTCTGGGGGGGGGGGCGTGATATCTCTCCAACTTGCAATGCAGCAGTAAAAAGTGACTGAAGTTTATCAGAGCACAATAACATGACTGGGGCACCTGGGAATCAACTACTACAGGACTGGTTATTATATTCTGATACAGAAAGAACTATTTTCGGAACTTCCATGTAATAGAATATTAATTAATTTCTAATTAAGTTTTTTAAAATTAAATTTTGTATTGAATATATTCAGTATATTGTGAGTCAGTCTCAAAGCTCAGGTTAGTGACAGCAGCACAGAGCGGATACAGTGAATCAGCAGAAAAGGAGATCGGGAAGCTACTTGGGACATCTTTGAAGGCACAGATCTTTACTGTTAAAGGCAGTGTCAGACTGGTCCAGATATCAGGAAAACTCCCGGTGGGCCCAGGCGTCAGTGGGCCCTTTTGCTTCTAACCATTTAGCCTATTTCCTAGTAATTCCCTATTTATTTATGGGATAAATGCTTAGGGGCAGATGTATTAAGGGACGAATATCGAGGGTTAATTAATCCTCGATATTCGACTGGCGAATTAAAATCCTTCGACTTCCAATATCGAAGTTGAAGGATTTTGCACAATTCGTTCGAATAATCGTTCGATCAAACGATTAAATCCTTCGAACCGAACGATTCGAAGGATTTTAATCCATCGATCGAACGAAATTCCTTTGATCAGAAAATTGTTAGGAAGCCTAAGGGGACCTTCCCCATAGGCTAACATTGATGTTCGGTAGGTTTAAGGTGGCAAAGTACTTGGTCAAAGTTTTAAAGAGACAGTACTTTGTCTATCGAATGGTCGAATAGTTAAATGATTTTTAGTTCGAATACTTCGATTCAAAGTCGAAGTCGTAGTCGTAGTCGAAGGTCTAAGTAGCCAATTCGATGGTCGAAGTAGCCAAAAAAATACTTTGAAATTCAAAGTATTTTTTATTCTATTCCTTCACTCGAACTTGTGAATGGGCCCATTAATAATGGAAGAATATAGTAAGTAGATATAAAAGACTAGGAGAATAAAGAGATTGAGTGAGGAAAGGAGGAATAATAGTTTGAAATAATAGTTTGAAAATTGTTTTCTGGTTGGCCCTCTGTCTAAGGTTTTCTGGTGGGTCCCTGGCATCCCAGTCCGACACTGGCTCAAGGCCTGTGGTTGCCTTTGGCTGGTACAAACCCCAAAACATGATGTGCAGCATTTCTAGTCTACTTCTTTGTAAAGCTTTAGTTCTCCTTTAAGTCAACATAGATTATTCTAAATAACTATGAACAGCTGATTATGGAATGACTTGAAAGCAGGATTGAAAGTGAAAGTTTGGTAAGTGCGCTATAATATATGTGAACATTTTGCTTGTAAATGTATTTTGTAATTGTGTCATTGTCATTTGTCATTAACGGAGTATACATGCATATTGTGTCAGTGTATACCAGCAGTCCATACATCTAGGATGCTACTCTAGTCATCATTATTTTGACGTGTTTGTATGTAACAAGCTGCTAAATGCAAGCAAGCCCCCACAAGTATAATTATGGCTTTCACCAAGGCACAATCGAGTGATTAAATTGGGTGCAAATGTAGTGGTGTCATTTGGGTGCTGTGGGGGCCACTGTAAACAGTCCCTCCTCCCCACGCCACCCTCCTGGCCTGCTCGCACCGCACCACCTGTCCCCCACTGCACATTGATATTTAAAAGGAATAAGCGGGATTAGCAGACCCAATGGTCCAGGCCCCCATGGGGCTGCCCCCATAACCATGGGGACTGTTGCATGGGTAGTCACTCCATTTTAACTAGGGGTTATGCTAGGTGAACAGGATTAAAAGTTATACTATTAAACAAGCTTCTCTAAAGACTGTTACACTGTGTGTAAATATTTAAGAGATATGATAGAATTGCTGGGTGAAAAAATATATATATGATGGATTAAAGGGGTGGAAGATTTAAGTTATGGGTAGAGTGTCAAGGTTGGGTTGCTGGAAAAAATGCTTGAGAGGGGACATGATTATTATTTAAAAATATTTTTTTTTCCCATAAAAAGGATCACCTTTTAGATATTGGTATATATAGTTTATGTGAGTATATGAAGGGGTTAGTGCGATTGTGTGTATGTATGAATGCTTGGTTTCATTTGAAGGGGTTGAACTTGATTGACTTTGGTCTTTTTTCAACCCAACTTAACTACATAACAGCACAAAGCTTCACATTTTTTGCTTAATTTTTTTTTTTCAATTATCATATTTTCTAATAATCCGGACCATCTGAATTATTCATGAAATATGTTTTGCACAGTTGTTATTTTTTCACATTAACAACTGTTAAAAATGTCTTCTGCATGGATGCGTGCCGCTGAATGCTGAATGTCAAGAATAATGATGTGCTTGTGCTATAATCTTTATTGAGAATAGTTTAATATGCTGCAGATTTATCAGAATATTTGTGTTAGTTGGAGATTAAACAAAATCTAATTATGTTGTTTTGCTTAATTTCACACAAAATGGTTAGATAATAACTCTAAAACCCAGCATATACATTTATTGCACACTCTATAAACTGCATTAGGATCTCTGACAACAAACATAACCTAACTTAATATTCCTTAATAAACCTATGCTTTAGTATATTTTACTTCAGCTTTAAAATGCTGTAAATTGTTATTTTACATACTTTATGATCATAGGCCATTTGTTTAGTTCAGAATTAAATGCAAACATCACACGTTATCAGTTCAATTATAGTATTTATGATATTATTGCAACAATAAAGAGTATACAAGTCACTTAAGCATGGTTTCCTCGAAAAACAAATCAGTTTATGTGTGAAACATTTACCATAGCGTATTGTATGGAATTCTAGTTTCTTTTTTATCACCATTGAACCTCAGGTAAAGTGTATTTACAATCTACAATTTTGCTGTTCCATCTTAAATCATGGAACAATCACTGAGTTTGTGCAGAAGTCGACAACATTTTTAGATCAGGTGCAGGGGTGGAGGAAGTCTAGTCATAATTGGTCATGGCCAGGTGTTGCCTTAAGTGTAGAGTTTTATCAATGTAGAATGTTGTGTGGTACAGTATGCAACTGGAATGGATAATGTGCTCTGCTTTCAGATAGAACAAGTGCAGCTTGGAAAGTTTGCTGAATTCTAACATCGAGACATTTGGAATGGATAATACCAGGGCAGGGACCCAGTATATGAATATGGGCCTACATGCACATCTCTATGGATCCAAGTATTTAAATTAGGCAAGGGCAATGTGCGAGTTGAAGCAGTGTATACAACAGGAGTAGAATGGGGTCATGATGATGAAGTGAGGGTGGCTCATAACATAATTTTTAAAAGATCCCCACCGTTACAAAGAGATTTGTAGCTGTAACTGAATGCAGTATACTGTATCTCTGGTTGTTACATTGTCGGCACTCAGTATTGCTTCTGAAACGATGTTAAAATCCAACTGATGACCAGACCTGGAGGAGAACTTTTCCAAAAATTCAGGTAAGCCTTTGTGCTGAAAAAAATTATGCAATATCACAAAATATAATTTACTAAAAACATGGACAAAATAATAAGCATGAAAAAAAAACCAACAAAGATGGCTGTAGACTTGAAGGACATACGTTAAATGTTTCTTTGTTTTTAGTTTTTTTAATCTGTTTTAATTTACACTATAATGCTATAAAGTATGTTGACAGAAATTATACGTTGTCCTTTTTAACAATTACAGGGATTCTGTCATGATTTCTATGGTGTTGTTTTTATTTCTAAATTACACTGTTTACATTGCAATTAATTAATTTTACGATATATAATGTTATTCCTGAGCCAACAAGTGTACTTTTTTAGCTGTAATATTGGTGGGTGTGTAGGCCGCCATCTCAGATCTTTTTCCTGATCACGTGCTTTCAGAAAGAACCAATACTTCATGATGGAACTGCTTTTTAGACATGCTATTGTTTCTCCTACTCAATATAATGGAAGGAGTCACATTGGGACTTACCTAATTACAGTACATAGTTACACAGTTATATATTTAAATCAGGTTGAACAAATAACATCAAGTTCAAAGTTCAATCCTTCCAATTGAAACCCAGTGTCCATACATACACACAATCACACCTACCCCTCCATACACTCACGTAAACTATATATACCAATATAATCACTTAGATATTTACTAATTGTAGATGTTAGTATCAAAATAGCTTATGGATATTATGCTTGTCCAAGAAATCATCCAAGTTCTTCTTAAAACCATTAACTGAATCAGTCATCACAATATCATCTGGCAGTGCATTCCACAACCTCGCTGTCCTTACTTTGAAGAACCACTTACGCTGCTTAAAATGAAAGTTAATTTCCTCTAATCTAAAAGGGTGGCCTCTGGTACGGTGATCCTCTTTATGGGAAAAAGTCCCCTGCTATTTGTCTATAATGTCCTCTAATGTACTTGTCCTTGAGATAATGTCCTTTTTTGTATAAGACAGTAATTTATTTGCTTTAGTAGTCACAGATTGGCACTGCCTGGAATTAGATAAATGGTTATCTACAAAAATCCCCAGATTCTTCTCAACATACTGCCATTTAGTGTATAACTTGCATACATTAATAAACAAGTTGAAAACAAATGACCAAGTACAGAGCCCTACGGTATTCCACTAACAACACAGGTCCAATTAGAAAATGTTGAATTTACCACCACTCTCTTTACCTTCTGTGTGGTACTGTATCAAATGCTTTAGCAAAGTTTAAGACTCTGCTGTCATCCCAAATTCAAGATCTCTGCTCACCTACTCATAAAAAGACATTAAATTAGTCTGTAAAGATCTACAATGCATAAAACCATTCTGACACAAACTCATAGTATTATTATTTGCAATGAAGTCAAGAATCTTATCCCTTAATACCCCTTTAAAAAGCTTTCCTATCACTGATGTCAAACTAATTGGCCTATAGTTTTGAGGCTGAGAACGGGATTCCTTTTTGCACCGACTTAACAATTCACCAGTGTCTCAGCACCATGCCAGACCTCAGTGAATACTGAAAAATGTAGTAAAGAAGTTTGGCAAGCTTAGACACCTGCATTAATTGGTTTCTGATTTGTGTAGACAGATGGAAAATAGCAACTCAGAATCTCTGCTTTTTCTCTGTTCTCATCAACCATCTGACCCCCTCTGATATTAGGGGTCCCACCCCTTCCTGCTTATTTTTTTTTACTATTTACATATTTATAATTACAAAGAAATGTTGCATTCTTTTTACTCATTGCTGCAATATCCTTTTCCATCTCAATTTTAGCTTGTCTGATGATTTGCATGTGCATCATTTATTGGCCTTTTTGTACCTGATAAACATTTTGGCTCTCCCACCTAACTTGAAAGTCTTAAAATCACGTCTTTTCTTACCCACCTCAACATCAACACTATCGAACCACAAATATTTTTTTTTTCTTGAGATGATGTTCCTTGCTTACAAGGGGAATATACTATACTGCATTTTTATTTCTTAAGCAGCATTTTAAAGACATCCCATTTTTGTTCTGTTTATCACTGTGAAAAGCCTTTCCCAGTTACATAGTTAAATAGTTAAATCAGGTTGAAAAAGACAAAGTCCATCAAGTTCAACTTCTTCAAATGAAAACCAGGCATCCATATATACACCCCTGCATACTTTCAGTTAATATGTTGCAGAGATGCCATTGGCACATCTAAAATTGCCTTTGCAACATAATCTCAAAAGAGACCACGTTATGATCACTATACTTTAAATGTTCACCCACGCAAATGCCTGAGATTTGTTTGGTATTATTAGTTATTACAAGGTCCAAAAGCAAGTCATTCCTAGTAGGTTCTTGAACAAGCTGAAATAAAAGGTTGTCCTTCAGCATATTTACAAACCTACTAGATTTTTCTGACTTGTCAACCCCATTTCCCCAGTCAAAGTATGGATAATTTAAATCGCCAATAATAATAACTTGACCTAGTTGTTAAGTGTCGTCTATTTGTAAAAGTAGCTGGGCTTTATTATTTTCACTTTAGGAAGTGGTTTGTAGCATACTCCAGTGATGCTTTTCTTTATAACCTTTTTCCAAGATGAAAACTCTAGCCAGAGAGATTCCACATCCTCCCCAGGACCATCCATGGTTATTTCTTTAATCATTGCTTTAATTCAGGCTTTACATACAGACATACTCTTCCACCCTTTTCACTAAATTCACAGCCCAGTCACATGTTTAATCCGGGTCTCAGTGACACCAATTATATTGTAATTTTTAGAGCATGCAATTAACTATATCTCTCCTATTTTACTTGACAAACTTTGTGCATTTGCCAGCATACAGTGGAGGTTACTACTTTTCCCTCTGATATTTACATTAAATGTAGAATTTGATTTAAATTTACAATTAGCTTATTTTCCTTGTAACAGAGGGATCTCCTTAGCTTGTAAACTGTTTGCCCCCTCACTCCTCCCCATGACCCCTTACTAATCCCACTGCACAGTCTACCCTAGCTTTCCCATAATTCTTTAGATCACCTCCCCCTTGTCTAGTTTAAACACTTCTCCAACCTCTTAGCCATTCTTTCTCCTAGCACTGGGGACCCCTTTCCTTTGAGGTGCAATCTGTCATGACTATATAGATTATATCCCAAGGAAAAATCAGCCCAGTGCTCTAGGAACCCAAACTATTCCTTCCTTCCTACACTGACTTTAGCCACGCATTTAGCTCTCTAACCTCCCACTGTTTTCCAAAACTTGCACGTGGCACAGGCAAAATTTTCAGAAAAGATGACATTGGAAGACCTTTAATATTAGAGCCTAGATCCCTGAATTCATTCTTTAAGGTCCTCTGTCTACCATTAATTTTGTTGCTAGTACCAATATGTACTAAGACAGCTAGGTCATGCCGAGCCCCACCCATTAATTTCCCTACCCGATCAACCACATGCCAAACCCTGACACCAGAAGGACAGCAAACTGTTCAGTTGTAGCAATTTTGATGACAGCTTACCCTATTCACTTTACTAATAATTGAATTCAGTGATGGGCAAATTTGTCCCATTTCGCTTTGCCGCAAAATTCACTAATTTCCCGCGAAATTCACGAAACTGAGAAAAATTAGTGAAACTCGAATTTTGATACCGGCGTCAATTTGTGGGGTCAAAATTGACGTTGGCAACCTGGTGAATATATTCGCCCATCACTAATTGAATTCCCTACAACCACATTCTGTTTAGGCCTTGCTCTGCTCTCCTCTGGTCCCCTGGCTGTTCAGCGAGCAAGAGACTCCTCTCAAGATTGTCAATTGACCTTAGTGTTGCAATTTATTGCTCAAGGGCTCTAAAGTGCCAATTTGCTCACAACTGTCACAGAGGTAAGTAGTTTGGAAATCTTGCTCCATATTTGCATTAAACTTTTTTACTTGTTTGATCTTCTTTAGTTGAAACTCCTGTGTTTGTAAATCTGCTAACATAGCACTCACTTAAAGAGCAAACACTTAAAGAGCTGCTATGCACTAGACTAAAGTCCTAGGAGTTCTATTTATACAGTCTGTTCAGATACACTTGTCAAACCAAACCCCAAAGTGAAGGGGCTGCTTTGATAGGGCTTTGATGGGAACTATTCCAGGTGCAGCAACTACTTGATTCGCTTATAAGAACGGTTCTGGCAAATTTGCTATAAAATCAATAGCACCAATAACCAAACTATGCTAATTAGCACCTAAGATTGAAAACTTTTAAAAAGTAAAAAACAATAGTTAAAAATACAAACCTTTATCCAAAATTATAGTTAATAAAAAAATGTTTATCCTTGGTTTTTTTCTATTGTGTGCTATTCTCATATGTTCCAGGGAGCTATTATCTTGTGTCAGGGAGCTATCTTGTTACCTTTCCATTGTTCTGTTGATAGGCTGGTTGGGGAAAATGAGGGGGTGACATCAGCTGTTATCTTGTTACCTTCCCATTGTTCTGTTGATAGGCTACTAAGGGGAAAGGGACGGGGAATCACTCCAATTTGCAGTACAGTAGTAAAGACTGACTGAAGTTTATCAGAGCACAAGTCACGTGACTGGGGCCACCTGGGAAACTGGCAACATGTCAGATCTCAAAATTAAATCTGAAAATTCTGTTTGCTCTTTTGAAAAACAAATTTCAGTGCAGAAGTCTGCTGGAGCAGACTTCCAGTGACAGAATCTCTATAATGATGTATTTTTTATTCCATATGTTAATCTAATCAGGGCCACCTCATATGCACAGACTAATGCTGCCACATGAAAACACTACCTTTTTTCTTAATGGCTCTAATTTCGATTGTTCACTGTTGCCCACATCCCTTTCCAATTTAGTGGTGTTAGAAACCTGCTTTTAGCCTAAGAAAGAATGAATTATACCTTGTATTACTGTAATATTCATGTCTCCTCCCTTCACATACATATAATTTCATAACTACATTGAAATAGTACTTATTCCTGAAATGAAAATGCTGCAGAACAGGCACTTATATGATTTATGTAAATCTGAATAACACTTGTGCCTCTTACAAGAAGTATTAACACCATCACTACAGCCTGGTAGTGTAAGGCAAAAATAGTGTGATTCTAATTATTTCATACAATTGTGTGGGTTTTATTTTCTCTTATTTTCACCTGGAAATAATGGTGATATTAATGACATCACATTTTATTTAAAGCTATTTTCTGTTGCCTCTTAAGTTTGCAATTCAATGCTCAACAAAGATGCATTTGCAAATTATTTTGTCTGAATTGTTGTGTTCAACATTGTGGAGTGGAGTTAATATAAAGCAATGTACATTTGTAAAGATTGCTTATAAAGAAAACCTGTGGAAACAAAAATTAAATGTTCATAAGCTAAATTATTTAAAGGAAGCCTAGAACACATGGCTTTTGGCTTTTATCACAAAGTGAAGTTAGAGATCACCACAGTCATTTAGAGTGAAATGCTGCCACTCTCCAATCATTTCTATGGGATTTTTAAAGACGTATTTATCAAAGGGTGAAAGTGAAAGTTCATCGTTTGATAAATATGCCTTTCAAAATCCCATAGAAATGAATGGCGAGTGGGAGAATTTTACTCTAGCTGTGACTGTAGTGATTTCTAACTCCACTCTTTGATAAATATACCCCTTTGTGTGCAGATTTGTTAGGAACCACTTAATGACCAAAGCTGGTATCTTCCCCCAGTGGTTGCACATCTTCATTAAAAAATGATCTGGCCTGTGTCGTTCTTTGCTGGCAGGTATCCTTTTACCAATTGAAGCTGGGTGCGTGTGCTGTAATAACAGGAAATTTCTGTTCTATAGATGTGCCTGCCAAGTGTTGTTTAAGAGATACCTGGGAGCATGGAAAAATGGCCCCATCGTGCACTGGAGGAAAAGACCCGACTTGTACATAGCTTTTAAATATGTGAAAAAAGGGTAGGGATTTCAGTTCAGTTATTTGTGATGGATTTTATATATTATGATTTCATCATGCCACTAGAATTCAAATAGCTTCCCTCTGCTGTTTAATGTATAGCCATCCAGCCACCTATTATGGCCACTTTGAAGGCATCTACATTTTACACTGTGTTGGCTCATGAGCATGTTCAGTACTCAGGTTACTAAATACACCCTCCAGTCTAAAAGCCAATAAAGAGATAGCATTGCCATGAAAACTCTAGCTGTCCTATTTTTTCTCCTAACCACCTCTCCTGAGCTCAGCCTAACAATTACAGTGCTCAACGCCAGCAGCAATTTTTCTCAAAGTATGTTATGCCTTATGCCTTGTAAATTTGCATTCTGCATTGCATGAACTATTCATCATACATGCCATGTTTGCAGATGTCAACGTTACTGATGATGTGTCAGAGGAAAAATGGCCACCAGCAAATGGAGGGGGTATATACAGTACAAATGATGTGGCTTGTGTGGAGAAGATATGCCCAACTTATATACATTGAGGAATGATGCAGGCTTTACATGTCCTTTAAGGCATTTTTAGCTCTGCTATAGCATATACATTGACCTACCTTGTTAGAGCAGCTAATTCCACTATGCTACAATTCTTTTTCATAGGGGAAAATATGTCCATTGATTGACAAACTCTCTTGTGGTGTAGGGCTAGAGCTTGCAGCTAGCATTTTGTAATGCTAAGGTTCATTGTTCTTGTATGTTGCATTTTATGCACTTTACATTTACATGTACTTGACATTATTTTCTTTAATTGCCTTTATTGATGTGATGACTGAAATTGTCAGTATTAGGTACATTATAATGAAGGCTAGTCTCCCCAAACCACTTTGCCAAATTTAATTTAAAGTAATGGGCACTTTGAGTGACAAAATGTCACTTTCCTATAGTTAAAAATGAGCACTTAGTTACCAGCATCCAGGGCTGGAAGTAGGGGTTGGCAGAAGAGGCATATGTCTAGGGCTCAAAGGTGAAGAGGGCACCGGCACATACCTCTTCCCTCTACTTAACCCTAGTCGGGGCCCTCTTCCCCACACTGAAGATTATGCTCTCTGGCGCCCCTGCATGAGGGAGTGAGGTGGCTTAGCCCAGATCTGCCTGCCCTTTAAAGCCTTTGCAGGTTAAGAGAACAGTTTCCAGACCAATCGGGGCTCATGTTATGCAGGGGAGAGGAGAAAGTGGGTGGTGCTTGGTTTTGGCGTAACATTGGATATCACTGCAAATCTACAATAGGTGAAAAAAATGTGCTTATCACTACTGAAAAACGACTCTCTACTCCGAGCATTGGTGCAAGCGTTCCTGTGTAGTTACATGCTATATGTATACACAAACAAAATGTAATGCTTAAACTGAATGAAATGGAAGAAATTGGATACATTGCAGCAACACTTCACTATATTTAGCAAATACTTTAATTAAAGAGCATTCTCTTGAGGCAATATTGTGTCCTGGTGCTTATAATATTGTTCTATACTCCTGGTAATTACAATAACATGGTGAACTCTTGCTTGCAACCATTTTTTCCTGTATTACTGAAACCAAATTCATTATCCGTTTTGATTATAGTTTATTTCCAATGCCCTTATGTCCTTTGAACTCTAACACACTGCAAGCCTGATAATTAACAATAGATGCAGTCAAGAGATACAAGAGGTACAGATCTTCATTTTCTGTAGCATTTCTAACATAAACACACAAATTGCTATGATGTTCTTTAAAAATGTATTTTAGACTTGTGATAAATACAGTATTTATATTTCTAGTTATTATTTGGACTGCCTTTATGTTTGTTTAAATAATGTACGGTATTATTGATAACCTGTGTGATTAAGTTATTAAATCAGTGTCTTTGGGTGGTTAATAGTTCTATTTTTTATGTTATTTCATTTTGACTTTTTTATAAGCAAATCATCGTATTTTGCAGGAGAAATTTCTGTATCAAGGTCTAAGTTCAGATCCCATTGTGACCTTCGACAAGTATATGAAACAGAATCTCAATATAATTGGTGCCCCCCTTGGTTGGCTGCCCATAATGCTGCTTAAAGTGAAACTGACACTAAAAATGTTCTTTTCAAAATATCAATCTACATTAAAAGTTACATATAGGTCACCTTAATTGTTTTTTTGCTGATAGTTCTGCCTTTGTAAGTAATTGTTACTTGAAGCTCCTAAACCTGACTGTCCCATGTTCTAATGCTAACGGACTACTGCTGTACAAATATGGCAGCCCCCTCACACAGGAACATGGGGATAAGAAAGGTAATGTAAAAGCATCAGGAAAATACTTTTATGGCAAAATTATAAATAGCATTCAAATATAATGTTATGAAGGATATAAAAAAGGATATTTTCTGGTGTCAGTATCTCTTTAAGAACACGTCATACAGGACCCATGGGAGAAAGTGAATATTAATTTCTTACTTTGACAAAAAAATTATTAAATCTGCTTTATACACATTTTACATTGACATTTGTTATATATATATATATATATATTTGGTAAGTATTGATACAGTTACATTCAAGTTTTTATACTGTTTTCAATATAAATAACATAATACCTCTAATGACGCTTTCCATAAAAACTATTCCATTGTTGTGGCATTGATGTTAGGTGAGTCAACAGATCCTGCACCATTATCCACTAAGCAAATGAAAAATCATGAGTGATGAAACAAAAATAATAAGCGGCAATGATTGCTTCAATGCACCTTGGCACTGATTTCGATGACACTGCTGTGCCATAATATATTCTATTGTCTAATATTTTGAAGCCATTCTCTTATCTTTGAAATGTTCTCAGTAAGGTTGCAAACTGGTTATCAGGTCAGCCATGGCATAATGGTTGAAATAAATGGTTTTTTTTTTTTATTTGCATTTGAGAATGAGGTTACATATCATATCTAGATCATTTTAGCAAACCAATTAGCAATAAGAATGCAAAGAATAAACATAAGCATCAGTATAGCTTAACTCAAAGATTCCTCAAATGTATGAAAAACAAGAAGAAAAAAGAAAGAAAGGATACGAGACAGTGGTTTGTGTGCTGTGGAGTCTGCTGTCAGGTGACTGCTAATAAAGTGGTTGGAAATTATTTTTGAAGAAAGAGGAAAAAAAAAGTAAAAAAGGGGGAAGGGGGATTCCAGGCAGGGAATATCAATATCAAGTCAGAGTAAGTTAGTTAGGCATACAACATTTCAAAAAGCCCAACATTCTGCATACTAATAAATAATTTACGTTCTATTATTTGTAACCTTTGTGACAAGCTGGCTGCTGGTACACATAATTTGGGGGGAAATCAGCTATAATGGCAGGTAAGCATAGGATCAAGAGCATAAAGACAGGGACACCACGTCTTCAGGCAAAAAACTGTTTTATTTAGGCAAACTTTACCCAACATAAAGTCACTGGCATACAGTTCATTAGCGTTTTAACAGCATTCATTTAAGACTTTTACCCACTCTGGGGTTCTCACCATACAGGGTGGCTTCCATACTCTGGAATATTCTGGGCTTCTCACTAAGACCTGCTGACTCTTCCCTCCTGGGATACCAGCTCAACAGCTTGTGGCCTGTCTCACCTTCTGGCTTTCCTCAATCACTTTTGACGTCACCTTGTCATGTCTCCCTCTGCTCTTTGCAGTGTAAAACAGCAACCCCAGCCCCTCTGGGAGTTCCTAACACAGACAGGCAACCTTCCTGCTCTGTGCCCTGCTCACTACAATTAAATACATTTCCATAGCTTCCAGGGCCAGATAGCAAAATTCTTTAATTAGAGAAACCATGCAATGTTTAGTAACATCTCCCTTGCAGTTTTCATCTCCTATTGGGGAGAAATTAAAGGCAAAACTCACCTTTTTACACATTTCTTTGGTCATTCTACTATATATACACACACATATATATATATATATATATATATATATATATATATATATATATGTATATAACTAGAACTTATGTGTAAACCTGGTTCATCAGGGTCACTCCGAGTCACTTTAACACAGTGAATGTTAAATGAAGTCCTTTTGTGAGACTCTCAATGCATAAACACCATGGATGCCAAGTCGACCCTAATGTTTATGCATGGCCTTGTAGGATTCTACGTGTGGTTTCCTCATTGCGGACATCTTCAATTTCTGCCATCCAGGCACAAAGTATGGGTAATGCTTTAGATTTTCACTTTCATGGGATTATGATGTTAGCTGCATTGAGGGCATATTGAGTTAAAGACTTCTTGTAAATAGATGTATAATTTTTTTCAGAGCCAGCACCTTGTGGCATCCCTGTGGAGATAGTTTATATAGGTGCACCCTCAGGATCTCTGTACCATGAACTGGATCCCCACATGCTGGATCAGGGAATTCACTAAACATAAATCCCTATAAGGCTGTGATCCCTACATTACAGACCAGTCTTGCATGCGGGGAGAGCCACCTCCTTGCTATCTCCACCTAGTTGGAGCCAGGCTGCTCTTACTCACTAGTTCTATATGGCTCACTTTCCTAGAAAGTGTTGTTATGTTACAGAGAACTACTGTACTCTGTCCTGACTACACAGGGCCTCACCCCCCATGAGGCTTTCCCTTTACTGGGCCTAATGCTCCCAGTGCATCCACTCCCTCCTGGAGTTACAGGGGAAAAGTAAGCTCCATCCTCTGCTCAACACTATACTGAAGTGTGGCAGGAACTTGTTATCTGTCTCTGGACCAATGAAACACAATATACACAATATGCTTATAAATATAAGAAGATACATGGTCTTCCACCAAGCAACCAGAGAACAGAGCATGTAAAGGCATAGGGGAGCATTAACCCTATGGGTTTCCCCAGTTCTATAGACATTTATCTTGATAAATGCATATATTTCCCAGCCCCCCTTCCCTTCTTTCAAAAATGAAGCAGTAATTTTGACCTATCTGGCTGAAGGTCCTCGGAAAACAAAGGGAGCATAATGGATTCCAGTATGCTGGGGGGCATTCATATATGAATGGCGGGGTACAGATGGACTGCAGGAAGTAATAACCCTACACAGAGCCTGCAAGTACCCAATCCCTATCACTCAGTCACAGCAAACACGCAACCACAAAAACAGCAAAGAATACAGTAGTTTTAGTTTCTAAACCTAAAAACTGTAGAGGGAAAGGGCATTTACATGGTAATCATTAACAAAATTCAAAAATATAATTCTATTTCCACAGCCTCACCCCACCCATAGGTGAAGAAACAATTACACTTCTATCTAAATGGGTAGCTTTTTGTCTTGATTAAGGAATGATCTATTATCCAGAATACCCTAGGTACTGAGCATTCGGAATAACAGGTTCCATACCTGTAGTACATTAGACTTAACACTATGCTCAATGACAATAGTTGCTACCTTCTTAGCCATGTTTACCTCAAAAGGAAGACTAGTTTTCTGTAGTCTTCTCACTGTAACTGAGAATTCAGCCTTATAAAATGTATACATGGAGTACTGTCTCTGCTGATATACTGTATCTACATATAGCATAACTGGTTACATAGTTAATTTAGGTTGACAAAAGTCCATTAAATTCAAACTTTCCAAATGAACCCAGGTGCATATATTATATATACAGGTATGGAACCTGTTATGCAGAATGCTCAGGACCTGGGGTTTCAGATAATGGATCATCCTGCAATTTGGATCTTCATACCTTACATCGACTAGAAAATTCTTTAAACAATAGATAAACCCAATAGGCTGGTTTTGCTTCCAATAAGAATTAATTATATCTTAGTTTCGACCAAGTACAAGCTACTGTTTTATTATTACAGAAAAAAAGGCATTTTTTGAAAATTTGGATTATTTGGATAAAATGGAGCCTATGGGAGATGGCCTTCTGTAATTAGGAGATTTCCGGATAATGGGTTTCTGGATAATGGATCCACACATACACACACACACACACACACACATACACACATATATATATCATCCTTGAAACCTAAATTGTAATGTAACTTTTAACCTCCTAGCTTATTAGAGCAACCTTATTAGAATAATATAATTGCTTTACATCACATATGACATTTTTTTTTAAGAAACTTGTCTTAGATGGGAAACTTCATCATCAAACATGTAACTCTATCTTCTGTTCATCAGGGTAACTTAACATTAGCAGTTAACTGGCTCTGTCTCTACTGACACCGTGTTCCATTTTATTTTATCTTGCTTATAATGAGCACATAATCATACATTTTATTTAATAATTAATCTGAAAAAGATATGTATGAACATCAAAGTGTTTGTGCACTTTTCACACTGTAGTCCAATGTCATTGTATTGACATTTCATCCAATTAACTTAATGGATTTAACTGCCAGGTTCACTCTTTATGATGCTGCCAGTAGAAAATAGCATAAGAGGAACCTATCAGTCTTATTGGTTTCATTATTTATTTCTTTTCCTGAAGCACAGGGAAAGAAAGTAAAATAGCTAAGGTCAATAGCAGCTGACTTATAGACTGAACCAGGTTTGCTGACTCTCTAACTAACTTTCTTATTGCAGTGTTCCTTTAGATATTTTTTGGCAACATCCCATCATTTGACGTAATTAAACATCTGGTCACCATGAAGTTACAAAACAATAATGCCTTGGGGGTTCTTGTAAATGCTCAGTTGCAAAATATGTAGGTCAACATATGAGGAAGGTAAACAGCACTTTCTTTTTGGAAACGCTAACTTTGTACTTACCGATTCAAAAACTCTTCTGTTTATGTTTCCAGGCAGTGTCTATAGCTTAATACTGAATTTGCATAAGTATTAAATTCATAATAGTATATAATACATGAAATAAATGTAACTTGTTTTTACTGTATCCCCTATGTTGATAGCATTTCAAAGATTGATAGAGTATTTGTATAGAGAAATCCAAGAGCAGAAATGTTACACACCATGTTAAAATTCATATATATTATTATTGAATACCAATGTGTTTCTCTGCCATCAAAAAGATAATGGACTCTCAATCATAATGGCCAATGTCCAAGTACCAAATACACATTTGCTATAGCTTCACAGTTGGATACTGAAAGCAATACAAAGTAAATATTTTAAAAATGTGCAAATCAATGGGTAAAGTTCGAAAACATACTGAATACATATAAATCAGCTTTGTCTGGCACTAGAAAGTCGATAGCAGAATGACAAGAAATAGCACTAAGAAATGCTAAAAAGACTGTTGCCATATGCATTACTCATATTTCCCAGGGAAAGCGTCATATCTACTTTAAGTTTTTGGCTCACTTTTCAAAGACAATTTCAAGTGAAATGACCCCACACTGTGTAGTTATTTGAATCCGGTACCTACAAAGATTAAGAATTTCAAACAAATTCATTGCTGAGCAAGAAAGTTATTTAAAGGAGAAGGAAATGTTAAAACTAAGCAAGCCTTATCAGAAAGGTCCACCTAAATATACCAGTAAACGCGCATAGTAATGCTGCAATGAGTCCTCTGTCAAAAGAAACACAGCATTTCTTTCCTTCTATTGTGTATACATGGGCTTCTGTATCAAACTTCCCGCCTTCAGCTTAAACCTCCTTTCCCCGGGCGTGAGCATGCTCAGTTTGTTCCTCTTCCCCCCCCTTCCTTCTCTGCTGTAATCTGAGCCCAGAGCTATAAGTGAGCAGGGAGAGACTCAGGCAGGGAGTGATGTCACACCACATTAATACTGCAGCTCCTATCTTAAACAAACAGAGAACTTCTAGAGCCTTTTTACTCAGGTATGGTAAAACATTCTACAGAATAAATATAGCATTCTAGCTTGCACTATTGCAGCTAATCTATTGGCAATAAAATGCCTCCATAGCTTTCCCTGCCTTTTAAATAATATCCTTGGTACTTTGCATTTATTATGTTAGGTTTTTAATTTACAATTGTTAATGCTTTGCCTGCTATAGTTCTGTACAAATTACAGACATTTACTTATTTCTACAGACCTTGTTTCCTCCTGCACTTTCCTATACTCTGTTGCAATATAAGTCTAAATAATTGAATGAGATGCCTTTGTGCCCCACTTGACAGATTGCTGCATTCTGTTCCATGAACAACTTGCCAATGTTTAACATGCTGTTTGATCTTTTAGCCCAGTTCTTTTAAATAAGTTGGTCCCATGCTATTTTCCTGTGGCCTACTTACTGACTTGGTTGGGTTAGACCTTGTTGTACTTGACAGCATCTTACTACTAATCAGATTAGCTTTCTCCAATGAACTGGTTTCTGCTTTTTCAGGCTTCTGCTCATTTTACTTTTGGCTGGCGCCATACACCAAATCTGTCTGATCTACTTTTCCCTCTTGGTTGCTTGGCAAGAGCTATTGCAATGATCCCGGTGATGTCAACTTGCTTTGCAGACACAAAAGAAGATTTTGCTAATGCCATTTGCCCTTGAAACTAAGGGTCTGATTTATCAGGGTTTTTTTTATTGTGCTAAATCTGAAGCTTTTTCATATTTTTTTTTTTTTTTTAATTTTGCAGACCCATTGATAACATTTTATACATTTGAGGTTTATTTTCGATTTATTCAATAACGTTTTTTAGATTTATATTTTTTAATAAATAAGCAAACATTGAAGCTTGGTTAAATTTTGAGTTTATTCAAATAAAAAACTCTCAAATTCTCAAGTTCCAATTATGATAAATAGGCCTCTGAGAGTGACCATCTAATTAGCATTGGCCAGATTAAAGTTCCGTAAATGTAAGGATAGTTTCTAATAAACATGTTAGGTAATTGTATTTACAGCACTACTGATTTTGAAGGAAAAAGCTATTATTATGAGGTATGTTTAGAGCACCAGCATATTGCGCAGCACTGTAAAATAACTGTTTATACAAAGAAATCATATGAATTACATACATAGAACATACAGAGTTACATAACGACTGATAAGGGTACAAAAGGTGAGAAAGGCTCTGTACAAAAGAGATTACAATCTAAAGGGGTAGGGAATGAGACACAAATGGGCAAATTCACTATGCGCCAAAGCGCCTAACGCTAGCGTCAATTCGCTAGCGTTGGCCATGTTCGTTACTTCGCAAATTCACTAACGGACGCTGGCGTAACTTCGCTAGTGTAACTTTGCACCCTTACGCTTGGCGAATTTGTGCAACGGACGTAACTACGCAAATTCACTAATTGTTCTGAACGCTACCTTTTACGCTAGACTTCCTTCGCCACCTCAGACCAGGCGAAGCGCAATAGAGTAGATAGGGATTTCTTCAAAAAAAGTTAAAAAATTTGAAAGTTAAAAAAATGCTGGCGTTTTTTCTATATTATGGGTGATAGACCCCTACATTTCCTAACTCATGGCAACTTAACTATACAGTGGGCACATGTGTAGGGCAAAATAAAAATTTTATTTAATGTTTTGAAGGTTTCCCAGGCATTTGTAGTGCTGCTACATATTCCTCCATTGAAATTTGAATTTGGCGCCGTATGCAAATTAACCATCGCTAGCGTAACTTCGCTTTGCTAAGCGAATCAACGCTAGCGCAACTTCGCAACCTTACGATACCCCTGAGTGCAACCTTGGATTTTAGTGAATTTGCGAAGCGCTGGCGAAACTACGCCTGGCGAAGTGTGGCGAAGTTATGCCTGGCGCAACTACGAATCTTAGTGAATGTCCCACAATGTGTGGGAGTGGGCACCATCAGAAATAAGCAGGTAAGAGACTTACGTAGCAGTGCTTAGCGAGGTGTATCGGGACTGCGGGGAGCTATACTGTCTCCTTACCTTCCTCCTCCCTCCGCTAAGCTTGTGGCATCTTCCCGCACAGTCTTGACAACCCGGCCGCAGTTCTGATGCACAAAGGGAGAGCGTTATAAATAAATGATTTACGGTTATAAAAATAGGTGTTTACAAGTGGGCAAGGATCACTGGATAAAACTTTTTAATAGTTAATAAAGCAGTGACCGACCTTCACCCACAAGTCAGTCTACAAGCTATTCATTGGGTATCATGTTTGTGGGGGTGAATAGGTGTTCACTTCCCTGCTGTTACAATTTATCTGTATAGTCATATCACAAAACAGACATCCTTTTGCAAAATATACTGCCCTCTTGAGAGCCAATCAATCAAACAGTTATTGCTATGCTCAGAAAAAATATTTACTTGTTTGCATGGTAACATCTAACACACATGCAAGTATAATATGAATACAATCATATTATAAAATATCGTTGGGGACCACATTCAGCAAAAATATAATAATATAACATAAACAAATGAAAATTATTTTCCTTAAATGATGAAGCATTTGTAACACACACACACACATGTTTTGTTTGTTGTTATGCTGTTTCATTTTAGCATTCACTTTTGTGGCATATTAATTAATGTTGCCATACCAACTCTCTTGCCTCACAGATAAATTGTCAGGAAGACTGTACAGCACGTCCAATAGGACTCATTATGGAAGCACTCCAAACAGAATCTAGAAATAGCATCCTCCTGAGTTGTCAACATAAAAATGAATCACTTTACAACAGAATCTGATTCAGAATCAGCTGCTGGCATTGGTAAACAAGATAAAAAGAAATAAAATATGTTTACAGACATTTGGCAGTTGCATTTGCCTTAAAGGTTTCGGTTACTAAATATCTCCACGAGGACAATAAACATGTTTTGTTTGGTGGATATCGTCTAGCACATTTCCCATGGTTTTTTTAAAATGTTTTTTATATTTGTAGGTTATTAGCTAATTGCACGCTTTCTGTGAACCTTAATAGAAATGTTTATTTCTATGTTGCGAGCCCTCAGACAATGCTGGTTTGTGGCATGTCATGTAATGGATGTTGTTTCACTCGACATTGTTGTATCGTAAGCCTAGCTTTTATTTTCTTTGTTTATAAGATGAAAAAAAAATCAGCTTGATGTTTTATTCCTACTCAGAGTTACTTTATGTATGATAAAGTTGTTGAGATATGGAAATAAATGATACAGATGTTGAACTGTTGTAATTGTAGAATCTGTTAAAAATGCATACAACATTGGGCCCACCAACATAATACCAATGTAATACAGGTATGAGATCCGTTATCCAGAAACCCATTATCCAGAAAGCTCAGATTTATGGAAAGCCCTTCTCCCATAGACTCTATTTTATCTAAATAATTAAAATTTTCAAAAACTTTTTCCTTTTTCTCCGTGATAATAAAATGGTACCTTGTACTTGAGCCAAACTAAGATATAATTAATCCTATTTGGAAGCAAAACCAGCCTATTGGGTTTATTTAAGGTTTACATGATTTTCTAGTAGACTTAGGGGCACATTTACTTTGCTCGAGTGAAGCAATAGAATAAAAAAAACGTTGAATTTTTGTTTTGGCTACTTCGACCATCGAATTGGCTACTTCGACTACGACTTCGACTTTGAATCGAACGATTCAAACTAAAAATCGTTTGAATATTCGACCATTCGATTGTCAAAGTACTGTCACCTTAAAAAAAACTTCGACCCCCTATTTCGCCACCTAAAACCTACCGAGGTGCAATGTTAGCCTATGAGGAAGGTCCCCATAGGCTTTCTAACAATTTTTTGGTCGAAGAAAAATCGTTCGATCGATGGATTAAAATCCTTCGAATCGAACGATTTGAAGGATTTAATCGTTCGATCGAACAATTTTTCGTTCGATCAAACTATATGCGGTAAATCCTTCAACTTCGATATTCGATAAGTTGAAGTATTTACATTCGGCAGTCGAATATCGAGGGTTAATTAACCCTCGATATTCGACCATATGTAAATCTGCCCCTTAATGTATGAGAATCCAAATTACAGAAAGATCTGTTATCGGAAACCCCCCCAGGTACCAAGCATTCTGGATAACAGGTCCCATCCCTGTACTTATAATGCTTGTTCCTGTCACAGGTGCACAACAGGTAGCTTTCTTGTTCTTGTGCCATTTGCAGCTTGCTCTGGTTGCAATTACATTGTTAAATAAGTTTCAATTCTGTTGAATAAAACCTCTAATCCCTGGTACATGCTTGTGACCTAGGGTTTTCTGGATAAGGGATCTTTCCATTTCCATAAGGGATCTTTTCCTATGGATCAACTTATGTCTACTGAAAATCATTTATTGTTTTGCCACAAATATGGACTCATTCAACTTAGTTACCATCAAGTACAAGTTACTGTTTTATTATTACAGAGAAAATGTAAATACTGTTATGTTTTGGTAGCCGAGGATAACAGTGCTTTATTAGCAGGTTCATGCAGCCATTATACTTCAACACTAGCTTCACTCGAATACTTTTAAGCAGTATAGAAAGTACTATGTGCACAGTATAACTCTTGTGCACAGTGACACCTACAGGCCATTTGTATAAACACCATAAATACCACATACAGTATATGGCATACATGCTAATTTGGTGTTCAGTGTACAAAATTACCCTGAACCCACACACTGCTAGTGAACTATGCCCAATGGTATCTGGAGGGAAGTCCTACATAAATAAGGGGATGTACAATAATTACAAAGAATGTATAGGAGAAAAAAGGCAGTCCTTTAGTTATGTTGACTCCTGCCTGTCCTATTTCAGTCTCTCTGCTGTACAAAATTTTTCACAAAAAAAGTGAATCAATGCCTAGGGCAACAAAGAAAACAAATAACAAAGCAAAAATATGGTGTAGTATTCAAACCATGTGTTTGAATAGGAAAAGAAAGTGATGTTTTAGGTTAGTTCCCCTTTAAATGACAAACGTGTGAAAAATATCCTGCGTGAGTTCCCCTTTAAACTAACCACAAAAATCTTCCATACATGCATATGTGCTTATTTCAAAAGCTTCCACCAGATCTGGCTAAAAGGCCAACGTCTCTTTCTCACTCGTGGCTTTTCCGTGCAGCTCACAGTGAAGTCCCTCCAACCAGATGCCAGTTCCAGGCAACCAGTTGTGATCGGCTTTTTAAGGAAAGTACGTGATACATGTCCTATGCCTTTGAGGAAGCTGATTGGTCCAACAAAATGCATCAGGCAGGAGGGGCTTCACGGTGAGCTTCAGGCCAGACCGTGTCTACCTTAATGGTGGTAGCATACCAAAAACACCAAATGGTTGGTGATCACTGCAGGGATACAGTTAGGCCCATAAATCTTTGGACAGAGACAACTTTTTTCTAATATTGGTTCTGTACAATACCACAATGAATTTTAAATGAAACAACTCAGAGGCTCAAAAGTAATTGGACAATTGACTCAAAGGCTATTTCATGGGCAGGTGTGGGATTTATTTATCACTCAATGATATTACACTATGTGAAACAATTTTAGTAAGTCATATTAAGACATACCGTTAAATATATGTGCCTCGTGCTCCCCTGTGGATATCACAGCACCCCCCAGCACATGATTAAATTTACCTTAGGGGCCCCTAACAATAATTTTCAAATGATAACAAACTCCCGAACTAATACGAACCCAAGGCAGAGCAGGGCACACACAGGCAGAGTATGGCACACCCAGGGATCATAGGGCAGGCAGAGTATGGGGCACCCAAAGAAAAAAGGGCAGGCAGAGTATTACACACACAGGGAGCATAGGGCGGGCAGAGTATTGCACACACAGGGAGCATAGGACAGGCAGAGCATGGCACACACAAGGAGCATAGGACAGGCAGGGTATGGCACACACAAGGAGCATGGCTCAGGCAGAGTATGGCACACACAGTCAGAGTATGACACACGCAAGGAACACAGTATGGAACACACAGGTAGCATGGGGCAGAGAGTATGGCACATACAGGCAGGTAGAACATGCAAAGTATGGCACACACAGGGAGCATGCGGCAGAGAGTATGGCACACACAGGCAGAGTAGGACAGGCAGAGTATGGTACACACAGGGAGCACAGGGCAGGCACAATATGGCACACATAGGTAGCATGGGGCAGAAAGCGTTGCACACACAGGCAGAGTAGGACAGGCAAACACAGGGAGCACACACAGGGAGCATAGGCATCTAAGATGTACTACATACAGTGACACAGTGTTGGTGCCACTCCAGCAGTTGTATCAGTGTGAACAGGTGAACAATGTGGGCAGTTTGAGTCTGGGTCTCAGATGTGCACAGTACAGGGATTTAGGGTGTGAACAATAGAGGTGGGGGATTACATATGTGAACAATGAGCAGGAGGCATACAGTATCATGCACACATGTAATTGTATTGTAATTACCTTTGAGACATGAAACTGTGTGCAATAAAGACAGTATGAAGTAATCTCAGCAAGTGGTGTTTTTTATTTCTTCTTATGTTTCTTCTTAAAGAAGAAAACTGGCACCTAAAAGATATTTTGCAGTTGAAGTAACACTGACAGCATGACTGTCTTCACTTGAAAGGAAGATTGTTTTAAAACTGCTTGAATTCCCATAGCAAATGAGTTTATTCTGCTTTATTGCAGAATAATGTGTTACCTTTTAATTTCCAGTCAGATAATATGAATAGGAAAAAACTCTGGATTAAGCGGTAGCTGTCTAAGGGGGGAAAAATGAAAATCTGCAATGGTGGATTACTTTTTAAAAGAACTTTAACACATACTCCCATCCCATATGTAATGTACCCAGGAGCAGTAAACAGTAACCAATACGATTTTAAAACTTTTAAACAGGTGACCAGTAAATGCTACCTACTGATAGGTTGCTATAGGTTACTGCTCATGGGCAAACTTAGTGCCTTTTAGTACATAACCCTCATAGTGCCCATTCCAGTTACATTTAAAGCTAATGTAAACAGATCCAGATAAAACCATGTGCTAAATACGGCAGTATGATAACATCAGTAATATAAAGCACAGAAACTTTGATAAGACTTTTTAAAACTGCTGGGGATAATAGGGTTCTGCAAGTACAGTAAAATTTCAAGCACAATTGCCATGTTGAAGTTGTAACAATACCTGGTGGTCTATTGGGGAATTTCTTTGTTCCGGCGCATCCTTTTATTTGACATGGCGCATGATGTCATTGCGCTTGTAGCAAAATTCAAATATTTAAAGGCGCCTAGTCCTTTTCTTTTTGCACAATGTAGGTTCTGTCTTGTATAGCTCCTGTGTGCAATTCTGTATTGATTTCTGTGTATTAACCTGTGCCTGATCCTGATGATTCTGATACAGTAGCTTGCTGTTCTCTCACTCAACTGACTGTGAAGAAATGTTTGTGATTGCAACTGCCCTTTTGATTGTTAATGAGCCCTAATATTTGTAAAAGAAAGATGGTTAATTGAAACATAGAACTTATTCAACTGGTTCCAGCCTTGAGGCACACTGGTTTTGCACAATTCATAGTCACTAATTAGTAGTGATGAGCAAAACTGGTCTGTTTTGCTTTGCTAAATAAATGTGAAACTGTGGGAAAATTCCAAAAATTAGAGTCAATGGGAAGGCGGGATACTTTTGTTTGTGTTTTCTTTCTGCATTCTTTGCAGACAAAATGCATGGAGAAATTTTAAAAATGACTGCATTCTTTTCCGGTACAATTTTTTTTTTCAGAGAAAACAAAATGCATAAAGAAGTTGTAATAATGACATTTACATTTTATTTCCCAGCCCACAACATGTCAAAATTCTACTGCTGATTCATGAAAGTATTTTTGCCAGGCAAAAAAAGGTCACACAATCTACAAATGTGATTTGTATGATTATATGCTTAGAGGTTAGCCGTTGCAGGATTGTATGGGTTAAACACTGGTGGTTGCTTTTTTATAGTTAGATAAACGTGAAGCTCTTTTTTTATTTGCTTAAGCAGTTTAAGAAAAGTCTGTTCCTTCACGTCCTATACAGCAGCACCTACGGGGTTAACTCCCCCCCCACATAGTAGGACGAGCAAGGACCAATCAAAAATTATAAGTGGTGCCTCCTCCCCCAGTGCCCTTGTGTTTTTTTCGTCCTACGTTACTGCAGGTAGGGAGTGAGGACAGAAGAGGATCGTTGCCGGAGCCTGAGCGCTCTGAAGACCGTTAGGGGAGCTACCGGAGTAGTAGTTTTTCCCCTGGGGAAGATCTGGAAACTTTCCCCGTTGGTGGCGGCTGCAGCCGATTCTGCTGGACGGCGCATGCGCAGTAGCGCTTCCGGGTTTGCGCAATGACGTCACAGGAACCGGCAAATTTAAAAATCCTTCGTTTTAGAGGCACAGTGCCCCAAAGAAAGGAAAGCAGAGGAGAAGCGTTGTTCTCTCTGGGGCTGCAGTCGCCTGCAAAGCATAAAAAGGTACTTTGGTAGCCTATAGACTTTGCTGTTTGTTTTTTTCCATCCACTCTCACTCTCTCTCTATTTTTGAATGTGAAGTGTCACTGTGATTTTTGTTTTAGATGTCCAGCCAAATGGAACAGGCTAGAGGGAAAAGAACTTCTAAGTTTAAACATCTTGCCTGCAGAGAGTGCCAGGCTCCCCTGCCAGATGCCTATCCAAGGGGACGCTGTGAGAGTTGTTTGGCTAAAGATGATCCGCCTGCTGGTCAGTCTGAACAAGCCATGGGATGGTTTAAGGATATGCTGCAGAAAACATTCATGGAGTTTAAGGAATCCCTCCTTAAAGAAATGCCAAAAGCAGCAACTCCTGATACGCCCTCTTCTGTTGAGGAAGGGGAATTTTTTGTAATCGATGAAGTTTCTTCTTCTTCGGATGAGGAAACAAGTGATACATCTCTTTTTCAGCCGGATAATGTCTCCAAACTGATTAAGGCTGTCAAAGGTGCCATTGAAGCTCAGGAGGGGAAAGTGACGGATTTGGATAAGAACCAAGATCCCCTGAAAAAGGGTAAGTCTTTTCCATTACACCCGGTAATTAAGGATTTAATTCAGTTTGAATGGAAGACCCCTGATAAGGCACCAGTATTGAATAAAAGATTTAAATCCCTGTTTCCTATCGATGAAGAAGCTAAAGGTTGGGAAACGCCTCCAGTGGTAGATGTAGCTGTGGCTCGTCTATCTAAAAGAACTACTATTCCTGTAGAGGATGGTTCGGGCCTCAGAGATCCTATGGATCGTAAGGCTGAATGCTCACTGAGGCGTAGATATTCTTCGGCCTCGGCCCAATGCAAGCCATTGGTTGCCGCCTCTGCCGTATCTAGAGCTATGAGGAACTGGCTGACCCAATTGGAGGAGGATATTGAAACTAAGGTATCAAGAGATTTGCTTCTTAAGTCACTGAATATAATTAAATTGGCATCTGAATTTTTTTGCGACTCGTCTATTGAGTCACTTAAACTGGCCTCTAGGACAATGGCTCTGTCTACTTCAGCGAGAACAGCTATTTGGTTAAAACCCTGGGCAGCTGATAATACCTCCAAAGTTAATTTGTGTAATATGCCTTTTGAGCCTGGTCACCTTTTTGGCTTTAAGTTAGACACACTTATGGAGAAGATGTCTGACGAAAAAGGTAAGACTCTGCCCCAAGATAGGCAGAAGTCTAGATGGAGGGGCTCCTTTTTTCGCCGGCAAAAGAGGTCTCCAGCAAGATCTAGAAGACCAGGATATGGTGAAAAGGAAAAAGAAAAGAATCAGCCCAGATTCCAGAGTGGGGCTAGAACCAGCAGAGGGAGAAATAGATCTTTCCCTGCAGGCCGTAAATGGAATCTCTGACGCCAGAAGTATTCAGGTAGGAGGAAGACTTGCTTTTTTTCTAAAACACTGGCAAGACCTTGTGTCAGATCAATGGGTCTTACAGTTGATCAGGGAGGGGTACAGGATCGAGTTTCACGATTTTCCTCCTGCAAGATTTCTTCCTACCCCCAAAAGTGCTTCTTGGTTCAAACAAAAAGCCTTGGAGGAAGCAATTCAGATTTTTTACAGCAAAAGAGTGCTAGAAAAAGTTCCATCCTTGGAGGAGGGTTTAGGCACTTATTCTACTGTGTTCCTGGTTCCAAAGCCAGATGGGTCATTTCGAACCATAGTAGACCTCAGATTCGTAAATCGCTTTATTCAGAAGAAGCATTTCAGGATGGAAACCATAAGATCGGTTCTTCAGATTTTAGAGCCCGGAGACACAATAGATCTCAAAGATGCGTATCTCCACATACCGGTTTTTCCAGCGCACAGGAGGTTTTTGAGGATAGCGGTGCATCTACAGGATCAACTTCATCATTTTCAGTTCCGTGTGTTGCCCTTTGGAATCACATCAGCCCCAAGGGTGTTCACGAAGGTGGTAGCCTCGGTTGCAGCTGTATTGAGGCAAGAAGGCATACACGTCGTACCATATCTCGACGACTGGTTGTTAAAAGCGGTTTCCGCATCCCTTCTTCACAAACATCTGACAAGAACCCTCAGAATTCTTCAGTTTCTAGGCTGGATCATCAACGAAGAAAAATCATCCCTGATGCCATCCAGACAAAAGCAATTTTTGGGAATGTATCTCAATACGGAAATTATGGTTGTCACTCTGACTCCTCAGAGAATTCACACCATAAGAGATCAGATAATACACCTCATGAGGCCATCCCCTGTCTCCTCGAGACAGATGATGAAAGTTTTAGGGCTAATGGCGTCTTCAATCGAAGCCCTTCCTTGGGCGAGGTTACACATGCGACCTCTTCAGCAGGAAATCCTGATCCATTGGGACAAAACGATAGAATCTTTGGATTCCACTTTGATAATTTCTCAAGACACATCGAAGACTCTCGAGTGGTGGCTTCAGACCGACAGGCTTATGAAAGGGAAGCCAATTCTGGAACCAGATTGGAACCTAATAACGACAGACGCATCTGCCTTGGGATGGGGAGCGCATATGGAAAGTCAGTCAGCTCAAGGTACCTGGGATGCCATGGAAAGATCTCTCATCCAACTTCAGGGAGATGAGGGCTGTATTCAATGCACTAATAGCCTTTTCAGAGATCATCAGGGGAAAAGCAGTCAAAATACAGTCCGACAACTCCAGTGTCGTAACGTACCTGAATCATCAGGGAGGGACGAAGTCCCACATTCTTCTCAAAGAAACCCAGAGAATTCTTCTATGGGCCGAAGACAATCTCTTAGGAATATCTGCAATTCACATCAAAGGGAAAGACAATATTCTAGCAGACCTTTTGAGCAGACAGAAAATAGATCCCAAGGAGTGGTCATTGAGGGAAGACATTTTTCTCAGGTTAGTTCACCTCTGGGAAACTCCAGAAGTGGATCTAATGGCAACCAGGAAGAACACCAAGCTTCCCAGATTCTGCTCTCTTGCCCAACAAGATCAACCATGGGTCCTGGATGCGATGACAGTCAAGTGGGAATTCAAACTCGCCTACATTTTTCCCCCAATCCCGATGATCAGCAGGGTAATCCAGAAGATTCGTCAAGATCAGTCATCGGTGATAATAATTCTTCCTTTCTGGCCGAAGAGAGTCTGGTTCTCTCAAGTAATGAGGATGTGTCACGGGAATTTTTGGATTCTTCCACAAGTAAAAGACCTGATCTCCCAGGACCAGGTACTTCATTCGGACTTAGCGCGCCTGAGGCTCACTGCCTGGAAGTTGACAGGCCCCTATTAACGTCATCAGGATTATCAGACAGAGTAATCAGTACTCTTCTTCAATCAAGAAAAAGTTCTACCTCAAAGGCCTATTCTAGAACGGTCAGAATTTTTCAGGAATGGTGTTCCAGACGAGCTGTAGAAGCGGTTTCCCCTTCAATCAATGATATCCTGGATTTTCTGCAGCAGGGACTAGATAAGAATCTCAAGCCTGGAACACTTAGAGTGCAACTATCTGCAATATCTGCTTATCTAGGTATCCAGTTATCTGCTGTTCCACTAATCCAGAGATTTATGAAGGCGGCACAAAAGCTAAAACCTTTGATTCAAAATCCAGTTCCTCAATGGGACTTGAACATAGTTTTGGAAGGATTATGTGATCCCCCTTTTGAGCCTTTGGACAAAATCGACCTAAAACACCTTTCCTTTAAAGCTGTTTTCCTTACAGCTATAACGTCAGCAAGGAGGGTCGGTGAAATTCAGGCCTTAGCAGCTAAAGAACCGTATATTCCGTTTTTTCCGGACCAAATCGTGCTCAGGACTCTACCTGATTTTTCACCCAAAGTGCCTTCTAGAAACAATATAAACCAGGAGATTAGACTTCCATCTTTTTGTTCTAATCCAGTGACAGAGGAAGAGCAGAGATATCACTCATTAGATGTATGTCGGGTGATAAAGAAATACCTTGCTCAAACAGAAGTATTCAGAAAATCTGAGCATCTTTTTGTTGCTATGTCCTGAAAGAGTAAAGGAAAGGCGGTATCGAAATTAACCTTATCAAGATGGATAAAGGTTACTATTCAAACATGTTACATAGCTGCAGAATTGTCTCCCCCAATTTTTATCAAAGCTCATTCGACAAGAGCAACAGCGACATCTTGGGCAGAACGTCTTCTTGTTCCTCCAGATAAAATTTGTAAAGCTGCAACTTGATCAAGCTTACACACTTTCTCTAAACACTATAGGCTGGATGTTGATGCTTTGCAGGAAGCAGCCTTTGGAAGAGCGGTGCTACAAACAGTTTTTCAGAAGAATTGATGCTGTTCCCATCTGTTACTTGCTATGTCCCGTAGGTGCTGCTGTATAGGACGTGAAGGAAAAACGAAATTTGACTTACCGTAATTTCCTTTTTCTTCAAGTCCATACGGCAGCACTATTTGTTCCCCACCCTAATAAAGTTTGTTGTGCAGTAGTGTGTGTACTTTTTTATAACACAAGTGCACTGGGGGAGGAGGCGCCACTTATACTTTTTGATTGGTCCTTGCTCGTCCTACTATGTGGGGGGGGGTTAACCCCGTAGGTGCTGCCGTATGGACTTGAAGGAAAAGGAAATTACGGTAAGTCGAATTCCGTTTGTTTCTCTTTAAGTAGCTAAAAAGAACTTGGGAGCAAATTGATATGAAGTGAAGGTTATGCACATGTGAACCTATGTAGTTGTTTGCACACATAAGCATTTGTTTTAGTGGCATGCTTTGATGCTCATTTGTAAGAAAAAAAGATCAATTTATTTGCACATCAAACCTGATATGCCAAGTCAATAGTCATTTAAATAACCAGTTAATGTAGAAGCCTGCATTCAGCACTTGATTCTTCAAGATATATTTAGAGAACCTTTTTTTCATCTTCCCTTGATGATGTTGTTTACTTGGTAATTATCTTGTCCTTCACCATAAAACGCAGCCTGACTTTGCCATTTTAAAAAAGGCAACCTCTTCTTGACATGATTTGATAACGCAGATCAGTACCGTTTTTCTAGCATTTTTATTGTTTGACATTGATATGACAGTTCATTACCTTGATTAGGTCTATGGAATGAGAAACAAAGACAAATCTTACAAGTGTATGTTGATCTCTTGGTGCTTATATTTAATTTTTCGTAACTGCCTATTTGTATTATTAAATAAGCATATCAAACAAAAGCTAACCTCGACGCATTCCATTTTAATCACTTTTTCTTTTTCTAATTTTAAACACTATAAAACATTTTGTTTTCACATCCTAAAAATCCATCGACTGATTTAAATTTAGATTTAGTTATGCAAATGGTTATGAAAATGATCAAACATTAAAGTCAATGTCTTTTGTTATTGTTTTAGCTATTTATTTTTATTATTTATATTTCTGAGGAAAAAAATAAAGTCATTTCCATTAAAACAGAGGCAGACTAAATATAAATATAATTATGCTCAAATGCTTTTACTGTAGTTTGGAGATTATTTGCAGATTAGGGAAAATTGACTTCGGTCTGATATTGAGGCAACATCTGTCATTTAACATTTGATTTAACTTTTAGAAAGCATCATGGGCAATTCCTGGGATTTCTTAAGGTAATTATACTCTATATATACATCTATATACCAATAGACATATAAGATGCCCTGCATATGAATATTGTGCCTGTGCAAAGTTGCAGATGTCTCATTTTATTAAATAACTAATCCTACACTGGAATCGGTTAAATTTATTTCAAATCACTGCAACTCAAAATTAATATTTCTTAGTAAAAAATTTTACGCTATATAGAAATCTAAAGATTGAAATCAGAAATATGATGTCTGGGGTTTTGTAGCAAAATTCCCTTTTGCAAGCTGCCATAAAATGAAGCCACTCTAGGGTCTGGGTGGACAGGAGACTTTGACAACTGTTTGAATTTCCCTGCCATTCCCCAATGCAGATGTGGCCAAGGGGGTGGTATGCCACTCCTAAAATCTTGCTGTCCTAGGTCTGAGCCTTCAGCTGATTCCACAAATCTATGGTAGAGTCTGGGCATTTTTTCAAAACAGAAGGAAGAAGGAGACGTGCAAAAACTGCAGTTTTCTAAAATAAAAAAGTAGATAAATACACCTGAGACTTGGAAAGTTAGATGCAGCCAATATCATAATGGAACAAAGCTTTGAGTGAGTAAACATTTAGCTAGTTGCTGTGGTCCTGTTTCCTAGGTTAGATATTCTGTTATCCCTGTCCTAATTATTGCTTTTGTTTCAAAATCTGACCTGGTCCCTGGACTAACCATCTGTCTGTTGCCTGCCCCGACCCCTGACATGTTTACCATGTCACACAGCTAATGAGCTTCAGTCAGCCTTTATCCACCCTGTAATTTTTCACAGTGCTCATATTTGTAACTATGTGCCTATTTCTTCACTGAAAAAGAATGTTAATAGGATCTTGGCCAGATTTGCTATTCATTCATTATATTCAGAATATGTTACAAGAAGTTATAGCACACATATTCTCTACCCAGCATGATGTAATTAAAAATAAAGAAGAAGGAAAATCAGGAAGAAAAAGATACTAAATCGTATTAGCTGGTAAATCTTGTCAAGAAGAGGAAAGTATTCTGCAACATTCAACAAGAATATATTGCAGATAGAATATAAAAATAGGCAAAAAGTTTGCCTAATGCTGACAAAAAGTGTCTATAAAGAAAGGACAGTGATTGCCTATGCTGCATTGCCTGAAATGAGCAATTAGAGAAGGAAAATTTACAAAAAGACACATACTTTATGGTTATCTTGGCAACCAACTATTTTGAAGACATTACTTTGTATATATAATTGATTCTGAACACCCCCTTCCTGTTTATAGAGCTATATCATGTGTGAAAGATGTGTAGGCTTATGTATGTTTTATAGAATCATTTACATCTGATTTCATAAAAACCTTAAAATATTTATGGTGATGTGCCTTCAGATTTAGATTTCTACGTCTCACTGCAGCAAAAAAGTGTCAGAGTTAACTCATATGTACATAAGTCTTTTATGTAGAGAATACTTCACTTGAACAAAACATTGACCTGTGAAACTGAGAAGCCTTAGTGAGTTCCTTGTGAATTTAAGTCTTTTCATCTCATTTTGCCTTGGGCTTCAGATTGCTAGCTCAGCTTGAAAAGCAAATGGGAATGCCTGAACAATCTAGGTATCATTGTGAAAGACTTACAGCATTAATATAATGGAAACAATACATACTATGGTTGCAATCAACACATTCTATTCTATTGCCAGTGCTAAGCACCCTGTTCTCAACTCTTGCTTCCGCCTTTAACAGCCGCCTTTCACCTCGGGAGGAGCCCTTGGCTAATCGAATGCCACCAGGTCTTATTAAGAGAGGTGCCAAGCGAAGGGTTCTGGATGAGCAAAGGAGCGCGACGGTAAAGCAAAGTCTTTTTGGCAGAAGGTCACAGTAAAAGGCGTAGGCAGAATGAGTAGTCAAATCAGGCCGAGTTGGGGCAGGCAGAGTACAAGCGGAGTCAGACAGGCAAGGGTCAAACCAGGAGATCAATCAGGAGGGATACGGATATAGAAGAGTCGGTTACCAGGCAGGGTCAGGATTTCAGAGATCAGAATCGTCAAAACAGGCAGGGGTCACAACAGGTATCAGATAACAGACAGAATAATAGCTCAGAAGCACCAGGAACTCACTATATATGATCCTATAATGGACAATGAAAATGATGCCAAGTCCCCTTTAAATAGTTTTAATTTGGTGCCATCGCTCGCTGACGTCAATACGCCAGCGCCAATGCGCCTATAAAAACAGCAGATGCGCGCCGTGCACGCACTAGGAAACCGGCGCAGAAGGAGACCACCGTGGTGGGCATCCACGCCGGCCCACTAGGCCACCAGGGCGAGTAGCCCTCACAGGCACAAGGGCAGCTACAAGGTAGCTTTTTTGGAGAAGAGGTGCTGTCCATCTATGCATTTATATATATGTATATATTATTAAAATAATATGTATGTGAATTATTTTGCTAAACATTGCTAGACAGTAAATATGGTGTAGCCCAATAGTAAACCTGGATAACGTGAAGGAAACTGTCTGATACATTTAGATTTAATACAATTTTTACTTGATGATATTTCTGTGAGTTTTGTTTCTTTCTTTCTGGATTGATGTGCATTAGGCAGGAGTTAAAACACTGCTATCTGACTTAAAAAGGCAAACCAGTCCCCAGATCAACATCAGCAGTCTTGTATTTTGAGGCTTCCTATAAAGAAATCTATCTAATGTATCCGACAGTATGATGTCTTCAAGGCAAGAATTCCACAATGCTCCACCTTTCACTGTGAACATAACTGTTTTCCCATAAAATAAAACTTTACTTTTGTCTAAACTCAATGGTCTCAGGTTCATTCTCCATCATGGATTCACCAATATTAGTCTGATGTAAGGTGCAGGCTGCATATTTTTAAATCCTATAACCTTACATATATGGGATTTTGTGTCATAAAATAACAAATACAATGCCCACCTCTAGATCAACAAGGAACAGATGACTCAATAAAATGAGCCAAAAGACAAAAGTAAGAGCTGGGACCAGGACCTTGGCATTTGTTCTGGCTTTTGGGATACCAAACGTGACATTATGTTAAGCCAAGAAGATTTTCGGTTAACCGCACACTGACACCACCCTTCCTGATATGATCACCTGGTGCACAACGATAGAGGCATCGGCCACCTCACAGAATCATAGAAAAGAATTTCGCCGGCACACAGGATTTTAGGCTGCAGGGCAAGCCCTTGCAATTTTTTAATGCAGTGCAGGTGCAACGTTTCGGAGTCACGCCCCTTTGTCAAGCATAGTACAGACGTGCTACAGACAAGTTTTTAAAGGCAATCAATTAAGCAAATTAGCATAAAGTGCATGGTGCAATAATTTACATATAAACTGCAATTAAACAGTGCGTGAAAATTTAAGACACAATTTATAAAAATTCATGTAGCCACTTGCGGTCCAACCACATAAGTGTAAAAAAGTCCATTCTGTTAAGTCCATTGCTGTGCAAAAGTGAATAGAAGCAAAAATGACACCAAATACCTAAAAAGATTAAGAAGTTAAAAAGTATCCAGCTAAAAAGTATCAAAGCTGCAGTTAAATAGTGAAAGCCCTATCTTCATTTACATAAGGGAAACATAGTAAATTACCTGTCCCTGTGGGGCCCTCATTAAATCTGATTATCTGAAAGAGAAAGAATTGCTATTACACATATATACAGGATATATATACAGGAAGGAATCATCATAATCCTGTATATATGTGTAATAGCAATTCTACTGCTCATGGGCAAACTTAGTACCTTTTATTAAATATGGTGGATGAAGGGTTGACATGCCTACGTGCCAATCCTTGCAGACCTCTGTACTTGTTTATCTGTACGACCCTGTACTGTCTCTTCTTAGACAACCTTGCAAAAGCAGCATCATGTACCATAAACAATGTTATCAGCTTGCCTTAGCCAAAATATCTTAGCTAATACGCACGCACATATTTGTCTGTTATTTCTCTCTTTCCAATCCTGAATGCTGAACCTATTACAGACATATACTTTGCTAATACGTCACTATATTAGGATGTCTTTGCTTATACCCTATATAAGCCTATGTTTGGACTACAATCAGGGCCGCCATCAGGGGGGGACAGGGGGGACAAGCGTACCGGGCCCGGGCATGAAGGGGGGCCCGGCAGCGCTGCATTTTTTTGAAGATCCGGGCCCCCCTTACGAGCGCCCGAGCCGTACGTCTTGCCTCTTCAGTGCCGAATGCGGAAGTGCCGAAAAGCCGAAGCCGATGCGACGAAAAGACCCGAAGTCACGGAAAAAGCCAAAGTCCCGAAGTCACGAAGCGCCGAAAAGACCCGAAGTCACGAAAACAGCCGAAGCCAAGGTCCTGAAGCAGCGCAAAGACCCGAAGTCACGAAAACAGCCGAAGCCGAAGTCCTGAAGCGGTGAAAAGACCCGAAGTCACGAAAGGAGGCGAAGTTGAAGTACTGAAGCCATGAGTTCAATTCTACTGAACACCAGTTTGTGTTTTTTTTTTTAATCCCCTGGCCACCAATGTATTATTTTAATATTCTATAGGCCCCTGCCACCAATCTTTTTTTTAAAACTTTTGTTTTTGGGGCCCAAATTTTTTTTTTAACTCGTAAGGGGCCCCTTGCCACCATTGTTTTTTTTTGGGTTTTTTTTTTAAAAAAAAATTAATTTTCTTTTTGGTGGCCCCAAATTTTTTTAACTTGTAAGGGGGCCCCTGCCACCAGTTTTTTTTTTTTTCAAAAAAAAATTATTTTTTTTTTAAATTTTTTTTGGGGCCCCAATTTGTTTTTAACTTGTAAGGGGGCCCCTGCCACCATTTTTTTTTTTTCAAAAAAATTTTTTTTTCTCCAAATTTTTTTTTTGGGGCCCCAATTTGTTTTTAACTTATAAGGGGGCCCCTGCCGCCAATGTTTTTTTTTTTTTTTTCAAAAAAAAATTAATTTTTTTTCAAATTTTTTTTGGGGCCCCAATTTGTTTTTAACTTATAAGGGGCCCCTGCCGCCAATGTTTTTTTTTTTTTTCAAAAAAAATTTAATTTTTTTTCAAATTTTTTTTTGGGGTCCCAATTTGTTTTTAACTTAGAAGGGGTCCCTGCCACCAATGTTTGTTTATTTTTTAGTTTTTTTTACATTTTTTTTTGTTGGGGCCCCAAGTTTTTTTTAACAGGGGGCCCCTGCCGCCAATGTTTTTTTTTTTTTTCAAAAAAAATTTAATTTTTTTTCAAATTTTTTTTTGGGGTCCCAATTTGTTTTTAACTTAGAAGGGGTCCCTGCCACCAATGTTTGTTTATTTTTTAGTTTTTTTTACATTTTTTTTTGTTGGGGCCCCAAGTTTTTTTTAACAGGGGGCCCCTGCCACCAATGTTTTTAAAAAAAAAAAATTTTTAATTTTTTTTTTGGGGCCCCAATTTTTTTTATAAGGGGGCCCTGACCATCAATAGCTTTTTACAACTTGTGTGGGGGGGGGTTACTTTTTTAGCGCTGATGTCTGTGTGGTCTTTTAACTGCGATGTGGGCGGGATATGGGGCGGAGCTTGGTCGTCAGTGTGGACGGGGCCCAGGGGGCCCCAAAAATTTTGTTGTACGGGGCCCCGTGATTTCTAATGGCGGCCCTGACTACAATAAACGGAACTTGTTATTCTGATCCACTCGTTGGTGTTTCTTGGTGCAAGTTCCCTGGATCCGGAATACGAGGCATTGTTGGCCAGACGAAATCCATAGGCTCCAGTAGCAGTCGGTTCTGTTTCCCCAACAGTGGATAGTCCCCTTTCTGCCAGACCTACACTTATGGTATATCCTGACAAACGTATTACTACAGACAGTATGTTATGTACATTATGCACCTGATGCAGGTAACTGTAATGTACAGTAAATTCCCTCTCCTTTCCTTTTACTTTTCACCTTTCTACTAGAAAGTGAAAAAAATATAGATACAGATAAAGAAGGAATAAGAAAAACAAAAAATTTTATGTATGTGTAAGTGTTTTTACTGTACTCTAGATTGCTGGAAATCGCTGGATTTGCACTGGAAATGCATTGGTGTCGTCTGGAAATTGATATTGAAATTTTTGGTTTTACACATTTATTGGCTGTTCTGTATATTGTTGAAATGTGCACCCTTTTCTTGCTAAATTGTGTATTTGTATATTGTATAACTTGTGTTGTCTCTTTTTGGGCTGGAAAAAGTGTTGTAATTTCTTCCTATTGTACTGTATATGTGTAAACACTCAGGGCCAGAACTAGGGGTAGGCAGAATAGGCACGTGCCTAGGGCGCAAAGCTGAGGGGGCGCCAGGCACGTACTTGCTCTGTCCCCTACTCCATGTCCGGTCCTGTCTCTCCCCGGTGCTGCTGTAATTTTGTGCATAAATGCGCTGCTGCGCATGTCCGCACGAGCACAGTGTCCGTCTCTCCCCGGACGCTGCTTTAATTCCTGTGAGTAAATGCACTTCTGCGCATGCGCGCATGAGCGAAGTTTCGCGCATGCGCGCATGAGCGAAGTTTCGCGCATGCGAGCTAGGGTGCAGTTTTGCACTACGCAACGGAACGAGCGGTCAACCGGCGCCGTGGCCGGCCAGGTAGCCTAGGGCGCCTGGCCGGGTTGGCCCGGCTCTGTATACACTGTTGAGAAGACAAGAAAATCAGAATTGTTTTATTTTCCTACTGCAGTTTATGGATTGTGGCCTTCTAATTTTGTCTCAAAGGGAGTCATTTATAAACATAGTGCAGGGCTAAATCATTGGCACAAAAATACAAATTAGCCCTACCTATGTTTATATTTATGTGCAAGATTTTTGTATATAATGTGCAAGCTTAATTGCGACTAAACAGATTTCACAAATTACAAATCTCAATTTGCAAAATTTCCACCAACACTATATTCATGCACAAAAACACATACAGTGACCATTCCCACACAAACACCCATCACATCTGCAAATTTGTGTACATTGCCTATTTCACTGTGATTCAATGGAAAGGGTACAGCAAAAGGGGAAAGGGTACAGCAAAATTCAGACGTTTGGGTAAAACATGAGCAAATCAACTATATGTGAATAAATATGCACTGCAAGGACTTTATAAATGCCCCCCACTCTGTATTCAAGTCACGCCATAACTTTGGTGGTGGAAAAATCTGATGCAATAGTCACTGATTAGCCTAATGAAAGGAAGGTTAATGCCTCCCAATTGGCAATGAATTTAACAATTTACATATGTAGAACTCCATTTCTCCTTTCCGTATTTCCGGCTGGCATGATACTTTTTTTTTAAAATTATACAGGTATGGGACTTGTTAATCGTGTAAACATTAAATAACCCCAATAGGCTGGGTTTGCTTCCAATAAGGCTTAATTATATCTTAGTTTGGATCAAGTCCGAGGTACTGTTTTATTATTACAGAGAAAAAGGAAATAAGATCAGAAGCCAGAAGAAGATCGATCCATGGTGCTCGCTGGAAGAATCCCTGGTGGTGCAGTTTTCTCTTATTAGGTGCACCGGCCAAGGGTTTCAGGTAAGTACATGTGATCACTTGGGGGTGCTTAACTTTCGGCATCCCCAAGTAAAAAGATCTTTCCGTCTCTTTTAAACTGTTAAATACTAGCAACAGTAGTATTTCACATACTTCTGGTCCTAAGCAAATAAAATATAGTTCAATTATTAACAACACAAAAATGCGGAGCTAATATACAGTTAAATTTATGGACACCGCAGGTTTGGGAAGGCATAAACATATGTAGCAAAACACTGAAGCCAAAGGGACACTTATGTAACAGAGTATCCACCCTATGCTTCAAAGCAAACCAGTTCGGTGTCTAGTGCAAACAATTTATCAGGTGTTTAAAACGTAACATTTAATCCATTTATTCTAAAAAGTTGAAAAGCGCTCCAAAACCACACACCCACTGCTGTATAAACCTCTCAGCAGTGCTGGACATCTGTCCATAAAAAACAAGTAATTAAAAACTGCAGATGGTGGACCAGTGGGGTAAGTGAACGCTTAAATGCGAAACCCAATCGGGTCAAATATGCATTAAACTAGAAGGTAGCATCACCTGCTCCCACCCTTCCGTTTTCAGCCCCAGTATGCCAATGCTGACTAACTACGTAGGGACAGGGTGGAAGCTAGACTCCCCACCGTCCACCAATGCCGCCCAACGCATTTCGCCGACTAGATCGGCTTCTTCAGGGGCATTATTGGCGAGCACTCCTCGTCTGCAAGTTTAAATAGAGAGTCGTTACTCCTTTGCTCGCGTCTCGGGAGATTTCGCACGCCGCCATTTCCGGGTCTGTATTGTGACGTGGCGAGAGAAAGATTTGACAGACCGCGAGCTTCCGGGTAGGTGTAATGACGTGGCAAGAGAGGGCAGGACTAGTGATGTGTCTGCCAGATCTTGCTTCAATTTTGCTTCTTGCGCATGTGATAACTGTAGGTGCCAAGAACCGCATATTATCCTACAGGGGGAATTATATATAATCAAGAAGTGACCCGAGATAATATAAATAAATAAATAAAGTCCAAAAAGCAAAACCAGAAGAAAAGGAAAAAAGGGGCACGGTCTAAATTTTATTTGATGGCTCGTGATGTATATTATAATCTATAATATCCCAGCAGTCCCAGCAAAACGTTGTCACTACAGCGAATGTAGTCATGGGGTGGTCCCCTACATGAGTCATCCCTATTGTAATGATGCCAGAAAGTGGACACAAAGTGTCAGCATTAAGGGAAAGTATATATATCAGAAGCTCACAGTATGAAACTAATTTTACACAAAATTTATAAAAAGGGCTTAAAGGTAAAACCCTCATTTAGACCATTGGGGGCTCTGCTATTTAGCCAGTAGATCCATTTTGGCCTCACATAGTCGGCAAAACGCATTGGGCGGCATTGGTGGACAGTGGGGAGTCTAGCTTCCACCCTGTCCCTACGTAGTTAGTCAGCATTGGCATACTGGGGCTGAAAACGGAAGGGTGGGAGCGGGTGATGCTACCTTCTAGTTTAATGCATATTTGACCCCATTGGGTTTCGCATTTAAGCATTCACTTACCCCACTGGTCCACCATCTGCAGTTTTTAATTACTTGTTTTTTATGGACAGATGTCCAGCACTGCTGAGAGGTTTATACAGCAGTGGGTGGGTGGTTTTGGAGCGCTTTTCAACTTTTTAGAATAAGTGGATTAAATGTTACGTTTTAAACACCTGATACATTGTTTGCACTAGACACCGAACTGGTTTGCTTTGAAGCATAGGGTGGATACTCTGTTACATAAGTGTCCCTTTGGCTTCAGTGTTTTGCTACATAGTTCAATTATTATAATGTTTGAGTGACTATTTAGTGGTAGATTGGCAACTGTGGGTGATTTTTAGCAAACCATTTTATATGTTGTAGTTTCTTGACTACTAAATAGAGCTTTTAATATAAACATATTTGTAGAATTATTTGTTTGTATATATGTATAACCTGATATGAGTATTTGCCATAGAGAATATTTGCCATAGAGAGAGCAAAGACACACAGCAGCTAGCATAGTAATAAAGTACCACCTGACAATATGGGGCAAATTTACTTAAGGTCGAATATCGAGGGTTAATTAACCCTCAATATTCGACTGTCAAAGTTAAATCCTTCGACTTCGAATATTGAAGTCGAAGGATTTAGTGCTATTCGAAAAATCGCTCGATCAAACGATTAAATCCATCGGTCGAGCGATTTTTGTTTGACCAAAAAAAAGATTGCTAAGCCTATGGGGACCTTCCCCAAAGGCTAACATTGACTTCGGTAGCTTTTAGGTGGCGAACTAGGGGGGCGACGTTTTTTCTTAAAGAGACAGTACTTCGACTATCGATTTTTAGTTTGAATCGTTCGATTTGAAGTCGAAGTCGTAGTCGAAGGTCGAAGTAGCCCATTCGAAGGTCGAAGTAGCCATAAAAACCATTCGAAATCCGAAGTTTTTTTTCCTCTATTCCTTCACTCGAGCTAAGTAAATGGGCCCCTATGTGTGTGTATCTATGTTCTGTTAACAGTCTTTACATAGCCTGGAACATCCTGCCTAAACTCTACTGCAAAACTTAAATAAACCCTGGCATAACTCATTATATTTGTTATTATGGATTTCTGCAGAGTTAATCGTCTTTTTTTGCTTGACTTTGGATCTTTTTAGATAATAGATTTTCTTGTACACAGTGAAGGAAATTCAAATGATTATATCATTTATTTTCCTTTTCTATGGGCCTCAGCATCATCTACACATAACAAGCCAGTCTACTTACTGTATTGTATTTATTTATACAGCACCACAGGTACACATAGCTTTGCCAAACATTAAAAACTTGTACTAAGCTTAAATCAGCTGGAAAATGTAACAGTACAGAAGAACAATAAGACATGTCACACAGTTATAAGATGTCATCAAAGTGTACTTTGGTTTATTTCTAAATCTTAAGAAACATCAAAAATACTATACAATGAAGAAAATGCCTTCTCTTTTTTCAAAATTCACATTTTAATTTCATTGTTTTCTATTTATCCACAAAGCAGGTATCATTCCATCTAGTTGTTGATCAGTTCGATTCTTTGTGAAATGAAATAATGGAAAAAGAGAATCATAACCACATTGTTTCCGAATCCGACAAAACAATCAGTTAGAACAGGAGATATCAGCATAGTGCAAAGTGCAGCAAAACACTTTCAGGTTAAGATTGATTTATCCTTGCTTCAGGAAAAAAAAACATTAAATGAATGATAAAAGAGTGCAATGTTGCATTACTTAAGACTTCATCTCTTCAGTGTTTCGAGTGGTTATGGAGGTTCTACAAAGAATTTATGATACATAAAGTCAAAGAAAATATTTAATGGGCACAGAGAGTCTCACTTTGCTTTGCAACTATTTTCTAATAATAAATGCAAATATTGGTATGTCGCTTGCTATAGTTCATCTCTGTATGGTGATATGACAGAGAATAGAAGCAAATAAACAAAACTCTCCTGATGTAAGGAAAAGGTAATGACCATTTTCAGTGTGTGTGTGGGTTTCTTGCTTTAAGTGAACCATGGATAGGTGAAATACCTTAATCATGACTAGGAAGATTTTCATTCATCCAGGTCATGGTATATCTAATATAAGTAATTCTAAAACAACTGGACTTGCTGAGTAATCATTGTATATGTTTCACTACTCCAAGCAGCTTCTTCAGTTCTACTGACTGGTATGGGAAATCCTCGGCATATAAACTCTTCCACTAATCCAATCATAATTAGTGATGGGTGAATTTGGGTCGTTTCACTTCACAAAAAATTTGGGAAACGGCGCCGGCGTCTTGTTTTTGACGCCAGCGTCCGTTTTTTGTGATAGAAAGACTTGGGTGCCAGGCTGACACTCCCTGTGGACAGGCTTGGTGGGTATACCACTTCACCTCTGTGACATATTCCAGTAGTGGTCTCTGGATCAACCTCAGGGCAATTACTCTCTCCTGATTCCCTCTCCGCTGGGATCCCTATACTACAGGCAATATGGCCTGGGAGAGATACCTCCAATCTATCACTCCTGCGTTGGAGCCCAGAACTGCTCTTTCTCTCTAACCTCTCTGCCTTTCTCTCCTAGAGAGACTATGACAAGTCTGTCCTAGTATATCTATTCCTCATTCACGGGGTTTCCTGGTCCCCCAACTTGGACACATGCCTTCTTCTGGGCCTTCTGTACCCAGCCCCTCTGAGAACACCCAGCTGGATCAGCATCCAGAGGCGAAAGAGGAAGAGGCCACTCCTTACACACACTATAGTGCAGTGTAGCAGGAAGCTGTCACACCTCTCCTGGCAGATCACTCCAAGAAAAAGGTGGGGGCCTTAAAGCTGCAGGGCAGATTAACCCGTAGGGGCCCCTACATTCACCCGGGGGACAAAACCCATTTCGTCCGACAATGGTTTAAACATCCCCAAACGTATCAAACTTACAGTACCATCACATCCACTTCTGGTATCCTTTCCTAAGGCATACCTGGTAACAATGGTCACTGCAAAGGAAAAACAGCATACACAATACTGTATCAACATTTCAAGTGCAAAATGAAGCAGTTGCAGTTACTCAAACTTTATTACAACTCTCCTGAGTGCCTGTACAAGTCCACTCCAGCACTTCACTTTCTGGCACACTAGGTTCCATCTTCCTTGCGTCACCAATGTGAACCACTTTGGGTCCTAGTGTCCACTCCTCTAGCTCCACCGGTACCTCCAATCTTCAAATCCAATACCGAGAGCACTTTAACATGGATTTATCCCCTCCAGGACATCCGAATCTGGCCATCCATCCCACTGGCATCCTCCATCTTGGATATGGGCATGGTATCACATGGCTGAAAATCTCTTGCACCCGCAGCCGCGGGGTAACATGCAGATAAGTCGGCAGCGACAACAATTGTCCAGGAGCCTCCTGTACCAATCGCTCCACTCTTCTTGAGCAGGAACATCTTTGGCACCAGCAAAAATTTCATCCACCACAAGATATGCGGCACCTCAGGCCTTCGTGAAATTCAGGGCGAACCTCCAAGCCGAACCCACGGCCAAATACTTTCATCCGAAAATTCGTGAAAAATACGCGCAGGTGGCCTTTTGCCTATCAGGTCCGGCAGCCTGTCACAAAAACTTAAAGCAACAGTAGCTCCACCTTAAAGAGATCATGCCCCATGTTGGGCACCAAATGTAACACCTATTTAGGCCATACAGGGTTAATTCACCAGCTAGTGCTATAGAGCATGGGTTACACGTGACTCTAACACTTCAGGCTAGGGCCTTCGGTATATGGAAGATTAAAGGTGTGGTGTAGTGTAACTACAACTCCCACAAGCTACTGTACAATAACAAAAGACTTGGGCGCCAGGAGGTTCTTAATAAAACAGGAACAAGGTTTATTGAACTATGCACGAGGCAAGTGACATCAGGTTTCTACTCACGCAGGAGTTGAGGCAACAGCATATAGGGAGTTCACACAGATCTGCAGGCAGGCTCACCTAGAGCAGACACAGGCTTACACTCGGTGGGGACAGACTTGGCAGGTATCCCACTTCACCTCTGCGACATATTCCAGTAGTAGTCTCTGGATCAACCTCAGGGCAATTACTCACTCCTGATTCCCTCTCCGCTGGGATCCCTATACTACAGGCAATATGGCCTGGGAGAGATACCTCCAATCTATCACTCCTGCGTTGGAGCTCAGAACTGTTCTTTCTCTCTAACCTCTCTGCCTTTCTCTCCTAGAGAGACTATGACAAGTCTGCCCTAGTATATCTATTCCTCATTCACAGGGTTTCCTTGTCCCCGACTTGGACACATGCCTTCTTCTGGGCCTTCTATACCCAGCCCCTCTGAGCACACCCAGCTGGATCAGCATCCAGAGGCGAAAGAGGAAGAGGCCACTCCTTACACACACTATAGTGCAGTGTAGCAGGAAGCTGTCACACCTCTCCTGGCAGATCACTCCAAGAAAAAGGTGGGGGCCTTAAAGCTGCAGGGCAGATTAACCCGTAGGGGCCCCTACATTCACCCGGGGGACAAAACCCATTTCGTCCGATAATGGTTTAAACATCCCCAAACATATCAAACTTACAGTACCATCACATCCACTTCTGATATCCTTTCCTAAGGCATACCTGGTAACAATGGTCACTGCAAAGGAAAAACAGCATACAATTCAGGCATATAATTATGTTTGGCATTGAGGTACAGGAGATTGATCTTAGTAGATAGGAGCTCATCATTATTGTTAGTCACTATCTATCTATCTATCTATCTATCTATCTATCTATCTATCTATCTATCTATCTATCTATCTATCTATCATCTACGGTATTATCTATTTATCATCTATCTATTGTAGTGGTTGGCACCCTAAAGTCAGAACAGAGGCAAGCACCCTGATCTTGGCTCGTGCTTCCGCCTGTAGCAGCCGCCTTTGACCTCGGGAGGAACCCTCAGCTACTCAGATGTCGCCAGGTCTTATAACGAGATGTGCAAGGTGAAAGGTTCTGACCAGGCAAAAGGGGCACAACTGTATGCAAAAGTCTTTGGGCAGAAGGTCATAGTACAAGTCGTTAGGCAATAGAGTAGTCAGATCAGGCTGGGTCGAGGCAGGCAGAGAATAAGCGTAGTCAGGCAGGCAAGGGTCAAACCGGGAAGTCAATCAGAAAGGATTTAGCAGAAGAGGTAGTCGGTAATCAGGCAAGGGTCAGGATCCAGAGGTCAGAATAGTCAAAAGCCAGGCAGGGGTCACAACAGGAATCAATACAGGTTCAGACAGATTTAGCTTAAAGCTCAGAAGCACCAGGAACAAACTCCTATAACCGGCAGTGTGAAAATGAAAAAATGTCCCTTTCAGTACTTTTTAATTTTTGTGCCAGTGCGCCTGTGACTTTAAACCAGGAAGAGGTGCCATGCCTGTGCCCTAGGAAACCAGCGCCTGCTGTGGAGACTGCCAAGGGGGCTGCAGGCGTCCCTGCCGTTCCCCCACTAGACCACCAGGGTATGTTTTTACTACATTTATCTATCTATCTATCTATCTATCTATCTATCATCTATCAAATCTTTAGTATGCACAACTGGAAGCCATGGTGTTGATAAACAATTTAGCATTATTCAAGTATCTGGGAGTGGATAATGGAGGCAGTAAAAGCTTCCAAAATGCTCTTGAGAAGGTCAGTTTAAGAAATATTTTACAATGAATTTGAGCCACTGAGATACTAATAAAAATCACATGCAATATGGAAAATGTTGTTGCTATAGCTACCTGGCAGCTGAGTTTTATTAAACATTCTTCTTATTGCATTGCAGTAAGAAGTTGGCAGCACTGAAATTGTGTAATGTCGGTTGATTTTCGCTGAGCCACACTAAATAAAAGAAAGTCATGGTTTACAAAAAAGTAATTGAAAAAACTATTACTAGTAAATGAGAAGCTAATTCTACTTCTGTATCAACTTTAAATACTTTATTATCTTCTAATGGCCCATCTGTAAACACAGCATGCTTTGATGATGCATTACCTTTTCACGTTCTCCACTCAATTAGTTGGTGCCCTTTTTAATTTGAATAGCAAGTTTTGCATTGTATCCTGGACCAAGCTGCCTTCTACATACTCAGATCCCACCTAAACCCTTTTTAATGTGTAATATTTTTCTAGTAGACTCCTGCCTGATAACCGATCATGACCCAAACCACTTATCCTGATCTTTAGCCTGTCCTTACTTGCCTTATCCTTGTCTGTACTATGTTACCCTGGTCTAATCTCTGAAGTGCGCAGGTTCCTTGCTGTTCCCACTACAGAAGTTTCAGAGATCCAAAAGGGTATTGGGAAAAATTGTTCCTGGTAGGAATCCTCCTTTTCACAAAGGAATAAGGCCTTTCAGCAGTCTCTCTGGGTTCCTTATTGACAGTTGTTAAAGTTTAGTTTTTTTTATTCCTCAGCCAATTGACTGCATTGTTATCAGAGTAGTTTCTATGTTGCTGCGGTTCAGGTTAGCAGGCATTGAAACCTTGACAAGGGGACTGCTCAATTGACCCTTCGCTTTCACCTATGCCAGTGAACCCCATTGTTACATACCTTAATGAAACAGCAGGAGTCAGAAATGGTGAAAATGGCCACAGCATTAGTGATGGGCGACTTTGTCCCATTTTGCTTTGCAACGAATTACGTGAATTTCCTGTGAAAAAAACGCAAAACGCCGACGACAATTCGCAAAAAAGGGAAGGTGGGTGGGATGATTCATCGGAACCGTTGCCAGCAAATTTTCACAGCAAATTTGCAAATTCGTCCATCACTACACAGCATTTATTAACATTTTATCAAATAAATAGGAACTTGCTAGTCTTACCCCAAGGCAATATTCAAAGCCAGAATTCCATAAGGGATTACTACTATGCTCTGCATATTAGGCTGCCTCTGCCTGCAGAGAGGATGGCCCCAAACCCTGCTACAAGCAGGAGCTGCATCTCCCACCATGGGGCAGATTCACTAAACGACGAAGAGCCTAACGCTAGCGTGAATGCGCCAGCGTAGCACATTTTCGTTAATTCGCTATTCACTAACGGAAGCTGGCGTAAATTCGCTAGTGTTACTTCGCACCCTTACGCCTGGCGAATTTGCGTAACGGACGCAACTATGCAAATTCACTGATGCGCGAATTATTCTGAACGCTACCTTTTACGCCAGACTTCCTTCGCCACCTCAGACCAGGTGAAGTGCAATAGAGTAGATAGGGATTGCTTCAAAAAAAGTTGAAAGTTGAAACGCTGGCGTTTTTTCATTTTTTATGGGTGATAGGCTGAAAAAGATTGAATTTTTATGGGGCTACCCTTCTTCCCCCCTACATTTCCTAACTCATGGCACCTTAACTATACAGTGGGCACATGTGTAGGGCAAAATAAAAATTTTATTTGCTGTTTTGAAGGTTTCCCAGGCTTGTGTAGTGATGCTACATATTCCTCTATTGTAACTTCAATTTGGCGCCATATGCAAATTAACCATCGTTAGCGTAACTTTGCGAATTAACGCTAGCGCAATTTAGCAACATTAAGCTTCCCCTGATCGCAACTTCGGATTTTAGTGAATTTGCGTAGCGCTGGCGAAAAATTCACTTGGTGAAGTGCGGTGAAGTGCGGCGAAGCGCGGCGAATCGGACGCTTGCGCAACAACGAATCTTAGTGAATGTCCCACCATAAGAGAGGTTCAGCAGCCCTGCTGTAGGTCTGGAATCTGCAGTGTGTCGATGATAGGAAATCCAAGCAGTTTGCCACCTAGCACAAGCAGTAGTAGCATCTGTATCAATCAAACCACTGTACAGTCACAGGAGAGAACCTCCTTTCTCCCTCTTCTAAACGTACCTGTGCAGTACACTGGCAAGGTCCTACCGCTGCTGTGACAAATAAAAACTTAAAATATATTATCATATAATACACAAAAGCCATGAATATCTTGTAAATTATATCCTTATAAACGGTGACTAGTGATGTCATCAGTTATAAACGGTGAGTAGTGATGTAATTTCTGTCACATGACTCACTGAAATTTGTGTATTATAATAAATAAAGTACCCCCAGTTGTAAAATATGAGGATATTAGAAGTTACCTCGGAGTTCCATGACCTGTATAAAAACACTCGGCCTTCGGCCTCGTGTTTTTATATGGTCATGAAACTCCTCGGTAACTTTTAATATCCTTATATTTTACAAGAGGGGGTACTTTATTCACTATATAATCTACAGTCTGGTCATTTCCCTATGGGACCAGACTGTAAATTATATCCCTATCAGCACTTCCGCCACGCTGCTCAGTACTTCCGTCTCCCTGCAGCTTTACCTCTGCTCTTGCCCCTCCGCCCATCTGACTGCCAGGATTAAATGATTAAATGTACCTTACGCAGCACACGCAGCACACGCAGCACACGCAGCACGCGCAGCATGGAACACTCCTCCTTTCCTGGGAGACAAAACTCTAAGCCACGGGGAGCTGCACTGTCAGACGTGATGTCTAAGGAGGCGGAGTTTTGACCTTATATGGCGCCGATTCCCTCCCCCTCCTGTTAGCGCTGAGTGACTGCTGCAGCCTGACACAGTGCTCGGGCTGCCAAGTAGCCCTGCTGCTGCTTCTAATGCAAAGGCAACGCAGGCAGGGCAGGCTCTCTAAGAGTAGCAGCAGAAAGGCTTGTGCTCCAAAAGAAAATAATTTGGGGAATGACCAGCGCAGAGGTTGTTCCTGGGCACATTTGCGATAGGCTGAGATTGATGGGATCTCGCAGAATAGATGGAAGTGAACAAAACTCAGCCCTCTATCCCCCTAGGAATGGAACCTTTGTCACTCCTCAGATACTGGCCCTCATTGCTTCGGTCTCAGTCATGTCTCACCCCCCCCAGCACATCCATGTCTGCTCTCCCTTTCCCCTTCCCATTATCTCTCTCGCACCCCGTCTCAAGTTTCACTACCTGCCTTTCCATTTTCACTCTATCTAGGCCCCCTCTTCGATCTCCCTTCCCCTCACATGGTCTCTCTCTGTTCTTGCCTCCCCTCTTTTCCACCGACCCTCCCAGTTTTTGCATAACTTCTCTCTCTCCCCCTCTCTCTCTCAACCCTTGTTCCCCCTCCCACCTTCAATTTCCCTCCTAACCCTGGCCTTACTCCTATGATGTTACCCATGGCAGGCAAGAAGGCAAGGGGAGAAAAAACTAGGAATTCAGCTACAGGTACTGTCGAACAGCAAGTGGGACAGAAGCAAAACAGACTCATTTTGTAGTTCATAAAGCAAAGCCAGACATCTTTAGGAATCACGACACTGCACCTAGAAATTGTAGATTATAATGCATAATGTACCCCCTGCTATAATTTATAAAGATATTAGAAGTCACCTCGGAGTTATGTGACCTTTTATATGGTCACATAACTCCTCGGTAACATAATATCTTTATAATCTACAGTCTGATCATTTCCCTATGGGACCAGACTGTAAATTATATCCCTATAAACGGCGCGTTCTGACGTCAGAACGCGCCGTTTCTAAGATAGAGAGAGTGAGCACTTGCGGCTGCTGCTCTCTTCCTCCACTCTGCCCCCCTTCTTTCTAATTCCCTGCCTCAGCTCTTCCTTACCACCGGCGCGCTCCTCCTGTCTCACTATCTCTCGGCTGCTTCTCTCTCAGGTCCTGCCCCCTCAGTGTCTGTTTGGTCTAGGTCCCGCCTCACACGATCGCTTATGGGCTCCCTCCGGTTCGCACAGTGCTTCTATCTGTCTCTCTCCTTATATCGCTCCCCCTCCCTTCCACCCACCATCTTAACTTTCACTTTCATGGTTCTCCGTGTCGGCTGGTCAGTCTCCCTCACACAATCTCCGGTATTGCTCCGCCTCCAACCCTCATTCTCCAGTCCTCTGACACTTTCCTTCCCCTCACCTTCCCCCTCCCCTGCAACTGACGTGACCCAGAGCAGGATACAACGTATATTGGAAAAAAAACTGATGGAATTCAAAAACAGGTACTTTTCCACAAAAAAAATAACTACAGGGATAAAATTAAGTAAGTGGGTGGGGAAGGAAAACAGCATTAAAACCAGAATTTTGCAGCACATAGGGCAAAGCCAGTAAAATACTACACATATATAGGAAGGAAGACACTGGACACAAAAACTGTAGATTATAATGCATAATGTACCCCCTACTTAAATTTATACAGATATTAGTAGTCACCTCGTAGTTATGTGACCTGTATAAAAGCACTCGGCCTGCGGCCTCGTGCTTTTATATGGTCACATAACTCCTCGGTGACTAATAATATCTTTATAAATTACAGTAGGGGGTACATTATCCACTATATAAATTACAGTAGGGGGTACATTATCCACTATATAATACACAAAAGCCATGAATATCTTGTAAAATATATCCTTATAAACGGTGAGTTCTGATGTCATCATTTATAAACGGTGAGTTCTGATGTCATTTCTGTCACATGACTCACTGAAACTTGTGTATTATAATAAATAAAGTACCCCCAGTTGCAAAATATGAGGATATTAGAAGTTACCTCGGAGTTCCATGACCTGTATAAAAACACTCGGCCTTCGGCCTCGTACTTTTATATGGTCATGAAACTCCTCGGTAACTTATAATATCCTTATATTTTACAAGAGGGGGTACTTTATTCACTATATATCCATTGTTTTGATCCAGAGAAAGGCAAAAAACCCAGCCTGAAGCCACTGCCAATTATGCCTCAAGAGGGAAAACATTTCTTCCTGACCACAATGGCGATCAGAAGCATTCTCTGGATCAAGAATTTGTCATACATTTAACATGAATAATAACATGCAAACTCTCTCATGTTTATACTGTATACTTATAACAGAACCGAAACCACAATATAACAGTACATGAAGGAATACATCCACATTTGCTTATTAATAGATAATATAAAGAGAAACTCCTGACATTTCACAAAATATGCAAAAAAGGGAAGGGTGGGTGGGATGTTTCTACTGCTCAGAAGATAAGGAAGTGAACTGCTTCTTCCCCTGACATCACATCCATGTCTTTTTCAGTCCCCACCCTGGCTTTTCCCTGCCTTAACTCATTCCTTCCCATCCAATCACAGCTACATCTGATTCTGACAATCTTTAAATATAAACCAGTGTTATCTGGCTGCTGGTCATTCAGATCCCTTGTCATGCAGCCCCTGCTTTTATAGCTCCAGGGCTTTCTTATATTATTATCCATAGGGTAAATGCCTGTTGCCTTACACAGAGATAAATGGAAAGCCTTACATTAAGTACTTATCATGACCAAATAACAGATAATTTAGATTAGAAAAAGTTATTCAGATATGTTCTGAGTGATTCCTTTCCATATTAATTCATTATATGTACCCCAAGATTGCAAAGTAAGTACTGCAAACACTTTTGTTACTTCACCCCTTTCTGTTGATGCACAAGTTGCTGCTACCGACAATATAAATTTATATATATGCTGTCTGGGCATACTTAAAAACAAAGGGTTGATGGGTAGAATTCTCTAAAAGGAACAAACTCAACATGTTTCTTGTTCTAGTGCTGAAAAACAAAACAAAGATCAAAGCCTAACTAGCAGGAAACAGTCATCCACATTTCATGACATATACTAAGGGGCAGATTTATCCAAGGTCGAGGTCAATTTTTGAATTAAAAAAATTCAAATTTCGAGCTATTTTTGAGTACTTCGACTAGGGAATAATCCAAATTAGTTTCAAATTTGAAAAAATTCAAAAATCTCTTTAAAAAAATCGACTTCGACCATGCGCCACATAAAACCTGCTGAGTTGCTGTTTTAGCCTATGGGGGACCTCCTAGAACCTATTTGGAGTCAATTGGTGGACTTTGAAAAATCTAAGGTTTTTTTGGGAAAAACTTTGATTCGAATTCGATCGAATACACTATTACTTCTGTTCGTATGATTCGAATTTGGCTGAATGCTGAAGTATTCATTCGAAAATGGACGTACTCGGCCAAAAAAAACTTAATTTTGGTTGGTCTTTTTGAATTCGAATTCCAAAGTTTTTCAAATTCGAAATTCGACCCTTGATAAATATGTCACTAAATATATTCTTAGATGTTAAAAACAAAATGTAAATTGTAAAATTGTAAAAAATGTTAAAAAAAATTGTAAATTCTGTGAGCACTCCCTTCTTTCAGGTGATAAGAATTATAAGTAATACACATTGAAAAGATTTGAAACCAGCTGTAGCTGCTATCAGGTATATAGGAAACAGTATCCCAATTGGCATTACCCTGGTTGCTAAGGCTAAATATTCTAGTAAAGACTGCTGCTGCCTAAGCTTTATTTTTTATAGCTCAATGCCAAAGAAAGCATTGCTCTTGAAGTTTTCCCACTGGGATCCCGAATACCACTGCTACAGAATCTCTAACAATTCCCAAGAAGTACATTTTACTGTACAAAGGAAATATTTTTTTCCCTTGTGCCAGTGGAATGCAAATAATCTGGCAAACTAACTAAAATTACATACTCTGTTGGGCTTCAATTAAAAAGCCATAATGATAGTCAATTATTAGCCTTTCTAAATATGGACTTTATAAAACAGAAAAAGAAAACAGAGCGGAACTTTGTCACCTGCCAAAGTAAAATCTTCTGTCAGAATGAAATCAAGGTACTAAATGCATTGTGTGATCTGCAGTCAAACCCCTAATTGGTTATCTGGTGTTGCTATTCAGATATTTCCCTTGGGGCTTCTGATACAGATTTAAGATTGTCGTCTGTTTCACCATTCAATGAACTGTCTTCATATAGTAAGTGATCATTGATTCAGAAGCATTTAGAAGAACAATACCAAAAGAAGCAGAATTATAGATTGAACAAAAACCTTACTAAACTTTTTTTCCCAATAGGGTGCCCCTGGACTACATATCATACCATTGCATTTTTTACCATTTGCCCTCAAAGCAATGTCTTTTCTTAACCTATTGTAGAATTGAAAGCCTTTATAAGAAGTGTTCCTTTTCAAGTATTTTGATATTTCCTTCAGTCATCACATCTTAACTGTTAAAGGACCAGTAACATCAAAATTTTTTACAAAAAAATTTGTTACAATACAACAAAAAAAACATCAAGACCAATTAAAATTTAAAGTAGCAAATCCTTTATTAAGATATAACTTACAGAAACTCCACTTACTGTCTTCTACAGAAACGGCGAAAGGGCGACCATCCATGCTGCTGTGCTTGATTGCTCTTCTCTTCACTGACAGCGTGTCGATCTCCTCCAGCTCTCCAGAAGGCCACAGCGGTGTTATTATGCCTGTCCCCACTGTAACATAGCAGACCGCCAGCATACAAGGGTAACCCAGAACCCCCTGCATTATTTCAACCCTCCTGGCACCAGGAGGATTCCTTCTGCCCGCTGCTGTGGGCTGCTGTGGAGACACGCAATCAATGTATGGATTATTAAAGGGAGCTGCGTCTCTGCAGAGCCTGCCTTCGGAAGGTGAACCAGCTGGCCGGCGTGTTTGTGAATGGCAGGGCACTGCCCAATGTTGCCCGGCACTCTCCGCACATCCCCAAGGCGAACTGCTGTCTTCACAATAGCTCCAATCGATATAAGTTCTTATTCCCTCTAGATCCTCCAAATGACTTAATAGTCTGACTCTTCAACAGGTTAGTAGAGTAGCCATCTCCACTGCAGTAACATGAAATATCACGGAAACCGGAGAGTCTTCAAAATGTGGGTTTATTTTATCACAGCACTACATGTTTCGGACCTCTAGGATCCTTCCTCTGGTGCAAGTTACTTGTGATAAAATAAACCCACATTTTGAAGACTCTCCGGTTTCCGTGATATTTCAATAGCTCCAATCACCTAGCAGCGCCAAGACTCCCGCCAATCGTTTCCCGATTCCTCCAGAGCGGAGGTTATACAATCCTCAGCCTTTTGCCCCGTTCGGGCTTCCTTATTGTGTGCAAGGCTCTCCTTTTGGTGCCGGAATCACTCCGGTTACTGATGTAACCGCTCTGGAGGAATCCGGAAATGAGAGGCGGGAGCTGCGGAGTCTTGGCACAGGGAACTCGGCTGCTAGGTGATTGCCATCACAAAGGCAGCAGTTCACCTTGGGGATGTGCGGAGAGAGCCGGACAGCATTGGGCAGGGGCCTGCCATTCACAAACATGCCGGCCAGCTGGTTCACCTTCCGAAGGCAGGTTCTGAAGAAATGCTGCTCCCTTTATTGATCCATACATTGATTGCGCATCTCCCCAGCAGCCCACAGCAGCAGGCAGAAGGAATATTCTCGGTGCCAGGAGGGTTAAAATAATGCAGGGGCAGGGGGTTCTGGGTTACCCTTGTATGCTGGCGGTCTGCTATGTTACAGTGGGGACAGGCATAATAACAATGCTGCGGCCTTCTAAAGAGCTGGAGGAGATCGACATGCTGTCAGTGAAGAGCCAGGGAAGAGCAATCAAGCACAACAGCATGGATGGTCGCCCTTTCGCCATTTCTGTAGAAGACAGGAAGTGGAGTTTCTGTAAGTTATATCTTAATAAAGGATTTGCTATTTTAAATTTTAATTGGTCTTGATGTTTTTTTTCGTTGTATTGTAACGAATTTTTTTGTAAAAAATTTTGATGTCACTGGTCCTTTAAGTAACTTAGAAGGGTCCCTTTACATCTTCTAAGAATTATCATCCCATCCAGTGGCGTAACTACCGGTGGAGCAGGGGGTGCAATTGGGCCAGGGCCTGCACCCCCTCATGGCCCCCCGGCAGCTCGCGCGCCACTAACTCCGCCTGTTCCGGGTGTACTGAGGGGGGTGGGGGACCCGTCTGCGCATCCCACGCCAGTGCCTGTCCCCCTCTAGTTACGTTGCTGATCCCATCCATACTTACTAATCATGTTTTAAATTCACTTGAGTTCACAATCACACATACACTATTTTTCCTTTTAGGAGTGAAAAAGAAATTTTATTTTCTCTTAAAAGAGCAAGCAGGAACTGCTAGAAAGTTGGATGTCTTTCTGCCTTCATAAAACCTAATGCTTTATGGGGATCATTAAAACTTTATAGAGATGTATCTTTTTTTTACAATAAAAAAATACTATTTAACTATAAACACTATCACCAATTCTGCTTAGCAACTCTGGTATGTTCTGAGCAAAAGAACATTCTCCCAAAATCAACACCTACACCTTTCAATGTGGAGAAATGCATTATTTTTTCAAAGTCTACATCTTCCCCTCCCTTAATGTAGGCCAGTCTAGGTCAACTGACCATACAAAAAAGGGTCTGAAAGGGGGAGGTTTGTTCTTTTCTCACCTGAACCATGTCTGGGGGCTTCCAAATTCACAAAGGCTCACATATCAAATGGCCTTCACCACATTAATTAAATTCCATAGAAAAAGACTGGAGTTGTCTCTTCCAAGGTAGCGGAATATATTCAGGTTGTTGGCTCTAAAGGTAAAAAATCCAAGCTCTATATCCTACTACTTGACTTTAAACTGGAAAAGGTACCCATTGGCAGTTGAGTTGCTTGAGAACGTGATTTTGAAGAGTTAAATGACCACCAATGGGCTGAAGCCTTGAGGGCCGCACAGGAAATTTCCATAGTATGCCCTATACATATAATGCAAAGGGAATACTATTATATCTATTCCATAATACAGTATGTTCCCAAATGTTTCCCTGGAGTGGCAGCAATGTTGACAGCATACTGGGATGCTGTTGCATATGTTCGGGGACTGCCCAAAACTGGAACAAGGAACAGAAAGGAACAGAAATTATATCACACAAAGCTCTGATTATAACCAATGACATCACTAAGCACCATTTATAAGGATATCATTTACAGGATATTTATGGCTCTTGCATATAATGTAGGGATACTTATTATTTGGTTAATTGGAAATGTTTTATCCATGGGGTCCACATTTTCCAGTATTTTTGACTGTTGTTATGGAGGATTTCTGTTATTTCCTCTATTGTTCTTGTCTCTTCTAGTGATGGGTGAATCTGTGCAAAACGCATTGAAGTCAATGGGCATCAAAATAAAATTGAAATGAAAATTTGTGGCGAATTTGTGTCTAGCGAATCCTGATATGTAGGAGGTTCTGTGCTTTTCCACCTTTTGGGAATCAATGCCTTTGCTGCCTGAAGCATATAAATTAATAGTTTGTTCTTAATTATTTTGTTTGTTTTGATACTGTACTGAAGAATTAGCTTGGGTAAGCACTCAGATTTGATTTTTTTCTTGTGTGATTAAATTTTTCTTATCTAGGACATTTCTCCCACAACTATCTATACAAGAGTACCATATGTGGGTATGTGTGCCCTCAAGTATGGATCAAGTACAAGGTGCTGTTTTATTATTACAGAAAAAGGGGGAATCATTTTTCAAAATTTGGATAAAATGGTTTCTATGGCATACAAACATTCCTTAATTTGGAGCGCTCTGAATAAGGGGTTCCTGGAAAACGGTTCCCATACCTGTACCACCTACATAACAACTTGCAGTTAATTTATTGTGCTTTAGATTTCTTGTGGATAGAGCTGTGTTTATAGTATACCATTTTCTTCTATTTGAGATAGCTTTAGTTCCCTTTCCCATGTATCTCTGTGGCTGATGATTGATGTTCTATTATCTGATATCAGGGGGATTATTTACTAAACTCTGGTCGGGCTTTTTGGGGTAAAACTCAAATTTTAAATGTTTTTTAAAATTTTTCAAGATTTAGTAAAGCCCGATGCAGCAAAAAAAGGGAATCCGAAAATCCGCAATCTCAGACCTGCTTAGGTTGTGTATAAATCAATAGCAGAAGTCCCTACCCTATTTTGAAGTGTCTGTGGTCTGCGCTGGAATTAGCTCAATTAGACCATTTTGGACTTTTCGGGCAAAAATCCCCAAAAAATTCCCAAAAAAACCTTTGACTTTTCAAAGTCCACCAATTGATTTCAAATAGGTTCTAGGAGGTCCCCCATTGGCTAAAACAGCAATTTGACAGGTTTTAGATGGCGAATGGCCAAAGTTGAATTTTTAGAGACAATACATGATAAATTTTGTTATTCGAATGTTTGAATTTTTTTCAAATTCAAATCGAATTTGGATGAATCTGTAGGTGCAGCACCAAGGAATCCAGGAAGTAGAAAGATTAAAAATATAAACCTTTATCCCAGCATTTTAAAATGATAGTAGAAAAAAGCATGCCCCACACTGCATATTGGGCTGTTCACTCAACGCGTTTCATGGCTCTCGCAACTTTTTTTTGCAAGTTTGTAAATCGAATTTGGACTATTCCCTAGTCGAAGTACACAAAAAATAGCTTGAAATTCAATTTTTTTTTATTCGAAAATTCACCTCGATCTTTGATAAATCTGCCCCTAAGTTCTAGAACATGATATGTTCCCAGATAAAGAAGTGATCCTCTCCAGTACATATGTACTATAACTATAAATAATACTTCTTAAGAAAACATATGGGACCAAACCTTTTCATTTTAAATTAAGAAATACTTATTTGTCTTTGATATAATGGCTTTGCTTAAAAAAGCTTTCTGATTTTATGTATTCTTTTAAATCAAGACATATGGGCTTTGAGGGAACTATTGGGTATTTATGTGGAGAGAACTTTTGATCCTGTAGATGTCACTTCATGTGAAATGGTACAGCTCTTATGATTTCTTGGAATTATTTTTCCTTTGATATTTTTCCTCATCACAGACTTTACTGTAGTGTTTGTGTTTATTTCTTGCAGCTGCCATATCAATTTCTGTTGCTTCAAGTTATTTTGTCATAGATATTACTGAAATTGAATTTGTTTGTATTTACTTTGTGAATTAGTATAAGGGCTTTCTAGCTTTAACATCACATGTATTTACATGTTCTTCTTTAGAGCAAAAAAAGTAAGTTGCAAGATTAAAATAATAACAATTATCATAAATCTCTCATGACTTTTCCCCTTCAAAAATTGAAGTCTATGGACATTTTTTCATGACAACTTTTTTAGTGCAAAAATGGTGAAAAATGTTGCTCATCACTAGTCTCTTTTGATTTTCTGCCTTCACTATTGCCACTTTGTCCTTGCAGGTATTAATCTGTTCTAAATGCTTCTAAACGTATTCCCCAATGCATATCCCCTATGCATATCCCTTCACTGGCTCCCAATTTCCTCTAGAATCAAACTCCAACTACTAAAACTCATATTCAAAGCTCTTAACAATGAAGCCCCTCCTTATATTTTAGCTCTGATCTCAAAATACACTCCTTCACCCAACCTATGCTCTGCTTGTGACATTCACCTCTCTTTTCATCTCATCACTTCATCTCATTCCAACTGCAAGACTTCTCTCTGGCTTCTCTGAAAGGCTGGTCTGGCTCCATCTTAGTTAGACTGCTAAATATTGGTCAACTAAAATGGTTTCTTGAGTACATATTTTCCATCCCTGTTTGGTGGTTTTTATTCTTAAAAATTAGGTGCAGTTTAGTGGTTATTTTCAAAGATCCACTCCAGTATAATATACAATACCATGGAATTTTGTTTAATGTATCTCGCTAGCTCAGAATTTAGCCGTGCCATGATCTTGCTTATGTTTTTTACCTCTGTTTTTCTCTGATTAAATAGCAGTAGTAAAAGAAGTAAAATTGGCAGTGAAGGGAGGAGGTGAGCTGGTGAGTAGTCAGGGCAAAAGAGAAGACCAACACTTAAGTGAAGCAGGGACACTGTGAAGTAGATTTAAAACTAGCTCATGTTATATAATACAATATAAGTGTTATACAATTCAGAAAGTTTTACTAAACATATTGTAACTGTAGATTTCCCCCCCCATTAAAATATAGAATGATTCAATTAAGAAAGAAAACCAATGATCAAGGGGCAAATTCATCAAGGGTCGAATATCGAGGGTTAATTAACCCTCGATATTCGACTGGGAATGAAAATCCTTCGACTTCGAATATCGAAGTCGAAGGATTTTGCGCAAATACTGCGATCGAATGATCGAAGGAATAATCGTTCGAAGGATTTCAATCCAACGATCGAAGGATTATCCTTCGACCAATAGGCTAACATTGGGTTCGGTAGCTTTTAGGTGGCGAACTAGGGGGTCGAAGTTTTTTCTTAAAGAGACAGTACTTCGACTATCGAATGGTCGAATAGTCGAACGATTTTTAGTTCAAATCATTCGATTCGAAGTCGAAGTTATAGTCGAAGGTCGAAGTAGTCCATTCGATGGTCAAAGTAGCCAAAAAAACACTTCGAAAATTCGAAGTTTTTTTTACTTCGAATCCTTCACTCGAAGTTAATGAATTGGCCCCCAAGTGTAAAGCTTTGAGGCCTTACCCACACTCATACTCATCCATAGTAATTAATTTCTAAATACATTCCTTTCTATAGCCCACTGACTATCAAATTATCTGTAAATTGTAATACCCATTTGGGATATTGGAATAAAAGAAATCTTTCAAGTAAAAAATGAATCAAATGCATGAAAACTATAGAAACTAGAAAGAATAGTATTTTATTGCTATGTATATTTCCTGTATCAGATGCATACCTATGAGTAAAAATATGAATACAGGAGAAACACACATGCACTTTGAACCTGGGTTCAGTCTGAATTGAAATTTCATAAAAAGATAAATGCAGTTAAAAGCTTTCCGGCATCAGTTAATTGCTAGTTTACAAAAATAGCAATGTTAATGGGAGAAACAGTTTAAAATATACGTGCATAATCTTAGACAGGTTTCATATGTTCTCACTGCATTCTTAGGTTTTATACAAAATATCATTCATAGGACATTAGAAAATACATTTTTTCCTCCCGGCAATGGTCTATCTACTTTTTGACAGATAATGCCTTATAAATGCCAAATAAATTGAAAGAAGCACACAAAGAATGCCCAGTAGCATAGTTGGAATAAATGGATTCAATCAAAACTCCTACTTTTAATGGAAGGCCCACAGCTTGACCTTTATGTTTGTTTACTTTTATTTTATCTTCATTCTGTCTTATTACACACTTACAAATTGCACACAAGAAAGTCATTAAATAAAGGTAGAATGTAGCACTGAGCTACTGATGGTAAAGATTGTAAAGTAAAAATAAAAAAGTGAAAACTGAGTATTTTCAATAATGTTTCTACATGCTACACCAGTGTTTGTGAATTAAGAACTAGAACATAGGGATGTAGCAAACTGCCGATTTGGTGTTCGCGAACGCCGTTCGCGAACACCGGCAAAAAATGCGAACGTTCGCGAACAGTTCGCGAACTTCGAACACCCGCTAAAATCGTTCGATTCGAACATTCGAAGGATTTTTCATTCGAATCGAACGTTCGAAGGATTTTAATCGTTTGATCGAAGGATTTTCATTCGAATCGAACGTTCGAAGGATTTTAATCGTTCGAACGAATGGAAATCGTTCGAACGAATGGAAATCGTTCGAACGAATGGAAATCGTTCGATTTTAGCGGTCGAATGGTCGAATGGTCGAACGATTTGTATTCGAATCGAACGCGAACTCAAAATGCGAACGTTCCCAAACGTTCGCGAACATTAGGTGGACGCGAACTGTCGAAGTTCGCGCGAACAAGTTTGCCGGCGAACAGTTCGCTACATCCCTACTAGAACACCGTAACCCCATGAAAAAAAAAAAAAAGCAGAATGGAGATATACCCTTAATTATTCTTCATTGTCTTTATTTTTATATTCTGTGGTTTTTATATAACTAAATTTCTACTTCTCAAAAAACTTGCCAAAGTTACCATCGAATTCTCTTCTGTGTATTACTGTCTGGTCCTGCGCGGGTCCAATCGGGCAGACCTGTGCCTGACCCGGACCCGTATGCCCCGCCACCCAGACCCACTACCCAACCCAGCCCAAAAGCAGCTCGTTTACCCCTTGACCAAGCTCATGTGAAGTGACATCACTTTAACCGGAAATGACATCACTTTTACCGGATGTTACATCGTGCGAGACCCTATTCCGCTACCACAAACTCAGGAGAGGGTAGGAGGGACCAGTCCTGCAACATACCCAGATGGGTTACCCATGGGCTACCCGCACAATCAGGTACTCAGAAATTTCCAAACCAACTTGCGGGTATTCCGTGGTTAACTCACGGGCACCCAACCCAATGCAGGACTCTACTGTCTCTAGAAAATACTGGTGATCAAGACAGTTGTTAAAAATTGTATAGTTCATAGAGTTTCATCCCAAACAATATGCATGTATAATACACAGAAACCATGAATATCTTGTAAATAATATCCTTTTAAACGGTGAGTTCTGATGTCATCAGTTATAAAAGGTGAGTTCTGATGTCATTTCTGTCACATGACTCACTGAATCTTGTGTATTATAATAAATAAAGTACCCCCAGTTGCAAAATATGAGGATATTAGAAGTTACCTCGGAGTTCCATAATAACTACAATTTGGAAGGCGCACACCCTGAAGTAAATGCTGAGGTGTTTGGGGGCTGCCCAAACAAAGCCTCCTGGTGAATATCATATAAATAAATTGCACACTCAGTCTGTATAAAAAGATCAAAATTAGTGATGGGCGAATATGCGCCGTTTTGCTTCGCCGGAAAATTTGCGGATTTTGCAATACAGCGAAAAATTCGCAAAGTGGCACGTTTTTTGACGCCGGTGCCTGTTTTTGACGCGAATTTTTTTGGTGAAATTTTGCGGGCGTTTCGTGAATTTATTCGCTGGCAGCGAATCGCACAAATTCGCCGCAAATTCGCGCCTGGAGAATAAATTCGCCCATCACTAATCAAAATTTATTATATCAAAAAACGTACATACTAGAAGAAAGCCCTACGCGTTTCAACCACCAAAGTGGTCTTCATCAGGGACAAAACACTTTTAAATACAAAAATTGGATAAAAAGGCCTTTTTATCCAGTTTTTGATCTTTTTACAGACTTGGGGGCAGATTTACTAAGGGTCGAATATCGAGGGTTAATTAACCCTCGAAATTCGACTAGGAACTAAAATCGTTCGAATTCGAATATCGAAGTCGAACGATTTAGCGCTAATCCTACGATCGTACGATCGAAGGATTATTCGTTCGATCGAACGATTAAATCCTTCGAATCGAACGATTCAAAGGATTTTAAAACAACGATCGAAGGAATATCCTTCGATCAAAAAAACGCAGGCAAGCCTATGGGGACCTTCCCCATAGGCTAACATTGACTTCGGTAGCTTTTAGCTGCCGAAGTAGGGGGTCGAAGTTTTTCTTAAAGAGACAGTACTTCGATTATCGAATGGTCGAATAGTCGAACGATTTTTAGTTCGAATCGTTCGATTCGAAGTCGAAGTAGTAGTCGAAGGTCGAAGTAGCCCATTCGATGGTCGAAGTAGCCAAAAAAACACTTCGAAATTCGAAGTTTTTTTAATTCGAATCCTTCACTCGAGCTTTGTAAATGTGCCCCTAAGTGTGCAATCCTCATATTTATTTACCTCGGAGTTCCATGACCTGTTTAAAAACACACAGCCTTCGGGCTCGTGTTTTTATATGGTCATGAAACTCCTAGGTAACTTATAATATCCTTATAATTTACAAGAGGGGGTACTTTATTCACTATATAATGTATGGGATCTTTTTTCATAGACCCAATATCCAGAGAGCTTGAATCACGGGAAGACCATCAACTATAGAATCAATACAAACAAATATGCCATGCATAGTCCTAGTTTTAGGTAACCTTCCATTTAGTACAATTTCTAAATTAACAGATTAGATGGGCAAGAAAAATTTCCAAATTGCTAGGTAGCTTGCTATTCTCAAGATCTTGAAACAGTGAAATTTAATTGGCAGACTCTAATTTCTCAGTCTCTTCAAAGCGACATCTCTTCAGAGATGTTTTTTGGCACTCTCAGTTAATTCACAAGTTGAGGTTGTCTTCATAGAGGGTCATCATGAAATCTAAAACCAATGGAAACCTCCAGTCCTCCGATTATGTAACTAATACTACAAAGTACAGACTGGGGTATTGCAGAGCAAGGCTTTCATCTAGCCACTAGCAGCAAAGCCAAAGTAAAGCTGGCTATACAATTAAGGTCAGCAAGCAAGGAGATCTTTGCCAGATTTGGCCAGAAACACACAGGACCAAATAAGATAGACCAGGATTGATTCTCCATGTAGGCCCACGTGCATGGGGGCCAATTGATCAACTCCAGATTGTGGGTTAGACAGTGTGCTGGCACATAACAGCTGGTCAACATAGCAGCTGGTCGAATTTTGATTTTTGCTTAGATAATAGTCAGGTAGGCAGTCCCAAGTGCTCGAATACAAGGGCCAAGTCTTTTTTTTTTTTTTCATTTTATGTGCTGAACAGATCTCAACTATAGACAAGTTTTTTTTTTTTTTTTTTTTTTGTGGTTCATTAATGCCAGGGGACTGTACATAGTGAGGAGATCACAAATAGTGGCAAGTATAATTGGCAGAAAGGTGTCTGTTAGGGTAAATTTTCTCAGAAGAGAACTTATATAAACCATATAAAACACATTACATATTGTATATTAAGCAATGTTAAGGCAAAGTGCTAAAGTACTATTTAGCTCTGATTAATTTCAGTGGAATGATTACAAAGTGAAAGCTTTTGAAAGGCAAAGTACAATTTATATTAAAAAGATTTAATGAGAAACTTTACTGTAAAAAAAATCTATACAAGAGGCCAAAGAGAAAATCAATGCGATCAATGAAGAATTTCTAATTATAAGTAATAAAAAGAGAGAAAAAAAAATATTCTAGGTTGGAAGAATGTGTACAATAACACAGGAAACAGCAAACATAGTCATTTTTGATGTATAAACGCTTAACATATGACCAATAAATAGAGTTTTTTTCTGATAAATGTGTTTTGCCAATTATTTCAATAATTAAAAGTAATATTTTTCATTCCATGTTAAATACTTAAAATCATACACAATTTATGCCATACTATTCGCTATTGCTCTGCTCTCTCTGATGCCTGTGCGTAAGTCATATGAGACATGAAGAGCAACATCCCTTTGTGCAATCTGAATATAATCACAATAGCTTTGCACTTCCACTGCTGTGGGGCATTGAAATGTAGAGAACTAAACGGACCCTGGCTGATGAGCAATTTTAATACATTTGCAGAGCAAAACTGAACTTTGTTTACGATGTGGAGGTCTTAAAAATGAAATGGATTAGAACGCTCTGTTGCTTCTAGGTATGAGACTTTGCACCAATTACATGCTGGTTTTGATTGTCTTTGCTATTTTGTGGACAAGAATGGCACATGATAGCTTGCTTGGGATTGTTTTCTACCTTTCCTGCATGTTGTAAGAAATCCAGCACCCTCATTGGTTTCTGACAACCAAGCATAGTGTTCTCTTTCTATAGGACCTTGACACTACTCTGTCTGCATCAACTTGTTTGGAATTGTCTAACTGTAAACCTGCTTATTGACTTAAAATAGGATGATCATGCTAGGATGCCATTACACTTTATCCTCTATGTACTTCCTGGTTCGAGACTTGAGATTGTCCCTTTGCAAAGATAAAGTCTCAGCTTGCTTTTTAACAAACACGTCTAAATGTTGCTTTATTGGGTTGGTAAGCCAGCTTCTGAAACAAAAAAGGAGGATCGTGAATTAGTGTTAAACCAGGAAATATAAGGGTCATGAGTATGAAGTCAGAATAGACAGACTGGCAGATAACTTAATAATCAGGAAATGCACCAACCTAGGAGTGGTCATTGTCTAACAGATGGTCCTATAGAACAAAGTGCTAGAAGTCTGAAGAATGGACAAAAACAGCAACCACTACATGTCCTGCAACTTCTCAATCAATGAAGCCTTGAATCTGCTAAGCATTCAGCCTCTACCTCTGGTCCTGCTTTATATCATAATGTTTTTCAATGCTAAATGTGATAACAGGTATTCTACTTGATAAAAAATAATGTTTTCTTCTTTACTATTTTTCATAATCATTAGTGGCTCCACACAAGTTCAAGGTAGGATGCAGTAGAAGCAGCTAAAATTAAATTGCCCTTACATAGTCACATAAATATACATACACACACCAGAGGCAATGACTTGAAGCTAAATAATGAATGCACATGGATATAGTAATTGTGCAAGTATCATATTGTTTTCATATAACCAATCTTGGCTTCTTTATCACAAATGGCAAGTCGCCCAGAGATGAAGTCACACAGAAGTGCAATGATCTAGAAACAACCATAGTGGTTTCTATGTACCCACCATGCACATTAGATATATTTATGAAGATACTGTATGTGTTTACCATGCACATGCTGTGCCAGTTTTGAAATGTAAAAGTATATGTTTAAAGGAAATGGAAAGTCCATAAAATCTGTTAGTCACAATCACAAACCATTCACCTGTCTCCTGAAACTGCATGTCACTGCTTATCTTCAGAAATAGGAAACTGTAGTGAGGGGAGTGTAACAGAGGGAAGCAATGCATGAAAAGGCTAGAAGGGCAGGCCCCTCCCTTATTTTAGATGTGATTAGCCAGGGGTATCTCAGGTTAAAAAAAGTTCAGGGTCTGGAACAGAATTTGACTTCTTTTCCAACAAGAGGACCAATGGAGTAGCTTCCAGTCCTCCCTTCCTAAAGATATTGGAGGTGACCATTGTCACAGTTGGTATGGGGTTGCACTACTTTCCAAGGGTGATTTAATTGGGTATCTGGAGTTGGACAGACTTATATGGGGACTTTAATACAAGGCAGGACTGAAGCTCCAGACATGATCTTAGGCTGGTCCTTTGTAGAGAATATGTGTAATTGTTTTTCTACTGTTTGTATAATGACCATTTCTGTTGTTATAGTTATAGTTACTTTTAATATAGTATCGTTATAGTTGTTAAATATATTTATTTATTATAAGTTTCATAGTTAATAAACAACTTCAGCCTTCTCTACCCAACTGTGGTGTCTAGTGTCCACTGTCCAGTTATTTGGCAGGGTGCGGGGAGGGCTTGTCATTGGAATATTTGGGTTTAAGATTACTAGGAGCTCAATGTTTAACACTAATTAATGATGCTGATTAAAGTTCCTGGTATCCTGTCCATTTCGCTCACTAGTTTCAATAAGCTATTCCTATATCTTGTCTTTCTAGCTGTTTTATTCCTTGATGATTTGCATACAGTACATTACTTATTTTTAAATACAAAATATAACAGTACCTTAATTCTATCCTTTCTCAAAATGTTATAGTTTTTAGCAATACTTATTTGTCCAAGTAGTGTTGAGTAAAATGCAATTAAGTCAAGTGCCATTTTTTTGATTTGACTTTTTTCACACAAAAAATGCACACAAAGGGGGGAATGTAATAACATTTGCAAAGAGCATAACTTTGCAAATAAAAATTGTAATATTCTTCGTTAGGCTTTTAATTGTGCATTGAGAACCTTTAACACCTGCTCTGGAGTTTGCGATTGCAAAATTTAATTACATAAACAGCAAACGTTCACATAAGCAGTTTGGTCGCAAACTTGACAAGGAAGTCATTGAGGTCTTAATCAGTAAAAATTGTGTAACATGGTTGTTAATGGGCGCAAGCATCTTTGCAAAAGTTTTTTAACATAACAAATATTATGGTCGTCACCCGGTGTCAAAATCATTTCACAAATTTTCCAGTTTCGCTGGAAATTCGTAAAATTCGTGGCAAAACGAAATGGGACAAATTCGCCCATCACTAATATTGAACCATATTTCATTCCCCCAAAAATACATAAAATTCAATGGGTATTTTTTCACAGAAACTTTTTCAGTGCAAAATACATTTTAATGGGTGTTTTTTAGTGGTGGCATTTTTTGTGCAAAATAAAGTGTGGTCAATAGGGGCAGTGTCACAGAAATATTTACTCATGGTAATTTGCAGAGTTTTGCTGTGAATCCATGCCTGATAAAAAAAAAATGCGCTCATCGCTATTTACAAGTTTATTGCTGCATTTTATTTCCTTGTTTTTATTTTATGTATTTTTTTTTTTTACATTGGCAGCGTTGCTGAAGGATTGAAGTCTCCATGTGTATAAAACATATTGTTTACATCAGCCTTATCATTACACAGTGATAGTGTAATAAAAATAAAAAAATGTGTGCAGAATGTCATTGCCAAATATATTTCAACAATGTCATCTTATCTGAACTGAAATCAGTAAAACATAAGCTCTTTCGTTTTTTTTCAGGGCATTTTTAGCACATTTCCAAAAATGTAAGACTTGAAAGACCCTTAATTTGTTGGGAATCTCAAAAAATGTGCTATCTTGAAACTTGCATTTCTCTCTTATTTCCCTGCTCTGAACAACCATTTGTTCTTGCATACCAGCTCCACCTAGAGTCCACACTGGAAAACTGCTTTAGGAGAAAATTTGATAGAATGAATTTCAGACATAGTATTGATTAATAAACATTGCTTTACCATCTGTAAAACAGTCCCAGTGCTAAATATTTCATCTTACTCTGTCTGTGCAGCAGTGACATTTTGCACTGATCCTTTTCTAGGTGACAGATAAAAAAGGTGCTTATAGACTATAACTGTAGCAAACAACAAGGCAAAACATTTTGGTTGGAAATGTAGCTTCACTGTGCACTGCGTGTTTATAATGTGTATTATAACACATCTTTGTGTGTTAAACTTCTCTCTGCATAATTAAGAATGGTATCTAAGGTAAAGGAATGGTGTGTAAATTAACCATTTGCAGTATTATTTTCTACTAAATATGCAAGTTAAACATATTTTAGATACATTTTACCCTACAAGTCAAGATAAAAGGATGAGTTTTGGTCTTTTTTACATTATTATAATGAATGTTTTTGCATAACCCCAGATCCCTATGAGATGAGCAGACATTTTCCCTGGTACAGTTTCTTGAGAGGCCCGTTTATTAAAGGTCAACTTTTAGTGATATTAGAGCTTTTTGAATCCACAATTAAACTCATTTTCTCTAAAACCATAAATACCATGAAATATATTAAAATATCAGATTTAAAAAAGTATGTTTTGTTTCACCAGAAAAAAAAAGTTTTTTGTGCCAAATCCCACCCCCCAGCAAAACAAACACTGAGGGTTTTTGTGTACCCATTATGTACCTGTTTTCTTTCACATCAAGCATTTGGTTTAGGGCCCTCCCCAGCCAAGAGTTTTCTTGGCCCCATGTTAGGAAGAAATATGGTAGCCTTTTTTTCTATGAGGAACAGTTGAAGCATAGTGTAATGGAGTTTTCCCTCTTACAATGTAGGGCAATGCATCTGCTATTTTAGAGCCAAAATACCTTAATAACAATGTAATTATTTAGGGTATATTTTGTTTAAAACCTAATATTTTCACTCTGAGCGTGACTATTCTTGCTACCCCAACACTGACAGCCCAACAACTTCCAAGTTCAATAAAGTAATTGTTGGTGTGTTAGAGAGAGTTGTCCAGTGTCCTTTATCCTTAGCTTCTTCCAGGCCCATAAGCCAGACACCTGTACCTCATTCCCTTGAGCCTTATATAATAATAAGTAGGAGTTATTTCATTTATTTGCATTGCAAGTCAGCATTAAAGTGATGAATGTTCCTCACGCAGGGAGAGAATATTAGTAAATGTGTTTCTTCTTCCTTCTTCTTTACTGTGCTTCAAAAGATCATCCTCTATGGGCCTTGATTTTCCTTCCACTGCCCTTTTTTTTTTATAATATAATGTAATAATGGTATTGTACAATACACAAAAACAGATAAAGTTAATTTCCATAAATGTAAAGTCACATCCTTGCTTGGATCTAACCCTGCCATTCTTGGTGGAACAGTTGATTCCAGCTTATAAGGGACATATCATTCTTAGAGGTACAGTATGCAAGAGCCTTGTGTGCTTAATCTTTTACCCAGTAGAGTGCATCACTTCTGACAGAATCAGTCAATGCATCCAGAACAGAAAGCATGGCATTTCATCACAGCACACATTCAAAGCCTTCTGAGATTCCTGAAATGGTCCATCAATCAGTCAAAACCATGACATATGTGCCAATCATCTTCACAACTTTTTGCTGGCTTATTTTATAAACTGCAGGTTGAATAAAAAAAGAATAATGTAAAATTTAGATTTTTTTTTAGCTTCGTTTTTAATGTGAAAAGTTTGCCAGTGCTTATTTGTTGACTGGGCAAACTTACAATTTTAATCTGTTTATTAGATGGTTTTGACATATCATAAAACAATGAGCACCAGACAGCGAGTATAAGTGAGTCAGCACCTATCCAAGGATATTTCCATACTTCTGGAATAATTTGATTTTAAAAATATACAATTCACAAGTTAGTCAGTTTGATGCACCACTGATTTTGACAGAGAGACAAGCCAATCAATGTAAGGGTGAGAAGCAGAGAGTGACAGGAATTGAGAAAATGTCCAGACAGACAAAGGCATTTTTCTATGTACAAGTGCTATGTAACTAGATTTTAAGTCACCCTGACAGGCTAAATACATATTATCAGCTTTCAAATTGTATTGTCGCGGAGATAAAATGCAGTTTTAAGGCTTAATCTTCTAATATTTGGGAATTAAAAAATAAATCACAATGAAATACAGGCAAATTAATTTTAAAGCATTTTTTTGGTTTTCATCATGTTCCTGATTTTTAGCTTGCAAATATTTTTTTAATTTGACTCGATCTGATGCCTTCTTACTAAAAATTAAAAGGATCATATAACTCTAAGAACACTGCAAAATACATGGTCTAATCAACTACTTAGTTATTAATATGCCACAGTAGAAATCCTTAAATAAAACAGCACTGGACAAGAACAGAGCAACATTGTGCCAATATTATATTATCACATGTTATAAAATGCCAATTATTTTGTAATGCTGTAGAATAGATGAGTGTTCACACGGAAAATACAGATAACATACATTTAACCTATACACACATTAAAGAAGGACATCATCAATAGAACTTACAACCTAAAAAAAGAAGAGAGTATGAGAAACAAGGTGTGGAAATGGGCAGAATCAGGAGTCAGTAAAGTGAGACATGTAGCATTGAGCTAGTGGTGTTAATAGGGGCCTGCACCACAGGGGCCACTGCATTAAGCATTGCAGTGAAATAGATGGCATGGTGCTAGGCTTGATGAGGGAAAGATTCACTAAAGAAATGTGTTTTAAGAGATCGTTTAAAGTCAGCGAGAGATTGGGAAATATATTCAGATGGAATTTAAAGAGTGAGGTGCTGAGGAGTAGACTGTCAGAGAAAAGTAATGAGCTATTTGGTGAGCACTTGGAGATAACTTCAGAAATGTAGGGGGAGCAGAGTTGTGAAATGTTTTGAATGTCAGGGTCATATGGAGTTAAGATGATGATCCATTGTCCGAAAAATGGAAAGAATGATTTTAAAAATAAGAAGAAAACTAACATAATGGTTACAAGAAAAAATTAGGTAACAACTTTGCAACTTGATGTTTAAAGGAACAGTAACATAAAAAAAGAAAGTAGTTTTAGAGTTATATGTTTGCATTAAAGGGCATGTAAAGTCTAAAATAGAATAAGGCTACAAATGCTGCATTTTGTATACTAAATATAAACATGAACTTACTGCACCACAAGCCTAATCAAACAAATAATTTATGCTTTCAAAGTTGGTTACAGGGGGTCACCATCTTGTAACTTTGTTAAACATCTTTGCAAGACTAAGACTGTGCACATGCTCAGTGTGGTCTGGGCTGCTTAGGGTCGACATAAACAAAGCTGCTTGAGTTCTGCATGGCTGGGAAGTAAGGTGGGGGCTCCCCCTGCTGTTCATAAGTATGATTGTTTCTCTGCTCAGCAGTTAGGGGCTGTCTGACAATTCCTATCCACAGCAGTAAATGAAGGGGGAATTTCACTGCATACAGTCAGGTTTCTTATAAAAACCATACACATTTTTTAATGAAAGTATATTGGAGATAGGTTTCTTTTTCATTAAAGAAAGTAAAAATGGGATTTTATTTTTTTGCCTTTACATGCCCTTTAAGAAAGACTACTAGAATGTTTATAAATAGGCTGCTGTGTAGCCATGGGGGCAGCCATCGAAGCTGAAAAAGGATAAAAGGCATAGGATACTTAGCCTTAACAGATACGCTAATATAATAATATAATATAATATAATACGATTGTATTCTACAAAATGCATCTGTTATCTGCTTTGTAACCTGAGCCTTAATTGACTGCGCCCATAGCTACACAGCAGCTTGTTTATATGAACTATAGTAGTGTTTCTGAAGCAAACACATCAGTTATAATAGTGCGAGAAACAGTAAATGATACTGGAGGCCCATTTATTTAAGGTCGAATTTTAGTGGTATTGGGGCTTTATAAAACCACGATTAGACTAATTTTCTCTAAAACCACAAATGACATGAAACCTATTTAAAAGATCCAATTATAAAAAGCACAAACAAAAGGGATCTGGAAAAAAAAATCCAGAAACTTAGAAATTTTCGTGAACGAATGAACATTCAAGTGAAAAAGAAAGTTCTGATCTCGGAAAACCTTAATTTTTTTTGTAACCCGAAAATGTGAGTTTTGACAAAAGAGAGATCTTTGCAAGAAAAGAAGCACAGCTTCCGTTGATTTTTACATGGCCTTGACTACTTTTGCTTGACATAATTTGTATTTGTGGATTTTATGGATTTTACAGTTGATAAATTATGAAAAAAAATCATGACAAAATGTGCTAAGAAGCCCAATTCAGATAAATGAATTTTCAGAATATTCTTAAATTGGCCCCTTATTCTTTTCTTCTTTAGACCAATTTTCTCAAATCTGGCCAAATACATTTTTGAGAACTTTTAAACATTTTAACAGAAGACATGTCTATTACCAAACTCCATTGTTAGAGGGAATGGCGTTATTTATTTGTCTTCAGTATCATGGAATCAATTGTGTGCGTGATATTAAAGTGTATCAATTAATGCATGAATAGATAGACTTTTTGCTGACGTATTTCTACATAAATTGCTACAAAATATATATAGTATTTCTTACCCAGAGATACTTGAGATAAAAAAAAGCCGAGTTACATTTCAGAATTACTTTCAAGAAACAATTCAAATTTTCTAAAATGATTTCCTTTTCTATGTATTTCTGTAATAATAAAATAGTGCCTTGTACTTAATGGAAACGAAGCTACAGAAATATTGGTAGCAAAACAATCATATTGGGTTAATTTCATGTTTATATGTTTTAATAGTCTTGGAGATCCGAACTACAGAAAAAAACCTCATTCAAAGAACCTCAGGTCTGGTACTTACAATCCAGTTAGTGTGTTTTATGGAAGTTCATAAAAACTATATAACCCTGTACTGGATACATAGACAGCCTTGAAGCATGTAAAAGTACATCCATCTCCTTTTGTATAGTTACATCCTCTTAGAGCTAGGGTCACAAAGACAAAAAGATTACATGGCAAAATTACCGCAATATTGTAATTAACTGAAAACTCATGAACTCGATGAACGTGGGCTTAAAATAACATCAGCACTTCATCTTATGCCAATGTGGAAAAACCATCCCTGAACATGGGAGGGAGCCTGCGACACCGCTTGTCAACAACATACAATGACATCCTTACCCTCGCGGCTTCACAACAATTCACACTTCCAGTCATGTACAATGAAAGATTTACACCTGCCTCAATTAAAATCATTGTTCCATTGTGACTGTACCATATGCAGTTTATCCATTAAGATTTCCTATACCAATGCAAATAGAAATGTTTTTCACAAAATCAAGTTGTTGGATAATAAACTGCACATTATTAGCATAGTACAGAATATTTCTTACATGTACAGTTAGCAGTGGAATTTACAGAAATCAGACAATTATATAATGTCTAAGAAGGCTAATACTAATGGATAGATTATATTATATAAGCAATTATAATTCACCTGCATGTTTTAGTCCCTAAATTGGCAAATACTAGAGCTTAGAGAAATACTTGTTATACTAACACTCTCCGGTATAAAAGTCTGATATGAAAGGTCAGTTCTACAAAATACAGTAAATACAAAAATATACTCTCAAATGATGTATGTACTAAATGAGCTAAATAACTACACCTTCCTTTGAATGGAAAACACACAGGGAGCTTTAACAAGTGGTAATATGCCTGCTTTCTTAATACACATATGGGAATCCAGAAACCCGTTATCCAGAAAGCTCAGAATTACAGAAAGGCTCTCTCCCATACACTCTATTTTATCCAAATAATCCAATTTTTTTTCAAAATGATTTCCTTTTTCTCTGTAATAATAAAACAGTACCTTGTATTTGATCCCAACTAAGATATAATTAATCCTTGTTGGAAGCAAAACAGTCCTATTGGGTTCATTTAATGTTTACATGATTTTCTAGTAGACAAGGTATGAAGATCCAAATTATGGAAGGATCCACTATCGGGAAAACCCCAGGTCCCAGCATTCTGGCTAACAGATCCTATACCTCTACCGATTATGGTTAAAGTCATGCCACCATAATACAATATTCAATTATGGACACCTGGGTAGGGCATGCTTCCAGAAGCTATTGTCAGTATTTGTGTACAGTACCCTGAAATTAGTATGGGAATATGAGTGGACTACCTCGAAACTGATACGGGAATATGACAGGACGCCCAGAAAACTTTACAATTTTAACTACAATGCCGATATCAGGGAATCATGCCATGAAGCCTGAATGAGTTCTTCAGCAAAAGGCCACAGGGCCAAATTGATCCTACAGAAAGCCCAGAAACAACTGTTAAATGAAAGGGTAAGACATACCAACTTCTCAGCTGAGGTCCTGATTCATAATCTTGAGTATATGAAGCAGAGACTGGCAGCACAACTACCGGCTACGACTTTACAAGAAGTACTTGAATTCACAGAGCGGCACAGCTTGCACAACATGCAAAGGGTAAGGAGAGGAAGTCTCGCGTGGATTCCCATCCACTCTTACTCCACAAACAGTTTCCATGATGTTTAGTAGTGATGGGCGAATTTGCACCGTTTCGCTTCGCCGAAAAAAAACGGCGAAAAATTCGCGAAACGGCGCCAGCGTCTCGTTTTTGACGCGGCGCCCGTTTTTGACGCCGGCGCCCGTTTTTTCTATGCCGGTGCCCGTTTTTGACGCGAATTTTCGCGGGCGTTTCACGAATTTATTCGCTGTCAGCGAATCGCGCAAATTCGCTGCAAATTCGCGCCTGCCGAATAAATTCGCCCATCACTAATGTTTAGATTCTCCACAGCTCGAGATCAACTGCACTTTTCAAATATAGTTTTAAAACATCTTTTTGTTTATTTCATCGGTTTAAAAATAGCTGTCAGCATGGTTTAGTGCAATAAATTTAAATCTACTGATGCATTTTATGACTAAAGTTCACTTCCTCAAAGCATAGTTAAATGATACAAAAAGTCCAACTTTATAGCTAGTAACACAGTCCATTCTAGAGACATTCTTAAAGTTATACACACATTAAAAACTTTGTTAAAATCAACATCTCAATGCTTTTGACTTTTTAAACTAGTACCGAAGGAGTATGTTTTCATCACATTTACATACTTTATATTCATATATTTTCAAATGTACATTCTGTACATATGTGTGGCCTCTCCCATTCACATCCTTTGTCTTAGATCTTTCACATACTTTTAGTATCTTTTTAGAGTTAAATTCATTCACCATCTTATTTCTTCTTATCAATATAATAATGTAATATTTAATTTCCCAATCCTTATTGATGTTCTATACCTTGAAAAGTGATCTTCTTCTCATTACCATTATATTCTGTTCAGATATGATCAGCTATTGTCAATGAGTTACGCTTTCGCCCTACACACACACCACGGGGCAGATTTATTAAAGGTCAAATTTCAAGGGTTAAAAAACCCTCGAATTCGAATATCGAATTTGAAGGATTTTAGCGCAAAATGTTCGATCGATAGGTTTTGGCCACTTTTTATGATCGAATAAAAATTGTTCGATCAAATGATAAAATCCTTCGAAACGAACGATTAGAACGATTGTAAGTGATCAATCAAATGATTTTTATTCGATCATAAAAAGTGGCCAAAACCTATCTAGAATGTCCCTATAGGCTAACATACAATTTGGTAGCTTTTAGTTGGCGAAGTATTGAGTCAAAGGATTTTTTAAAGAGACGGTATTTCGATTATCGAATGGTCGAACGATTTTTACTTCGAATCGTTCGAATCATTCAATTCGATCAAATTCGATCGAATTTGACCAAATCGATGGTTGAAGTACCCAAAAATTACTTCGAAATTCAAATATTTTTGGATTCGAACTATTCACTCGAGCTTAGTAAATCTGCCCCCACATGTTCCAAAACCCTATCTTTCATTTTTCTAGATATTCTCAGCACATTCATTTCCACATTCACATTTATAGGTGGCTAAATAAATCACATTGTTGTCTGACAATTAATATATGTCCTACATTTATATTCTTTCCTAGTAGTTGTACTTTTAAAAGTCGTAGACACATTCATAAAATTACATGCTTTGCATATTTTCACTCCAAATTTGTAAGTACCATACACCTTCAACCAATTTGAGGTATATTTTCTATTTGATAACATACTTGGTGAGACATAATTGTCTATTGTCCTATTTTTTCAGATTGTCAACAATACAATTCAAATAAATGCTTGATTTTGTCGCAATGTTTTTTTGTTCCGATTTTTTCGAGTAAGAATTATTTATAAATGAGTTCAATCTCAAACCTGTCGAGGTCATGTGGAAGTCAATGGCAGATGTCCCTGAAGTTGTTTCTTGACATTGTGATCTGCGCTGTATAATCTGAAAAGTCTAGGTTTTCATCTGGTAATCCAAAAAAGTTGAGTTTTTGCAGCAAAAATTTGATAAAATCGAGTTTTTGGCATGTCAGTTGTACCATATGAATTGAGGCTCAGTTTTGTCACATTGATAATGATCAATTAGCTCAATTCATGGAAGGGAATTTTTTAAAATTTGCTCATCACTTTTCACAAATTAATAAAGCTTGAATTTTTGCTTATTTATGAAAAAATATAAATATATAAAAGCTTTTAGATGCCGAAGTATTACATTTGCATTTTTACATTTTTTGTGCTTAATAAATACCAGCACTCAATGTTTTGAAAATATTACTCAAATTTGTGAGTTTCTGACCAAAAAAAAATCTAAAATTTGAATTCGAACTACGAGAAATCACCCCCTAAGAGTTTGCAATTACTTGGTTCACAGTTTCTTTATTAATGGTTTCCAGGTTATATACAATCCACGGGTTAGTCCAGCTGAAAAGACAATTAATGCAAGTGGCCACCGACTGGGGAATCTGTAATGCCCCTGTAGGGTAGCCATGGAAAGCAAATTTTTATTAAACAGATTTAGGCTTTCTGTAGCTATTGGAGTTAATTTCTATCACCATTACTGTATATTGTCTGTCCTCATTTTCACCATGTTAAAATCTGACTTATGGGGCCGATTCATCAAGAGTCGAATATTGAGGGTTAATTAACCCTCGATATTCGACTAGGAACTAAAATCCTTTGACTTCGAATATCGAAGTCGAAGGATTTAGCGCAAATGCTGCGATCGTACGATCGAAGGATTATTCCTTCGATCGAACGATTAAATCCTTCGAATCGAACGATTCGAAGGATTTAAATCCAACGATCGAACGAATATCCTTCGATCAAAAAAACTTAGGCAAGCCTATGGGGACCTTCCCCATAGGCTAACATTGACTTCGGTAGCTTTTATCTGCCGAAGTAGGGGGTCCCAGTTTTTTTTAAAGAGACAGTACTTCGACTATCGAATGGTCGAATAGTCGAACGATTTTTACTTCAAATCCTTCGATAGTCGTAGTCAAAGGTCGAAGTAGCCCATTCGATGGTCGAAGTAGCCCAAAAAATGCTTCGAAATTCGAAGTTTTTTTACTTCGAATCCTTCACTCGAATTTAGTGAATCGGCCCCTAAGTAGCGCCATGATTTCGCTATGATTTGTTTAGTAGCACTGAGAATAATGATGACTAATTTAAGTTGTGAGCTGGAGAAACCATTGATTGACTTGTTTAAGAAGGCATCAAAGGGGTCCTTTCTTAATTGAATGGCAAATATGTTATTTATGATTGTATAGACCCATATCCACAAATGCTTTGTGATGGGGCAGTCCCACCAGATATGTAACATTTTACCCATTATCTTACAGCTAGGGATGGGCGAATTTTACCCGTTTTGTTTCGCCAAAAATTTCCCCATTAAAGTCTATGGGCGTAAAAAAAAATTGTCGCACAGCGATTTTTTTTTTTGAGGCGCAAATTTTTTTTGCCGCGCGGCTCCATACAAGTCTATGGGCGTAATTTTTGCGGCAAAACAAGGAGAAAAAATTCGCCCATCCCTACTTACAGCCCCTGAAACAGTTTTGGGGAGACAACCAGTCTTCGTTTTACATAGTTTTTTAATTATTTGCCATCTTCTTCTGGATTTCAAATAGGGGTCACTGGTTTTAATTGTATGGTTATAGTTATTTTTATTGCTTATCTTTTTTTATGCAAACCCTCTCCTATTCATATTCTAGTCTCTCATTCCAAACACTGCCCATTTGCTGGGGTAAATTGGGCCCTAGCAACCAGATAGCTTGTGAAACCAGAGAGTTTCTGAAAAAAACTAATATTAAAACACAAAACATAAAAAATGAAATGCAAATTTCAGAATATTACTTAATCATACAAAATGGTAATTAAAAGGTGAACTATCTCTGTCAGTACAAGTAAAAAGTAACATTCCTGGAAAAGAGAGAAGTCAGGAATTACAGATGAAGCCACTTGGATTTGACTCGGAGTTAAATGCGTCATGACTCAGGATTAATTGAAGAAACTGTGTCATCTTAACTCATTTAATGCATTTAACCTTTTCATTAGCATACCAAAGCACTATTGTTCACAATGCTTTAATTAATGGGATGCTGTGACACAATTTTCGGTGTTAAATGGGAAAAGTGGGATATCTGGGTTTAGTTATTCTGTGTCAAACACACAAACCAAAGTGGCTGCATCTGTATGTGGAGCCATAATAGTCAATGTTAAGTATGGTGTTTACTCATGGTTTAACACTTGTTGCAACCCAATAGATTAATGTTTATAGAATTTAGCCATAATGTGTCCAAGGAAAATCACAGACTCATTCCAGCACATATAGAAAATCAAAAAACATTTGTATCTGATTGACAAAGTGGCTGACTTTCTTAGTGACGTTACTTTAGTAAGATGTATGAAGGGTCGAATATCGAGGGTTAATTAACCCTCGATATTCGACTAGGAACTAAAATTGTTCGACTTCGAATATCGAAGTCGAACGATTTAGCGCAAATCCTGCGATCGAACGATCGAAGGATTATTCCTTCGATCGAACGATTAAATCCTTCGAATCGAACGATTCAAAGGATTTTAATCCAACGATCGAAGCAATATCCTTCGATCAAAAAATCTCAGGCAAGCCTATGGGGACCTTCCCCATAGGCTAACATTGACTTCGGTAGCTTTTAGCTGCCGAAGTAGGGGGTCGAATTATCGATTATCGAATGGTCGAATAGTCGAACGATTTTTAGTTTGAATCGTTCGATTCGTAGTCGTAGTCGTAGTCGAAGGTCGAAGTAGCCCATTCGATGGTCGAAGTAGCCCAAAAAACACTTCGAAATTCGAAGTTTTTTTAATTCGAATCCTTCACTCGAGCTTTGTAAATGTGCCCCTATGTGTTAATACACTGATTTGCATCCAGTTTACCCCCAAGTTTACCCCCACTAACATCCCGACTGACACTATTTACAGTCAGTTTAGTGCCATTCATGCATCTAAAATCGATCAATGAGAATGTAACAGCTGATATTCTCATGTCTAGTTTGGACTTTTTATGTTGAGCAAGCATGTAATTTCTAGAGATGTAAGAATTTACTAAATTATCATGTTTACCATATTAAGTACAATATCAAGTTAATATACTTTTCTATGAATTTAAAAGAGTGTTAGCATGGTTTTAACAGTCTAGTTTTGGGACATTAGCACTTGGGGGGTCTAAATTTGGAATCCCCACATTAAAAATACTTTTCTTCTACGTTAAATCCCTATATTACAGGTATGGGAGCCCGTTATACATAAAGCTCCAAATTATGGAAAGGCCATCTCCCATAATGACTCCATTTTATCCAAAGAATCCAATTTTTTTAAATGATTTCCTTTTTCTCTGTAATAATTAAACAGTACCTTGTACATGTGATCCAAACTGAGATATAATTCATTTTTATTGGAAGCAAAACCAGCCTATCAAGTTTATTTAACATTTACATGATTTTGTTAAGACTTAAGGTAGACAGAAAGGTCCCTTATCTGGAAAAAAAACAGGTCCCGAGCATTCTGGATAACAGGTACAATATCTGTACTTGTCTTGCTTTGGTATCTGTATTAATATCTGTGCTTAGTCCACTGCTGTTCACACTGCTGACTCGTGACTGTGTGGCAAGTCATGGATCCAATCACATCATCAAGTTCGCTGATGATACAACCGTAGTAGGTCTCATCAGCAAGAACAACGAGTCAGCATATAGACAAGAGGTGAAATGGCTAACGGACTGGTGCAAAGTCAACAATCTGCCTATGAATACAAAGTGAAGAAAGCACAGCAGTGTCTCCACTTTTTGCAAAAGCTGAAAAAAGCCCACCTATCACCACCCATTCTCACTATTTTCTACAGAGGGTCTTTTGAAAGCATTTTATGCAGCTGCATCACTACCTGGTATGGAAACTGCTCTGTATCAGATCGCAAGATCCTACAGTGGATGGTGAGGCCAGCGGAAAAGATCATTGGGGTCTCGCTTCCTGCCATTATGGATATTTACCACACCCGCTGTCTCCAGAAGGCTACCAGCATTGTCAGGGATAGCACCCACCCTGCACATGATCTCTTTACCCTCCTGCCATCCTGTAAAAGATACCGCAGTATTCGAGCGCTGACTTCCAGAATGCGAAACAGTCTATTTCCACAAGCTATCAGGTATCTCAACTCCCAAGGACTGAACTGAATATATTCATAAGGAACTGAAATGTCCACTTTGCCCAGCATTACCGTGTACTAGAGTTGTTGTATAGCACTGGGGGGTTCTGGAGGAATGCCATTTCGCTTGTACTATGTACTGTATTTACTGTATATGGCTGAAATGACAATAAAATCCACTTGAATTGACTTGACTTGTATTCCCTAGATTATTTCTCTGGTTCTTTGTCATTCCTGGCATTCTTTACTGTATCTACCTGCTAATAATATCATGACCATAACATCTGTCAGCATCTTACTTGGCTACAGAAGCTTTGCACTCTTCCTGTACAATCCAGCTTCTGTCTGGTTTCCAAACATTTGTTTGCACCTGCTGGTTTTTATGTGTGTGTAGCTTTTCAAAATCTGAGCTTAAATGTTTCAGTCTACTGCTTAGATCTACAGACATCACCTCTCCATGAGCCTGATGCCCAAGTTCTCCACGTTCTAAAAATTTTGTCTGTCCATACCTACCATCTGTCCTAATTAGGACAATTTTAAAACCAAAAATTGCATTATAAATAAATACATTTTCATAACAACTGTATCTTACCAACAAAGGACAAAAGCATTTGGAGAGAGCCTTTTTATATCATATGCTACAGCAGGTGGCTCTGAAAATATTAAAGCATGGGGGCTAAAAACTTTTACATTCAGCATATTTCAGGTTTTTTTGTATTAATCATGATCTAACTTTATTTTTTTTCTAAATCCAAATCCCAATGCTAAAATAAAAATATCACAGAGAACACAATTTCAGAGTAGGATTTGCAATTCAGTAATTTGAGAGAACAGGTCAAGAGGATAAATATTGAAAAACAAAAAAAATAGTTTCAGTACAAATGATAGGGAGAAATTAATGTTGCAGAAGATAAAAAACAATGTTTATAATTAGAATGTCAGAAACTTGTTGGAAATTGGCAGGGTTCATTTGTTGCATTTTTTTTTTTTTTTTTTGCAAATATTTATTGTTATTTTCCTGGGAAACAGTAGTATAATAATGTTATATTTAACTGTTGAAATGTATGGCCAATATAGGTAACAAGCAAGACAACTGTTCTTTCCTTAACTTTCCCATTTGTTTATTCTTTAATTAAACTTCTCAGAATGCCATTAAATGCACTAGAAACGTTTCTATGTGACATTGCAGGACTTATGAATATCACAGCACAGGTGGTGAAGGAAAATGGTAGATAACATTATAATGATACCTGAACATTAGAAGGTTACCTAAACCTGCAAAATCACACTTTTCGAATGGACTTTTGTACAAAATACTAAAGGCGCTTCTGCCAATTAGATATTCACAGTTCAATAATAATTATTTATTTACTCACTCATTTCCTTTACTCCCTTATTTTGTCTACTCTTCCTTATGCTGCAATAAAAAATAGAATTGCTGTTTGCTCTTGGAGCAGGAACTGATCATTTTGGTGCCTCTTCTTGAATTTACAGTATAACACACACACACACATATATTGTTTTTTGTTATCCTGCTCAGAAGCATCTGTTTGTGCTCAAGCACAACAAGATATGGAAAGGTCAAATTAAATGTTACATTTGTACTCTCAAGTATGTGCAACTTTCAATAACATTTTGAATCAAATTCCCAAACGAAGCAAGAGCAACTGCAAATGAAAACCACTAAAATAAATCTTTGCATTGTATATGATGGTCCTATATTAATCAACTTGAGAGTCAATAAAATGTTGAGTTAAAATGTTTATGATGACCAATAAGTATACAATCAGCCAGGGATAATTAACCCTCAAAATTCGACCATTAGTAAATATGCCCCTTAGTGATAGACCATTGAATACTACATACAGAATATTTAAAAGAGAAGAAGCCAATGGGAGATGAGTAGGCGGAGCACATTTCCACTGACAGCCAACTTAGGAATTCAACCTTCCTAAAAATTACCAGTAACTTCTAAAATAGAATTTTGGCAAAATTTCCAAAGTATTATCAAAGGGGAACTCAAGAAATACTCTTAAAAACACACATTTTCATGAAAAAATATTATCAGCTTTTGATAATTGGCTTTGCAAGGTTTCTCCAGAACTGATGAAATTATAGGGTGCTCTGGTTATAGACTCAACACATGAAATTCTAGTATTGAGGATAGGTCTCAAAAGTACCATCTGAATCAGATTGGTTGATAGATATTTAAGCTATTATTTACCAAAATAATTGAAGAAATCAGTGATCAGGCTTGAGTATATGAGAACACAAAGTTGAGATTGTTTATTGTTATAGTAATAAGGAGGATTTTGTTGATACTAGGGTTACAACGCCCATCAAGGTTGCAAAAGTGTAACAAACAAAAAATAATTGGACTTTCTCTTAAAAGAAAACTGCTTCAAATATGTTGTATGCCAAAAGACTAATACCACGCACTAGTAATAATGCCAGAAGAGCTATTACAGTGCATATCATAGACAACCCATTCTAATGCTATTGGAAGAGTCTAAAAGCCACTCTGCTTAGTGCAGCCAATATAATACTAAGCATGGGAGTTGTAATAAAAGACACTCAATGGGAGAATTGCTTGAAATATTGCAATAAATACATAGCTATGAAGAACATAAAGGATACTTTAGACTTGCTTGACCTTTTCCATTTTAATCTCAAGCAAACCATATAATATACCATATTATATCAAGACCCATATAATGACATCCTCTGGCAAATAAGCAGTTGATTAATTTCCTTCCTTGCTGTCACAACTGCAAGAACACAAGAGGCATTGCTTTATCGTTATTGGTTAGTTGACACAAAAGAGTCTGCAATCACCAAAAAACTATTATGGGGCAGAGAGTTGCTGCATAATTGATTCCACTGTAAAACCCCAAATATTATATACACTATTAATATTATTTAAAAAATGTCTTTTTGTATTGCTATCTGCTACATGACTGGTTTCGACTGCCTCTTGTGCAACAAAATAAATCTAAATGGCCTAATTACTGAACTTTTGCTGACTGGGAAGTCTATCATTATTTTATAAATCTAGGCCATTGCATTTAACTTTAAAGTTATTATAACTCACTAAAAATGTAAATCTTTATATTCCATTTTAGCTTCTAGTACTTGAACCTTAGGGCAGGGCTTTTTAGTATTTTTAATTCTCTAGAATATTATCCCCCTCCCCTAAACTTGGATGTATTTAAATGTTTTAATTCTCATTTAATAAGGGATAGCAAAGTGCAAAGTGGAAAAACAGAAGCAAAGCACCATGCTTTTTGCCCAGTTTACCTTGGATGAGAAATGGGATCAGAAGTGGGCATCCCTATCTTACACATCAATAGAAGATTCAGGGGGTACCTGTCACAAGGCTATGTATAGTGATGGACGCCGGCGTCCGGTTTTTTAAAAAAAACGGACACCAGCATCAAAAACAGACGCTGGCGTCAAAAACGAGACACTGTCGCCACTTTGCAAATTTTTTGCCATTTTGCGAATTTTGCAGGATATTCGCTAATTTTTTGGCGAAGCAAAATGCCCCAAATTCACCCATTACTATCTATGTACAGCTCCCTTGCACTAGCCTCTGTGGAGTGGCAATAACTATGGACAGAAGGAAAGCAAGAGAAGCTATTTATACATAACAAGCACTGAATTTTACCTTCTATATGCAATGTTTTCCCTGAAATATATTGTAGTTAAAGGGGGGAATTCAAGGGATCTTGTACCACGGGTACACTCTGTTTTGAATTGTGCTTTTTCCCATAGAGATTCCATTACTAAAAATGTGAAGTCTTGCAATGTGTGTGCAAAGTGTGGCGAGGCAGCTCCAGAATATATAATACAGGAAACCTACATAAAGACCAACATATGATAGTTGCTTTGTTATGGTCCATTAAAAAAAATTATACAGGTAGAAATGCCAAATTTCTATATTGAACTTACTGCACCAGCCTAAGGATTCAGCATCTCTATAACAGTAATGATCCAGGCTTTCAAAATTGTCACAGTAGCACACTATCTAGGATTTTGTTAGGAGTGTGTCACAGTCGGCACCCAACACCAGAACAAATCCCAAGCACCCTGGTCTCGGCTCGTGCTTCACCTGTAGCGTTACCGCCTTTGGCCTCAGGAGGAGCCCTCAGCTACTTGGATGCCACCAGGACTTAATGAGAGGTGCAAGGCTAGATTTTCTGCATAAGCAGAGGGGCATGACTGTTAGCGATAGTCTTTGAGCAGAAGGTCATAGTACAAGGAGTTTAGGCAATAGAGTAGTCAGATCAGGCTGGGTCGGGGTCGGGGCAGGCAGAGAATAAATGTAGTCAGGCAGGCAAGGGTCAAACCAGGAAGTCAATCAGAAGGGTTAAACAGAAGAGGTAGTCGGTATCCAGGCAGGGGTCAGGATCCAGAGGTCAGAACAGTCAAAAAGCCAGGCAGGGGTCACAACAGGAATCAAAACAGGTTCAAAACAGGATAGCAAACGCTCAGAAAGCACCAGGAACAAACTCCTATAATGGGCAATGTGTACAAAGAAAATGTACCTTTAAGTATCTTTAAATTTCGCGCCTGCACCTTTAAATCCAAAGGAGGCGTGCCGCACACTCCCTAAAGTACCGGCGCCTGAGGCGCAGAAGATTTGTGCGGTGGGCGTCCCCGCCGAGGGGACGGCAGGCGTCCCTGCCGTCCCCCCACTAGACCACCAGGATGAGTCTTTATTACAGAGTGTCATTGACACTGCAATGCTCAATGTGCTCAGGGCAGATATTGAAAAACTAAGCTCAGTCATTTTTTGCAAATCCTCAAGCAGAAAATAAGGTTGGCCTGAATTAGAAGCTAATGCTACAGGGCTGATTATTCAATTCTATGATTCTATATCTATATCAATTCTATTAGTCCATGATTCAGGCAAATCTAAGCAATTTTTTTATCAGGATTCCGGAAAACCAAATCTGTCTGAACCAAATCTGAACCCTATATAACTGAAAAAAAGAAATCATCACTTGTGCTATGTACATGTTCTCCTCTATGCACGCACTTCACTTGAGGAGAATTAGGTACTTTTGCCTGCGCCAGCTGTTCTGGATTTATACCTGAAAAGCAGAGTTTGGTTCATCCCTAGTTTCTAAACTGCCACGAAATAAAAATCTGAATTAATTTCTCAACTTTGTAGCATGGCTTTTATATTCTATACATAACGTATATTGTGCATCGGTGCCGAAACTCAGTAACTGATAGTACCACAGAGCATGTGCAGACAATCAGCTGGAAAGAAGATGGGGAGCTGCTGGGGGCATATATAGAGGCATAGATCTTCACATTTAAAGGGACGTGGACTCATTGGGCTGGTACAGGATCTCCAACCATAATGTGCAGCGTTTATAGCCTACATGTTAAAGGATAACTAAACCCTAACCCATTTGCAATCCCACCCCTCCCCACTGCCCCCTCCAAGCTGCCTCCTCACAACATATTTTCCAGATCCTCATCTGTCATTTCTCAGATACAGATCTTTTAGGGTGCATTCACAGTGGAAGCTAATTTAATTGTACATGCTCCAGCAAGATCCATGTCAGAGGTCTAACAGAAGAAGATCAGAAGACAGGGGAAGCTGACACCTTTGAACTCTGCTGCACAACTCTGAAGAATTATGGAAGGTTTACACACAGGGGAAACTTTCAACAGAATAGATGTTGCAGGGAGAGAGTTTGGTTCAGTGGAGAGGGGTGGCGGGTGACTAGGGCTTAGCTCTACGTTAAGCTTTAGTTGTTCATTATATGTTTTTCAATATTCAAAATGCTTAATCATTCACAGTTATGCCAAGGAATAAGTGTTGCAATAAGTCAATTTAAGTCTTTATAAAAATGTCCATGGTATCCTTTGTATCTACCAATGCTAGTTGTTTTTAGTCAAGGAATGTGTAGTGAATTCTAAAATATATATATACAGTTTTAGAAATTTTAGGGAAATAGCAAGCATCATTTCAGTTCTCAACTACCCCTGCAATCAAACTGCAGGCTACCCACTGTGGATCACTTCCCATTGCCATCAATTCACAGTGCAAAGGTTATCCAAGTCTGTATTTCAAAGTGATTATCACAAGTACAGGTTAATTACCAACATCAGTGGGAAGCCTTCCATGGGCTGTTCTTTTTACTGCTTTGGATTTTGTTCTTTGAATTGTCTCCAGCTAATGTCTTTTAAAAATACAGTGTGAATTTGTAAAGAATTCAAAAGGAAAGATGATTCGATTGGTGAATATATAAAAATGAAATTAAAGGGGAACTATCATTTAAATGTAATATAAGCTTCAGCATACTGAAATAAGAAACTGTATAAATATAATCAATATTCTGCATTGTTTCTGAAATCAAGTTAATCTTCACTATCCCTCTCTCAGCATATGTTTCTCTTCATTCTGTCATCATGCAGGAGTTGGGTGTCAGATATTCATTGACAGTTAGATCCAATATGTCTTATAGGTGGAGGCTTCCTTTCCTAGCATGTGTATTAGAGCTCACTCAGATAACTGATTCTAGTAAAAACAAAATCTAACAAAATATCTGCCTTTTGCACAAATTCTGCATGTAGAGAGACACGATGTCTGGTGATTTTAATAGAGTGAGCTCTAATACATCTTCTAGGCAAAAGGAGCCTCCCTATAAGACATATTGGATCTAACTGTCAATAAATATCTGACACCCAACTCCTGCATGAAGAGAGAATGAAAGGAAACAGATGCTGAGAGAGGAATAGTGAGGATAAACCTGATTATTTCAGAAGCAGTACAGAATCTTTAATTGATTGTATTTAGAAAGTTTTTTTTATTTTAGTATGCTGAAGCTTATATTAAATTTTCATTTTCACGATAGTTCCCCTTTAAACTTAAATAAAATTACTATTATAAGATAGAATCAGAGAAATGTGCAATATTGCTAAAAACTGCTACCAGATTATGATAAAATGCTATAAATAATTAGGGATGTGTAATAGAATCTAAAAGTGCAATACCACCTTTGCAATGATGCCGATTATATAATGTTCATATAAATGTTCATTTTATGAACCTGTAAAAATGTGTATATTTATACAAGAACAAAATAATTTTTTTACTGTTTTTTAATTTGTGAAAATTCATGGTGTACATTGTGTAAAAAGAAAATAAATGCCAACTTCAACCAGATCTACAAGCTCTATGCAAAATTGAAATATACAATTTAATAACTGCCTAAATAGCTTGTTTTCCATTTTTTTTTTATTGGTTATCAAAATGTTTTTTTTCTGCATAAAAAGGCTCTTGTTTTTTCTGTAACCGTATTTTAGAATGCAAAGTAAAATGCATCCTACTCAGGTATGTGTCACTGGGCTTTTATGCTACTCTCTCCAATTTTCTGGTGTAATAATAAAGATTCGTTTTTCACATTCGGACAAAACTGTTGCCATTTCCAGTATTTTATTCACACTTTAAAAACAGGTCAGATGAGAACTGTAAGAGTATTTCTGCTGAAAGTGCACTGTTAATCCATGCAATATTTCATTATGAAAGCCAACGACATGCAATAGTTACATCATCAACTGAAGTGGACAATAATTGGAACAATTTTCTTTCTCCGTGTCTATACAGGCAAGATTCCGAAAAGCTTTTAACCAAAATGTCATAAGAATTTGTGCGGTTCCTTTTAAATGGACAATGCGCTCCTTGTTAATACAGGAAGCACGCTAGAAAGAATGAGACCATTTTAAACATATTATATTTTAATCTGCAAAGAATGGGGGGGGTAAAGAAATGACAAGCAATATATTTACAGAAAACTGTACAAAAGCAAATTAAATTATGTAAAATATTTCATAAATAGAAGTGGACTAGCGTTTGATACATTTTGCTTGTTTAGCATAGCTGCGTGCATAGTGACTCATAATAAACAATGATAAATTGTTCTTTGCTTCACTATCAACATCCAAGTTGCAGAACAATAGTCAATGATTAATATTACAAACAGATCGTACCACACTGAATGCAAGTGCTTTGATTTTAAGGAAAATGACAGTAGCTGAAAACATACCCCAGGTTAACAAGAGATAACACATTCTGCTTATAGGCTTAAAGCCACACAGCCCTTTCATGTTTCAGTTACTTTTTATCTACTCTTCATATTTGAAAATCATTGCACAGGGCAACTAAATTTGTTTTTCTGCATGGGTTAAATCCCTTTTGCAGAGCTAATATATGCTTCTTCTCATACACCAGCTGCACATATAAGTCATATCCTTCCAGTAGGTGGCCCTCTTATAGAAGGCAACGTGTAAAAGAAACGGATCCACACACACACCGATTAGTGCAGTCGGTGCATTATAGTGCATTATACCCTTTTATTCAGCCACCAAACATCTTATAGGAGGATCACTGGCAATTTCTCTTCAACACCCAGCTGGGGAGAAAGGTTCTCTTCATGGCTAGCAAATACCCTATGTACTAGGAGTTCTGAGCGAATTCTGAGGAGCAGCATAACTTTTTGTGGTAGTGAACAACTGCTTTACAAAATGGCTATAAACCCTGCAGGACAACTTGTGTTTTCTGAGCTTCAAAACAAAGATAAGAATGGCTGTACTTTCCATGGCATTAGGAAACAAATGTTCCCCCTCTTATTTGTATCCCAGAGCATTTTGTTTTCTTTCTCTCTTTCTTCCCTTTAGTTGTCTCCCATTAGTGATGGGCGATTCACCGCCGATGAATAAATTCGCGAAACGGCCGTCGTCAAAAAAAATTGTCACCAGCGCCCCCAAAAAGAAAACAGACGCGTCAAAAACAGATGCCGGCGTCAAAAAAACGGACACCGGCGTCAATAAAACGAGACGCCGGCGACGTTTCGAAAATTTTACGCCGTTTCGCTAATTCGCCCATCACTATCTCCCATCCCTGCATAAGAGAGATGCCTACTCTTTAAGTGGAAAACAAGCAGCAGGCTGGTCAGTGAGAAATCATACTGCACTTATTTGTCTACATACAGTACATTTGGTGGATGAGAAAGAGCAGTAGGCTATTCGATTGAGATTACAGACCTGCTTTGTACATATTTATATATACACACATAAAAACAGTAACCCATTTTGCATAAATCCATAAGGTAATGATAAATGCATGCACACTTCCATTGAGTTACCAGTGGAAGGATTTCATATGATTACTATACAAATGAAAGCAGCAGCACAATTCAGCATAAAGAAACTACTCAACTTCTTTGCAAGCATGGGAGGTTGGTAAATTGCTTTGCCTTTGCTGTCATGTTCTAATTGTTGTTTCTGCCAGCTGTTGAAGGTCTGCAGATGTTATTGACTACAATACCCATGTGCACCCTTAGGATGATAGGTGTTGTGGTCTCAAAATATGCAGACCTGGCTCACCATATCATCCCTTTAAGAAAGGACACTAAGGCACTACAGGCATGTATTCAAAACAATTTCTGACCTGCAGAATGCACTTGTCAAAAAGTGCCCTGTCTAGGGAGTGATCTGGGGAGCATATTTCATACCAGATATTGCCGAACTGTAGGAAAACATTTTGATAACAAATCCAAGACTGTTGCTTTATTACTAACCAACACAGGTTTCAAACCTCAGGACAATGCTGCAAGGTTCTGCAGTATAAAGGAGGCCAATATTATCAAAGATTTACTGAGTTTAAGAGAACTTAGGGTTTTTGTTATTTTTTAATCTTTTTGTACATTTTTATAAATCATCAGAAAAAAAAGTAAAATGAGTATAAAGTTTCAAAGTTGGGATGAGCCCAGAACCTTTAATGACCAAACCCAACAACCACCTTACGATGACGTGTATAAAAGGCACAGGTGCATCATTTGCATTCACTCTTTTTATTGTTTTTCCATTTTTAGGCATTTTTTTAAACCTTTTTTTATTTTACAAAACCTTTAAATATACAGAGTAGCAACAGACTTAATCTACTTCCAATAAAAGCTAAAAGTACTAATGCAAAATACTGTTCCTTTATCATGCTAATTAAATATAGTAATCAACATGTTAAGATGGTTACTGTACATGTTGCTCTTCTAAATTTACTGAGCGTTTCTATATACAATGAGTTTGAAATTGCTTCCACAATTTTCCCGCTAATAAAATGTATTTAAAGGAAAGACCAAAACAGAATTTTTTACTAATATATAAAAAAGGATGCTATAACATGATGGATATAAATAAAGCAACACAATGGCCGTATTGGAGATATGTGCTGGTACTTGGTATTACTACTGTAATACACAGAGCAGAACTAAAAAAGTTAATCTTCCCTTGATCGCCTGTTATAGGACCAGTATGATCAAAAATGTCCAAAAAAAAAACAATTTAATGGTAAATGTTTAGAACTTTGAGGCTTATTTTATTGTGGATTAATTTGGCTTCTGATGAAATTGATAGTATGTGTGTTGTATGAATGTGATAGGGACCTCGCAGCATTGTTTCACGAGCTGCAGGGCTAGCATTTTGGAAAGTGTTGTATGTTTGGATACACTTCTTGGATACACTTGAGGGTTAGAGTGTGAAACATGTATTTCCTGTCCTAGATTTTCTTGGAAACACTGTTTCAGCAATGTGTTCCTACTGTGTATCTGTAACCTTGTTAAGGGGGTTACTGACCAAAGGATGGACTTCCAGTGGGGGTTTGAACTGAATAACTCCAACAACCACTGTCGTAGAGTAAAAAGTCCACTGGGGCAACTCTGAAAGGTGAACTTTCTATGTAAAGCACTTCTGTAACACAGCAGTGCTCGATACAGTGGTGGTTATCGTTCATGACAGTCCTCCCAGAAAGAATTGTGGCAAAGATTTCCATTCCATTGCATAGAAGTGAATATAAAAGGTACTGTATACTGTAATGTCTTTAGCACAATAATGTAGTAAGCTGAAGGTGTTTTGCATAAAGGCATATGGATATTGATTTAATGACACTGGTCCTTCAACTTATTCAGATATTAGAATTTCTCCACCTCATCAAGGTTCTAAAGCTTTTTACACTGGTGAATGTTCAAATAATTTCTTTTAATACATAAAGAGCATTGCTCTCCCTTTCAGCAATATAAAAAAAGTCATTTCTGGTTTTAAACTGTTTAATGGCTAGACTCAATGTCGATTTGTTTATGCATTATATTAGCTCTCGGAACTGAGAGGTATCAATGGATATGCACCCAAAAAATATTACTACTGGGAAAAAATGTTATTCATTATTTCAGCGAAAGCATTAGCAGAAGATATTTCTAAATAAATGCAAAAAAAAGGCGAAGGGTGTGTTCGGTGACCCATAAAAGAAAAGTAATCTAAATCCTAGAAATAAAAGAAAAACACACAAATTACAGTAGTATATATCACGAACAGTCTTCCCTCCCTTATTACCACACATACAAGTTATATGTATATGTGTGGTAGGGTATGAGTGCAACAGGTTTAAAACTTCTGACTATATTTTTCCAAAATGTTTTTTTTTATATATATATTTTTATCTATGATTTCATGAATGTGTGTGGAAAATGTGGAAAAAATGTGAAAAGGGCCGCCAAAGAGATACAATTATAATGTTAAAAATACATGTATAAAATGAAACAATTTAAAAATTAAGCATTTTACAAATTATACGGGAAAATGAAATACATGTAAAGGTGAGCTACGGTTACCTCAATATACCATTATAGCATGCCATTATTCAATATATACTGTCCATCCCTGCACCTACTAAAATCTTTGTTTCAAAAAAATTCCTTGAAAATGATCTTATCAATTATATCAATGTGAGATAGGTTAAGATTCTGCATTACATCAAACCTCTAATGGAAATTTCTGTATAGAATTTCTTCTATAAAATATAAATATAAAGTGACCACAAGTACATCTAAACTGACATTAGCATATTCAACTTGTTGAAGGCACGCCATTGTATCAAGCTGTTTCCATCCATTTTCTGCAGTGTTTCAGTGTAAAGCAAACACATACAGCATAGAATTTAGTGCAAACCATTTTTATGCCAATTTTTGTCATGGAAAATCATTACTACTTTTATTGTTTTTAGTTCTTTGGCCAAGTGCCTTCTAATAACCCTTTCTCCCAAGAAAAATTGCAATATTTCTAAAACATTTTTCATATATTTATCTATTTTGTCTACTAGGATTTGTATAGCAGATTACCAATAAAGTTAATTTTTTAAAGTGATATATCTATAAAATAACATTTACATTTTGCTTCCTGTTTTATTTTTCCTGTAATATAACAGAAATCTTTGACCTAGATTCTAAATGCATTTTCCAAAAAGTAAGAAAAATCTAATGTTTTAGGTGCTTATTTATTTGGTAATTTTTTTTAATGCACACTATTCTGATATGTTTTGATTATCATTTTCTGACGTGATGTTTACAAGCTAGTTTACAGTCAGACAGAACTAAATGGCTATAATACATGCTTAAGCAAGATGATAACAGCTAGACTTTATATGTATGTTTTTAGGTGAATCTCACGTAGGATGACAGCACCTTCTGCCACCAATAAGTAAATCCCAGGATGTCCATACAAGAGAAACTGACAGTCACTGTACAGGGTATGATACTGGCATGGCCAGTAATCCTTTAGACACTAATCAGGTGGTCCATATGGATGCCCCTCCTTTTGAAACTCTGTCCATACACACAATTTCCCTTTTTTTTTTACAAAGGCCAGTTACAATGAAAGAAACTTGCAACCATCACTTTAGTAAACAAAACAGCAGTGAATGGTATTCATACATGCAATTAACAACAATGATCTTTACATATCACATTATATTCAAGCAAACAATAATTAAGTGCCTGATATGGAGGCAAACTTGGCAGGCAAAGCATTTGTCTCTTTGGTGGCCCCCTCTTATTTCTGAGTTACTGTGTATTCTTGCTATAGTAAAGTTTTGCCTTATTTCTTTCCTTGTTTGACATAAAAGAACCCCATTGCTTGAATAGCTTACAGATAGACTTCTCTTCTAGTTAAAGTATTGACAGGAGATGGCTTGTATTCCCCTGTTTGTGTAAGAGGAATATCCTCTGGATTGGCTTCTTCACTTTTGCTGTATGTAGCTGTGTTGAAGGTCTCATACGATGCTAGCTTTTTGTTAAGTAGATTCCTGTTGCGATCTCCCATAAGGGTTACTTCCCCATTGGCCAACTGTTCTTGGCTATCCCGTTCATCGACTGGCATGAATGTGGAGAGCTTTGGTTGGGTTTTCCGTTTCCTTTCAGGTGATGTGCGAACTGGCATCCAGCAGGAATCTGAGTGGCCATATTCATCGCATTCTCTAGTGCATTTTCCTGTCAAAGCTACATCCGGCAGGGGTCTCGAGTCTGCAAGAAGAAGGTAAAATCATGTGTTAAAATTAAAATCTAAAATATTGACTTGTTATACTGTAATTTGTTTAATAGCATCCAATATGTAGCTAGATTTGATTAGTTTAGTGAAGTGACTAATGTCTGCATCATGTCTCTTAAGCTATAATAACCATTGAGCAATTACTGTTCTACAGTTTAAGAGCAAACATCTGACTTGCTATGGGGTATAAGTCCTTATGCAAACAGGTTGCTATAAGCTGCTGTATTGGTGTTAACCAATTGGTGTTGATAAAGTGTTTCAAACAAGAGTTATATATCATGGATTTTGAAGCTGCCATCATACAATGATACAAGTTTGCTGTGTTTCCTAACTTTGTTGCCTCCATGTTATTGAAATACAAGTTTCATAATTCTCAAATATGTTTTTAATGAATAAACTATGATGGGAATAGTATTCCAGCAATTTCTGGGGCCTCGACATTTAGAAATACTAAATGATGATGTTACAAAACTTTCACAAATAACACATATCTTTGAAGAATAAGAAAAATAATCAGCGAATTCAATTGTACAGATGGAGCAAACTAAGTTTTGAATCAGTTTACACGGTGTGATTATAATATTTTTAAAGGGGGTGGGCATAGTCGGGCATGATAAGCCATCAGCTTGCTCCATATGTTGTGCAAACATATCACAGTAAATATCCAGTTTATAGAGGGTAAAAATATGTATAAAACTAGGATGTGAATGTTTCTAAATAATATATTGTCTGTGTCAGTCTGCCATGCAATGCAACACATTGGTATAGTTACTATTATTATTATTTTTAAGGAAACAAATGCGGTAACAATGAAATTCAGAAAATGTCAAGATCTCAGCAACATGAAGATTAGAATTATATGAGAGAAAATGTTATCCTGTGTTATTGTATGATGTACAGAAAGTCATATACTGTATTGGCAACATAAGAAGCATTTCCAGCTGTTGGCAAATTTAATATTTGCCTATGTCAACAATTAAAAGTGATATCATGGAATCAGATTTAGAACTTTTCCTCTGGAAGAGAGTCTGACAGTTAGTTCTTAATAATATATCAGCTGTCTAAAAATTCCTGGGCAACAAACATCCCTTGATAATCTAATTGTCACTAGAACATTATATCCAATACAGACATATTTGTCACTTAAGTTTGCCTCTAGGTCCTAGCTACAGAATATTTTCATGGCCCAAGCAACTCATCTGGAGGACACCTTACACTTTCACATATTTCATGGTTGATACAAGACATTGCTGCTCTGGATCTGAGAAATTGTTCCCCATACTAGGGGAACAGAATATTAGCCCAGTAGGGCCATTTTGGCAGAGTATCCTGCCAAAATGGGGTTGCTGTTTTGGTATTGATCAGCCTACTGTAGAAAGAAAGCTACTCTAATCTAATAACGTTAAGACTGAAAAATATCTGACACTTTCCTAATTGTCCACGAGCAATAAGCCAATGCTTGGTCATATCAGGAGAATATTTGTTGTATTTTCTATATAAAATGGAAAATATTGCTTAATCTTTGCACTCATTTAATGAAGTGTTTGTTGCAAGCAAGAATGCACATGGACATCTTTCTACATGCTACAGGTGAAGACCAGGGTTATGTGAAGTATAATCATGTCAGCTGATGCTTCAGGTGAGAAACTTGCACCAAAGGTCTTGGCTTATGGTAGACAGTGAAGCTGAGAACTAAAATTGAGACACAGATTCTGTTTATTTGTAATATGTTGTGACCTCAAGCACAACATGCTACTCCTGGATACCATTAATGGTTATATAAAAATTCCAATGGGCATGAGGCATGGTGACATGCAAAAATCCACTCTCTTTTCTAATGCACCAAACTCTTGCCATTATATAATGTCTCCAATGCAACAAAATATATTTTAATCACTGTAAGAAATAAAATGCATGCTAAGGTGCATGCCATACTAAAATGCACTGTGTTTAAATCATATTAAATCATTATGATATAAATATGAATATGCTCTTTTTGAGGTTAGAGGGGCTCAGCATTATTTTATTCTAAGAGTGAGTTTTCATACGTTTGCATGTCTCTCCTGTCTCTTGGCTAATCATCAAAGAGCATACTTCTGTCCTTAAAAATACTTTTGAATTCAGCTTCAGCTCTGACTCCTGCAGTTTCCTCCCTCAGTGATGGATAACAGAAATATTGACATTTGTCAGCACATCCATTCTTAAACTACTATGGCTTGGGAGTTCTACACAGCATGCAGAGAATGCAACAAGAAAACTCATGTGTTCATCTTCATACAGCTAATGCTTCTCTCATACTGCCTCGATGTATGAAAAAAAGGGATAATTTATTTTTCAGGTAAAAAATACTGTTTGGCATTTCAGTAAGTATACTTCATAAACTGAACACAGGCCTTTAAAACTTTGGTTTCCAATGTATAATGCTTATAAAGAGTTGCTTCTGCTCTTATTTGAAAGGATGTAGACAGCAGTTCAATAGTATTTCAGTATTTCTCTAAGAAAAATTGCAGATAAGTTTTGATTGTTCCCTTGAAGTTTATGGTTGTTTTCTTACAGGGCAGATTAAACCTCTGGCTATTATTTTTAAATGGAACATGGGAGCAATTATCTTATAAACAAGGACATCGACATTTTAGAAGACAGTTGACCTCACATACTTTATGCTGCCTGTGCAACGAGAGTAATGCCAAGAGATTGGATACCATTCTGAGCATTTTTTGCTCACTATTATTTCCTCCGTGTAAATTGCATTGACAAAAGTCGATCATCTAATATTAACCAAATGGGTTTCACTATGGTGTGCAATAGTAAGACACAAATGGACATAATAATGATGAGTAATCTATATTTATATAACCCAATATTACATCATTCACCATCTGTAGTTTAATGCCATTGTGTTAAACTTATTATAGTACTACTGAAGGACCATATAAGTCATTTTATTGACTGCTTGCCAGGATGAGGCCATACAAGTAACCTATTCATAGATACCTGTTAAAAGGCAGTTTGAGTGAGGACAGGAGATGAACAGAAGTCTTGAATAGAAATAAAAACAATTAAACATAAGAATAATGAAGCTTCATAGTTAATCTGTTGTCAGGTTCAATGTCCCCAATCAGATAGAATTTACAGTTACAGGTTATAAAGAGGCTGAATAGGAAGGCTAATCATTTAAATGCATGTAAAAATAAAGGCAGTGCTTCAATGATTCCAACTCATTCAAGCAGGTTTCCAGAAAACGACCATTAGGAAAAGGAAATTTATGAAAAAACTGCAAGTTGAGATAAATACACCTTTAGAAAATCAGTACAAAAAAAATTATATACTAAACAAATTAATGAATAAACTGTATCCTTAAGACAAATTCAAGAGAGAAAATGAGGGTATATCAGCAATTGAATGCACCCATAAAGAATTGTTGCATCTGCCAGGTCTGTATCTTTAAGCTCTTTCAAGATTCCATTTGGACAGCGAAAATTTCTTAGAAATAGGTTTGATCCCAAAGTTAACTTTTACACACCAACCTGAAGAAATAATAATCTCTAGTGGAAAGTTTATCTTTTCTCCATTCAGCTGCCAGTGAGCAACCAGCAGCTGATAAGAGGTGAGTTATGAGTTTATTCTTAAGGGGATAATAAGGTTATATTGGCAATCCAACGAGAATTGTCCGGGGGACTGACGGAAGTTTTATATTTGTTACTGCTTCTGTGTATGTAATAATTATTTTTCAGAAAAGTGTAATCAATTTCTATAGCTGATATTGTGGTTTAAAGGTTTTTATATTTATTTTTCTTCTATTTTAGGTTCTTTACAACATTGCCTTGCCCTGGTTGTAAATAAAAAGCAACTGACGAATGTGCAGATAGAAAGATAGAAAACAGTAGCTTTAGTTGAGCATCCATGCTGAAAGGATGAATGCACCACAAAAACATTATCTTGTTAATATAGAATATTTCTATCTATACTAGATATAAAGTGAGTATAAATGCCAATAATAATTATATCTCTATCGCTTTGCAAATAACCTCTTTCATGTTATCCCTACTAGGCTTCAAACAGTAGTATTAGAAAGAGATTTAATAAAATAAGAAAAACATACATTTTCTTATTACGATGCAATATTTTTGTCTTTTAACTACACTTATAGTAAATAACATTTCTGATATATTTATTTTTATTGGAATGAACCTCTCCTGCTTGTATAGATGGGGGAACAGAGATAGAGACAGATGGCTTTCCAGATATACTTTATTTTCATATGTGATGTTTATAATTAGGTTTAGATTTAGCATTCTCTGGCTGAAGCTTCAAATATACAACAGGTTTTTTGAGCATATCTGATAATGTTTAAAGGGGAGACTCCACCCAACAATGAAAAGAGACTAACATTTTAACCAACTTTCCAATACATAAATATTAAACAATAGGGATGGGCAAAGATTTTCTGACCGGTACAGTTTTATATTGAAATTCACGGTTTCACAAGTGACAAATCAGATCATGTGATCTATCCGTTGTGTGCCTTCTACATCGACCAATGGAATGGGAGGCCTCCCCATGTCTATGCAAAATGCTGGGTGCGTTATTTGGAAGAATTTGCCAACATAGGAGCATTTTTTCTATAAAGAACATTTGTAGCATAGTGTAAAAGCTTCTCTAAGAAGGTATGGCAATGTAAATGCCTTTGCAGATCTTAAGGGGGAATGTAATGAAAAAATTTCAAGCATTATTTACAATGCCACTTTTTTGAATGTTAAGCACTGATCACAATGTAAAATCATTCACTGCGCTTGCAAAATTTAATTGCATACACTGTGAATGTTCACAGAAGCCATTTGGCCGCAAAACTTTACGATTAAGTTGTTGAGGCTTTAATCAGTCAAAAAGGACAAAATATTGGTGCTAACGTTCACAATTGTCTTTGAGCAGACATTGGTGAAAAGAAATTGGTGCGCAGTGCCAGTAACTATACAATTATTAATCCGAAAGAAAGTATCAAAAAATAATAAATAAAGGGAGAAAAATACTCACAGTTCACCCCAGTAAATGGGTACAAAAATCCAAAATAGCAAAGAGTTTTCTCCAAAAGTAAAAACCAAAATTAAGCTAAAAAATTCAACTAATTTATTGGGACATACAGATGACCGCCTAACATGTTTCGTGCTTACTGGGGCACTTACTCATAGGCTATGAGTAAGTGCCCCAGTAGGCACGAACCACATTAGGCGGTCATCTGTATGTCCCAATAAATTAGTTGAATTTTTTATTTTAATTTATCTTAATTTTTTTATCTTCTATTTAAATAATTTAATGCATTTAATTAACTTGTTTTGTAATGTTTTCCAAGAGTTAAACTTTTTGATTTTGTTTAGCATTTTTAAAATGCAAATATTTATTATTGTAGGTCCTACTGCAATTTTATGTATGGACAATTACAAATTGTACTTTCCACTGCCATACTGAGTATCATTAAAGTAAAAGTATACAGTAAGTTAATGTTCTGCTGGATATTAAGAGCCTATTAAAATATTTTTATGTAATGTCTTTAATTACAAAAAATCTCATTGAAAAACACAGCCAAATAGGAAAATGCATGCTATTTGTCATAAACCACAAACCATGTAATCAGGCTTTTCAGAAATAATTCCAGAAGCACATCCTGCCATGCTAGGACTCTATTAAAAGTATTCAATATGTTTGAAGGAATCAGCAACTTCCTTCTTTGCACCTAAGGCTAAAACAGCAACGACCACATCTCAAAAAGCATCTCTTGTCCCAAGGCTTTGGATGTTGTCACTTTGAATGTGGTATTGTCATGTATCTTTGGGAAAGTGGATGCCTTCTCCAAAGCAGATGAACTGAATAAAATCAACTTGCTTGGCACAGACACACTGGAATAAAGATGCTGTGCTTGCTAACTTCTTGTGGACAGAAGTACTAAAATATCTTTGGAAATTGATCTTATCAGACAATTTGTTGGTATTTTAAGCTTGACTTGTGAAGCATGAAGCTGCCCAGATTCAAAGTCGAAGGTCGAAGTAGCCCATTTGATGGTCTAAGTAGCCAAAAAAAACATTCGGAGTTCGAAGTCTTTTTCCTCTATTCCTTTACTCAAGCTAAGTAAATGGGCCCCCAAGTGTACATAAAATATTAGATTGCTTTTTTAACCAAAATTACACAACACACAAATACTTAAATACCATAATAGGCTTCCTGCCATGCTAGCCACCAAGATCCATCTTTCCTAGGATCCAAACCTGTAGAAAGTCAACTAAAACCACATGACTGGTTGCCATTTTTACTCGGGCCTAGTCTTGCCCTTGGCATGCATTCCATCACCTTACCCGTTGCTGTGACATGCAATGAACCACCACCTCAAGTTTTTAGCATGTGGACAGATGGATATTGCTCCCTCTATTTTGCCTGACCCTGACACCCCATAACTTTGCGGCAAATATTATTCCCCCTTAAAATTAAGACCTGTCTACTTTCTCACCCCATTAAGGCTCCTTCACCTATGTTTATACAGACTACAGGTACGGAACTCCTTACCTTACAAAGCTATGTGAAATTATAACATCATTCTTGCAGTGGTGGATGTGTCCTAGGTTGGTTCAACTGCATAGGGCTCATTCAAAATATATGTAAAAATGCAGACCAGCATTTTATTATTATTAACATGTATTTATATAGCGCCAACATATTGCATAGCACTGTAATTAAAGGTTCATGGATTGCTAAACTGCAGTCTACCAAAACAAAATCAACAAAATGCTTAAGGGACACTGTCACCAGCAAAAAAAACAAGTTTTTTACCAGAAAACATTAGGGTATGGTGTAAAGTTTGCATTAGGTCTTATAGTCCATGGTAACGCAGAATTAATGAACTTCTGTTTAAACACAAACATATGCGTTACTAGATATAGAAGAAAGTTAATCTTGTTATTACAATACTCCACATGTGCTATATAAAATAGTATGCTATTTTTAAAGGAAAGTTTAACTCTGGGTATACTTTTTTTCTATGAACAGGAAAACTGCAGCTTACATGGAACATCTGATATATATCTGACCAGACTTTCCTCTTGCACAGAACCAAAATATCCAAGATGATGCAGCTGTGCCATGTTTATATTATTTTCTAATTACTGCCATAGATGAAGAAATGCCTGACATTACTGGATAACAGAATGATATTGGATTGCAGCTGATCTGCTTGCAGACACTTTATTCTACATCCTCAGTCTATTTATTCTCTGAAATTCTCATTAACAAATGTTGCTTTCCAAGTTTCAACTCTTTCTCCTGCTTCTTCTTTTTTTCCCCTACCATTCTCTGTCTTGCAGAAAAATAATTAATCTCTTTTAGATTTGAAGGTATCAAGGCCATATCTTTATAATATTAATAACGGCACTTTGGGTTCATCCTACGCTAGCGTTGACAGGGGTTGTTAGAACAAAATGAATAGGCAAGAGGTCAACAAAACCCATCTAAAAATGCATTATAACCTAAATGAATAATAACGTTGGCGTTTTATAAAAGCATGTTATTTTTATATATAACTTTTTTTAATAGAAAATAAATTATAAAGTGCATTTTGAGGTTAGGTTATTTTATAGCTTCCTAGTTTAAAACCTGTACTTCTTGTAAGAGCTTCTATCAATTAAATGTACATATAATGGTACAAAGCTAAATCCTACCAAGAGCTCCCATTCAATATATATCCTATACTGAGACAACTGACCTTTCTAACCATAAAGTAATTTCCCAGATTTTAATTTCCTGGAATTAAGTTTAATTGTTACCAGTCTAGTCATAATCCAGTTAAATCCTTGCTTAGTCGCTGATTTAGTTAGATCACTCAAATAGTGACAGACCTTTCAGAGTAGAATGTTTTAATGTGGTTTCCAGAAGTGGTATAGACGTTAGAATGTAGAACACATTTAAGATAATTGTTCTGCTGTTCTAATGATTAAGTAATAATCTGTCACAATGTCAAATTATGTTCGTTTACAGTTTTTTCTGTAAAATATGTCTCTGTTGAATGATTTTAGGAATCCTTAACTGAAACAATACATTGTGCAATTAGAATGTCTTCACTCTAAATCTGACTTAGAGAAATAATTAATCAGAACTGCTCAGTCAACATAATTTCAGGGATAATCACTGTAGAAATGATGAGGCTGCAGTAATACGAAGTAATGCACTGTGCACAGCCGACAGGTAATATTTCTTATCTATCAAACGGGCTTGTCAGATAATTACAGGAAAGTTTACACCCACAGTAATGTGTATGGGATTCAGCACTTGATTGGGAACATCCAGGCAAAAAATGAATTCATAGTACTTAGGAATAGCAAAATCACTGAGCATGTAGTCTATGCATATCCATACCCTTAAAGGCAAAATATTCATAAGATGGGTTTAAGAAGATCTTTAATAATCTAAATATGGAATGTATTCTTTCCAGTGAGAGTCCTTTCTTTGTTTAAAAGCCCCATTTTTGTGACCTCTGGTATCCAAAAATATAATGCAAACATGTTAACATGTTTTCTTAGCATCAAAAACATCTATTTTTGAATGTTCCACATATATAACATGGGAATGCTCTGATGTTACTCAGCAGGAAAGTTATCAAACCATATAACTGATTGGTAAAATGTCACCTTAAATGTTAACCTTTCAAATAGCGATTATTTCTGTACACTGCAATACTCATTTACAAAGGTAGCACAGCATGAATTCCTGGTGCAAATCCATTTTCATTCTCCAATCTCCAGGCTACTAATTGCTGCTCTGCACAGACACAAGTTTAACATATACTGTAGAAAATTACCTGCCAATGCCAGATTTCCTGCATTAAGAGCTGTCCTGCAAGTTGCAGTGAGGCAAAGATTTATGGGGTCATTTACCAAAGCATTTTTTCCACTGGTTTGGCTATGTGCTGGATAAAAGCTATGAGGTGTGTCATCTGAGGGTACAGGTGATTTTGTGACTTGCGTACGACTTGTCATGGACAATTTCAAAGAGGGAGCAATGTCACCACTGTTGTGCCAATGTTGGTGTTAATAATGGCATTAACCAATTGGATTGGCATAAGGCAGTTGCATCCATGAACATAAATTGCCTGGTGAACCCTGCATTATTGGCAGGGCCCAGGCTGCAGGTAGTTTCAGAATTCGCTACTAGGAATGACAAAATATTTTACTACGAAAAAAAAAAATATGTTGTGTAGTTTGATAAATGATGCACGGAAAAAGGGCAATTGACTTGTGTTTGGCAAATTTGTCGGCAAATCGTAAAGGGTCAGATTCACCCCATCACTATATCTCTACTGTTGTGTTTTGGTAGCTGAGGATGAGTAGAGTATGACAGCGCTTTATTAGAAGGTTCATGCAGCCATTACACATCAACAGTAGCTTCACTCTAACACCCCAAACTCTATAGAAAGTATTGTGCATGCACAGCACAACTCATGTGCACAGTGACACCTACATGCCATTTGTATAAACACCACATATTCCCCCTATAGTAGGAAAGCATTTTTCGGAAATGTAATAAACAACAACAACAATGCATCTTAAAGCAATAATATACATTCTTCACATCACATAGTCCTTGGTCCATGCATGTAGTTTTCAGATTCTCTCAGTACGCCTCATAGGTTCACTTTCTTCAGGCATATTGCAGATGGCATCAGGAGTAGGAAAATGTCCGTCATCGAATGGAGCTTCTCCAAAGTCATATCTAGCAGGAGCAAGATGACTTGCATTCCATGTGCGTCTATCAGACAGTTCATATGTGTATGGTCCTCGCTGGCATCTCACTTTAAGTGGTGTGGTAAATTTAGATTGTCCTTGTTTCAGTATTCCTGGTTTCTTAATTCTGACTAAAGATCCAGGCTGAAAGTGCACTTCTCTTGCACCATGTTTTCTGTCAGTATAAGTCTTGCATTTGGCTTGTTGATGTTTGACAATGTCAGCAGTAGATAATTTTGTAAGCACAGTATTTTGTGCAAGTATGATGTCTGCAACATGTAAAATTCAGCTGGAGATGATTGGGTTGTTGCATGGCGCATTGCTCTGAAGTAGTGATGGGCGAATTTATTCGCCAGGCGCGAATTCGCGGCGAATTTGAAGGTCTGAAAATCAGATTGAGTAGGTGCTTGTGTAACAGCGTTGACATGGTCAGGGTCAGGCAGTAATCCATCTCTTGAAATTATATGACCCAGAAATGACAGCTGAGTTTGTCTGAAGTGGCATTTGGAAAAGTTCAGTTTCAGTCCTGCAGAACCAATGCATTTCAGAAAAATGTTTAGGTACTTGTCATGAAGATCCATAGTCAGGGTTTGGGAGAAAATGTGCAAGCTGCTGCAGAGGTTGAAGAGACATCTCGTCACCAATTTGTTATGTTTTGATAGCCGAGGATGAATATCGTATAACAGGTCTTTATTAGCAAGTTCATGCAGCCATTACAGATCCTGTCTAAGATCTTATAGCGACCAATCAAATGTTTGCTTTCACACTGGTGATCAGTAAACATGCTTAGGGGTGAGATGACTAAAATTAGTGCAAACTTTTAATAAATTGCTCCCTTTGTGTTTTTAACATTTTCTCTACCACTACAGAAAATAAGATAGAAGAGGGAAATTCAAGAAAAATCCTGACCGTTTCATACTATTAAACTATCTTCTAAATAATACAGTGTTCCACAGTATAAGTACGAGAATAAGAAAGAAAAAAAAAGTAAGTGTCAAGAAAAAAAACCATGGTAGTAAATGGAAACAAGTCCAGGGAATGTTAAGAAGTTCCATTTACTTACACTATATAAAAAAACTGCACTCGGAAAGAGACATTCATCTGATGAACATGTTATGTGGTCATAAATGAAAGTGGGCTTACAACACTTAGATTCAAAACTTGTAGACCCCGTAATGACATGATCCCATTAGGGATGTAGCGAACCGCCGATAATGTGTTTGCGAACGCCGTTCGCGAACACCGGCAAAAAATGCGAACAGTTCGCGAACAGTTCGCGAACTTCGAACATCCGAAAATCGTTCGATTCGAACGCTCGAAGGATTTTAATCGTTCGATCGAACGATATTCGTTCGAATCGAACGAAAATCGTTCGATTTTAGCGACCGAATGGTCGAATGGTCGAACGATTTTGACGCGAACGCCTATTGGCGAACGTCGCGCGACGTTCGCGAACTTGCGGCGGACGCGAACAGCCGATGTTCGCGCGAACAAGTTCGCCGCAGAACAGTCCGCGACATCCCTAGATCCCATGATAGAACTAGAGGTGTTAACACAAGTGTGTCCAATAGCAGCCTTATACTGTACATGCTGCAGAAGCCCCAACTATATCTCTGCAGCATCATCACATCAACAGAAGTCTAGGGGGGCAGATTTATCAAGGTATGAATTGAAAAATTGAATTCAAATTTTTTTATGGTCAAAACTGTCGACTAGGGAGTTATTCAAAATTTATTTTAGTTTTTTTTAAAAAATTATAATAATTCATACTCCAGCCCTTTAAGAACTCAAATTCAACTATTCGCCACCTAAAACCTGCCAAATTGTTGTTTAAATCAATGGGAGACGTCCAGGGATCAAATTGGAGTTGTTTGCAGCCTTCCTGATATTCAAGTTTTTTCAAGAGAAAGAAACTCGAATCAAGTTTTTTAAATTCGAATCAAATTAGATTCAAATTTGATTCGAGTTATTGGGTCAATTTAATTCTTCCGAATTTGAAATGTTTTTTTTTTTTATACATTTTTTATAAAAATTTTTTTTATAAATTTCAATTAGTTGAGTTTCGAATTTATGGGAGTTTGGGGGAGTTTTTAAAAGCTCACATGAATTCGAAATTTGACCTTTAATAAATGTGCCTCCAGATGTTCCACAGAAGACTACATATTGTTGGAAAGGGATCGCATTTAATGGAGCACTCATGAAACTATACATTCTATGCATCTAACCTCCATATCTATTGCCTAGCGCGCCCCTTTCTGAGCACTCCAGTCTTGCATTCCTGATGAATGTATTATTCTGCTGTCTGATGTACTGCAGCCCCTTCCAACAGAACAATTAGTGGAAAAATGCCCTTTCTGGACAAACATATTCAGTGGGATTGCCAAAAGATTTCACTTCATTGTTTACACAACAATCAGAGAACTCCAGCAGCCTGCTCTACATTCTTAATCTACTGCCTATAGATGACAGGGAAAAAAAACAAATTTCCATGTATCACAAACAGTAGCATCAATCTCTCAGTCCAAAATCCAAAATTATGGTTGCTTTATTTTTTAAACATGTAGTATATTGATCAAAACTAATTGCTAATTGGCTGTTATGGGTAACTGCACTGATGCTATTTACCTCCCATGTTATTGAATGATACCACAATGTTCTAGATGCACCTCCTATATAGGATTGAGCACATTTATAAGGATTTATAACTAGTTTTGCTTTAGAATAAACTCCAATGTGTTTTGCACAGTATCTCAATGCCTGAGTGCAAATAGCATGGTTCAGATCGATTGGAAATTACTTTTGATTTGACTAATGGAGGAGTTGTACCTCTATAATCCTGATCACAGATTGAGTGTGATGCCGGCACTTTATAATTCAGGCAAAATGTGATAAATATATTAAAATGTACCTTTACTAATACATAAAAGGCATATGATATAAAATTGTAATTCATTAATATATGCTGATTAAATATCTCTCATTAACTGTACTGTATGTGGCTGTATCAATGGAATGGAATAACTAATGTGCAAATTGCAGTAGCAGGAAAAAAAGGTTCAGAAAAAACGATGGGTTCAAAGATAACTAATACAATCTGAATTATTTCTAGCTTCGTGCTAATAAATACATAGTACCATTTGGAGTACCACCTACTAAGGTGCAAGTAAGGGGTCATTGGGAAAGAAGGAAGTTGCACTTGTTTATTCACTTTTGTACTACTCTGCCACAATGCAAGACTCTCTCTCTCTCTCTCTCTCTCTCTCTCTCTCTCTCTCTCTCTCTCTCTCTCTCTCTCTCAAGCTTGTGCTCGTTCATTCTACAAAAAATTGAATGTATTTATATATAAATTGGTATCTACAATAGATTCCTATGCAGTGTACATGTATCAGAAGTCAGAGACAGAAGATATTCTTTCTGCAATTCTCTGAGTTTGTATGATTGGATCTCTCTGCAGAGTTATCAGTTCACTCAACTGATACAGAGAGCAAGCATCTCTGTATCTGCTCGGATCGAGAGGGATTTGTTTTCCATTCGAAAAAAATAGTCCCACTTGCATGATGTCACGCTGCCATGAATCTAAGATACTACGGAGCCTTGTGGAATGCAGTGTTGAGCGGAATTATTGCGATATCCAATGACACTGGAGTTGGCTGACATAAATCAAGACCAAATTGAATAGCGGCATAGTCAGACAAAAAGGAAAATAGGAAAAATATAAGGCAAAGGAATGGGGTGCGGAGAATAATGCTAACATAATGCATATTTTTATATGAGATGTTTTAATTGCTTAATCCATAATTTGAATGTATATCACAAGGATAAATAAGTTGAGACATTGTGGAAAAATGTGGTCATGTGCTTATTCAAGTGCAGTAACGGAATCTATTATCAGGAAACCCGTTATCCAGAAAGCTCTGAATTTTGTAAAGACTGTTTCCCATAGACTACATTTTATAAAATTAATCCAAATCTTTAAAAATGATTTCCTTTCTTGCAATAATAAAACAGTCCATTTTACTTGATTCACACTAAGATTCAATAAAGGGGTGGTTCACCTTTAAGTAAATTTTTATTATATTTATTATGGCCAATTCTAAGCAACTTTTCAGTTGGTCTTCATTAGTTATTTTAGTTATTTTTATAGTTTTTTAAACGATTTGCCTTCTTCTTCTGACTCTTTTCAGTTTTCAAATGGGAGTCACTGACCCCATCTAAAAAACAAAACAAATGTAAGGCTACAAATGTATTGTTATTGCTACTTTTTATTACTCATCTTTCTATTCAGGACTTTAGTAAACAGATTGCTGAAATTGCAAACTGAAGAGCTGCTAAATAACTGAAAAGCCACAAATAAGAACAACATGAAACCCAATGGCAAATTGTCTCAGAATTTCACTCTCTAAATATATTAAAAAGTAACTCAAAGGTGAACAACCCCGTTAATCCTTATTGGAGGCAAAACCAGCCTTTTGGGTTTATTTAGGGGTCCATTTACTTAGCTCGAGTGAAGGAATAGAGGAAAAAAAACTTTGAATTTCGAATGTTTTTTTTGGCTACTTCGACCATCGAATGGGCTACTTCGACCTTCGAATACGACTTCAAATCGAACGATTCGAACTTAAAATCGTTCGACTATTCAACCATTCGATAGTCAAAGTACTGTCTCTTTAAAAAAAAACTTTGACCCCCTAGTTCGCCAACCTACCGAAGTCAATGTTAGCCTATGGGGAAGGTCCCATAGGCTCTGCTATCTTTTTTTGGTTGAAGAAAAATCGTTTGATCGATGGATTAAATTCGAAGGATTTAATTCGAACGAATTGCGGTAAATCCTTCGACTTCGATATTCGAACTCGAAGGATTTAACTTCGACAGTCGAATATCGAGGGTTAAGTAAATTTGCCCCCTTAATGTTTACATGATTTTCTAGTAGACTGAAAATACATCAGGGAGATGAATATCAGTGTGAGTGCTAGGATAACTTGCACCATGTTGTACAATATTACATAGTTTGAAAGATCAGCATACAATGATCATGTATTAATGCTGAATGTTCTTGGGTAATGCATATTAAATCATTGATATACAGTACAATTCAATGACCAGTGTTATCATTCTGTTACACATATCAAACCTCTGGTCCTTAAGCTATTGCCGGTTCTTCAGCTATAGCTGGATATGCACTGACCACCAAAGCAACTTTCATCAATACTGTAGCTCAAACAACCTAAAGGTCTGCACGTGAGTATTTTGTACATGTTCTTTTTTGCCCAACATCAAATACTCTTCCCCAGACCTAATGTAGAGCTATATATACTTGTTATGCTCTAACCATAATCTTGGGCCCAAGTTGATTCCCAGTAATGCTTCCCTTGCATCCATTGCTCATTTCTATCATTTCCTCCCCACAGAACACTGTACAATCACAGCAATGACAATGGATTTTAAATGAAACAACTCCGATTCCGTTTGAACTGCAGACTTTCAGTGGGTTGAACAAAAAGATTGTATAAAAATGTGAGGAACTAAAGCCTAAATAACTTCATTTATAACTGTCTCTTGTTATCTTGTAAACCTTGCTCATACTACCATTATACAAGCACATCCTTGCTTTACAGAATTTGCCAAAAGGAATTGGGAAAACGATATCCAGTTTGCAACGCAGACATCTGTAGACTGACCTCAGGAGAGAAAGATGACTTCAGACTGTAGTGCCACATATCTTTCAAAATCCAATATTACTAAATTTGCTGTGCCACTACTGCTGAGATATTCACTTGAGGAAAATGTTCAGTAACTCTGTGTCCTTAGGTGCCCCCATTTCAGCCCTGAGTCATTTACTTACAGTTGAGGTGCTAAGCTTTTCGTTATCCCACAGTCTTTGAGTATCTACAGATCAAAATGGCATTCATCACTTTCCATGAGCAATCTAAGATACGTGAGGTGTATGTGACTGCTTTAAGAAACACTCAGCATTTGTTACTGCCACTGCATATTAAGCCCTTCCTTTTCATGTTCTGTGGAGTAGTTGGTTGTCATAAGTAGCATAAGAGATATAGAATCTCCTAACTGACAAACTAAAGTGAATTGGCCCTTTTCATTGCGATAAAGTCATGAAAAACAGCACTGTTCTTCCAGCTACAAACATCAGTATCCAAAGACAAAAGGCATTGAATAGCCATTGGGAGCAGAAAATCTGGCACCCAGTATAAGAAAGAAGCTCTTTTTAAAAAACTCTCTCTCGGATAACTCTGCGAACTGGATTAAAAAGGCTGCTGTTAAATGCTGCCGTTCTCTTTTTCCTTTACATACAAACAAGTATTTGACAATAGAACTGACAGACACTTGTATTTTTCTTCTCAAAATAAATCAGCCAGTAATTTGTACTACATATATTTGGCATATCTATGAAAGGGTTGACAGAGACAATACTTAACACTTTATAAAGGAAAGTAAGAAATACAAGACTAATATACAGGTATGGGAACTGTTATACAGAATGTTTTCTGGATAATGGATCTTTCCATAATTTGGATCTGCATACTTTAAGGGGCTGATTCACTAAGGGTCGAATATCGAGGGTTAATTAATCCTTGATATTCGACTGGGAATTGAAATCCTTCGACTTCGAATATCGAAGTCGAAGGATTTAGCGCAAATAGTACGATCGTACGATCGAAGGATTATTCCTTTGATCGAACGATTAAATCCTTCGAATCGAACGATTCGAAGGATTTAAATCCAACGATCGAAGGAATATCCTTCAATCAAAAAAAGTTAGCCAAGCCTATGGGGACCTTCCCCATAGGCTTACATTGAGTTCGGTAGCTTTTAGATGGCGAATTAGGGGGTCGAAGTTTTTTTTAAAGAGACAGTACTTCGACTATCGAATGGTCGAATAGTCGAACGATTTTTAGTTCGAATCCTTCGAAACTCAAAGTTTTTTTACTTCGAATCCTTCACTCGAAGTTAGTGAATCGGCCCCTAAGTCTACTAGAAAATCAAGTAATCATTAAATAAACCCAATGGGCTGGTTTTGCTTCCAAATAAGAATTATTTATATCTTAGATGGAATCCAGTGCAAGTTACTGTTTTATTATTACAGCGGAAATAATTTTTTTAAAACAAATTTGGATTATATGGATAAAATGGAGTCAATGGAGGCGGCCTGTCTGTAATTTGAAGCTTTCTGGATTCCAGATAATGGATACTGTGACTGCACTATAAATTAGCCTCTTCAGCTTCATTTAGGATTTCATTATTATTGCCCAGTACACAAGTGATCTAGCATTAAGGGGACACAGATTGCGTCCCTCTGAGCCTATTATATTAAATAGCAACAGGAACAGCACTTACGCATTTAATGTAAGGGGCTAAGGTAGCATTACACTTACTCCCTGCTATGGATCATAATAAATGAGCCCTATAGAGCCTAAGGGGTCGATTTACTAAAATGCGTATGTCCTTTTTTTTCATGATTCCTATTTTTCTCTAAAAAAAATTTTTATATCTCTAAGGGTGTTATTTATGAAAGTCCGAATTCATCTCAATATTTTCTGGAAAAAAACAAACAAATCCGCACGGGTTTTTTGGGCTTATTTATTAATACACTTTCCCCAAAATTTGGATTGCGGGAAAAAATTGCGAAAAATCAGATTTTCACGATTTTTTCCGATTTTTCACCCGAATATTCCAATTTTACCAATTTTGCCCAAAAACTCAGAAAACTTCAGGGTACTGCCAAAAACCCAGCGCACATGAAAAAATCATTGGGACTTCTCCCATTGAGTTATATGCAACTCCATGCTCATACACTTCAATGTATTGTGCTCTGAAAAAGTTGAGCTGAAAAAAAGTGCATCATCGCAGCAAAAGAACGTCCATTGGGGCAGATTTGCTCATCACTAGTCCCATTACAGCAACACCATAATCATATAAGGTTCAGGTAAACGTATTTGCGTGCGTTGTACTGTGTTCATTCTCACAGTTTCTGTACTTTATAACATTCAGCACAACAGATACAGCATGCACGTCACACATGCAATGTTATGGGTCTTGCAATTAAAAATGCTGGCTGATTATTAAACAGAATTAAAGCCTGGGAGCACAAGAAAATATCTATGATTTATTCCGCAAGTTCTACAAAATAGAATTGTAAAATATATCAGCTGTCTTTAAGTTTAAAAAGTACATGTCTTTCTGAAAATTCCTTTCCTCCATATTTTATGCATGTAAAGGTAATTATCATCCTGCCTCCTTCAGAACATCTAAGAGTGGTGTACAAATGTTATCAAATAGCAGTTTCAGAAATGTGTGTTATCCAAGCTGTTGAATTTTGATCAGGCCATTTGTATGCTCCTCTTAAGGAGACCTTTTTTTATATATAAAAGGGTAAATATGCGTCCTACTTGCTAAATCCACACACATTTATTATCTATTTGTATGTACTTTTGGATGCATTAAATCTGTATTAATTTGTAGCTAATTTTATTTTGTGTGTGCTCAGGGGCTGCCCACTGCCATGTGTTGATAAGCTATCTTTCAAGAAAGACCTTCAATGAGTTTCACACATTTGTAGATGCTTTCCATGCACATAACACTGTTTCACATTCATTTGGACACATATATATAGGTTGGTAGAGGATTAAAAAATACCACCAATAGCCAACATATTATTACGGATAATAATGAATACATAATTTGTCCCACAAAGTTCTCTGCATAATAATAATAATAATAATAATAATAATAATAATAATAATAAACCAAACAAATGTATATGACAAGGGCTGAAATGAAGCCCTACATTTTGCAGATTTATCAGTTCATCATATTTTGTAGTTATTGGAGGTCAACACGTGTTCAGTATATGGAAATTACAGTACATTACATTCTTCTCATCCTTTTCAACAGGACTGTTCAAGGGTAAGAATATAACAGTAACAGGTTTGAGAGAAGGATCAAAATAGAAGGGTCATTGGGGCACAATGGAAAAAAAGAGATGGCACATGGAAAGAACATAAATGAGCCTGTAATAAAGCAGAAAAGTGATGGAGGAAACACGACAAAAAGGTATGAGCAAAACAAGAATAAAGAGAAAATAGTGATGAGCATTAAACGGGAAAAGAAGAAAAGTAAGTGGGGCTGTGGAAGTAACTGGATATCAGCTGCACCTCCTGTTGCCATATTTTCTGGCACTCCTGGAATTAACTCCTATAATGATAATTAAAGGGGCAAATGGAGGGGGTATATACAGTACAAATGATGTGGCTTGGGGTTGGGAAGATATGTACAACTTACTGTATATACTGTACATGTTAGGAAATGTAGGCTTTACATGTCCTTTAATGCCCTTGCATTTGTGCACCCAGGGGTTATAAATGACCCATACTATGTACCTAATAAAATAAAGCAAGTAAAAAAGCAAGAACCCCAATGTTAAAGTAACAATAACTACAATACAATTCTTTGGGGGGGGGGGTTAATCGTTTTGGAGAGTACTTATAGTCTTAGCACATAGTTTAAACATTATAATTACCTTAAAGTAAATAAATAAAGTTCCTACATATATATATATATATATATATATATATATATATATATATATATATATATGTATATATGTATATATGTATATATGTATATATATATATATATATATACGTATATATATATATATATATACAGGTATGGGACCTGTTATCAAGAAAGCTCGGGACCTGGGGGTTTCCGGATAATGGATCTTTCCGTAATTTGAGTCTTCATGCCTTATGTCTACTAGAAATTCATTTAAATATTACATAAACCCAATAGGTTGGTTTTTCTTCTAATAAGGATTAATTATATCTTAGTTGGGCTCAAGTACAAGCTACTGTTTTATTATTACACAGAAAAAGGAAAACATTTTTAAAAATTCGAATTATTTGGATAAAATGGAGTCTATGGTAATTCGGAGCTTTCTAGATATTGGGTTTCCGGATAAGTGATCCTATACCTGTATATATGAGCATGCACACTTTTGCACATGTTCTTTGTTTTCATTTTTTTCAGAGGTGAAAATAGAGGATCAATAGTTTCCTCTAAAAAAATCTTTGTGGTTTGAAGTATTATAAAAGCTTGAACTGAACAATGTGCTTTTAAGTCATGCATAATAAAAAATCATAATATTGTATCGGATGTGCCTTTCACTATAATGCATTTAGGGTATTTCATCAAATATGTATACAAATATCAGTTACAAATGAGTTACAAATGTAACTTTAAAAAAATAAAAATAATTATAATAAATTTGCAAAGAACACAGTAATGTAGAGCGAATTTTAAATCCTGCTTCTTATGCACAATTCCATAGAGACTTAAGTTCCACGGTGCAGTTCAATAATGTTAATTGCTGTGGGTTTGGTTTAATAGTGAGGGACTAGTTGGTTTAAAGAATAACAAGGAACAAGAAGGAGCAATTATAAGAAAGTAAAGGACCAGAATTGCATGCAAAGTGTTGCTTTATGATGGTGATGTGAGACGAGCAAATATAACAGGAAAACACGTTAGTGATTTATATTGTTGTTGGACAAAAGATTTCTGTGTAAAGGTATGGGACTTGTTATCCAGAATGCTCTGGACCTGGGGTTTTCCGGGTTAACGGATCTTTCCGTAATTTGGATCTTCATGCCATAAGTCTACTAGAAAATCATGTAAACAATTAAAAAAAACAATAGGCTAGTTTTGCTGGCAATAAAATTAATTATATCTTAGCTTGGATAACGTACAGGCTACTGTTTTATAATTACAGAGAAAAATCATTTTTAAAAATTTGGATTATTTGGATAAACTGGAGTCTATGGGGCAGATTTACTAAACCGCGAAATGGCTAAAGCTACCGACTTTTCGTCAGCGTCGCCATCCACAGGGACATCACCGATTTACAGGTGCAGGCGCCAATTCGCTAGCGAAAGAGACTGGAGCTAGCGGTCATTCGCACTCTATCACCAGGCGACTTTTTGCTCTGGCGAACGGACGCTACTCCTCAAATTCACTAAAATGCGGATTTTACTGAACGTTACCTCTTTCGCCAGAGTTGCCTTCGCCACCTCAGACCAGGCGAAGTTTTACATAATATAAGTTCCATTAAAGTAGCTAGATCTTCCTCAATCTTCTGTCACTTACATTATATTCTGTGAGCCGAAAATGAGTCCAAAAATTGCTAGTGTCTTTTCCTTTTTTCACAACGAAACTCCGCATTTTAGTGAATTAGCATTGTCTGAGCGAATTTTTGCTTGCCAAAGTGTAGTGATGGGTGCGAAGTGGTCACTGGCTAGTTTTTGCTGGTTAGTAAATCTGCCCCTATAGGTGATGACCTTTCCATAATTCAGAGCTTTCTGGATAAAGGGTTTCTGGACAACGGATCCCATACCTGTACAAAGCAAAACATTTTGCAAAACAAATACTAAACATTCACAAAGTGCCTCGGCACCATTTAAAATACAGGATTTGATTCCACGATCTCAGATTTTAAGATACATGTTAACTGCTCCATTTCCATTATTTTCTAAAAAATCACAGAGCTGCGTATGAATCAAAGCAGAATGCAGGCTAAGTCTCTGCGGGAATGGGGGACAGGGAATATTTGGGGGGACTGCTATGCTTGTTGTAATGTTATTTAATTACAGAAAACTGCTTTTAAATTATTGCAGATCCGATTTGCAAAATATTGCAGATTATTGTAAAAATGAAAAGGTTAAGAAATTGCATGTGCTTGCCTTTCCCCAACTTGGAGGTTGAACAAAAGTGCATACAGTGTATATGAATTACAGCAATCAATGGGTGCATCCTAAGTTTCTTCATATCTCAAGCAAACACAAAGCACTTTGAGAAGAGAAAGTTCTTTAGACTGTTTACCTGATTTGTTGTGCAACTTCCCTGCAAACTTTGCGATCAATTTAATTTAGTTCTTGCAAAATGTCTTAAGAAGCTTTTAATGTGTTTTAGATTTTGCAGTCTGCCTTAGATCAATCACTCGGGTAATCTATTCTAGAGGGATTGCTGTAAACTCTTAAGGGGGTATAACACAATTCTTTACCTACTATTTGAAGAAGAGGGATGTTTCTCATCAGAGAATGCAATGCAAATCGATTTTATACTCATGCTGGATTTTTGTGCATATTTGGTTTGTTATATTCAGCAGCAATAATAATAGCGAATATTTGCAAAATACATTCAAAGGACATTGCCACTTTTTTTTTTTTTTGCACAAAATCTGTGTCAAAAAATGTTTTAGGGGATTTTTTTGCATCTGAATTGGAGTAGGTGAGCATTTTTCTCCTGACAAAATTGCATAGGAGTCAATTGACATTTTTTCTTGGAAAAAAATTTGCTGCGGTTTCACAATAAAGTTTTCTGATCTCAAAATGTAGAATTTTGCGGCAAATTCATGCCTTTCGAAAAATTGTGCTCAGCACTAGCAAAGATACCTGAGAATTCACATTTGAATTCATGGATACTTAAAGGGATACTGTCATGGGGAAAAATTTTTTTTCCCAAATGAATCAGTTAATAGTGCTGCTCCAGCAGAATTCTGCACTGAAATCCATTTCTCAAAAGAGCAAACAGATTTTTTTATATTCAATTTTGAAATCTGACATGGGGCTAGACATATTGTCAATTTCCCAGCGGCCCCAAGTCATGTGACTTGTGCTCTGATAAACTTCAATCACTCTTTACTGCTGTATTGCAAGTTGGAGTGATATCACCCCCTCCCTACCCCCCCAGCAGCCAAATAAAAGAACAATGGGAAGGTAACCAGATAGCAGCTCCCTAACACAAGATAACAACTGCCTGGTAGATCTAAGAACAGCACTCAATAGTAAAAACCCATGTCTCACTGAGACACATTCAGTTACATTGAGAAGGAAAAACAGCAGCCTGCCAGAAAGCATTTTTTCTCCAAAAGTGCAGGCACAATTCACATGACTTGGGGCAGCTGGGAAATTGACAAAATGTCTAGCCCCAGGTCAGATTTCAAAATTGAATATAAAAAAAATCCGTTTGCTCTTTTGAGAAATGGATTTCAGTGCAGATTTCTGCTGGAGCAGCACTATTTACTGATTCATTTTGAATTTTTTTTTTTCCCATGACAGTATCCCTTTAAGGTAAGTGATTTGAGGGGCATATTGCCCATCTACTGCAGAACATAAAGTGCTTCAGCCAGAACTTGAAATTATTGAGGAATTTCACAATAAGGTTTTAAAAAATAACAAAAAAAACGAACACAGAGGAAAATAAAGCTATGAATTGAGAGACTAGTTATGTGATGCACGGCAAGCCTTTGCTTGGCTACTAGTAATGGGCGATTTTGGGGCGTTTTCGCTTTGCCGCAAAATGGCGAAAAATTAGCGAAACTGGACTGTTTTTGACGCCGTGTCCGTTTTTTTTACGCCGGTGTATGTTTTTTTTGACGCCGGTGAATTTTCTTTGGCATCGGTTTCGCGAATTAATTCGCCGGCGGCGAATCACGGAAATTCACAGCGAATTTGCGCCTGGTGAATAAATTCGCCCGCCACCAATTAAAACGAAAATATATTAATTAATGCCTTTCAAAAAATTGTGCTCAGCACTAGCGAAGATACCTGAGAATTCACATTTGAATCCAGTCCATGTAGACTTACGGTAAATGATTTGAGGGGCATATTGACCATCTTCTGCAGGACATCAAGTGCTTCAGACAGAACTTGAAATTGAGGAATTTCACAAGAAATTATCAAGGTTAAAAAAAAAATGGCAAGAAAAAACGAACACAGAAGGAAATAAAGCTACGAAGCCATTGAAGTGTAAAATTAGATTGATCAGTGTACACATAACACAATATCAACTCATGTCACCAGTTCAGAGATCATACTAAAATTTTGTATTTCTCAACAAAGGAATCAGCTGTCAGAGTAGCAGTTAAAAACGGCAGACAAATGCATATCTTTGTAAGCTGTTCCTTTTATTTCTCTTCTAACATTTACAGCACTACATTCTGTCTGCTTCGTTATCAGTCCTATTGAATAGACTCATGAGCATGAATGTGATATGACAGCTGATCTGGGCCATGACAGTTAGATCAGCAATGCTAAATATATGGCTTGGGTTGCATATCAAAAGTACTGGCTTTAATAATTGTACAAATGAAAGCCTTGCACATTTTCCACAGCAAATATGATATTGAAATAAATATGATCTGTCAGTCATTTGCACAAAACATAAGAAAAACCAACGTTTCTTTTTTTTCCGCTGAGCAAGTCGATTTTTCTATTTTACATAATATAAGTTCCATTCCTTTCCAAAAGCATCGCCCTTTTTATGAACTGTACTTGGAATCTGCCACACGGCACATTTTTACTGTTAATAAAGGTTCCTATATGCACTGGGCTCAGAAGAAAAGGAATATACAGCTTTAGCACTGAATATGTATAAGGGATAATTTCAAATCACAGCCACATCATCGTGTACTCTGCTTTTCTTTCTCGAGACGCCATACTGTTTTGCATGAATCCTTTGAAACTGCAGGTGGTCCTTCAGCAGTATTGCAAAAAAAAAAAAATATATAGATGTCAGCTTGATCAAACAAGCAACTTCATGTAATTGAATCAATCGCTGAGGTGAGACTGAGCATTTTCACAATCTACACCGCTGAGTTGTCTTACAATTTACACAGAAGTCAGTCGGGAAGATTTATAGTTAAAAAAAAATAGGATATCTTGTATTTTTGCTTAAGAATACTTTACAATTTCTTAAAGATAGTAACAAAAGCATGATGCCGTTTGCTTTGATTTACCGATCAATTTGCTTGGAAAGGGCTTCTACCAAGTCCCTGTTAGCGATCGTTACTGTTCAAGAATAACGACGAGCGTAGAGTCGGAATGTGTTTTCCTGCACACAAACAGTTTGTAGTTATAACTCTCATCCTCTAATATTTCTAAATCAGCCAAACGGAAAATTGGAAATGAGTAATATCTACTTCTTTTGCTTAAGGCCAGGCTCCAAAGTCTAGCCATTTCACAACTAGATTTAATGAATTTTTCAAAGAATCATATTTGCCAGTGAAAGACACCTTGTCAACAGGACATAAGTTTGTCACTTCACATGGTTTTGATTCCTAAACATTGCCCTATATTTAAAGGGTGACAGCATTTTTTTAAAGATATTATACAAATACGAGGAGGTCTGTGATGCACTGCAAGTCTTTGCTGGCCACCAATTAAAATGAAAAGATATTAATTCCTGCAACCATCTACCCACACTCATACACAGAAACTCATATGGTATCATTAAAAGACTGAATGAATTGATATTTACTACTGGAAGGCTTTTATTATTGTATCTGCAGTTTAATAAGAGACTATTGGGAAATGTAATAAAGAAGGTAACAGAAAAACTATTCACAATGCCAAAAGTTATGCCTTTAAGTTAAAGGGATCCTGTCATTGGAAAACATGTTTTTTTTTCAAAACGCATCAGTTAATAGTGCTACTCCAGCAGAATTCTGCACTGAAATCCATTTCTCAAAAGAGCAAACAGATTTTTTTATATTCAATTTTGAAATCTGACATGAGGCTAGACATTTTGTCGATTTCCCAGCTGCCCCAGTCATGTGACTTGTGCCTGCACTTTAGGAGAGAAATGCTTTCTGGCAGGCTGCTGTTTTTTCTTCTCAATGTAACTGAATGTGTCTCAGTGAGACATGGGTTTTTACTATTGAGTGTTGTTCTACCAGGCAGCTGTTATCTTGTGTAAGTGAGCTGCTATCTGGTTACTTTCCCATTGTTCTTTTGTTTGGCTGCTGGGGGGGGAGGGGGTGATATCACTCCAACTTGCAGTACAGCAGTAAAGAGTGATTGAAATTTATCAGAGCACAAGTCGCATGACTTGGGGCAGCTGGGAAATTGACAATATGTCTAGCCCCATGTCAGATTTCAAAATTGAATATAAAAAAAATCTGTTTGCTCTTTTGAGAAATGAATTTCAGTGCAGAATTCTGCTGGAGCAGCACTATTAACTGATACATTTTGAAAAAATTTTTTTCCCCATGACAGTATCCCTTTAACAAATGCCCCTTTCTGCGAATTTAATATAGCGAACTGTTTAGTGACCTCTTTCAACAATGGAACAGTGTGAATTGTATAGTTTGCACCAGTGCGCAGTGAATGTAATAAGACTTCTTACTGTAAAATTTGTCATGTTTCACATCCTCAAGCACTTCTTAAAGGTGTGCAATTCGCAATTTAAATTCAGATGCAATAACAGTTTAAGGAAGGATATTACATTGCAAAATGCTAATTTTTATACTTTTTTGTGCAAATTGTTTTTCTCTTATTACTTTCACCCATTAGTTTCTTATTAACGTGTTAGCACATTTGAATTATGTAAAATAGAGGTAAATCCAAAATATTCTGTATATTATAGGTATTCAACTAGGATTGTTTTCCTACCAAAAAGGATGAATTATATCTTAGTTGGGATCAAGTACAAGGTATTGTTTTATTATTGCAGATGTTTTAAAATGTTGAATTATTTGATTAAAATGGAGTCTATGCATAATTACCTTCCTGTAATTTTGAGCTTTCACGATATCGAATTTCCAGATAACGCATCCTAAACCCGTGCATATGTACATGTATAAGACTGTTCAAAATTAACCTTCAATTGCCACACCAAAAATGGCAGTCAGGAGGAAACATTTGCATATGTAAATTAGGGGCAGGGAAGGAAATTACGTGACTTTTTGTCACAAAACAAGGAAGTAAAAAAAAAGTCCCCTTCCCACCCCTAATTTGCATATGCAAATTAGGGTTCAGATTTGGTTCGGTATTCGGCCAAATCTTTCACAAACGATTTGGGGGTTCGGCCGAATCCAAAAAAAGTGGATTCGGTGCATCCCTAAGCACAATGCACAAGGATGTTCCAAATCCTGCCAAAAAAGAATTTGGAATTGCCCAAATCCTGAAGCAAATCTAGGATTTGGTGGAAACCTAGTATTCTTTGATGCTAATAACACTGTTTTATTGTATTTCTGTGTTTATTTAAAAATATAATAAGGATCCTAGTGGGGGAATCTAGTGTAAATAAAATGATAAATTCCTAATTTTCTAAAAGACAGATATATTTTTGTGTAGACCCAAGGAAATAATCAATGCATAGATCCATCACCAGCTCATCTAGAAAAATATTCTGTAGAACATCACAGGAGTAATGCCTATAACTTGAGTTTCAAGATGCTCCAGGTACAGTGTCCTCAGTGTCTTAAAATAGTGTCTTACCTGAGACTAAGAATGCAATAGAATTTAACTCAATTGATAAATATTCTGGTTAGGTGTTTTCTATGGAGGGAATTTAAATATGTTCTTAGTTTAAATATAGCAGACACAGAGGATATATACCAAAAGTACACATAACATATATACAGATTTCATTGACTGTTTCGATGTTTTATTGTTTCTGAATCATATCAGCTGATATAATGAATATAATGATACACTTATCTAGCTTTCATTTCCCGCTCCTTGCATTAGCATTAAACAACATCAACAAAAAAATTGACTTCTTCATTTCGATTCCATTTCAGAACCTTTGCCAGCAGTCTTGGCCCTGTGCTTCTGCATTGTGGGTGGACTGGATGCTAGCCATTTTCAGAGTACATTAGCATTTCTAAATATGTTTTGCACCTGCCTGACATGTAGGCCAGGTGGCAAATGCTTCTCTTCAACAGACTTGGAGCACTCATTTTAAGCTAAATAATCTGTTCAATTTCTAAATTACACGCAAAGAAAATTCATCTACATTAGGCACTACGGTGGTCATCTGGGAATGTAATTGTTGCTTATCTATAGATGACATGAATGCAAAACATTTGTTTTATTGCAGTGTTTCTTCCTCTGGCAACTAGTAGAAAAACACATTTTTTTTCTCAGTAAGAAGTGACAAAAGGGTAGAAAATGTTGCCCTTGGGATAGAATAAGTGAAACAAGCCAATATTTTTTACCATATGTTAGTAAATCTGCCCTGTAGTTTCTAAAACATTTTTTTGTTTCACCCAGTGTTATGTAGTCATACAAGGAAATGAATTATGACTAATTAATGCCAACCTCAAGGATAACAGACTATCAGCTTTTCAAGTCAGCTTCTGAATTTATAAATATATTAATAATGCTCTGGAATATAAGAGCAATGTATTTTTGTTAGAGTGTCAGGAGCTCTTTTTAACACTTTTTTTAAATTAAAACAGATGCCAGTTGACAATTTAGCTTCTGAAAGATCTCAATAGGCAGGGCTCATCTGAAAACTGTATTTTTATTATTGTATTATAAATTATTATTGAGTTTGAACTAAGGGTTAATTAGAACATTGAATGTCGTTACTGTAAATTGTTTGGTATATATTTGTGGTGTAGTGAAAGTTCGTAATGCAAAACATCTATGTAATACATTTGTTTCTAGAAATATAATTACCACTATGGCGTATTTTAATTTATAAGAGCTTTGCAATGCTCCTATAATGAAACATTTTCTGTCCACACCAATTAACTCGTAAATAGTTTTTGTAAAGAGCAAACAAGGCATACTTTCTCAAACTTGGATGCATTCATGCGTTCCTCCTGTTGAGAAGCATGCATTGGAAGCAATTGGGTGATCAAGTATGTACCATGGACGGGCTAGCAAATTATTTGTGCAAATTAATTTATTTCTGAAAATTAAAAAAAAAATCTATAAACAACGTTTCTTGATTAAAAGGTGAGATTAAGGCTCAACAAGAGCAAAGTTTATGTCAGATGTGCGGTTTATGAGACCTGGAAAAAGTGCTGCTCCTGTTATTACATTATTACATTATACATTATGACAAGGCAAGAGTGCAGCAGTGGGAGATGGTCTTCCCTTAAATAGGAGCTTTCTGGATAACAGGTTTCCGGATAACGCATCCCATACCTGTGCTATGTGACTACAGTGGCAGTATGTCCCAATTTTATCAACGAGTATTTATAAAAAGCAATGTCAGTCTGACTCTCTACAGTTGAAGATTATACATGATCATTAAACTTACTTCTTTGGGATTAATTCTTTGCTGACACCTTTTTTTCTGAAACTGCTGGCCCAATGTCTTCAAAGAGTCCATAGTCTTGATGGAAAAACATTCTCAGGGGGCATTTATTAAATTAGTGCAAATTAGTATGCCAGGATAAATGCCTTTTTACCACATTGCCTAATGTGATAGACCTATAAACTGATACTGGGACAGGAAAAAAAATGTTTTCCATGATTTTTAGAGGCCCATTTATCAACATTATCACCATCTCCCTCTCTTCAGTAATCTTCGGGTCTTCTTCCGGTGCTTGTGCAATTTCAGTGACTTTCGGTGCATGTGCAGTTGTCGCGAAACAGAAGATTGATCCAACTGCACATGTGCTGTTACGCCACTCTATTCCCAAAGATTACTGAAGAGAATAAGATGGCGCCCATGAACTCCGATGCCCTGAATCTGCACCGAGGGGTAAGTAAAGAGTTAGGGGGCATTTACCAAAAGTACCACCTAGGCTGGGGGGGGGAGCAAGGATGGAGTCTATGTAGGATAGGGGGTGGGGGTTTTTATTAGCAAGGGTTTAGTTCTCCCTTGAAAACCTAAACCTCAAAAATTTAGTTTTTCCAACAATAGGAACAACAAAAGGAAAAAAAAATAACAGAATAGCTCTAAAAGTCCAAATGGCTAAAATAAGGGTCAATAGAATCAGCACAGCTCCCAATAACTTCTATAGCACCTTGACTGCTTTTGCTTGCAGGAGTTTTGTATTAGAATTTTTACACTTCATAAATCTTCATAAAAAGGAGTTTTAGAGGAATTAAAGAAAACACTCTTTTTCAATTTGTGAAAAAAATAGAAATTTGATTGTTAGTAAATAGGCCCTTAGCATTAAGACCCTCAGTTTTCAAATAAACAATAGCAAGCTGAATCCTATGCCTTGCCTTGAGTATTCTAGTGATTATAGTACGTCAAGGGGTCCATTGGAGAAGATAATGGGCATGGACAGCCAGAACACCTGAGAACTTAGACAAGACTCAAAGTAAAAACTGAGTTAGTATGCCCCTTCACAGTGAATGTGGTAAACACAGCATGAGGGGTTATTATAACATTCTTTTTAGTTCTGCTATGGCAGCTTAATAAAGAAGAATAAAGTCATCATTTGAATCCTATTGGAGAAGTTGAAACCACTTTTGAATTCTAAAACGTTTCGAAATACCAAAGTAGAAGTGCAACCAATAAATGAACTCACATCAAAGTTGGCTAGAATTGTAGGCATGAAAGAATGCGACATCATGTACCAATATAGATAAAATGCCAGTAAATGCATTTAGTACATTTTGTTAAACAACTAGAAACACGTAAAGATAAACAGATCCGGAAATAGATCTTCCACAACCAAAAGAGCAAGCACTGATTTTTGTTTCTTTTTCGTTTGTCATAGAGTTAAGCTGTCTTTTGTTATTCCATTATGTAAAGTCATTATTGGATTCATCCCTTACTGCTTTGTAAACTGGCATACTTATTATTTGAACTGGCACTAATTGATCAATAAGCTTCTTCTTTAGCCATTCACGCAGCAGCGGCGGTGGGAAGTCACAATAAACAAAGTTCTGGCAGCCAGTAACCAAGCTTGTTATGCACATACTGGTCACAACGCGTTTGCATGTAGACCACGTAGTTCTTAATAAACTCTAAGCTGGCATGTGAAATGAAAAGCTCATTAGCTATACAGCTCCTCCAAATTAAATAATAAAGGTACAAAGTCGGAATATGTTTAGCTTCCTAAAGCGACATTATTAGATTGGGAGTAATGAAAAACCAAAGTTTACCGACAAAATATTTGACCAATTAAAATGATTGTAGAGGAAGGGAATATATAATTGCCGTGTTTAGCACTCTTACAGGGATAGGCCTCCTTAAAATAATAATCGGAGACAAACCTAAGCAAACTTTTTTTAACCGATTGTTCCAGTTTTTTGATTAGGTGCCTTGTTTTCAACCTCATATTTAAATATCACCCCTAGCAAATCCCCATCAAAAAGGTACAGGTATGGGACCTGTTATCCAGAAAGCTCAGATTTACGGAAAGGCCATCTCCCATAGACTCCATTTTATACAAATAATCCAATTTTTTCTATGTAATAATAAAACAGTACCTTGTACTTGATCCAAACTAAAATAAAATGAATCCCTATTGGAAGCAAACCCATCCTATTAGGTGTATTTAATGTTTACATGATGTTCTAGTAGACTTAAGGTATGAAGATCCAAATTACATATCCATCCATCCCATCATCTGGGTTGCCTTTTACTCTAAAATATCCATTACCTATCATCACCTATGAATTTTGCAGGTTGTCCTCAAAGATAAAAAAACAAGAGAGAAATACGAATCAAATTTGACTTAAGCCAGTGCCTTTCTTATAACAAAACAAAATGCGGAATTATTTGCAGTGTGATGAAGGGCTCGCCTCCTCTCTGCCTCCAGATAGCTGTGTGTGTCAGGTTGCCACGGCACCGGTGAAAAGTTGCAGCAGAAATTCATAGCTTAGGCAAAAAATAGCCAGCTGAAACTGCAAGAGTTCTAAAATGGTGAAATTACACTGTGTGATACTTCTGGGCTTAATTTGCACAGCTAGCGGGCAATTTGTGTCCAAGCAATGTATTTCACGCTGCAGCTTCCCACTTGTTGTGCATGGATTACACAAGCCTGCATTGTGCTAGTGCTGTCTGCAGCTGAGCTCAAGCTTCTGTGTATTAATGTAGTGCCTCAGCTAATTAAATAAGGTGACCTATAAATCACCAGCGATTTTAACATGGGAATTAACATGCAAACCACTTATTTCAATTTCATATAGATGTAGTGAAGGCAATTTAAATCTTCAAGTCCAATAAAACATTATTAGGTGCCATTTGGTCCTCGTTTGGGCTTGACCAGGGATAGTTACAACAGACAGAGGATGCCTGTTCAGAGAAAGCATAAGAGCCCTTACAGAACAGTTCCTTTCTTTAGTAACATTGCCTAAACATCTTCCTGCAACCACATTACACAGGTTAATTTCCTCATTGTCCACTCAGGGAATGTGCTGTCCTGTTATGTTACCACTATGCACATTCCTTTGTGCTTTCACTGTTTTATGTCCTGCTCTGATTTGTGTCAGATCTCACAGCTGAAACAAAGGGCAGTTGGTATCAGACTTTTACAGTTTAAGAATCACCTGCAGGTTTAACCTTTGGTCAGGGCTTCCCTTAGCTCATGCAGATATGGGATCCGTTATCCGGAAACCCGTTATCCAGAAAGCGCAGCATTGCTAAAAGACCGTCTCCCATAGACTCCATTAATCAAATAATCATAATTGAATAATCCAAATTTTTAAAAATGATTTCCTTTTTCTCTTTAACAATAAAACAGTGCCTTGTACTTGATCCAAGCTAAGATACTGTATAATTATTGGAAGCAAGACCATCTTTATGGTTTTATTTTATGTTTACATGATTTTCTAGCAGACTTAAGGTATGAAGTTCTAAATTAAGGAAAGATTCGTTATCCCCAGGTTATCCCCAGGATAACAGGTCCTATACCTGTACCAATGTTACAGATAAAGGAAATAAGAACAGTTTATCAGTCATTCAGTCTGAATTAAAAGTCTATCTAGGGTAGCAAACACATTTTCACCCCATATGTGGCTTTATTTGACCTTCAAGCTGGGTTTAAGTTGTATCTAGAAGAGCATATAAGCATAAATTCACTCCTCCTCATCAAAACAATGAAAGATTATTTATGTTAGGAAAAAGAAGAAATATGTTCCATATACACACAACATTTGCTCTCTGTGGGTTTCAGGTCATACATCAGTTTTCTATGCTAGTCATGTTTTCTATGCTAGTCATGTATACTCTTTCCCATCAAGATTCTCTGGCCACGGAGAGTGAAGGAGGACACACCAGACCACAGTTACCCATAGGAAGGAAGGGTATGCCTAGTGCACATACAGTATGTGTGTAAAGGAAGCATCTAATGACAAATTTGTGTAACAAGAAGTAATGGTACCGGTTGGCACACGTTTTCATACTTCATATTCATCCATTGCTTGATAAAAATGTCAAGAAAATTGCACCAATTTTAAATAAAGTATATTGTAAAATCAAATTGACCTATTAACCAGTCACAAATCTCATTCTCTCCTTGAAAACTGCACCAACTTTCAATGACAGGGGATCTCATTGCCACCCATCTCTACAACCCAATAGGGGTCATTCACCTCGAATACAGCAGTTGGGGGGTCACGTACATTTAACTGCAGTCAGTGGCACTTATTCATTAAAGGTACTTGTATCAAAGGACTCGCTTCCATATTTGCACTTGTGGCCAATCAGCCCTTTCTAGCTCCTGTTCCAAATCCAGCAACGCTGAGCCTATTGACATAGGATACTGAAAGGTACCCTGAAGGTTCCACCAGATCCAGAGGTGGCAGTAGCTCTAGGGTTTTCTCAGCACCTTGTGTCAATAGACCCAGTGCAATTGCATCAATAGAACTGGGCACAAATGTCAATCTCACATCACTGGAAATCATGCCAATTAAATTTGGAAAACTTTCAGTGTAATTATACCCAATTAGGCCCGAAGGCAAAATGCAAGCATAATTGCATTCATTTTGACACATTGGCTGCAATTGTGTCAGGCACAATTTCTCCTGGCGAGGGCAATGATACTGGAGTTCTAGGGGAAACCCTGCATTATAGTTAGAAAACCATGGAGATTGTGTTAGAAATTGCACTTGCGGCATCAACAACCACTTGTAAATCAGGAAGCCATTTTAAAAAAGATGTATTTTATGTAATATACTCCTACTCCGAAAAGAAATACAATAACTATATTTTCTATATTATGTATATAAGTAAAATATCTCTGTTGTGGCAAACAGTATGGCCGCTCCTGTTCCTGCAGTACTTTTACTGTATTAGGAGAAGGAATATTTTACACATACCAAACTGTATCATTTGACTGTTTTGATTAATATTTAAGCACCTTAAATTCTAACTACTGTATATACATTTAATTAGCAGCAGTTCCAACAAGCAGCGTTGTCATGACTAATGGTCTGTTGTGAATGCCCTTGATAACATTGACCTTTTAATGAAAAGTAATTATATCTCTTTACTTTTAGGTAATCAATTCGCCACACATGACAGTGTATTAATGCCGTACACATCAAAACAGTATACTGTTACAGAAGTTTTATGCTAATTTCATGCTGACACAAATCCATAATGTGGCGGCTTTAGATAAAGCGCCTTCGGTTGTTTTGTTTGCGTTGATACTAAGCATCTTCTACATTTTTCTATGCAAAAGGGATGAATTTGTCAAAATAATTTAAATGGCTAAAACTTGAGGTTTATTTTCCCAAATGACATTTTCTTATGAAATTAGATTTCTCTTGTTGTTGGGTTTTTCTGCAGTTTGAGCTCCCAAGGGGATTTTATTTGTATATTTTGTATTCTGCTTCCAAAGAACTGTAACTTAATGTATGGAGGAGTTAGATTTAGTCCCTCAAGTGCCATGGGGGCCCTCCCAGCATGCTCCAATTTAACATCCATATTTGTATGCATGTATGTACTTGTATGTATTTATAAGCAGAGAAACCAGTAAATTTAGTAAAGTGTATATACAAAAGCATTGTTAACAAAACTGGAAAAGTGTTCCCGTTTGGTGCACTATACAGGTTGCACCATTCCCTACCCCTGGTGCACCTTTGTAAAAGAATTTGTCATTAGAGGACTGATAGTAAATATAAAGTTCCAGGGGGCCTTGTGCCTACAAGTGACCATCTAGTGCTACTTAATAGTGTACTATATAAATGCGGATACTCATATTCTGCTCATTTAGTGACAAGTGTAGTTTGCACCAACTTGAGTGCTATTCATTGTCAGGAGAAAACTATGCACCTTTGATAGGCCTTAGGAACATCTTTTGCCAACATACACTGGTGAGTAGTTAATTCAATATGGAATGGCACAATGTCATTAATAGGTAGACATGTGAATTTGGGATAAGCAGATGGCGGCTTGAAAGTGAAGGGGTCATTTACAAAGTGTAAGGCAGAAACAGGATTAAACCTCCAGGTTTTCTGCACTTTTGCACTCTGCCTTGTACTTTTCCCCCCTAAGTGCACATCTTTGAGCTCCAAATCTGTACTGTACTGTGTTTGGTAGAACTGTATTTATGTGGGCAGATGGGGAGAGGAATGCAGATGGCACCCCCTAAGTTGCACATCATTCATACGCACAGGTTAGGACATGCTGGTGGGGGTTTTGATGCAGCACAAGGTGCAGAGCACACAGAGTAGGACTTGCCCTCTGGGGCACCGGAAAAAAAAAACTTGGTGGACCCAGTGCGATGTAGCGCAGGAATACAGTGTTCATCATAGGTAGTGTTAATCAGTGGCAGTTGTGGCAGAGGTAATCATGGCAGTGGGGGTGCTGGAGTGGTGCGTCCTTTTCTGGGGGATGAGGCTGTGGGTGCATAGCTGTGGGTCCTTAGCTCAGGTTGGGTCCCTCCTCCCCCAGTTCAACACTGAGAGCACAGCAATGCCCCAGACACAAGGTAAATAAGCACTAACGGCCTATGCCATTATTATATGTTATAAGGCCCCACAGCAAATTAAATGTATGGCCCTAAAACATTAGTAAGTTGACCTATTCTACCAAGATATTTTGAAATTGCTCATTAATTAGGGCCTTACTGGACACTCTTTGGCCCCCAGCAACTGCAGGGTCTGCTTCCTCTATAGTTACTCTCCTCTAGGGTGCTTGATGTTTAATCCAACAAATAATTGTATTACTAATTAAAATGTATTAGTCTCCCTAAACTTCATTACTCATTCTTCCTCTATAGCTTGGGCCCTGCCTAGCACATTCTACGTGCAATGGATTTGCACTAAAGGAGGCCACTGTGCCTGGGTTGCCCAAATAGTACATTCCTGCGGGATACATTTTCACATTTATCTATTTAAAGAGAAATAGTGGATTATGTGTGCTTTACAAATCCATATAACTTCATGCTTTGCCATGTGAATTGATGGGAATCCAAAGTGTAACCTGCCTTAAACACAGAGAAAATGTATTGATCAGCCAGGAAACCCCACGTTCAGTCGTTGAGCTGCCTGTGCTCTGTATGCAAGGTTGCTGAGAGGAAGTGAGATTGAGAAAAGACAATAATGCTTGGCAAGCAAAATCAATAAAGACTTTTCCCCAACAGAACACAAGCTTGGTTTTCTCAGAAACCTGAGCTAAACAGGAACCAAGCCCTTTAATGTCTACAGCTTTGGATATGGTTATAAATGAGAGGCATTTGACTTGCTGCAGATCTCCAGATAAATCTACCTTCTCGCTGTGCTGCTAGACTAGTGATGCACAAAGTGCTCCGATGTGGGAGCATATTATGAGCAACAGCAATATTTGTTATCATCTCTTTACTATTTAAAGGCCCTACCTTTAAAAGCTCTCTTACTTTTATATTTTCTTTAGCTTAGTAAAAGAGATGCACTAAGCAAGCAATCCTGGTCTTTTTACATGATACGGCAGAATAGCTAGACTTGAGATTGTGTATAGTTAAAGGGATTCTGTCATGATTGTTATGGTTTACTTTTTATTTCTAAATTACACTGATTACATTGCAAATAATTCACTCTACCATTTAAAATTTTATTCTTGAACCAACAAATGTATTTTTTAAAGCCATAATATGGGTGTGGAGGCAGCCATCTTAGTGCATTGTGCCTGAATCTGAGCTTTGAGAAGGAGCCAGCACTTCAAAACTGTTTTGAGACAGTTATTGTTTCTCTCCTTCTCATTGTATCTTATCACGACTAAGGGCATTGACACACATGCGGTTTTACTGCACGTAAATGCGGCGTGGTTTTCAAAAAAGCCGAACGCCTCGTAAATACGATAAGCGGTTTTAAGCTTAGGCAATGGCACACTAGATTAATGTATTATGCGGTGGTCAACTTTTTTTAAAAACCACACCACTTTTCTGCGAGGTAAAACCACATGTGTCCATGCCCTTAAGTAGTGCTAAAGGTGTACCCGAGCCCCACAGAGTTTTTCCAGCTTTAGTACTATTCTCATGTCTACCTCAATGCAAACAAATCCTTCAGCAGAGGCATCAGGTAGTTGCTATCTGGTTAGCTACTCATTGTACTGTTGATAAGATGCTGATGGGCTGCTGAGAAGGGAATGGGTGATATCACTCCAACTTGCAGTGCAGCAGTAAAGAGTGACTGAAGTTTATCAGAGCACAAGTCACGTGACCTGAGGGCACCTGCGAAACTGACAATATGTATAGCCCCATGCCAAATTTAAACTTTTTTTTAACTGATGCATTTTGGAAAAAAAAAAACGTATGATTCCATGACAATATCCCTTTAAAAGCTATGATTATTCCTGGAGGATAAAACAATTATAGGTTTTTCTCCAAAATGCCTTTTATCATGTTTCAAACACAAATGATAAGGATGGGCGAATTTTTTCGAGTTGTTTCAAAAACTTGTATGGCGGTGTGCATAAAAAAAAAGACGCACGTCAAAATTTTTTTGACGCCCATAGACTTTAATGGCCGTCTGCGACATTTTGCCAACGGCTAATTTTTGACGGAACGGGTCAAATTCGCCCATCCCTACCGTACATAACATACAAAAGTTAAAATTAATTTGGGCACTGCCATGCATATAGATATTTAACACAGATTTTCACAAATAAGATGACCATGTAATGTAATAATGCAGTGCAGAATGCAATTTAAGGAAGTAAATCGGAATTAGTTATGAGTGAAACTAGCCCATTTCACTTCAGTATATAATTCTGTGTAAAAAAAATTTGCACACAATGCATCATGTCCTCCAAAATCCCAGTAAAATTGTGTCCAAATGGCAACGTAATCTCTGCTGCATCAAATAAATGGCAGTTGTGCATGTTTTCAAATCAGCCTCCATTTTTGAATGACGACAACGTCAACCCATTAACATGATATTAGCATGTGATTCTTTACATACAACTGTAAGAACCATGGAATTGCCACCACATTCATGGCGGCAGAAGCTCCAGGGTTCCTCACTGTCAATAGGTTTATTTCTGCAAGATTCAGTAGAAGAAGTAGAATCGACACAATGGAACTTGCAACTACTGGGAAGTACAAGAAGTGTGACGCAGGTACCTTTAATGAATGACACCCACACATTTGCGACCAATTTAGCTCAACTGGCTTACAGTTACATTCCTAGTGACCATTCATTTCTCTTTATCACCAAAGTTTGGACCATTTAAATTATCATTAAACTGATATTAAAATGCATACTCTTTAGTGGTAACCAGTAAATTAATACATGCATTAAGTACAGGCAACAGACTTAGGAGCTATTTCTTTCCTTCCATTTGTAGCAAACAACTATATATATTAAAAGATTAAGAGCTGAAATCCATGGTCTGTGCATTGGTCTGAAATCATATTGGTAATTATATATTCCTTTTATTGGAGGTTTAAGTCATGTAAATATCCTCTGACAATAGGACTCACAGCTACGTTCATACAAATCTTTGAGAAGCATAATTGTTGTTTGCAATGTATCTACTGCATTAATTCCATCCCTAGCTGGACTTGGATAGGATAATAAAGCAGGCAAACTGCAAAATTAGTGAAACTTGATAGCTGCACTAAACTATCAGGGGAATGCCTAATTGTTTTCTTTTTTGTTTTTGCTTTCCCCATCTTCAACCATTAGTACCAATGCCTAGTGCGGTGCGCAGAGATCCATTGCATTCCAAAATGAAGGCAAATTAATTTTTATGAATACGATATCTAGATAGAAAGTGCAACTCACTTTGTTGAAATGGCTAATTTCTCTCTAGGGGATATACAGCAATTTCCGTAGCTGTGTGAAATCCTAAAGTAATACTTTATTAGACACACTGGTGGAACAATGTTCTTGAAAAGGTACTGCATTGTTAACCTCAGCAAATAGCAGTTAAAGTAAGATGTGTAATTCAGATTGGGATAGATAGATAGATAGATAGATAGATAGATAGATAGATAGATAGATAGATAGATAGATAGATAGATGATAGATAGATAGATAGATAGATAGATAGATAGATAGATGATAGATAGATAGATAGATAGATAGATAGATGATAGATAGATAGATAGATGATAGATAGATAGATGATAGATAGATAGATAGATGATAGATAGATAGATAGATAGATAGATAGATGATAGATAGATAGTGTAGATCTTGAGAGAGAGAGAGAGAGAGAGAGAGAGTGTGAGAGAGAGAGAGAGAGAGAGAGAGAGAGAGAGAGAGATAGATAGACATAGATAGATAATAGATAGATAGATAGATAGATAGATAGATAGATAGATAAGAGCAATTACTAGTTGTTTATCTTATTTGCCTTTCTACTTACTCCTACATAAACAATCTGATTAAAAAATAATAACCATAGCTGAGGGAGGGGTTATGGATTCAGCACTGTTGAGAGTTGGCCCTGAGCCATTCATCTTAGCATCTAAGGGCTGCATTGACAGGCTAAGATGCTCTGACTTATAGTCAATACATCGTTCTGCTATATGGCTTGGCACCACTGCGAAGACAAAAGTTTAAGCACAATGTGAAAAAATAAAAATAACGAAAAAAAAGGCTACTTTTAGGGTTCTTCAAAACCCTTAATATACTGTAGCATGAAGCGTCGCTCATATCTGGTTTCATTCAAAAGAAGCACGGGATGATCTTTAACCCTGTGATGGCTAATGACTAGTCTGACTCTGGGTAATCATATTGACTTAAGAGTGATGGGCTAAAGCAATCCATCCTAAACATGCTCACTCGCAGCTAGGGATGTAGCGAACTGTTCGCCGGCGAACTTCGACCGTTCGCGTCCGCCGAATGTTCGCGAACGTCGCGCGACGTTCGCATTTTGCGTTCGCGTTCGATTAGAATACAAATCGTTCGACCATTCGACCATTCGAATTCCTTCGACCGCTAAAAATCGAACGATTTCCATTCGTTCGAACGATTGTAAGCATTCGATCGAATGAAAAGCATTTGATCGAATGCTTCGATCGTTCGATTCGAATGAAAATCGTTCGATCGAACGATTAAAATCCTTCGATCGTTCGAATCGAACGATTTTAGCGGGTGTTTGAAGTTCGCGAACTGTTCGCGAACGTTCGCATTTTTTGCCGGTGTTCGCGAACGGCGTTCGCGAACACCAAATCGGCAGTTCGCTACATCCCTACTCGCAGCAACCACTTTTAGTATTTTAACAAGCTTGTTACAAGGCCTCTATGATCAGCTTGCCTTTTGTTTTTAAAGCAAGTATATAAATAATCGCATGTCTCTTCGGTGGTAAATGATAAAAATAGACTTTTTTTTACCTGTAGGATTCTTACATGTAATGATAGAAGGTGTTAAAAGCAGAAGTGCTCAGCTGCAGACCTTCCATCTCAGGTGGAGGAAAAGATATATTTACTGTTACAGTAAATATAGCAGGTCTGTAGAGAGAGAGAGTTGTCACCTCGGGGTCCATAGGTGGCAATTTATTTCATGTCAGGAAATCCCAGCTCGCCGGGTGATGAAGCAGAAGGTATTAGAGCTTACACAGCACTTTAGTGTTGCTAATTGTAAAATTAAAACTAATAGCTACAGCAACAGAAATCAGTCAAACCTGCCATGTTATTAAATTGCTATTTGATAGATGCAATTCTGTGCAAAATATATATTTGCTAATGCATAGGCGTTGCTGTACATCGAGAAGGAATCTTCAATATAAAGTAACCTTCTTAAAGGGACAGACAACATACACTTGTCTTGGACATGAGTTCAATAAATAGGACTTGTGTTTTAAATACATCTTAGCTGATGTTTTAATAACATTAAACATCACCACTCACCCCTATTTTAAAGGTATGTGAGGGGCTGGGGAGGGGGGACTATGATGCAGCAGACCCTGTGGTACAGGCTCCCCTGCTACCCGGTCCCCCCTGTGGGGCCTGCTGTATAGGTAGTTATGCCGCACAGTAAAACCAAAAATCACTTTTATGTTACACTTGATGCTACATCCTTAGTTCTTACGGGAGGAGACGACAGTCAGAGTTAACCGCTCAATTACACACGGCTCATTATCCTTTAAACCACTATTTATTAAATGCATGTTAATCATATATGTGTATTTATCCCTTTAATACAATTTCTTTGAAGAGCAGGGGGCTGAATTGTGTGCAGAAACAAAGCAGGTGGTATGTACAGTAAGTGATGTACAGTTATGGAACCTGCTATCCCGAATGCTCGGGACTGGGGCTTTTCCTGATAAGGGGACTTTCCATAATTTGGATCTACATTTAGTCTATTAAAAACTTCTTTAAATACTTATTAAATCCAACAGGATTCTTTTAGTTCCAATAAGAGTTTATTCTTTCTATTTTATCGTATCTATCTTATCTTATTCTATCTCAGTTGGGATCAAGAACAAGGCACTGATTTAATTAGGGTTGCACCGAATCCAGTTTTTTGGATTCGGCCGAACCCCCGAATCCTTCTTGAAAGATTTGGCCAAATATGAAACCGAATCTGAATCCTAATTTGGATTAGAAGGGGAAATTTTTTTTAATTTCTTGTTTTGTGACAAAAAGTTATTTCCCACCGCCCCTAATTTGCATATGCAAATTATTATTCAGATTCGGCTCGGCCAGGCAGAAGGATTCGGCCAAATCCGAATCCTGCTGAAAAAGGCCGAATCCTGGCCGAATCCCGAACTGAATCCTGGATACGGTGCATCTCTAAATTTAATATTACAAAGAAAAATTATTGGATTAAAATGGAGTCAATGGCAGGAGGCCTTCCTGTAGTTTTCTTGATAACAGGCAGGGCCAGATTTGTCTTGCCCCTAGGCCGGCTGCAGTGTTTCTGCTTTGCGCCCCTCCCCCGCGCGGAAGCACACGCATGAGCACACGCTTTCCCCATGCAGAACCGCACACATGCTTACACTCTTCCTCCCAGTCCCTATATGCACCGAGAACTTGTGTGAACCCGGTAAAAAACTAGGAAATTTGCCGTGCATGCAGTCGTCGGTGCATTGGCAGATGGTGCGGCTGGGCGGCATGCCGCCCCTGTAATCTTGCCACCCTAGGCCTCACCACAAATCCTGGCCTGATAACAGGTTTCTGGATAAGAGATCCTATACCTGTACTTAGTAAATAGTCGGTTTGTACCATTTTTTATGCCTAAACTGATAGCAAAATATACATATTTTTTAAAAAAAAATATATATTTATATATATATTATAAATTAATTTTCTTAATAGCATATCTATATTAGTGAGAAGGTGCAGCTCAGTGATTAAGCCACTGGTCTCATTCCAGTTTTGGTTCTGTTTAAACTGCTGGTCATATCAGGCAGTACACGTTATGTCCCTGTGCCTCAAGCATAAATCTTAGTCTGTAAGATCTACAGGCTGGGTCTCAGAGCAGGTAATAAACTGCATTACCTGCTTTTTCCCTTTCTTTATAAAAATATCATTTCCTGACATTATACCAGAACACTGTTAAAAAGTGCTTTTTTCGAATCCCCGATGGATTCCGCTTTCAGACTTTTCCTAGTTTAATAAGAATATGGCCGGTGAACCCATATAGATTTAGTTTAATTTTCACTTGCAAGGAGAAAAGCTTAAATATTTTAATACCGTATAATGGTTGAATTGATTTGGCCTCACACTTCTCAAATTAGATTTAAAATGTAGAATTTTCTGAACTCATACTATCAATGGTTCTGCGGATGCACTTCCAAAAATTGTTCATAATAATGTTTTCTTTTCACCCAGTTCCCAAGGTAACTGGGATTGTCTGCATCTGGTAACAGGCAGAGAACCAAGTAGCAGATAACATGGCCATTTTATAACCTGAAGATTGCTGGTTAGTGTGGTCATTTCTGACCAAATTGCTCAGTTTGTAGGTAATTCGAACAATGAATTTAAAGGAGAAGGAAAGAGGCAGTTTATTGCCAATAGATTATTGACTACAACAGTGCAATCTAGAATGCCATTTTTATTCTTTAGAATGCTTTTCCATACCTGAGTAAACAGCTCTAGACGCTGTCTCTGTTTGTTTAGGATAGCAGCTGCCATATTAGCTTGGTGTGACATCACTTCCTCTCACTGCTCGCTCATAGCTCTGATCTCAGATTACAGCAGGGAGGAGAGGAGGGAGGTGGAGAGTAGCAAACTGAGCATGCTCAAGCGCAATTATTGGAGGTTTAAGCTGAAAACAGGAAGTCTGATACAGAAGTCGGTGTATACACAATACAAGCAAAGAAATGCTGTGTTTCTTTTGACAGAGGACTCTGAGCAGCATTACTTGAGGGTTTTCTAGTGTATTCCTATTGACCTTTCTCATAAAGCTTACTTAGTTGTAACCTTTCCTTCTCCTTTAAGCAATTACTTCCTATTTATTTTAAGTCAGTTGTGAGTAAATATCCTCTTTGCTGGTGACCCTGGCACTGGTACACGTGGAAAGATACAGTATATGCCAATGATACAAGGTATTAAGCTCTGATAGTTTTTATACAGGCTTCAGGCTAGACAATGAGATACGAAAGAAAACACCTATATAGGACATCTTTTCATCTTTAATTTACCTACAATATGGAGTATAAGTGACACTCCTGCAGATGTCAGGCAGTCTAGCCTAATCTTTCTTGCACTGTTAGCCTTGAAAGTAGCCACTTTCTTGTTTATAAATATAAGTAGCTAACTACATTGTAAATGTGTTTAAAAGACAAGTAACCACAAAGAAATTACAGTTTATGCACTAGTTTACAGGACTAAGCTGCTGGGTAGCCATGCACAGAGATGCACAGCACTAGGTTCCACATTCAAGCTGAATGGGGAAAAGAATTCTCATGTATACAGAACAGATAAACTGTGTAGAATACAATGGGTATATTTCCTGCACAGGAAGAGAAACAGGGGTTAAATGCCAATTATGACTCTCTGCAAATCCCCATGTGTGGTCATCTATAACAATGAAACTCAACATTTTGCAAATTAAATTGCAGTCCAAGCCGATGTGATTCATTCCTACAATGACAAGCTAAATGGTCATTTTTCAGTTTACAATTGTCAGATTATACACTTTATATAGGATCCATTATCTGTAAACCCGTTATCCAGCAAGCTCCCAATTACAGAAAGACCATCTCCCATAAACTCCATTCTAATGACTTAATTCATAATTATTTTCTTTGTAGTAATGGAATGGTACCTTGTATTTGATCCAAACTAAGATATAATATATTATTGGATGCAAATTAATTATAATTTCCATAATTATTTAGTAGACCTAAGGTATGGAGATCCGAATTACAGGAAGATCTCTTATTGGAATATACTAAGTCCTAATGCATTTTGGATAACAGGGCCCATACCTGTACCAATACATTGATCACAACACAGATTCATTTATTATAATAATAATGTATTATTGGCCAATAAAGATGCCAACAAAGATAAAACAATGTTTGTCTTATCAATAGGATCTGTTATATATTTATGTTCATTATGCAGCAACAGGAATTTATTTATTGGTTACTTGTTTTGTATTTGCTGTTAATTTCTTTATAAGTAAAAACATTGTAAAAGACCAGTACTGTGTATAAATGACAATGCTTTCAAATTATAGCAAATTCTCAAAAGTAGCTGTTGTATTCCATTAATGTACACACGCCAACTCACATGTTCTTTTCCACAGCAGCTTTAAACTCTGCCATTGAGCAAAGATTTGGTGCAAGTCTCCCTGACAGCTAAGACATTAAATAGAAAGTACGTTGGATGAGATTTTCTGTGTATCCATAATAATCTTATCTCTCGGAGCATGGGCTGTGAAGTGAGCAAGAGCATCACAGGCTCTTTGGATTACTGAAAGAATTATTTGGTGACCTTGAAATAGAAGAAAAAAGCTAAAGTGAAAATATTAAACAGTTTATTGAAGCCCCCGAGGAAACAGAAGGAGGATTCCAGTACACTGTAACTAAAAAAAAACTGATTGGATATTATACAATGGCAGAGTAGATTTAGACTGCCAAATGTATTTTAGTATTTAAACACAGAGAATATATTTATAGGTAAGGGCTCTGTTATCTGGAAACGCATTATCCAAAAAGCTCAGAATTATGGGAAGGCCATCAACCATAGACTCCATTTTAACCAAATAATTGAATTTCTTAGAAATGATTTCCTTTTACTCTGTAATAATAAAACAGTACCTTATATTGCATCCCAAATAAGATCTAATTAATTCTTATTGGAGGCCAACCAGGCCTATTGGGTTTATTTAATGTTTCAATTATTATTCTTAGTAGATTTAAGGTATGAAGGTATGTTTTCTTATGCATCTGACACTGGTGCACACATCTCTCCACATTGCAGTCACTATAATAATAAGTATTCAGCACAACTACAAGGCCGAACTCCAATTGGTACCTACCCTTGATGCAAATAGGTAGAGAAGGGAAGATGTATGCACTGTTTATCAGCAGGCTGGGAAGGATAATTATCTTAACTCAGATTGGTTGCAGACTTTATTGTGTAAGATTACCTGTCTCCTTGCAAACCAGATTACAAATCTGCTCAGTCCAAGCACATTAACATATAAATATTCTCCTGATATCCAGAATGGACATATAAACTTTAACACTGACATATTTATGAATGCTAAAACGTGGACTTTTATGCTCTATATGTTAGCTATATTTCAGTCTTAGTGTTATTTTACATTGTCCTAAGGAAAGACAAATGTTTTTCCTATTGATTGGTGTATACTGGGCCTTTGCAAAGAAGCGTGAATGCTGTATTAACAATAGGGTTCGTATGTAGCTACAAATTGCTAAGTTTATCGAAATAAATCAGCACACAATCAGAGCGGGGTTAATTGTTTTCGTAACACATTTTGTTAAATATGCTGTACAACTGTCAGTTCCCTTATCATCCAGTGTAAAGAATGTTCTGCGGGTTTGAGCATGGCAAACCAGCGGGGTTGATATAGATCTACTGGAACAATGAAACAAGCTACGTTTTGCATGAATAATAACATATAACTGTTCTATTTCAGTGAATGTGATAACCCTACCTATAACGCCTATAATTGAAAATAATTATGGCTGGGAGAATGTATATAAAGTCTCTTGCCTTGTAAAACAAATATATATATATATATATTAAATATGCACATAGTCTTACATCCTATGTTATTTGAATTAACTAAAGAAAATACAGAAAGTGGGCTAGAGCACCCCCAGATTTTAAGGACATTTCCCTATTGAAACAATGGCTATTCTAGCTTTTAAATTTTGGGTTACAAAAAAAAGCTTCACATATGAATAAAGAGAGAGTCCATGGGGCAGATGGATGTCTCTAGCAAAAATTCACCAGAAACCTCATCCACAGGGACATCACCAATTTACTAACAGGCATAGACAACAATTCGATAGCAAAAGAGATTGTCACTAGTGCAGTTTCGCACCCTATCGCCAGGCACATTTTCGCTCAGTTGAACAATCGTTACTCCACAAATTCACTAAAGTGCGAATTTTACAGAACGTTACCTTTTTTGACAGAGTTGCCAACTTAGAGCAGGCAAACTGATAAAATGAAGCTACATCCTTCTCAATCTTATGTCTTATGTGACATCATATCCTGTATGCTGGAAAGTCCTAAAAGTTGTAAAAAAAACGCTGGCATATTTTCATTTTTTAAAGTGGGATTGCCTTCAAAAGTCCTCGCTATTAAAGATTTTGTTCTTGTTTAACCAATTTGAGGGGCATAGCACATTTGTTTTCTAGGGCATTAGAGGATCTCTTTTGTCTTTATTTTGCTTCCTTGGACATGTGTAATAATAAGAGGCCACTTCAAGCATTTTAACCAATATCTCTAATAAAGACGTCTATATGACCTATATGTACCCGTCCTATTCAAGTTGACCTAAGCTTTAGAGTAACAACAAAGTTTCGCTAGGCAGAATTGAACGCTAGCAAAAGATCGCTAAGAAATGCTCGCGCTGATGAATTAACACTAGCGAAACTTCGCCAGCGTTCGGCTGCTGAGACGCAGAGCAGAGCAGCTGGTCCACATAGGGGCTACCAAATCACATCCCTTATTTTGCACCACCTAGGAACATTTTTTATGTTTGTATTTCTCCCCAACTCTTTTTACATCTGAATGTTGCTCACAGCTTAAAAAGGCTGGGGACCTCCAATACAAAGCAACTGGTGGCGTGGCTATATAATTTCTATCACATGCTGTAAGTCGTATCTATTATAAACAAAATACAATAGCACTGATGTGCCTGGGATGCTATGAATGCACAAACAAGCCTTAGACCATATGCTCATTCTCCACTCCCACTGGGAGTTTTCCTGGTATCCTAGTTGGCCAGTGTGTAACTAAAGACCCATACTGATATACTGAATGAATGATCAGTCTTGTGACCTTAACCCGTTAGTTAACTTTAAACAGCAGCCTTCCAGTAAGAGTTTGCACTCCAGAGCAGCAGCAAACAGGCACTGGATGCAGTGCAATCCACCCACATGCATTTATTGAGATAAGTGCACACTCTTACCTGATCTGTGCTGTTTAAAGTTAATTGGTAGAGTGGTTCAGATAAGCTACTATTAGAGGTTTATGCCGGTGCTGCTCCTGCAGGTGTACCTTTGCTAAACTCTGCACACACACAGTCAAACACATGCAGGCCATCGATCTGGTAGGAGGTGAGCTGGGCCAATTGTGAGGGCAGAACGGCGCCACGAGTGAGAGAGCCCAGCCCGGGCGTGGCGCTTTGCGCGCCTCCGCCCTGGCCCTGCATGCTGCGTGTTCTTCTTCCAGCTCTGCCCCGCCCCCTGGCCGGCGTGCCCCGCCCCTCTCTGAGACTCCCTCTGGCTCTGCCTCTGAGTCCCTTTCCCAACAAGTCTCCGCCTCGGCTCCGCCCATTTTCGTATATCGTGCAGCCAGCTGAGCAGCAGTGTCTGTGCGGCGTGCGCTACTATTTGGGCAGATTGGGCGGTTTTTCCAAGTCCAAACCCGCGGCACACCTAACATTAGTTTGCGGCACACCAGTGTGCCGCGGCACACAGGTTGAAAAACACTGGTATATACTGTATGAGGTTTGCCAATTGTTATCCAAATTAGGATTTTATTCAGAATATTAGAATATTTTAAACCCTTGATTTCTTTCTCCTTCCATGCAGGGATTGTAGCAAACAACTTTTAAACACAATAGCTTACAAGAAATGGGAAATATGGACAACACCTCAAAAACCCTTGGGGTCAGGAATGCAATTTACCCCACTTTACTTCACAGGCTGAAAGCATGTATTTTATATATCATTTTTAACTCATCCTACAGTTTTGCAAAGTGAACAAATTTATATAATTTTGAAAAGTAGTGCTACACTCTTTTAGTATCCAAAATCCAATGAAGCTAGAGTCTTGCTAGCTGTTATTTCCCTATGATTATAATTACAGACTACAGATACTTTATGAGAGGTCTGATCAAGCTTGCTGATATGTATTCAGCATGGCAATTAGCACTTTTTTTTCTCGGGCTCCGGTTGTGAAAATAATTTACATGCATGAATGTATATTAAGCCAATTAAAAAAAACGGAATCACGTCTCTTTCAAATTCCATCAGTGAAAACAGCTTCCCAGGTCTTTGTGGGGGGAATATTTTAAAGACAAGAAAATAATTCACCTATTTTTAATCAGCACTCCATCAATGAAAGAATTTCAGTAGAAATTCCAAACTGCCTCATAAAGGAGCCTTAAAAATCATTGCTACAATCAAAATGACAAGCTTATATTTACAGCGAGTTGAAATACAGTTTCTGAAATAATATTCTTTCTGTATAATTTAATATCAAAGCTATTATACCTTTTATGCTATTTTAAGTACGGTAATATAATGTATATTTCAAGTATTAAATATTCTCTATTTATTGCAAGTATACAGTAGATTAAGTATTGTCATTTTCTCTCCCCTCCCAAGGAAATCACATGGAAATACACCATTTCATTATCATCATTATCTTCATCATCACCAACTATTTCCTTATTTATAATTAACAAATGCATGATACTTTGTGATATCTATTATAATCACAGTTTTGTGATATAAATTGTATCGCATTTTGTTTATTATAAGAAATAATGTACCCCCTATTGTAAAATATCAAGATAATCTTTTTATTATAAGAAACAATGTACCCACTTGTTATAAATTATGAGGAGGTTAGCAGTCATCTCGGAGTTCCATGACCCAAAAAAAGTCCATGACTTGCAACCTTGTATCTTACAGTATATGGACTCCTTGTAAAATTCTAATATCCTTATATTTGACAAGGGTATATTTTTTTACTGCAAATAATATAGGGTTAATAGGATAAACAGAGTTAACTCCAAACTTGTAACCCACAGCACCCTGTTAGGGGGCATCTATATTCCAACTGCATGAGATCATAAATTAATTAGTAATCAGACCATAAGCCTAAATTGGGGAGGACTATATAACCCTATATCTGTTTTAAAATGCAGCTGGTACATACAAGCTTTTGGAATTTATAACAGAATAAACTCTCAAGAAAAAGGATGAATTCACCAAAACGGGCCCAATGGCAAGTGAATTCCATAGCATATAGTGTCCAATTAGGTTGCCTGAAAACTTGGACATGAGTGTAAATCTCTACAATCGCAATTATTCAAAGAAAAAGGAATAAAGTCAACCATACTCAACAGATCCATAAGGTCACTAATAAAGTTGACCAATAACAAATTCCAATTGGTAAAGGCCTTTATTTCTCCTATTTTGGACTTCTGATTGATTTCTCCATAAATTAATAATAAATTGATAATAAATAATAATAAAAAATCAAAGTCTAGGAAATGACCTTGAACACAGAAAAACAGTGTTATGTTTGTTTAGGAGGGCAACTTCTGGAATCGAAATGAGCCCAGAACTGGAGAATTTCTGCAAAAGAATTTGCCTGCAGCCTGCGCTGGAATTAAGTTCTTAGTAATTAATGTATTAAAAATGGATGAAAAAACTTGGAAGGAAATTACCCTTGAATATTAAGTTTGTTCTTTCATGGAACTGGCTTAGTGATCACACACGAGGTGCATAAACACATACCATGCTGAGGCAAAATAAATATTTCATTGAAAATAAGAGAGAAGTGATGGCATTGTGACTTAAAGATCAAAGTAAATTTCGTATGCACTCCCTAGGCTTCCTGTGATGCAATTGTCCGGTGCTCAGTCCTCTAGGGAGACAGCACTCCCCTGGATCCACAGGAAACAAAAAAGTGAGGAACCGGCACACAGAGAAGGATGCCTGTCAAAAGTTGACTACTAATTAGTTATCCTACTTGTTATGCAAAAAGTTCCGAAAGCCCATCTTCCATAAAGTGCATTTTAATCAAATAATTAAAATTAAAAAAAAAAGTATTGCCTTTTACCTCTATAATAATAAAACAGTACCTTGTACTTGATCATAACTAAGCTGTATGAATTCATACTGGTGGCAATATTGTGTTTAATGTTTAAATTATTTTTAGTAGATGGGGACAATTTAAAATGAAGCATGCACACGCAACCTTTAAGGAAACTCTAAATGGAATTTTGTGCAGAAAAAACTTGGCAATCTTCATTATTTTACCCATATGGGTTTTTGAAAGAAAGAAAAACGTTTAGGTACATTTCAAAAACCTAAATGCACAAGCAACCTTAAATTGGCTCATAAATGTATGCTTATCCAAATTATGGAATGGTTCCTTATCTGGAAAACAGTTGTATATTCTTTTTCAGTCTAATTCACTGTTGATTTCTTTATTTATGCAACTGTATAAAACAAGATCCTTCCACCCTGCAGAACTGTGTTCATATCCTTTATATATCATATAACTTTTGCAACCCCTTATTATCTTGGCTTTCTGCTTTACCTATAATCTTTCCTATGGTAAGTAAATGATTCCTCATTTACTTGTCAGCCTTCCACCTTCCCACTCTCTAACTTATTCCACTGGCTCCTTGATTTTCCAGCCTTGAATTTACAACGCTAACAAATTAAAAACATTCCACAATCTTACTCCAACATACCTGTTCTTGCTTTACAATGATCTACAAACTGTCTACTGCAGTTTCTTTTTTTTATGACATCCTCCCATAGATAAATGCCTTCATCTCCATAACTTTCTTTCTTTCTTCCTTTTACTTGCTTTTAAATATTCTTTTACACTCCACCTATTCAAAGTACTCTATTCCTATTCTTCTGAACCGTTCTCAATTATAATTGCATAGCATTGTCACATGACCCTGATATGTTTATAATATTTATAATACACCCACTGTTGCTACAAAAGTAATATATTGAGGATACATTATTATATAGATATTGGAGGATCCTAGTGTGAAGTGTGAAAATTAAATTCTACAAATCAAAAAATTAAAGTTCATTAGGGTGAGATTTGGGGTAAAAGAATGGCTACTATATATATATTTATGAAAGATTGTCTTAATAAATGATACAGCAATGTTTTCATACATCTGTAACCTGTTTATTGATTGAGTAAACTATTTAGAACCCCTACATTAAAAAAATGTAATAAAATGGTTGTGCTTTCATTCCAAAGCATGCAAATGTATCACATTACTCTAGATAGAAATTTAACTCTGCAGTTAAAGGAGAAGGAAAGGTTAAAACTAAGTAAGCTTTATCAGAAAGGTCCATCTAAATATACCAGTAAACCCCCAAAATAATGTTACTCTGAGTCCCCTGTCAAAAGAAATACTGCATTTCTTTCCTTCTATTGTGTACACATGGGCTTCTGTATCAGACTTCCTGCCTTCAGCTTAAACCTAATTGCCCTGGGCAAGAGCATGCTCAGTTTGCTCCTCTCCCCCACCCCCCTCCCTTCTCTACTGTAATCTGAGCCCAGAGCAGGGAGAGACTCAGGCAGGAAGTGATGTCACACCACATTAATACTGCAGCTCCTATTCTAAACAAACAGAGAGTTTCTAGAGCTTTTTACTCAGGTATGGTAAAACATTCTACAGAATAAATATAGCATTCTAGCTTGCACTATTGCAGCTAATCTATTGGCAATAAAATGCCCCCGTAGCTTTCCTTCTCCTTTAAGACTGCTTTTTTTTAAAAGAAGGGGCATATCTTCATATATATTTAAACATTTTTCAGTTGAATTGCCTTTGTTTTCTTGTAACTGTCAGCTATTGTATGCAGAGTATTGTTCTACCAGTGGGTCATAACCTGGCAGTAGGCAAAGCAAAAATGCCTGCAAGCCCCCACGACATGATGTAATGATGCCATGTCAAGATACATTCTCAGCAGAAAGTCAACCTATAACTTAGATAGAAATTAAGTAGGTTAGTGGGTTCTTCAACCTTTAGCATTTCCAGATACATATTCCATTAGTTAGCAACTAGAAATTTACAAATCTAGGGGGAGAAAAGGAAAAAATGCTACACGGGAGAGAAAAAAAAATTACTGTAGCATCAATCTTTTTCAGACTGTATTTGATATACTAAAATTAAAATCCTAGAGTTAATTAAAAGAAAGATACTCTGGTTAATGGAATAGACATCTGAGCTCATGCATAAATGAACTGTCTAGCACTATTAATTTTTCCCAGCATGCTGAGTAATTTAGCCAGCATGTCGTGTAATTTACTGCATTGTGTGAGTGAGTGCAGAGTTTCAGTCACTGCCGGAAGTTTTCCCTCTTTAGAAGCTTTAGATAAAACAAATAATTTCCATAGCATTTGCTTAGTTTGCCTTACCAGTGAAGCACATATGGGTTACTTAGCTCTACTAAAGGTATAGCCAGAACTATTAAAGCTTCCATTGGCTGCATAATAATTGTATAGAAATAACTGCTTCAGAAGAGGTAAATAAAGTGATATGCCCTTTAAATAATCATCCTTGGCATTGGCATCCTTGGAATTCTAACATTTAAAGATGCAGACTATACTGTTATCATTAACAAGTTCCCATGAATATAACTAATTACCTACACCTAGGGGCAGATTTATTAAGGGTTGAATTTCAAGTTGATGGGAGTTATTTTAAACTCCTATCACCTTGAAATTCGGATAAAGAAAGACCAACCAAAATTTATCACACAAAAAAAAAAATCACATTTTTAAACTTCGGGTGACGTCTGTATTTAATCATTCGAACCAAATTCGGATCGTATTCGATCAAATACGATTTGAATTTTTTCACAAAAAAAAACTTTGATTTTTCAAAGGCCACCAAATGACTCCAAATTGGTTCTTGGAGGTCCCCCATAGGCTAAAACAGCAATTTGTCAGGTGTAAGATGGCAAATAAAAAGTTGAATTTTTAAAGAGACATTACATGATAATTTTCTTATTTTTTTCGAATTCAATTCGAATTTAGACTATTCCCGAGTCGAAGTACACTAAAATTACCTTGAAATTAAATTCAATTTAATTCAATTCGACCCTTGATAAATCTGCCCCTTACTGTAACTTAGAGGAATCTTTAGAGGCTCATTTATCAAGGGTCGAATTTCAAATTCATGTGAGTTTTTTAAAACTCCCATAAACTCCCATGAACTCAAAATATGACCAATCGAAATTTATTGTAAAAATAAATTTTTTTACACTCAGGTGAATAGGATTGACCCAAAAACTCAAATCGAATTTGAATCTTATTTGACTTGAATTTTAAAAATGTAAACTTTTTTTTCTCCAAAAAAAACTTGAATTTCAGGAAGGCTGCAAACAACTCCAAATTGATCCCTGGACTCAAACAGCAAGTCAGCAGGTTTTAGATGGCAAATAGTCTAATCTGAGTTCTTAAAAGGCCAGTATAATAAATCTTGGAAATCGAATACAAATTTTTTGAAAAACTCAAATCAAAATTGATTAACTCCCTAGTCGAATTTGACAGTTTTGACCATAAAAAACTCGTAAATTAGAATTTCTAATTCAAATTTTCAATTTGATCCTTGATAAATCTACCACTTAAAGTCACCAAGTTCTGTGAACATAATATACATGAGAACAATGCTCCCATTTAATAATTGTTTTCCTTTTTGAAATTAATTCATTTTGCAACATATCAAGCACTGACAACATAAATGCAAATATAGTTACTATGCTTCTTTCTTAATGTTCTTAGTAAATAAATGATTTCATACAAAGCCAAGGACAAATGTCTCTGGAGCTCTGTTAGAAAATCACTCGACCCTGTAAATTCAAGGGTGTTCTCTGAAACCTTAAAAATCCTTATGAAGCACAGTAGGAGGTGTTTTATTTAGTTATCTCATCATGTTTACAAAATCATTTATTCCAACATGCTATTACTATAGACACTTTATGCTCTCTTGATTAAAATGCATTAACATTAGGCCACAACCTTGTCTCATAAAAAAGTTTAAGGGATATGTCAAAATTAAATTTTGGGGTTAAGAAAAAATAAACAAGGGAAATAAAGGTATATACTGTACTAAATGTTCTTTGTGCACCATAAACATTTGAAAGCCATGAAGGAATCATTAGAAAATATGTCATGGAAAGCAAGAAGATTTTAGATGGAGTGACTACAAAAAATACCCAACTGTTTATGAGATCAGTACAATAGAAAAAGATGCATCAAATGTGATTTACAGTTACATGCAGAGGGTTATTTATTAAGCTTTGAATTCCCGAAATACTAAAAATTTTGATTTTTCAGACCTTAAAAAAAATCAGAATTTTTTGGTATTTATTAAAGTCTGATGGTGGGAAAACTTCAAATCCAAAAAACCTGGCATCTCAAAGCTCTCACGGTCCTGTATTAGTCAGTGGGGAAGGTCCCAGTGTCTGCTTTGCTGTCAGTTCAAAAATCCGATAATTTAGGGGAAAACTCCAAAAATTTGTGTTTTTTGCGGAAAAGTCGGAAAACTTCAGACTTTTCAGGCAAAGGTCCGAAGTTTGCCCGAACCTATTTTTTTGAATGATAAATAAGGTCCATTCGGGAATTCGGAGTTGCTCGGATTTAGAAATACTGATAAATTTGATAAATAACCCCCGAAGAGTGCCGAAACATTTCTGCTGCTTATATTGTGCATGGGCTTCTGTGATATAAGATGTACAGACATTTTATACCCCACTATCTCATTATGTTGACAAGGTGCACCGCTCAATTATGAAAAACACTACAAAAGTTATTTGAAAACTCTATATATCAACAGTAGGCACCAATTTCAGCATGTTTGCCTTGGATGTGACTCTTGACATGCCAGGCACTTTTTGCAGTCACTTGAGGTGGACAAGTAATTGCAGGTTTAGAATCATAAACACCGATGGGCAGAGGCAGTATATCTTTCCAGGTTTCAAAAGTGAAAAACACTCACCAGTTTAGGGAAGAGGTCCAGGTGCACTGCTCTGATCCTTCAGCTGAGGGAGTGGATAACCATTTGTAGAAAATGAGCAGGCACTTCTAGGAACCAATCTTCCAAGCAGACTTTTTCAGTTAAAAAGTATTTATTTATTGAGGAGCACTAGGACACAGCCTAACTTGTTTCTTATCAACAGGATACTTAATCTATGATCTATTAATATAACTGAAAAAGTCTGCTAGGAAGATTGGTTCCTAAAAGTAATTGCAGGCTACGAACATCCTTCTCCAGGAATCCCAGAGCTAACCAGCATCAGCACCCTTGTGCTCATAAGTTAGGAGATATACCCTCACTAAAACTTACCAGAGCATTACGCTACATCTATGGGTTGGATGGCAGACTGATCCAGGGTGACTAGATGCAAGCCTTTTCCATATGATCAGCTCACAGTGGGAAACATCCCACAATTTCTCCCCAGTTTCAGCGAGGGGTCATTGTACATGACACATAACTGCACATTTTGACAATCCCACTGTTAACAACTCCATGCCCATGGATTTGGGTACTTATACCTTTTTTATTTTGTTGTATTGTAGTGTACCTAAATAAAATCCTTGAAATACTCCATCTACTCCAATACATTTTAATGACTGGTTCCTGCCCCATATTTTAAACGAGGTTATATATTCCAGGAAGCATTCCATGAAACATGGCATAATGAACCATAGCCAAATAACTTAAAAACCATAAAAAAATTTAAAGTTAATGTGTATTGCAAAGTTGCTTAGAATGATGTTTTCTTTTATTGGGTACATTTTTATTTTGGGGTTGACTTGCCCTTTAAAGCTTAAACCCCTCATTCTTTATCTTTTCATGTTGATTAAGGGAAACTTTATGAGACATTTAATCCTTCTTAAATAATGTACTAGAAAGAATCACAGAGTTTTTACTTACTTTAAAACTGTCTGATTTCATATGTATATGGAGGGAAGTAGCACTAATATTCTGTGACTACAGGAAATAAACCCAGCTGCTAAAATATGTCATACCAAGCAGGAAAAAAGGGCCAAGGGACTTAAATACAAGTTATTTATGAATCATAACTAGCTAATAATCTTAATATTCATTTAAGATGAATTGTTAAGATGCTGAGGTTTAGACCTCTTTGTCAGCACATTTTATTTTGTAATTTTCCGTTCCTGATCTCTTGTTTAAATTTGCACATCTCATAGGCTTGCTTCACCATAGTATACAAGTATGTCTAATAAGCATGGAATGGAACCCTGCCTGTAAATTTCAAAAAGTGAGTTTCAATTAACTTCCTGTGGATGAAGAGAGAACAATTTAGAGAGATTTATTTATGAGGGATGTTGATAGAAGATTATGAAAGGAACGTTTGAGTTTTGTTCCAATGGGCTTATAAGAGAACGGAACAAAGTAATATGCTCCAAAACAATGGGTTTCCTTTAGTTGCCCTGCTGATGGTAAAAACATGCATATCTTTAACAGTTAAAAGTAAGGGTTTTTTTTCCAAAAAGTTTTTTGCTAAGGTAGTAAAATAATGATGTATATATTAATATAAAATCAATGGTTTTGGAATGCAAATTTATGCAATAATATGCCATAATAACACAGGTATGGGACCTGTTATCCAGAATGCCCAGGACCTATGGTTTTCTGGATAATGGATCTTTACATAATTTGGATCTTCATACCTTAAGTCTAATAGAAAATCATGTAAACATTAAAAAAACCCAACAGACTTGGCTCCGATCAGGATTAATTATATCTTAGTTGAGATCAAGTACAAGGTACTGTTTTATTATTACAAAGAAAAAGGAAATCATTTTTAAAAAATTTGGATTAGTTGGATAAAATGGAGTCTATGGGAGGCAGCCTTTCCCTAATTCAGAGCTTTCTGGATAAAGGAAGATCTAACAATCAGGCATACTAGTCTTTACGTCCTCACGGAATCAGAAAGGGTCAAATCTACTTTTTAAGTAAAATATATTATTTATGCTAAATCAAGTATGTGTATTGAGCATCTGTCGCTGATACTGTACATACATATTAGTGATGTGCCGGTCAGGTAAAATGCGACCCATACCAACCCTAACCTATCCTCCCTCCACCCACACCCGACTTCTGGCTTCCATCTATAAACCTGTCCCACCGATGATGTCACAAAAGGGGTGGGGCGATCCGGCGCTCTATAAAGTCGGAAGTCAGAAGCCAGCAGTGCAAGGTGGCAAGAAGAAGAGCTCAACCCTTACCTGCCCACTACCCACAAAAGGGGGTGCAAAGTCAGCCTGAACCCGCCCGACCCGCAGGTAAACCCGTTTTTCCACCGGCCCGCACATCACTAATACATATGATATAGACCTGTAAACTAAAGACAACCAAGTGCAAACAGAAGATGCCAGCTATTCAGCATATATTTTTCTTATCGCTAAGGAGCCAGTGGGGTAGTTTAATGACCATCATCTTTTTAAAGTGGATGAAAACCACTTTGTAAATCACTTGGTAGAAATGATTTGCTAAACTCACCAGACAAGGCACATCAGCTGCAATTTAAAAGCATATTAGGACAAAAAATACCTTGTCCTTTTATTGCAATTCGGATATATATGGTAAGGAGCTCTGGAATACCTTGATAGAAATCACTTTTGCAGGCCGTGGATAGATAGATAGATAGATAGATAGATAGACAGATAGATAATAGATAGACAGATAGATAGATAGATAGATAGATAGATAGATAGATAGATAGATAGATAGATAGATGCTAGATAGATAGATAGATAGATAGATAGATAGATAGATAGATAGATAGATGATAGTTAGATAGATAGATAGATAGATAGATAGATAGATAGATAGATAGATAGATGATAGTTAGATAGATAGATAGATAGATAGATAGATAGATAGAGATAGATAGATAGATAGATAGATAGATAGATGATAGTTAGATAGATAGATAGATAGATAGATAGATAGATAGATAGATAGATAGATAGATGATAGTTAGATAGATAGATAGATAGATGATAGTTAGATAGATAGATAGATAGATAGATAGATAGATGATAGTTAGATAGATAGATAGATATATAGAGAGATAGATAGATAGAGAGATAGATAGATAGATGATAGTTAGATAGATAGATAGATAGATAATAGTTAGATAGATAGATAGATAGATAGATAGATAGATAGATAGATAGATAGATGATAGCAAAACTTAAGTATTTTTCTTCAATATACCCTATGCTTAGGGGCAGATTTACTTATGGTCGAATATGGAGGGTTAATTAACCCTCGATATTTGACTGCCGAATGTAAATCCTTCGACTTCGAATATTGAAGTCGAAGGATTTACCGCAATTCGTTTGATAGAACGATCGAACGAAAAATCGTTTGATCGAACAATCAAATCCTTAGAATTGAAGGATTTTAATCCATCGATCGAACGATTTTTCTTCGACCAAAAAAAGATTGCAAAGCCTATGGGGACCTTCCCCATAGGCTAACATTGACTTCGGTAGCTTTTAGGTGGCGAACTAGGGGGTTGAAGTTTTTTTTTAAAGAGACAGTACTTCGACTATCGACTGGTCGAATCAGTGTCGGACAGGCCCACAGGGATACCAGGAAAACTCCTGGTGGGCCAAGGTGTCAGTGGGCCCTCATGCTGCTAAACATTTGGTCTATTTCATGGTCATTCCATATTTCTATTAGAACAAAGAGACTAAATAGATGGAAGAATAGATTATAGTATGTAAAGTAAAGAGAATAGGAGAATAGAGGTTGAGTGAGGAGAGGAAGAATAATAGTACTGAGAGTGGGCCCCTGGTCTAAGATTAATTGGTGGGCCCCTGGTCAATGGTTTTCGGGTGGACCCCTGGTGTCCCAGTCCAACACTGGGTCGAACGATTTTTAGTTCGAATCGTTCGATTCAAAGTCGAAGTCGTAGTGGAAGGTCGAAGTAGCCAATTCGATTGTCGAAGTAGCCAAAAAAAACATTCGAAATTCGAAGTTTTTTTTATTCTATTCCTTCACTCGAGCTAAGTAAATGGGCCCCTTAATTTTAGAATGTGCATTCAGTTGCAAGTGATTTGAAGAAATCCACATCATAAAGTCATATTCATTTAACTAAGTCTCTCCTGCTTGCTTAGAGTTTTTCAGACTTTTATATTTTGCTAAAAAGATCTTTAATCATTATTCAAATGTATTATTTTTAGCGCAAAAAATTCAAATTGTCTTAAAACTATATGCACATTGATAAATAACCCTCTTAGCCTCAATTATCTAAAGCCTTTGTGTAGACAATGCATACACTTATCCTGTAGAGCAAGAACAGCACTGGGACACAAAGACCTACTCCAGTGGCCAACAGTTGCTTGAGAATTTGCTCATGCACAGAGATCTGCATTTGCTGTGGTGGCTGTGTCTGAGGTACAATGTAGTAAGGCAATAAACTAAGGAAATATCAGTGTTGCCAGGTTTGGATTGATTTGCCACTGAGGGAAATAAGTAGCACAATTTCCCAGTGATGTTGAAAAACAATTAAGTGTATAATGTCCCCACATTTATTAGCAGCACAAGTTGATGAACATTTGCTTCTACTACCTCTTGGCAACCAGAGCAATGGTTACTTTGTTCCTAATTGTTCTCTTTATAGATTTTAGCACCCGGATGGAAATCTTCCCCAGTTTGAATGTACATGTTGATTGCCTCGCAGAGAGCATTACAGATATGCAATAAAGAACGGCGACGCAATTACACCTTCTGGACACTCAGTAGATGCTGCTCATGCAAAAAATAAATAAATAAACCCTGTTGCATTTAGTCCTGAAACCTGTCTATGTTTTCTGCTTAAAACCAACATGATTTCTATACTCTAGGCATTTTGTGAATTTTAAACTTTGCTACAATTTCTTTTTCTGCCAGTCATTCCCCTTCATAGTGTGGTGTGTACCATACTGGGCATGCTGTGTGGTGAGAACACTGATTAATTGATAAAGACATTCCCCACTGCTTTCTCCTGCCTGCAGAACAGTAGACTCTGTGTGTGCAGGTAAGATAAATAAAAAATAGCTCTTAGGGCTGTGCACTTGGATACATTCTTGAAATCCATTTCAAGCAAAGCAAAATATTAGTGTTTCCATTGTTAGAATGGGAGGGTTTGACTGAACAGATCCTGCTCTGCTCTAGTAATATTGTGTTACTCGTTGTGCATTGTTCTATCTGAAGTTGTGTTATAATTGCAGTTGCTGTCAGTTATGAATGTAATAATTCAAGAATTGTAATTCATTTTATATTACATATTATATACACTTAATCATAATTAATCAAAAATGCAAGTGATTTCAAAGGCTTTAAATTAACTGCTTTTTTAATCTCATAACATCTATTGGTGTCGGATCTCAATCCTATACAGAATACTCGGGACCTGGTGCTTTCCCATAAAATAGATAATTCTGTAATTTAATCTTCATACTAGAAAATCATTTAAACATTTATTTATTTTTTATTTGAGTTTTCCCCTTTAAAAACAGATACGTGTGAGGTTTAATAAATGACCCCCTATATTTGAGTTTTAATATTACAGAGAAAAAGTAATTTTTTTTTGTTTGAATAAAATGGAATCTATGGGTGACATACTTCTCGTAATTCGGAACTTTCTGGATAATGAATGCCATACCTGTACTGTAAAAGCAGAGTAGAAAATGAACCCTAAACCAATTTGTAACTAACCAGCAGGACAGGCCTTACTTTAACTACAGAAACCTGTTCCCATTTGTTTTAGAGATGGGAAATAAAAATGAATGCCTTATACAGTGGGTATGGTGCTGTTGCAGACTTGCCCTCATCCCTGCCCTTCATTTCTTCCGAATAGCAGAGTTATGGCTTTAAAAAGTTAATTCACTTTAGCAGTTTGGAAATGGAGTGTAAACATTGTGTCTTACTCAGTTTAGGGGCAGGGAAGTGTACTGCAAATGGGCGTCCACTTAACTTGCACATTATTCAGAACACGCAAGCTTGGGAGTACTATACCATCTTTAAAGCGCATGTAAAGGCAAAAAAATAAAATCCCATTTTAACTTTCTTAATGAAAAAGAAACCTATCTCCAATATACTTTCATTAAAAAATGTGTACCGTTTTTATAAGAAACCTGACTGTATGCAGTGAAATTCTCCCTTCATTTACTGCTGTGGATAGGAATTGTCAGACAGTCCCTAACTGCTGAGCAGGGAAACAATCATACTTACTTCCCAGCCATGCAGAACTCAAGCAGTTTTGTTTATGACGATCCCTAAGCAGCCCAGACCACACTGAGCATGTGCACAGTCTTAGTCTTGCAAAGATGTTTAACAAAGTTACAAGATGATGACCCCCTGTAAACAACTTTGAAAGCATAAATTATTCGTTTGATTAGGCTTGTGGTGCAGTAAGTTCATGTTTATATTTAGTATACAAAATACAACATTTCTAGCCTTATTCTGTTTTAGACTTTACATGCCCTTTAAGTATAAGGCTCCCTTGCACTATGTGAGTTGTTCCCTACTCTTTGAATTGGACTTAATCTAGCAAAGTGCACCTATCAAGTTTTTCATGGAAATGTCCTAAGGCACAATTTTGTGTCCCTTCGGACTCCTGTATTGCCTCCCTTCCTCTAGTAAATGAGTCCTACAGTTGGGTTTCTGTTTCCAATGCCTGGATGAAAGCTATGGGTGCAAAGGAAAGGAAAGCTGTCCTATTAACTTTGTTTAAATAGAAGGAAAGGTTTCTTATCTACAGCTCCTGATACCATAGTCTGCAGCCAATTAACTTAATTTATAAGACTTACACAACAAACACATTTACTGTAAATAAAGGCTAGGGACATAATTTCCCAGCAATTAAAGTGTTCTCGCTGGAACAAAAATATATATTTTGAGTGCAAAATTATTTCCAAAGTATGTTATAAATCTTAACAATCCCAGTCTGGAATTTCTGCGCTATGCAAGAGTGGTATCCGATACATCACTAATAAGTGGTGGAGGGTATGCATATATAAGTATAGAGCTGATTTATTATTGATTTAAAAATATGATGCTTGGATGGACTGAAAGAAAAATGCATATTAAGTTCAATATTATACCTCTAATCTTGGTTCACTGAGGTCAAGGCTTTAAACTAAACCATTTTAATCCCAGGGTTTAGAAGAATACAGTTGCCAATAAACATTGCATGTCTCATTGAAGCAGCTTGAATGCCACAGTGCACTGTATATCCTCCAAATGTGATTTACACAGTAAACGTGTATTTTCAATTTTGTTTTCTATTGTCTCAAGGCAAAACTTTTGCATGCGAAATTGCAAGGCTCTTTTACTAAAGGAGTACAAATTCAGACCAAAGTCAGGCCTATTTTTTATTTGTTTCCAGTGTAATTACATCAGATACCAGAAGCACAAGTATTTCCTTCAGGTAGTAAAGTGTATTCAAAAGAATCAACTTTTGACTGCAAGTAAAAACATTGTATTGAGCGAATTGAATATAGAATTAAAAATATTTTTTTAGTTTCTGGCGGACAATCCCCTGTGACAACACAAAGGGGGGAATGTAATTAAAAGTGTCAATCATTATTTAAAACGGCACCTTTGAGAATGTTTAGCGCTACTTGCAATTTATAATCAGTCGCTGGCGAACAGAAAAATAACTAGAGGGGAGCTGCCGGGGGGGCCCTGAGGCCCTGGCCCAATCGCACCCCCTGCTCCCCCGGTAGTTACACCACTGCTGGCGAATATTACATTGCATATTAGCGCTAAGCAATGGTTTAGTGTTAACACCTGCTTTGGAGTTTCGTTAAATATTTTGTCGCTAAGAACACTTTGCGCTTGCAAAAATGAATTACATGCACTGCAAATGTTCGCAAACTTTGCCATGCAGCCATTGAGATCTTAAATCAGTCAAAAAGGACGCAAACCTGGTCTCTAATGTTCGCAAGCGTCTTTGCACAGGTTTTTTGCACTAGCGAAACATATTACATTCCCACAAAAGGGTTTTACTTTTTTTGAAAGTTCATTCGGTTATGCGCAATGATAAAGGAATAGAGCTTGACTGGAGGCAAATCGCGCAAATTCGCGCCTGCTGAATAAATTCGCCCATCACTAATGATGTCCATAAGAAGAAATTTATTGGGGATGAAACATGGAAAACTGGAAAACAATATATAATTTGAATTTCAAGTAACGATCTTTAAAACTTGCATTAATTACATGGATCCACAAAGATCCTGTGATATACTCAATGCCTATTCTAACGGTGAAATTATCATGTCTGCTTGAAGTGAGACTTGTATTCCAAGAAAACTGCATGATACACAAGTATGGTGGACTGGAGATCCAATACAGGATAAAAACTATAGGCTGCTTCTCTGTGTTGATATACTGAAAGTTAATGGGCCTATTTAGAATTTAGGAAGGCAACAACTGGGGTTTGGAGAGTGAAAATAAGCACTTAGCAGTGTGTTCAGACTATAAATGAAAGCTAAATGCAGAGAAATATATCAGCAAATCCATTCAGTCCCATGAGCAGAGGTGTTTCTGACATCTGGGAGGATGTATTGACTGTTAAGCCAATAACATCCAGGATTCATTTCTGTACTCCAATCAATTTTGCTACCAACTTGGAGGAAGATATAAAGAGAGGACCTTTGATCATGTGATTTATCTAACTGGTCAATGATCAAAGGAGAAATTGCTTTGCCTGCAACAAGAAGGGTTAGGGCAGCAGACTGGGGATGAAATGAATGCAATATCTGCTTCATTGAATATGGAATAGGCTAGCAAATTGGACAATGAATATCAGACTGGACATCTTGGCGTGAGTGGGTTTGTAACTTTGATTTAGCAGCATTTATCTAAACTGTTTATTTCACAGATTTCTAAATACAGCAACTGAAAGCTATTCATGAATATAAATCACATACCCCATGCAGGAATGTGAACATTATAGTACATTTGTCTTGGCATATACTACCTATATCCTAGACTACAACAGAACACATATGCATAGTTACAGATGGAGCAAATTTTATGAAGCTATTAAGATTAGAACGCTCTCCTTGTCCACAATATCAATGCATTTAAATAAACAAATGAAAATTACAGCTTTTGTCGCACAAATTTATTATGTGACACATTGTGCTGTTGTGTTGACAGCCTGTGGGAAGACTCTGTCAGATAGCAGGTGTAGTAGGGAGAGACGGTGCCTATAGTAACAGTGGGATAATAGTCTCTGGGAAGGGAGTGTGACTGTGGGATAGCAGGTATAGTAGAGAGAGATGGTGTCTATAGTAACAGTGGATAATAGTCTCTGGGAAGGGAGTGTGACTGTGGGATAGCAGGTATAGTAGGGAGAGATGATGCCTATAGTAACAGTGGGATAATAGTCTCTGGGAAGGGAATGTGACTGTGGGATAGAAGGTATAGTAGGGAGAGATGGTGCCTATAGTAACAGTGGATAATAGTCTCTGGGAAGGGAGTGTGACTGTGGGATAGCAGGTATAGTAGGGAGAGATGGTGCCTATAGTAACAGTGGGTATAATAGTCTCTGGGAAGAAACTGTGGCTGTGGGATAGCAGGTATAGTAGGGAGAGATGGTGTCTATAGTAACAGTGGATAATAGTCTCTGGGAAGGGAGTGTGACTGTGGGATAGCAGGTATAGTAGGGAGAGATGATGCCTATAGTAACAGTGGGATAATAGTCTCTGGGAAGGGAATGTGACTGTGGGATAGCAGGTATAGTAGGGAGAGATGATGCCTATAGTAACAGTGGGATAATAGTCTCTGGGAAGGGAATGTGACTGTGGGATAGCAGGTATAGTAGGGAGAGATGGTGCCTATAGTAACAGTGGATAATAGTCTCTGGGAAGGGAGTGTGACTGTGGGATAGCAGGTATAGTAGGGAGAGATGGTGCCTATAGTAACAGTGGGTATAATAGTCTCTGGGAAGAAACTGTGGCTGTGGGATAGCAGGTATAGAAGGGAGAGATGGTGCCTTTAGTAGCAGTAGGGATTATAGACTCTGGGAAGGGAATGTGGCTGTGAGATAGCAGGTATAGTAGGGAGAGATGATGCCTATAGTAACAGTGGGATAATAGTCTCTGGGAAGGGAGTGTGACTGTGGGATAGCAGGTATAGTAGGGAGAGATGGTGCCTATAGTAACAGTGGGATAATAGTCTCTGGGAAGGGAGTGTGACTGTGGGATAGCAGGTATAGTAGGGAACGATGGTGCCTATAGTAACAGTGGGATAATAGTCTCTGGGAAGGGAGTGTGACTGTGGGATAGCAGGTATAGTAGGGAGAGATGGTGCCTATAGTAACAGTGGGATAATAGTCTCTGGGAAGGGAGTGTGACTGTGGGATAGCAGGTATAGTAGGGAACGATGGTGCCTATAGTAACAGTGGGATAATAGTCTCTGGGAAGGGAGTGTGACTGTGGGATAGCAGGTATAGTAGGGAGAGATGGTGCCTATAGTAACAGTGGGATAATAGTCTCCGGAAGGGAGTGTGACTGTGGGATAGCAGGTATAGTAGGGAGAGATGGTGCCTGTAGTAACAGTGGGATAATAGTCTCTGGGAAGGGAGTGTGACTGTGTGATAGCAGGTATAGTAGGGAGAGATGGTGCCTATAGTAGTTGGATAATATGCTAATAGTTAGGGACTGAGGCAGTGGCATTGTAGTTATAGTAGGGTGAAAAAGTGTCTATAATAGCAGTGGGAATGGAAGTACACCCAAAGCAAAAGAAGGCTGTTGGAAAATCATATATATTTCACTTCAAAACATTGGGTAATAAGGACTTAAATAATTGATTCACACAGAGAATAAACTATTGTTTTTCTTTATGACTAGCCTTTGCAAAATTTGAACAAAGTGTTATTGACATCCGTTTGCTTTTAATGGTACATCAGATAACTTAAATTCTGTTCTAATATTTACCTTCTTTTTGGATGATTCCCCTTTCCTTGTCCACCCAGTCAGTATGCAAATGTATTTTTACAATAAAAAGAGCAATGCCAAATGTTTGCATACATAATTATCTTGGTGCTTGGATTTCTACATTGAATTCTTCACATGTACAGATGCCTGGACTTTGCTGTAATTTTGAAAGGCACTGCAGTAAGATTCTAATTACAGACTGTGGGATATCTGCACTCTTGTTAATAAATAAAATTAATGCAGCTATAATGTCAGGCTTTTCAACTCGGAAGAGTGATGGATGATCTGGAATTTGTTTATCAAAAGTAAACAAGTGCCATTTGTGGAAATGTTCTCACTGAGATTAAGGGCATGAGATAAAAAAAAAAGCCTGAAATAGTTCTGTGTGTAAATGTACCGTATAAGGAGTGAAGAACACAAATCAACCGGCAAAGCAAACAATATATTTTTGTGTAAAATATAAAGTGAAACTTTCTTATTATACTAAAGTTTATACAGAACCAAGATAATAAAATGACTTTATATTGGATTTTTAAAAATCTTGGAAAGCCGGGTAGCCTTTTAACCGTGAAAGGATTTCAGAAAGCCAGTGGAACTATTCCATTTCGGCTCATATGCAAGACCTCCCTATATGTGTTTTTGACCTTCATCTATGACCTTTTCATTCCTCCTTATGCTTTTTATTTCAGAATCTGTATCATCAATGAGCTGCTAGCACTATCTCATATAATGAAGCGGGATCGCTTAAAATAGTCTCATGTTTCCAGCAAGCAACAAAAATATAGTGAGAGCTTTCAATTATAGGGAAACTATGCCCTTTCTATTAGTAGGGCTAACTTTTATTTTAACAGTTATAACATATGGGGGCACATTTACAAAGCTCGAGTGAAGGATTCGAATAAAAAAAACTTTGAATTTCGAAGTGTTTTTTTGGCTACTTCGACCATCGAATGGGCTAGTTCGACCTTCGACTACGACTTCGACTTCGAATCGAACGATTCGAACTAAAAATCGTTCGACTATTCGATCGTTCGATAATCAAAGTACTGTCTCTTTAAGAAAAACTTCGACCCCCTAGTTCGGCAGCTAAAAGCTACCGAACTCAATGTTAGCCTATGGGGAAGGTCCCCATAGGCTTGCCTATGTTTTTTGGATCGAAGGATATTCGTTCGATCGGTGAATTAAAATCCTTCGAATCGTTCCATTCGAAGAATTTAATCGTTCGATCGAACGAATAATCGTTCGATCGTTCGATCGAAGTATTAGCGCTAAATCGTTCGACTTCGATATTCGAAGTCGAACGATTTTAGCTCCTGGTCGAATATCGAGGGTTAATTAACCCTCGATATTCGACCCTTAGTAAATGTGCCCCCTGGTCTTAGGACATTTTACACAACAATCTTATATTGACTGATGATGGGTCCTACCATACTAGTTTCTCTAAAAAAGTACAATTAGGGGGAAAAGTCATACAAATGAAACACTCCAATGAATCGCTGCTCCCAAAGGTCAAGTTAAGAAAAATAATAGAATGCTTGGCTTCACTGAGAAATATATATATATTTATATATGTATATATATATATATATATATATATATATATATATATATATATATATATATATATATAGTTATGGGCGGATTTGCGCGATTCGCCACCGGCAAATAAATTCATGAAACGGCTTCGTGAATTTTATATATATATATATATATATATATATATATATATATATATATATATATATATATATATATATATATATATATATATATAAAAATAAATAAACAAATAAAAAAAAATATATATTTTTTTTTATTTGTTTATTTATTTTTTTGTAAAAGGCCCCTAACCAGCATGGGAGAACCAAAGTTTTACCAGCAAGATAAGTAAATGTTCCATTGATTTAAATATGCACATTTTCAGTACATACAGTACTAATGATAAGCATTAATAATGAGCATTTTTTTTTTTGCCATGCAGGAATTTGCTATGAGATTTCACATTTCCACGTTGTCAAAGTTATTAGCGAAACTGCAGCAAAGATTTGCCATGAAAAAAAGCACGAAAATGCCTATTCACTTGCATTTGAAGTGCGAAAAAAACTCCAACTGACAATGCATTTGACGTGTGAAAAAACTTGAGAAAAAACATCCGTTGACTTTAATGCAATTGGAGTGAGAAAAAAGTTGCTTAAATAAAAAAAGCCTATTAATTTCAATACATTTCGTGAATTTTTTTGCAGTTTCTCAAATTTTATGGCCAAATTCGCTCATCACTAACAAGCATACCATAATTTTTTATAAATAAATGCTTTGGTGTCTTTTTTGCTTAAAGCTTTAGGCATTAAGCAGCCAGGGCTTAACAATATCTATCAATAACTACAGTAACAAATAACAATATCTCCAGGCATGTAGCTATACAAACTAGCGTCAGCTTAAATACTAAGGGGCCTATTTATTATGCTGTGTAAAAGAAATTCGCAAAAAATGGTGTAAAAAGCTGTAAATGAACAATTTATCAGGGTGTGTTTTATTTTACTCCATGCGAACACCAGATTCACTGCCATTATTTTACACTGCTTCAGTAATTTCCAGCAGAAGTTCTTCAAAGAAAAATTGTGTAAAAAAAAAGACACAATTTTTCTCGTCGATCCCTTGCGATTATTATTCTGCTGTTTTTTCCACCACATAATAAATCTGCCCCTAACTGTGTATGATACATAGAGCTTTCAACTCTAGTCTTTTGGTAAAGTTGGACCCCCCCTCCTCATCATTGTTGACCCATGGCCAGTAGTCCATGGTGGAATAAAACAAGAGATGGAAGACACTGAGATAATTTGCTCTGCGGTCAATCACTGGTTCCCAAACTTTGTTGCTGGCCATCTCATCCCGGTCATGCCTGATGGATTGGGCATCGAGTCTAGAGGTCATTTTGGCGTCGATTTTGGAAGAATGATGATTTTTTTTATAGATAGGGCAAGATTTGGGGCAATCACTTATATGTTGTCCTATACATTCTCTGAACAGACAGAGTTTTCCTATATCTGTAATCTTCTTATTAGCTAAATGGGTCTCAACAATAGTTGAACCTCCAAGCTTGGGGAGCTTAAAATGAAAGCCACTGTTGTAAGACATCACCCAACCCTCAAATGCTCTGCAAACCTACCTCTACTCCTCACAGGTGCATCATAAATCAGATTATAACCTAAGAAACAGTCATAGTAACATTTCTTTTGTCCCTGTTCAAAGATATTGTAAACTATGTTTTTATACCACTTCATTGTAGTTATAATTTACTTGAAAGTCTGCTACATTTGCCCCAGTTTAAGAAAGAAAAAAAAACTGAAATCGTCAGTTACACAATGAGTGGGTTCAAAAACATATTATTTTGTTTATAGAAATATAATAAAAAAAAATTCATATTAGGAGTATACCAATGCTTCTTGAAAGCATTTAGACTGATGATTTTGGTGTTTAGTCAAGGTTGTTCGACAGAACAGCTGGATATTTTGCTTGCCGTATACTGGTGAACTGAGATAAAATGAATATATACAGTATAACATGAACTTATTCCATAGCATTAGCATCGGCTCATGTTTAAAATGTAGTTAAGGCAATGGTAGGGTAGGATCGTTGATAGGATTAAAGCATATTACCTATGGTACACTATATTTACCACATTCAGAACAGAGCTAATAACAAAGTTCTGCCTCTACAGCACTTTCATCATTAGCTTAAGGCAAACTGGAGGAAAATATGTATGATCTGCCTTGCCTCCATCATGCTTTATTGCCTACATCATGTTCTATAATAGTGAAAGACATTAGATGTGGCTTTTTATGTTCCCTTTGAATCTAGGATATTTGCTATACAGTCCTGTTTTTTTATTTATAGATTTAATTAGCTGGATATTTAATTTGTGTCTCTTTACAACTCCCAGCATAACGTGAAGATTTTTTTTTATTATTTGTTGCTGGGAGTTATAATTGAAGGAGGGAAGTAAGCCAAATCACTTTCATTATTTAATCCCTGAATAGCAGTTGGCTATTTGATGAGCTTTGACGGTAAGCCATTAACATTTAGGGGCTGATTCACTAAGGGTCGAATTTCGAGGGTTAATTAACCCTCGATATTCGACTGGGAATTAAAATCCTTCGACTTCGAATATCGAAGTCGAAGGATTTAGCACAGATAGTACGATCGAACGATCGAAGGATTATTCCTTCAATCGAACGATTAAATCCTTCGATCAAAAAAAGTTAGCCAAGCCTATGGGGACCTTCCCCATAGGCTAACATTGACTTCGGTAGCTTTTAGATGGCGTACTAGGGGGTCGAAGTTTTTTTTAAAGAGACAGTACTTCGACTATCGAATGGTCGAATAGTCAAACGATTTTTACTTTGAATCCTTCGATTCGAAGTCGTAGTCGAAGGTCGAAGTAGCCCATTCGATGGTCGAAGTAGCCAAAAAAAACCATCGAAATTCGACGTTTTTTTACTTCGAATCCTTCACTCGAAGTTAGTGAATCGGCCCTATAGCATATAGTCTAAAAATATATAATGATACAGTATTGCAAATAAATTAAAAGCAGCATTTTTTTCAGTGGCCACCAAACAGAGTCACGTCAGAACTGAACATTCAAAAGAAATAGTCATTTAGTTCTACATGGCCTTGCAAAGCTAAGAACTACAAAGAGGGAAATTGCACTGTTCATTTATAGACATGTTGGAAGCACATGCAGACAAAGCCGAGTTTCCATCACAAAGAAAGATATTGTGGTATCATGCAGATATCAGAGAAGCATAACTGAAATTATAATTCCTGTAGCAAGTTCCTACAGCAGAACATCCACTCGGCACTCTTTAAAGCACAGTCATTTATCTTGTGTCTTGCCTCAGGAGAAGAGCTTGTTGGAGTAGATTGCTTTTGCCATGTGTCATGGTGCCATGTATGAGGCGAACTACATTGTATCATTTATTTGTCCTCATCTGCGGATACATGTCCCTTCTATTTAATTTTAATCTCATTTCTCAATGATTTCACTTGTAAAGTGTCCACGACAGCAACAAACGTCCTTACGCTGGTTTTAACAGCTAATTTTCACCATTTTACTTAAAGGAAATAGAAGGGAAAATATCAATGCCGACAAGAATGGAAGTGAGAATGAATTCCTATTTTTAAGGGATTTGGGCTTTTCCCGCTGTTTAATAAGAATCTATGGAGCTTGTTTACTGAAACTGGACTAATTTGCCTCAGTGTAGTAATCCTACTGCAGGTAGAATAATGGACAAACATATCTTATTGGTTGGTATGGGTTACTGCACTATATAACAGTCTATAGGGCTAATTTACTAAAGGGCGAAGTGGCTAACGCTAGCAAACATTGGCTAGCGTGACGCCATTTTGTTACTTTGCCAATTTACTAATGGGTGCTGGCGTAAATTCATTAGCAAAGTGGACCTACTCTAGCGCTACTTCGCACCCTTATGCCATGCGAAGTTGCTCTATGGCGAAGAGACGTAACTACGCTAATTCACTAACTTTGCCGTAACTACGCTAATTCACTAACATTTTACTGAACGTTACCTCTTGCGCCAGACTTGCCTTCACCACCTCAGACCAGGCGAAGTGCAATAGAGTAGATAGGGCTTGCTGAAGTCTCAAAAAAACGCTGGCGTCTTTTACTTTTTTAAGGGTGATAGGCTGAAAAAGATTGTAAATTTTTTTGGGGGTTCCCTCCTTCCCCCCTACATTTCCTAACATATGGCACCTAAACTATACAGTAGCCACATGTGTAGGGCAATACAACTCTATTTTATTTTATGAAGCTTTCCCAGGCTTGTGTAGTGTAATGTATTTGCTGCTACATATACGTCCATTGTACTTTAACTGGGCCCCGTATGCAAATTAGGCATCGCTAGCATAATTTCGATTTGCTTGACAAATTAACGATAGCTCAACTTTGCTACCTTTTGCCTCCCTGAGCGCAACTTTGGATTTTAGTGAATTAGCGGCGCCCTGACGAAACTTCGTCTGGTGAAGTGCGGCAAAGTGCGCCGAAGCCAACGCTGGCGCAACTTCGAAGGTTAGTAAATTTGCCCCTATAGCTCTTGTTTACACACAGGTATAAGGACTAGACAGGTTAATGAGCCCAAAATTGGTCTGCAGGTTCATATCTAAGGAAGTTATGTAATTAAAGGCACTAAGTTTGTCCAGGTGCAGTCACACATTACAACCGATCAACAGATAGTATTTATTAGTGATCTGTTTAAAAGCAAACATCCTATTGGTTGATATGGATTACTGCTCCTGAGCTTAGTGACTTTAATTACATATGGGGGTTAGCAATTTAGCCAATAGACGCCCATTTATCGACATTCGCAGTTTAGTGGTTTTAGAGTTTTTTAAAAATACAATTAAACTCTATTGGGGGGATGTAATACACAAAAGACCATTGAGAATTTTAGTGACCCAGATTGTCCTTTTTGATGTCCTTTTAGACAGATTTCAGACCTCAACATCTCCCTTGCAAAGTTTGTGACAAAAAAAGTTTTTGCACAGTTCATGCACAGTGTATGTATCGCAAAGCACTTTTTGTGACAACTTATTTAACTAAACTCCAGAGACGTTGATGTGAAAAAAAATACAAATATCTTTAAAAACTCAAGTTTTTCTGACAATTACTATTGAAAAAAAAATCCATAAACCTCTACATTTCTGAATGTCTAAAATAGCATTTATTTATAACTTGGCCAACACAAGTTCTTAACATATCCAAACACCAATAAGAAACGAAATAGTGCATTAAAACGTAAATGTGTTTATTGAGAAATTGTTGCAACAGTGAAGCATGTCAGCATTGTTTTCATATTTATTTCATTTCCTCACAATGGATTGTAGACTCATTGGGTCTGATATGTTCTGACTCATTTCTCCTATTATAAAATGTATAGTTCTTCAAGGGCATAACTCCCAGCAATCATCAGGATGTTTACAACAGATATCATGCAATGTTTCAATGCAATCTATATTATACGCACTGTCTACTTCATTGTAGAAACAATGCGCCACTGACTGAATTTCAGCATTCTGTGAAATGTAACCTGTGCTCATTTGCATCCCTCGCTTATTCAGAAACCATTAGTCTTTGACAAATACCCCCACCCTAAAATGGTATTGATTCACTATAATATATGCAAATCGCTATTCTAAAGTTTGTGTTCTTTGAAAAGTAGTGGAAAATCTGAAGGGAAAAGGGCAACTAAGCAGCAGTCATCAGTGTGATTTTTATATGTATTATCTAAAAAAAAGCCTATTGTTATCAAATAAGGGTGCATTGGTTTCAAACAAATACAGTACAGTCATGGAAAAAGCATCGAAAATGCTTGGGACCTGAGGTATTCCAGATAATGATTGTTTCTGTAATTTGATTCTTCATACCTTAAGTCTACTTGTACATTAACATTAAATAAACCCAATAGGCTGGTTTTGCTTCCAATAAGGATTAATTCTATCTTAGTTTGGATCTATTACAAGGTACTGTTTTATTATTACAGAGAAACTGGAAATCGCTTTTACAAGTCTATGGGAGATGGCCTTTCCATTATTCAGAGCTTTCTGGATAACACGTTTTTAGATAAACTTGAACCACAGACAAAGCATTTAACAACAAAGTTCAAAGGAACTTTATGCATTTCATACTGGTGCAGTTCCACTATATAAATCTGTCCACGGAATTCCTATTGCCTCACTATTAAATGTGATTCTACCCCCACAGCCTGATCATCAATACACCCCCAATTATACATACCCAATGGTTTTGTCTAGTGCTCTCAGCTAGTGTAATAACTCCCTCAATGCTCTTTTGGGCAATCATTTTTAAAATATTATTCTCATGTTAACGATATGTCTGTTTTGTTTTTATAGCAGGTATGAATTACTTGTGGCCCTTTCAACTGCTAAATCAATTACAATATAAAAGTTTAATAGAGCAAATAAGATAAAGGGTAACATTTTTCATCTTCTGTTCAATTTCCTTGTATGTGAGGATGAAAACCATTAAGATACGTGCACTGCATCAAATTGGGTGGATAATTTTTAGCTAGAGTTGGCCTAAATATACGAAATAAACCATCATAAAATGTGACGTATGAGATTTTTCCATTATTTATTTTTGCAGACCCATTTATAGAGCTACATGCTAGATGTAAAGAGTAAATATCAAAGGAGTCTTATATTCTGTGCAGGGCAGGATGTAAAGTGTAAAAGAAAGGTGCAATTCTGCACCTTGCAAAATTGCTACAGATGCTCCCATACATATATATATATATATATATATTTATATATATATATATATATATATATATATATATATACATACACTGCATATTACACTTATGATATTGGAATTAATTTGAGCTGGCTTCACAATAAAACAAACTAAGAGGATCAGTGTTTTTTTTTATTAGAATTATAATCTGTACACACATTTTTCATTGTGTTATTAATAACACTCTTATCCGATATGACACTATTTACCCTTGTAAATTAATCCCTTGGAGGGAGCAGAAATTTTTGACATAATAAATCACTATGCTCCACTGAGCCAGGCTTCTTTGGTGCTCGCTGAAACTAAATTCTGATTCCACTTTTATCTTTCTCTGTTGCTTTTAGATTATTGCAGGACAAAACAGATTTATTTTTCCACTTTTAAATAAAGCCAGTGGTTTTGGTTTGGTTAGTTGTATTTCACTACAGTATGTAGTCAACAATACTTATAAGGAAAATGTTAAAATCAACGGCGCAAGCATATTGGGAGAATGTTCAGTTCATCCTTTTATTAAAGTAGGAATAATGGGCAGTCATACATAACCAATATAAGCTAGAATCAGTGATGGGCGAATCTGTCCCATTTCATTTCACGAAATTTGCAAAACTCCGAAAAAAGTAGCGAAATAGTGAAAAACTCATGAAAAGCGTTGAAGTCAATGGGCGTCAAAATAATTTTGAAACTAGCATAAATTTTAATATGCGTGACTCTTTTGTCCAAATGCATTAAAGTCAATGGGCATCCAAATAATTTTCACTTGTGACAATTTTTATGCGTGCAGCAATTTTGACGCACAACATTTTTTTTTTTGCAGTGAATTTTCACAGCAGTTTCACAAAATCATTTGTGTGAGGAGAAATGTGGAAATTTGCAGCAAATCCATGCCTGGCGAATAAATTTGCCCATCACAAGCTAGAATAAATATTAGTGCTCTTTATTATAAAATTAATTATAAAATTAACTAATTAGATTCAGTAGTACACTTGAAGAAGAATGAGGAGACGAAGTTATGAAAGTTTAAATTAGAAATCAATGAAAGATACTTTTTACCATATAAATTGCATTTCCATAAGGCCCTATTCACTATACATGTCTCTTACTATAACAGCAGAGATAGGGGACTTGACTGAAACTGCATACTGCAGAGCTGTGTTCACAGGGGTGCAAATATGATGGTAGAACTAATTGCTAATGGGTTTTACCTATAAAACTTTAAAAAATTATAAGAAAATGAAGACAAATGGTATTCTCTTAAAGGACTAGGAAATGTAAAAATCATTGAGAGGGGTGGCAATTCTTTAGCTAGCTACCAGTAACTAACAGTGCGTAGTACCAACCCAGGTTGATGTTCTTCTTTTTTAAAGGGCATGTAAAGGAAAAAAAATAAAATCCCATTTTTACTTTCTTTAATGAAAAAGAAACCTATCTCCAATATACTTTCATTAAAAAATGTATGCTGACTGTATGCAGTGAAATTCTCCCTTCATTTACTGCTGTGGATAGGAATTGTCAGATAGTCCCTAACTGCTGAGCAGGGAAACAATCATACTTATGAACAGCAGGGGGTGCCCCCACCTTACTTCCCAGCCATGCAGAACTCAAGCAGCTTTGTTTATGATGGTCCCTAAGCAGCCCAGACCACACTGAGCATGTGCACAGTATTAGTCTTGCAAAGATGTTTAACAAAGTTACAAGATGATGACCCCCTGTAGCCAACTTTGAAAGCATAAATTATTTGTTTAATTAGGCTTGTGGTGCAGTATGTTCATGTTTATATTTAGTATACAAAATACAGCATTTCTAGTCTTATTCTATTTTAGACTTTACATGCCCTTTAAGAACCATAGCCTTGACACATCTATTCACTCTCACTACTCTAATCATAGTCTGTTTTGTCCTAGGTTAGACCAGAACTGTATCAACTCTCTTGGACCTTTGGAATCACTGAGGACACATCCATCTTGTTTTCTTAGAAATCAATAGGTTATGGTATAACTAAACTAATTGGGAGAGTGATTCTGTCTGAAATTTAATTAATTCTATACTACAGTCTGAGGCATCGACCCACTTATGTAATAAAAGTCACTAAGTTTGCCCAGAAGCAGTAACCCTTAGCAACCAATACAAGGTTTTGCTTTTAAACAGATGACCAGTAAATGCTGCCTGCTTTTTAGTCCAGGCAGTGGTAAACACAACATGTTTCGGGTTCAATACCCTTTCACTTGATAAAGGGTAATGAACCCGAAACATGTTGTGTTTACCACTGCCTGGAATAAAAAGTTGTTTGCAGTAACACTGCTGGAGTTCCTCTTCCTTCTCTTATACTTGGATCATTTGCAGCAGTTGCAGCACAGAGCAACTATTAAGGAATTGGACGCATACCATTTGGAAAAGCTGTGCTGACCACCTCCCCCTCTTCTATTTGGAATGCTGCCTGCTGATTGGTTACTATGGGTAACTTTTCCCAGGCAAATATAGTGACTTTTATTGCATAACCCCCATCAGTAGTGATGGGCGTATCTTTACCGAAAAATTTGTGAAATGGCGATGGGCGTCAAAATAATATTGATGCGTGTCAATTTTGACGTGAGCGTCAATTTTTAAACGGCCGACTTTTTGGTCTAAATGCATTAAAGTCAATGGACGTTTGAATAGTTTCGACGCAGCAATTTTTATGCGCCATTTTGCCGTGCTGATTTTTCTCCGGGGAATGGTTACTGCAGTTTTGTGAATTAATTCGCTTGCGGCAAAACGCAGAAATTCATCGCATATTTGTGTCTGGCAAATTTATTTGCCTATCGCTACCCATCGGCCTAAACACCAGACTGATGTCCATATTGTCGAAAGAACTAGATAAATGTCAGCCCTCAATGTATAATTCACTTTGGAAATCATACAAAATTCCAGTAACATTATATAAGATTTAGATTAGTCCGAATATATGTGAACTTTTTCAAAAAGACTAAGAATGAAACAAGCTGAGAAAGTTAACTTTGGATGTAAAATGGGTACTCCGGCTTCCAACCAAAATTTAATAAAGAGGCCCACATAACACAGGATCCCCTAATATACCCATCACAGTTACCTGTTTCTTCAAAAAGTATGAATAAATGCCATTTTCTATGCTGAAATCCAGCTGTTCAACAGTTCTTCTCTTTCTGCATCATTTGAAATCCTGGCAGGGAAGGAGGGACTAAAAACTGATGTTACAAATTGTAACAACTTCTCCACAGCTTACAGACAGCATGCAGGAACTACATAACCCACAATGCTTTGCACTGTGATGTTCCTTTCCTTATTGAAATCACGTGTGCAGGGAATTGTGGGGTTTGGAGGACGCAGGCTAAGGACAGATGGCTGTTGATACAAAGTAACAGTAGTCAGCCAGCTCAGCAAAGTAGTCAGAAAGATGAGCAGGGGGCTAGGCTTAGGAGACTGTCAGAAATCATTAAAAACCATGAAAAATCATCATATTTTTGAAATTATGTTTACTTTTCAAAAACCTTGTAAAACAATGTGACGAGTTTAAAAGCATGGCAAGAACAGAAAAGGACAACAAATAAATAATAATGTAATAAGGTGGACTAGTTCTACTTTTAAAACCAAATAATCATTGGATAATTATGGTAATTTGGACATTGGTTACAGGCAGTAAAATGGAAATGGAAAGTGTTTTAAGAAATGAAAATATCATGTAGTGTTGCCCTGCACTGGTAAAACTGATGTGTTTGCTCCAGAAACACTATTATAGTTCATACAAACAAGCTGATGTGTAGCAATGGTGGAAATTGATAAAAGTCTTTACATTTTTATAGCTATAAAGCTATTTCATTTGGGAGCATCATTTGATGTTACTGTTCCTTTAATATAAATCATATATGAAATGCCTTTAATTGATTACAATAGTATGTCATAAGCAACACAAGAAATGTATATTAATAAACCTGACAGAAAAAAACACTGAAAGTCATATGATGCCAGCTGAAGTTCTGCATTCATAACGCTTTTAAAGAAAAAACAGCATGGCAATCCTATTTAGCATGCATTAGAATTTGAAACGATTCTGACTGACAACAAAAGTAACCATCACAACCTAAAACAGCCATTAGAGGCTATATAAATCATATTGCTATCTCAAAGGCTAAATCTGTTCTTTCCATTTTTTGATTTTAACCGTCCATAAACATCAGTTAACATATCTGAAATTGTTCAATTAGCCTCACGTGGACCTGCTAGGCTAACAGGCTGTAATTTCCATTGTATGCTGAATCAAAGTGCCTACGACTCGTTTTTTTCATATTTCTAAGCCAATTGTTCGAAAAGCTGTATTCAACCACAGCCAGCAATATCAGGGTCTGGCTTTGTTTTAAAAAATGTATATGTTATATTAGAAACATACAAACCTGATATGAAATGCCCACTAAAATCATGACAAAGAGAAAACTGGATTGCCAAGTGGGTGAATTAAGAAATATAATATTTTCCTTCCTAGAGTGAGCTTAATGCTGAGGGGTTTTGGGTTCAGTCATAGTTATATCAACTTCATGCCACGTCAGCAGTATAACTGAATTAGTGGATTAACTAGTGATGTTATTTTGTTGATTACCAAACCTATTGGCCCTATAATTTACACCCAAATCAATTTGGAAATTTAGCTATAAGGTGTTTAAGTTAAATTTTAATTTAATTAATTATAGGTATGGGACCTGTTACCCAGAATGTTCGGGACCTGGGGTTTTCCGGATAATAGATCTTTCCGTGATTTGCATTTTCATGCCTTAAAGGAGAAGTGAACCCTAAAGTTAAAAAAAACCTACCCCCTACCCTACATAGACCCCCCTCCCTCCTCCCTGCAGCCTAAGTGTTACTCCGGCATCTTCAACCACTTTTGTAGTCTTCGGAATGAGACTCGTGCTTCAGCAATTTACATGAATTTCGGAGCATGCACAGTTGTCGAGAAAAAGGAAATCAATTTCAAAAAATTTGGATTATTGGGAAAAATTGAAGTCTATGGGAGATGGCCTTCCCATAATTATTCTGGATAATGAGTTTCCGTATAACCTGTAATGGCAAAAATATTAGTACACTGTATATCACACCAAAAGTTAAAGGTCTCAGCTCAAAGAACTTTGAAGCAAATGTTTTAACAGTGGACACATTTGCACCTGGGCAGTAACCAAAAAATGATTAGCTTTGTTTAATTAGTTGCACGTAAAATAATAGAAGTAAATATCTTTTGGATCTTTATGGGTTTGTCCAGGTGCAGATTTACCCAGTAGTATGTATTACATGAAAGAACACATTGATACATTCAAGACATTCCATAGAACATCATAGAAATTTCTCGTAAATTATATTTGGGCTTGGAAAGGGTTAAGTTTAGCTCCAGTGGGGAATTCTTCTTGAAAAAAATATTGCAATGATTTGATTGGAGTACATATCCTAAAGGGGGTGAATATGAATATAAATATATCTTTGTATGTATAAATATTTCATTGCAACATAATGCATAGCTTTAATATTTGGCCTGCTCTTCCCAATGCGTAAGTTCCTTCATACTCATGAGAAAAACATCTATGATATTTATGGAGATCTATAACCATATTTTACCACCAGTTTTTCTTTTTTCTTTAATTAATAATAAATGCAGGTCTGTGCATGTGGTGTGAGTTGTGCAAGTCATCAGAAACTGATGTGATATCCACTGTAGCAAAATGGCTGATGTGTACAGGGAACTAAATCATGGACATGGATCTTCAATAGTTTGGTCTCTGGCTCTTTTCTGCAACTGCAACTCACAGCATCTTATGTGAATAGAAGTCTTTGATAAGCTCGAGCCAACTGTACAGTAATTGCAGTAAATTAATGCTTGGGAGCCACAGGCTGAAGATTCCTCAACCAAGACATGGTGTTTCAGATGTGTTGTACAATTCAAATAAATATGTTCCAGTCATTGCTATGAAGTTCTAGCTTCATTTCTAGTGATGGGAAATATGGGCCATTTCGATTCGCTGAAAAATGAGCGAATTTCCCATGAAATTCACAAACCGGCGCTGGCGAATTTTTGCTGCGATTTCACAAATTTAGTCACCAGTGGCGAATAGCGGGAATTTTTGCAAATTCGTACCTGGCGAATAAATTCGCCCATCACTATTCATTTCTACCTGCAGTTCAAATATTTGTCTTCGGATGCACAGGATTAAGAATTAGATACTGAGGGGCACATATACTAAGCTCGAGTGAAGGATTTGAATATAAAAAACTTTGATTTTCGAAGTTTATTTTTCGGTATTTCGACCATCGAATAGGCTACTTCGACCTTCGACTATGACTTCAAATCGAACGTTCCAAAGTAAAAATCGGTCGACTATTCGACCATTCGATAGTCTCTTTAAAAAAACTTTGACTACCTACTTCTCCACTTTAAACCTACCGAGCTACAATGTTAGCCTTGGGGGACCTTCCCCATAAGTTTTCTAAGCTATTTCTGATCGAAGAAAAATCGTTCGATCGATGGATTAAAATCCTTTGAATCGTTCGATTCGAAGGATTTAATCGTTTTACTTCGACCGATCGATCAAAGTATTTGCGGTAAATCCTTCGACTTCGATATTCAAAGTCGAAGGATTCGATATTCAAAGACTAATATCGAGGGCTAATTAACCCTCGATATTCGACCCTTAGTAAATGTGCCCCTGAATGTGCCATCTTTCGTTAGATTCCCCATATGTTTTATCTTCCTCAACTGACAAATTAAAAATGGCAAGTGGCAAATATGACTTTGGGAAATATCATCTTCAACAAAATGCTGATTCCTACAGGCTCTGAACATATCTAAAATTGCTTAAAGGAGAAGGAAAGCTACAAAGGCAGTTTATTGCCAATAGATTTGCAAAAGTAGCGCAAGCTAGAATGCCATTTTTATTCTTTAGAATGCTTTTCCATGCCTGATTAAACAGCTCTAGACATTATCTCTGTTTGTTTAGGATAGCAGCCACCATATTAGCTTGCTGTGACATCACTTCCTGCCTGCGTCTCTCACTGCTCACTGCTCACTCATAGCTCTGATCTCAGATTACAGCAGTCACCCCTTTATGTACATTAAGGGGCAGACGTATTAAGGGTCGAATATCTAGGGTTAATTAACCCTCGATATTCGACTGGTGAATTAAAATCCTTCGACTTCGAATATCGAAGTCGAAGGGTTTTGCGCAATTCGTATATTCGAACGATCGAAGGAATAATCGTTCAATCGAATGATTAAATCCTTCGAATCGAACGATTCGAAGGATTTTAATCCATCGATTGAAGCATTATCCTTCGATCAGAAAAAACTTGGAAAGCCTATGGGGACCTTCCCCATAGGCTAACATGGACTTCGGTAGCTTTTAGGTGGCGAACTAGGGGGTTGAAGTTTTTTCTTAAAGTGACAGTACTTCGACTATCGAATGGTCGAATAGTCAAACGATTTTTAGTTCGAATCGTTCGATTCAAAGTCGAAGTTGTAGTCGAAGGTCAAAGTAGCCAATTCAATGGTCGAAGTAGCCAAAAAAATACTTCGAAATTCGAAGTATTTTTTATTCTATTCCTTCACTCGAAGTTAGTGAATGGGCCCCTAAACCTTACTGACACTCTCCAATTGAAAGTTTACACAAAATACTATATATATGCTATTAAACAGGACATAATGACAGTCAGCTGGAATAATTATAGAATAAATCATTATTGCTGCAGTATGTAGGTTGGCATAAAATATGCTCTAGGGAATAAAATCTATCTAGAAGTGATATAATTAGGATCAGTATGGGTCGCATAAAAAAATAACATATCAGTTTCTGCAAGTGAACTAGAGATTCAGTTTTAGGCTTAGACTTGTTCAGATGGGAACAGATATCAGTTTTTGACTGGTGAAGCCAGTACAACCCCTGGTAACTCATTAAGGCTGCTCCTTTGCAAGCAGGCTGAATAAGACATAAGATATGCTAGCTGTTCTTTGACTTGTGTCTGTTTTTTTTTCTTATGTGTCTGGTAGGAATGCATTGCAGTCTCTCTACAGATTTAAAAGAAATATAGTCTGGCAGTAAATCAAAGGTATGCATTTCTCAGTCTTAATGCTACTCATTTACCACATAGTATGTCAACTAAATTGTAAAAAAAAAAATATTAGTTATACTTTAGCAAAACAGGCCCTCTCCCTCTTTTCTAGAAGAATGATGAGGGCATATACAGTTCCCGGGCAGGTGGACAAAAATCAAAACTGATGCCTTCTACACCTTGGGGCGTACATACATATATCTCAGCTGATCAGACCATCCCTGACGACATTCATTTCTCATTTGGAGATCAAGATCTTACCTCGATATGCCCACCTTGGCCCTAGGGCCCAACAATTGCATCACAATGATGGTAATGCAGGTGGTCGAAGCATGGAATGCATCAACAAACGAATGCAGTCCTCGAATCAACAGGATTTTTAAACCTGCCCAAATGACATTGACAGATATTGGTCAAGGAAACTCATTGGGGGGCCCTATACATTGGCCAATAAGCCGCTCACTTGGTCTGTCAGCAGCTTTTATTGGTCCATGTATGACCACATTTACCCAACGGATGCTAGCTAAAGTTACATTAGATCTCCTGAAGTCCTACAAATAATAATACAGACCACCTAAGTGGCAGGGTTAAGAAATCAGTCGATAAAGGGGAACTATGACGAATATGAAAATTTAATATAAGCTTCATCATACTGAAATAATCAATTAAAAAATCGGTACTGTTTCTGAAATAATCAAATTTATCTTCACTATTCCTCTGTCATCATCTGTTTCTCTTTATTCTGTTTTCATGCAGCAGTTGGGTGTCCAATATATCTTATAGAGGGGGCTCCCTTTCCTAGCAGATGAATTAGAGCTCACTCAAATAACTGATTCCATTACAAACAAAATCAAACAAAATAACTGGCTTTTGCACAAGTCCTTCGTGTAGAAAGACACGATGTCTGGTGATTTTAATAGTGTGAGCTCTAATACATCTTCTAGGCCAGTGATCCCCAACCAGTAGCTTGTGAGTAACATGTTGCTCTCCAACCCCTTGGATGTTGCTCCCAGTGGCCTCAAAGCAGCTGCTTATTTTTTATGCCAAACAGAGCCTCAATGTAGGTTGACAATCCACATAGGGGCTACCAAATGGCAGCACTTATTTGGCATCCAAGAACATTTTTCATGCATGTGTTGCTCCCAACTCCTTTTACTTCTGAATGTTGCTCATGGGTTCAAAAGGTTGGGGATCCCTGTTCTAGGCAAAAGAAGCCCCCCTATAAGATATATTGGATCATTCATCTGACACCCAACTCCTGAATGAAAAACAAATGAGGAGAAACAGATGCTGAGAAATGAATAGTGAAGTTAAACTTTATTATTTCAGAAATGGCACCAAATTTTTCATTGATTGCATTTAGAACGTTCCTTATGCTGAAACTAATATTACATTTTAATTTTCGCTATAGTTCCCCTACAATTAATATTGAACCTGTTTTCAAGCACAATGAAGAGTAACAGCTTGAAAAACATGCAATACATAAAACAGAGAATGGCTAACTTGATCTTAAATTCATCGGACAGACCTTTTTTTTTAAAAAAATGACTGTACAGGATTTAGTGTGGCTACTGTATAAATAATGAAATGGCATAGATACAACTTCAGCGGCTCTCTAGGATAACTCTCCCGTCTAAGTTATGTACAGTGATTTGCAAAAGCAAACTGACATTTCCTTCTACTCAGTGGCACACGGTGAGCTAAAATGTAAGCCCCCTCATGTCTTAGAATTAGAATTTGTACATAGAGTCCTAGGAGTGAATCCTAGCCCTGTTGCTAGGTCAAAACGTAATATTCACAGGCAGCCTTGAAAGCAACAGATTGCTGGGAGCACGAGAGCTTTGTGTGTTATGAAACATAAAAGAGCCGTGGAGCAGCAATAGGTAATAATAACAGCAATAATAACATTTATTAGTTGATTCAAGGAGCTGGAAAGATGTTTGAAGGTATATGCAGGAGAACATGATTTAACCAGCAGTTTTAAGCAAAAGTCTAAATAAAACTGAACAACGTGCGGATTTAGGATTCAGATGAAAATGGTGTATAGAACACTGTATACTCTGGTGCCTGAAGTCAATCATTTGTACCTACAGCATGGCACCACTGTATATTATATCACTGCACACAAAACCTGCAACATGCTTTGCCTCCCTGTAGCAATAGCTTAATTCACATTCACTTTGCCTTTTTTTGCATTTGTTTAGCATTAAATGAAAGTATATATTATTACAGGGATTACAGCTGCAACAAGGACATTATACCAGGATGAGGGCCAATCATTATGGATGAGCTTTAGTTCAAATAAGCATTGTTTTTATATAACCTAAACATCAGTTGGTCAATATGTCTAGTGTCTGGAATTACAATTTCAAGCACTCCCATGAGATTGCTTATGGCTGTTCTAAGTTGTGGACCATAGCTTTGTTGCCCTTTTGGGTTATACCTGAGCATCCATAATGAGATATGTCTGGCATGGTTGCTATGTGTTTGCAGCACAGTTGTGCCAAAAGTATCAGGTGCCAATGTCACTCACGGAAATGACACCAGGGGACTTCGAAAATATTCAGCACAACTGTGTCCAATTTGCAATGCAGCACATGTGTATCTATTTTGTTGAATTGGATGGAATTGTGGTAAAAGCAGCACAGATGCACCCCATTGCACCCTCAATGACGCTAAAATACTAGGGGGAAATTTGATTGTGATTGAAATTGCAATGTGCACACTGCGTCTATGTGCCCTATGATCACATGGGAAGCCCCTTTTTCTGAAGACACTTTTAAAAGATTGGAAGCCAATTGTCAGTGTATAACCCAAAAAAGACATCTTACCCAAATTATATTGTTGTGACTTATTTAAATTTAGATAGGGCAGAAAATCCCACTACTACTTTGTTAGGTCATGGATGTGGCTGTTATTGGTGAGCTATTTGCCCCCATCCTGTCTATATTTGAATGAGCCCCAATAAGATATTGCTTGTGAAGGAAATATTTTTGAGCCAATAACTGTATTATCCTCAAGAGATTATGTAAAGCCAACAATTTGTTCCTTTGGATAGTTCAGGCAGTGACTATTGTAAGAACCCACTGGCAAGAGCATAACCATCCGGTTGCAGCACTTCATCAAGTCCAGATCGTGGCTGTGATGTTAGTGTTCCCCACACTCAAACTGTAGTAGGCAATTAAATAAAATGCTGATTTATTTTCCTCTTGTCACACATTGAATTTATTGACTTTCAATATAATATACCACTTTTGGGTCATTATTGTACTATTACTGTATACAAGCCTGTATCATTTTGGAATCTTTTATTTGCCTTTCTCAGTCAACGTCTACTACATAATTACGAATAATCTTTGCCCAACTTATAAAATGGGAACTATTTCTTGTTTGTTAAATTAATAAAGGCAAAGTGGGTGGTCCTTTTCTTCTAATGCTATCTTATTTTTTCTTTTCAAGCAAATGCCTTCAGTACTATGTCTACTGTACATTATAGTAAATAAGGAATTCAGTTTCCATGATTTGCTATGGACATGATATTAAAGCCAACTGGAAAATATATTATTACTTAATTTCAAAGGAAAATGTACACGCAAACTATGTACAAGTGATTTCAATAAAGACAACTGTGCTACTAGCCAAATGAGTAGTCAATGTACCTCTGATAAATGGCATGTACAGCACTCCTGTTGGCATTATATTGTGCATTTGCTGTATACAGTGTACCCATAGTAAAGTGTAGTGAGGTTGTGTTCTAGAATGAGGGGCTCTTCTGTATTAATTCATTGCAGTACAGCAAGTGCCCATCTGTATTCACTTATTCTATATCCAACCTGTCAGCAGAATCACACAGACAATTGGGCTGATTGACTCCGTTGATGGATTGACCATTTCTAATCAATTCAGGCTTTTAGAGGTTTTCTCATTTTTTTTTCCAGCTAGTTATTGTCCGAAGAACTCGAATTTTTAGAGGTAGTAGAGGTATTCATATTTTTTTTTTTCAGATTGTTAAAATCTTTTTTTTTATTTGTGCTTTTTGAATTCAAATTGACTGACTGTTCACATGTTTAGCCACTATACTAAGAGATAGAACAAGTAGAAACAGTGGCATGAACAGAGTATGACTATATGCTTTTGGGCAAAGGATGAGTTAATGAATTGCCTGGGACAAGCATATGGCTTTCTAGAAGATGCCTTTATCCCAGGTCCTGAATAGACCTGCAAAGTGCAAACTGCACAGGAAAAGTAATTCTTCCTAGCTGCTGTCAAATCAAACTTTTAATGTATAATTCATGTTTATGAGGCTATACCATCCAGTTTAAGATCAGCATGGGGTTTAGGCAATACTGGGCCACTTTATTACCGGTGATCTCTTTATAAATCCCAGTGTAAAGCCACAATCCTCTCGAAAGAACAGGAATCAATATTCTGGCTGTAAATCAAACATTTGCTGGAGCTGCTTTGTTTTTCTACATTTTCCTACTTATCAAAGCCCAGTTAGATTCTATTTTCAGTTATATATCCTTATCCAGTAAAATATGACTCATACCTCTGCCCTAGACATTCTTAGATCATATATATATAAATTTGCAGCACATTTGTTAGAAACATCTGGGCCCTTTGTTAGAGAGGCAAAATCCGGAGGTTCACAAAAAGTCCATGGCTTTTAGAGTCAGAGCTTTTCAGCCCCTACTCTAAACTAAAATATTTCTCTTATTCAAGTATGACCAATGTGTGTTGAATGTGCTGGCATGATTAATAAAGCCCTTCTCTTTATTTCATACAAATAAGCAAAGTTGGAAGTGTGTGTTATCATAATGGTTGATAGCCTTATCCAGGTATGGGATTCAATCTAGAAACCGTTATCCAGGAAGCTACAAATTATGTGATGGCTGTCTCCCATAAAATCCATTTTATCCAAATAATTCAATAATAATTCATTTAAAAAAAATTATTTTCTTTCTTTGTAGTAATAAAACAGTACCTTGTACTTGATCCAAACTAAGATATAAAGAATCTTTATTGGATGCAAAACCAGTCAATTGGGTTTGTTTAATGTTTTAATGACTTTCTAGTAGACTTAAGGTAGGAAGACCCAAATTACAGAAAGATCCATTATTCAGAAAACCCAGGTCCCAAACATTCTGGATAACAGGTCCCATACCTGTAAAATACAGGGTCAGTGTACAAAGCTATTGATCTGGGGTCATTATGTGTTTTCAGACTACATACGTTCTAGAACACGAAGAGTAAAAACAGCATAAACACTTCTGCTGCTTTGTTTGGCTTATTATATGGAAAGGCAACTTTGTTTGATGAGTCGAGTATAGTTTAACCCTTTTCCTGCAAGTGCAATGCAATCTACAGCATGTTGCCAGGACATTGAATCTATATTATTCTATGAGCTCGACTTGCAAGGGAAATGCACATCCCAGTTAACAATCAGTGCGGTCAGCCAGGGTTTAATGCATAAAGAAAAATAGTAGAGCCAGCCTATCCTGCATTGTTTTTAAATGCTTTCTGTGTGGTTCAGGTATGGGATCCATTATCCTGAAACCTGTTATTCAGAAAGCTCTGAATTATGGAAAGGCTGTCTCTCATAGACTGCTTCAAATTTTCAAAAATGATTTCCTTCTTCTTTGTAATAATAAAACTACCTTATACTTTATCCAAACTGAGGTATAATTAATTCTTAATCCTGGAAGCAAAAGCAGGGGCTTATTTAATGATTATATGATTTTCTAGTAGACTTAAGGTATGAAGATTCAAATTACTGAAAGATCCATTATTCGGAAAAACCCAGGTCTCAAGCATTCTGGATAACAGGTTCCATACCTGTAAATCTCAAATTGGAAAACTGCATCGAGCATTCTGTACAATATATGGCAGAGTATACAGTAGAGTCAAGCTTATTTCAGAAACACAGCCTTATCCAAACCACATTCGAAATCGTAAATGTCCTACAATCCCGTCTGTCAGTAATCTCCCTACGATGACAATAATGAGAGACGCTTTGGTTGTGAGCAACCAAACACTGGTGCATTGGTTTTTAAGAGCTGTCATAGGAAGACCCTTTCATAACAGTCAATATTTGTGTAGGGGAGCTGTTTATACTTGTCTCTCCTCTGTGTGTTGTTCTGTGCAAGGAGAGGGAGGAGCTGTGGGCTGACAGGAAGGAAGTGCTGCACAGGAAGTGCTGCACAGGAAGGTCTGCTGGGAGAAAAAGCAGAGGGAAAGCAAGATGCTGCAAGGTCCCAGATATTACTGTGTGTGAAATGAGTGGGGAACCCCAGTGGCAGAAAAGTGTACTTTATTTAGGGTGCAGAAGGAAAGTGGGTCCTTGTGAGGGCTCTGAAGAGCAAAATCTGCTCTTCTCAGGGCACAGAAAGCCAAAGGGAGTCCTTCTCAGGACCCTGAAGACACTGCCACATGCATGGGAAACCCAGCTCAGAGATAAAACAATTTGAAGTACTGTGTAAAGTTGCTCCTGGCTGGCAGGCTGTATGTATTATAGTTATTTAAAGGTACAGTGTCCTTCAAATAAACCAATCGACCTTTCCTCTCCCACGGAGGGGTATCACAGCCCAGTTTGTCCTGACCTTGAGTGGAGGCACACCAAATTATAGTATACCTGCTCTCCCCTGTAGTGGAGACACAGGACTCCTGTAGTGCCCCTAGGAAGATCAGTGCTAAATTCCCTGCAGTAGCAGAATAGGGCTACATTTGGAAAACAGGTAAAAACAATAGAATTAGTTGACCAAGATGCTCTTTTGGACCATTATGGCCCTGTATAGCTATGAAGGAATGGCTGTTCAGTTTATCCACCAGATTGTACTATATTATTAAATATGCCAGTGCTCCAAAAATAAAGGATAATAATAAATTGAGATATAATGCAAATATGGAAACATTACAAATAATACTGCAAGTAAAATACAAATAAATTGGTTTCCTGCTTGTTGAAACGGAGCAGCAATATAGAGCCCTGTTCCATGCACAACATTTAATAACTGTGACCTTTAACTGTGTGACAATCTCAATAAATGTAATCATCTTGAAAATGTACTATCCTGGAAACAGAGCAGTTTCCCAGCCAAAAAAAATGACATTTTCCCCTTCATCTTAACTCTTAACAGGTAGTACAGTCTTTAAGGATTTCGTACCTACAATACAGCTCCTTCAAGCTATCTTTTTGCAGAACAAATTAAAGGATCTTGCTTCAAGATCTTAATTATATAAAATATGTTGTCAACTGAATATATATTAACCTCTTCTTCCCTTGAAGACTTTTAATAAATCAGTCCCCAAAGTTCTAGTCGGTTTTACTAAGCAGTGAATTTACTCTTCACTTAATACAGACAAATATGGTTCACAAGAATGCATAAAACTGTCACGCGTTGCCGGAAGAAAGAGCTACCTTTTAGAAAGAATTTAATATAATTGACTTTGTTAAACAAACATACCGATTCAAAATGCAATTATCTGACTTTTGTGTCTTTAGGAATTAATTACAAATTGCATTCTAAGGGCCTCTGAATAGGAGAGTGTTTGTCAGTCAGGCGGTTTCTTTGCCCTCATTCTCCAATGCCCTTGTCAAAGTAAAATATACAGATTAGGGGAAGCACTTTTTTTCATCTTGGCAAACATTTGATGAAAACCACATTAAGATGCCAGTGGGAGTAATGACAACATGTTACTCCAAGTGAGAGCTGAGTAATTGTATAGGCATAAATGAATCTTGGAAAGTAAATAGTATTTGCATTCCCTGAAAAATGTGACCAGCTGAATAGGGAAGTAGGAACCCCAAATACTGTATAGTCCAAACCCCCCAAATCGTTATACTGTATACAAAATATAAATCTTAAGAAGCATTTAAAACCAATCCCAGCAAACAAAGTACTTTGCTAGCACCCAGATATTGGAAGATATAGTACTTATTATAGTGATTATAGTATCTTAACCATGATCTTGTATGCAGAAGTACTGTAGGCAAGGCTCCAGATGCTCCTCACCTCCATACTTTTCAGAGTAACACCAGGCATTGGATTCTTGCATGCATTTCTTGACATTATTAGTATTTTCTTGCAACCCACTACTATACAGGTTGGCAAAAGCTTCTGACTTGGTAGCTTATTGGTCCATTTATGAGTCCCACTGACAGGCTTGGCTGAATAATATTGGCCAAAAATCTGCCAAATATATATCAGACAGGTTTCAAAGTTCTGTATGGTCATGTTGATGCAATCCTTGTCCAATGGGTTTACATATCCTTAGCCCCTGGGCCAATGATTGGATCAACCTAAATTGGTCCATCATATGGGTGGTCAAATCCATCATTTGGTGACCTTGCCAAACAAAAGGATCTTACTAAGCATGGCCAGCTTGAAAATATTTATTTTGACTTCAGAAAACAAAATAACAGTAGTCTTTGAGTTCTACTCAACCTGTTTTCAATTCCATTCTTCCACAAAAACTCTTTTTTATCACCCTGCCCTTCTATGACTATTATTTAGTATTACTTTACTATTTGCATGACAACAGTCAAGCTGCCACTCAGAACTGTACTGTCTTTCTAAGTGACTTATTTTTTAAAATGAACATTTAGGGGTCTATTTATAATGCAGTGTAAAAAGGGGAGTGAAACATTTCCAGTGATGTTGCCCAGAGCAAACAATCAGATATTTGCTTTTGTTTTCTGACTGTTGAAATCCAATTGCTGATTAGTTGCTCTGGGCAACATCTCTGTTAAAGCTTCACTCCACTTTTTACACAGCACGATAAATTGGCCCCTCATTTTTTTAGGTTCACCCTTATAGATTGTAAGGTTATAATGCGACAAACGATTTCTTTCTTCTGGCTTCTGGAATTGTCAGTGTCAATATGCTTATCTTTATATATGACACTTTGTATGCCCCATATCTGCATGAGTATCAAACCAACAAATACAGTAGGAATATACACAGGCCCGGATTTGTGGGAAGGCCACTAAGGCAAAGTCTAGGGTGGCAGCATCTACATTGGTTCCGAAGCACTGAGGAAACAGAGGGGATTTATTTATTTTTTAAATTTCCTGCACGGCAATCTTCAGTGTTCCAGACCTGATGAAAGGGATTTGTGCATGTGCATACATCAAGGGGAGGGCGGGGCAGACTTAAGGGCACCCGTTATGCAAATCCGGCCATGACTATACATGGGAGTTATAAAAAAAACACTACATAGGCATTACATTTCTTAACAAAAAAGTTAGAAACATTCCATTACTAGCAATTATATTTCACTTATATTGTCACATTAAAAATCATTAGTTGTTTTGATTTGTAATTACCATGGGTTTAATAACCTGTTCTTAATGCAGAGTTAAATAATATCCCGTATTACCATTAGAGTAACTAAATTTAATTTCAATTCTAAAATGTAACTTATCACTTGTCACAGTTGGGCTGTAATCCATCCTGTTGCTATTAAGCTTTCTATTCAGGTACCTTACATAGAGAGCTTTCAAATCTACAAAATATGACGTGTCCCATTTCTAATATAAAAGTGTTACAGAAATTACATAATTGCTTATTTTATGGGCTACACATTGACAAACGACTCCCTTGTTTTCTCTGTGCTAAATTCTCAGGACTGCTTCTCCAGGTGATAGCAAAATTATGTGAAATAACTGAACTGAAATCTACTGAATGGCCTCAGCTGTAATATATTAAAAAATAGTAGAGTTAAAATTTTAAACAAATATTGCCACAGATGCAAGTGCAAAGTACCATGGGGCAACCCTTGCCCAACTCAGTGCAGCCTTGTGCCTAACACCTGCCATTGGTGAGGTTCTGCTTCTGGCTTTCCAAGGCATTCATGTATCTTGATAAACGTACCACTTGCCCCTTCTAAATACACTGCTGCCTAAACCCAGTATTTAGAGATAAGTTTCCTTCTTTCTCTATCCTATGAACAGCAAGAGCTGCACATTAGGATACAATATTGCACTTTGCCCCTGTTTTGTAAATTAAGTATAATATAATCTTTGTTCATTATTGCACCATGCCCAAGTTGTTGGTTGAGTCTACTTTGGTACCCAAGTTGAAGTTCGCCTTTGCACAAGTAAGTCCTATACCTAAAACGTTCCCAGTCCCAGCAGTACGTACAGGTCTGCCTTTGAATGTTACATGTATAGGTGCCCAGATAGTCTGATGATTAAAATGCATGAAACTGAAGGGTGTGTTAGAGCACATAATTTGAGCACAAATTACAATCAGGAGTAGATCTTTGCATATTTGGCATTCGGTACACAATTTTGAAACAAAATTGAATTGTGGGTATGAATTTAAAAAACAAAATGTGGACCAGATACCCAAAATGCAAAGAACCCCGATATAGCTTTGGGTTCTGCTACTCTTTTATTTATCTTCCGCCTATATAAATCACCCCCTGGTCCCTAGCAATTAAATATGTTAAAGCTCCAGACTGGATGGGTACAAACTAAAATTCAGTGACCACAAAGGATAAAATATTGAGACCAATTGCATTCTGTCTTATAATACCACACAACTGCAAGCCCTGCCACGGGAACAAGAACACTGGCATTATGAAGAATGAAAAGAGTTAATGCAATCATGACAACAATTACATTTATGTCAGATCCTAACAGAAAGTAGTCAGAGGAGAGATCTGAATAGAGAGTATTTAAAAGATCCTAACAGATATGTTTAGTACAGCTGCATTTTACATTCTCTATATATTATTTATTTAAATAAAGGGATTTACTTGGAACACACAAGTCCTTTGTGCGCATTCACCTAATTAAATATACCTTGTCGATTTCTATTTGTCAAATGGATGGTTAAAGTATCTAGAAGCAAATAAGGGCAAGAACCTTTGCCCATGGGATTCAGAGGCTCCATCGCTTAAAAAAAGATCCCAGAGATTAAACATTTCATTGAATTATAAGATATATATAACGTCGCTATCTGTCTTTCACTGTTTTCCCTAATAGAATTAAATCGGCTCTACTGTGGTAAGAGGTTTTCAATTAAGCTGAGTCACAGTTACATTTAAATTGGTCGTCTAATAATGAATACTTGGCTGGAGAGATTTAGTAGCAGTACGGTGACGTGACTATTCATTGGTCTATATAATGTTTCCACTGTAAACTCTTTATAAGCTCCGTCATTATGATGAATGCCTCTATTCCTGCTTGTTTAATGTTCTGATAATGTAATCAGTGTATAATATAGTCATATATGTCCACTTGTAGAGAGGAAGGAGGCTTATTGTGCAATATATCTCAACATGAAGCAACATGGCACGGAAACCATCTACTATGGGAAGGGTGGTCATTTGCAATGTGGAAACCCAAGTTCACCATTAGAGACTGATCTGTAAATGCAATAAAATGTATCAGTGGCAAGTAAGGATGGACTATTATGGGATGCCATTGCACCTAGACCAAACAAGGAGGCCAACGGCACAAATCACAGTGGAAAAACAACTTCCCTATGAGACAAATTTCAGCTTATTAGATTTAAGTTGAACCCTTTTGTTGCAAAGTACTTTTCCAGCAGTTGTCCCACTGGAGTGGGCCATTGTATGTATCATTTTACTATCGCGGTACAAAAGCTCTGATACACTGTATTTTAAAAGCAGATGAATGAATATATGCTTCCTGTATGTAATTCGATGAGAGAGAGATGTTAAACCTGTTATAAAGCTGTTTCTGTATAGTTGGATGTAAAGCACAAATCTTATTGTATAAGTTCGGAACATAGCTTAAGGCATTATGGAAAAAGGTGTACAGGTATAGGATCCTTTATAAGGAAACACATTATCCAGAAAGCTCCAAATTTCTGGAAGGCCATCCCCCATTAACTCCATTATAATCAAAAAATTTAGAATTTTAAAAGAAATTATTTCTTTTTTTCTGTAATAATAAAAAAACAGAATCTTGTACATGATCCCAACTAAGATATATTTTGGGCACTTGATAGTACAAACTTTTGACATAGAGCAGTCAATAGGGTGATAATTATCCAGTCCAGGTTTTTTCCCTTTACTCTAAATTTTAACATGAAATAGGGTCTCAAAAATACCTGTCATCCCATGATAATTGGGTTATTAAGCTTTCGGTGGCAAACTGCCCAGAATTTCACTTAATATAAGTATGAATTTGAAAACAAAGAGATCCATTTTACTGCTTAACCACCCCATAAACCCATGTACATTTCATGCAGAATTAATAAATACAGATTGTCCCTTGCTCAAGGTCTTCTTAACCCAAATTAGTTAAAGCTGCTTCTAAATTCAGTATAACAGGAATAAGATTGATAAACTGACCACAAACAATAATGAAATAATTTTGTCATGTTTAAGGATGGGCGCCATAGACTTATATGGTGTTGTGCGTCCAAAAAAAAGCTGTGCGTCCAAAAAATTTGCCACGCGTCAAAAAATTGTTGACACCCACAAACTTTAATGGGCGTTGGCGACATTTCGTCGACATGGAATTTTTTGCAAAATCACCCATGCCTAGTCATGTTACTTTTTCTAAAAAAATTCTGCTACTTTATACAAGTTGTCATGTACCTGTTACCTGTCTTAATAGAACCTTTTTCCATGAAAAAATAAATTCATTAAATTATTTTCTTGTATGTTCTTTAAGATGTCACCTAATTGAAGCCAGCCGCCTGTTCTGGCTTAATAAAAAGATGCTGACCCATATGAATCATATGTGAAGCGCACAATATAAATAAAACCTTTTAAAAAACATAAAATATGTAAGAACTATGAACAGCCACTCACTTCATCCTACTGTGAAATATGGGCTTGAAATAAGAAGCAATCTGGAAGACATCACCACGTGCTGTGAAACATGGACCTAAAATAAGGCGTCTACTATGAATCTATTAAAGCAATCAAAAGAGCTCTGATTGGAATTTGCTGCTTATGAATCTAAAGTACCAAAATCAGCTGCAAAATTGTAATCAGCTAAATAAAAATGGTTGCTATTGCTGAGATATAAATTAGGCAGGTAAATGTAATATGCCGTAAAAGAAGGGCTGATGACCATGCATGCGCCATATTTTCCTATGCAAATAGGAAACACATAAAGGACCTGGTACTGGTTGTAATTGTATTCATAGTATAGGTCATCAATCTTAGTTTAGAATAGGTTTAAGAACTTTTTGTAGCAGGCTAAATCTCAGTGCTTCCTATCACCATAGAAAACAATTACATTTATTTTTGCCTGCTTCGATTAATTGCTCATGTGGACTAAAGATTGGATAAATGAGAAATAAATCATGTGTGTGATTCAATTATTTTCAGTATCCTCGGTTAAATGTCAGCATACATTTTATAGGTTTTAGTAAGAAAATGTAGCATTCCCACTAATGTTGTCTATTGGTTCAAATAGTATTAATCCCCTTTTCTTTTGAAGAGCGGGTGTATGTTTTCTTTATGCTGTGTTGTTTTCCTCATATGGTCGATTAGATACTGGTAATATTAGTTCAGTGATGCCCAACCAGTGGCTCATGAGCAACATGTCGCGCACCAACTCCTTGGATGTTGCTCTTGGTGGCCTCAAAGCTTATTTTTCAATTCCAGGCTTGGATGCAAAGATTGGTTGCATAAAAACCATTTGTACTGCCAAACAGAATCTCCTGTAGTCTGATAGTCCACATAGGGGCTACCAAATAACCAATCACAGCCTTTAGTTGGCACCTCAATGATTTTTTTTTCATGCTTGTGTTGCTCCCCAACTCTTTTTATGCCTGAGTCATGTCAGCTACTGATGGGTGAATTTATTCACCAGGTGCGAATTTGCGACGAATTCCCGCGATTCGGTGCCAGCGAACAAATTTGCGAAACCGCAGAGAAAATTTGCCGGCAAATTTTCATCAGCGAATGTGTGCCGGCGTCCAAAAAACAGATGCCAGCGTCAAAAATGGACGGCAAAAATTAGATGCCGGCGCCATTTCGCAAATTTTCCGCCGTTTCGCTAATTTAGCAGGAAATTTGCAAATTTTTCGGCGAAATGCCCTAAATTCGCCCATCACTAATGATATCTAATTGTTCCTATCTAATAGTCATATTTTGTGCAATATCTGTTTCCAGTTTACCCCTTTCCTGTGAGATTTGTGGAACTAGAAAGTGTCATCAGAATCCAGTTAGCAGCTTACGGTGCAATATAGTAATCTTGCAAAGGACAAGTCATTGATTATACTAAGAGTGTGGGAGTTTCTGGACCTGTTCAAACCCCAGATGTACTTCATTGCACGCTTTAATCATCTGCCCACGCCAGATATTCTCCTAAATCTCCTGACATTTCATTATGAACAGATTAAGGCCTCTATGAACAAACACAAAAAGTATTAAAAAAAACACCTAAATCAGGCAATTTTGGTTCTTAGGATAATGGCAGATTAGTGATCCCCCATCCAAAGCTTTGTGGTATGTCCTTAGATGACAAGAGGCATGTCATTGGACAGCAAAGATGTGGTCATCTACTTTATTTGTCATGAAAATTTAAAATAAAATATTTTCTGTAGCACAAATCAGGGCATTTTTTTGTGAATATAAATGATGCCCCCCCCAACAGAAAAATATAGGCAAGCAGATCTAATCTGCTGCATCTATGAGACATATGGAAGGACTGACAGTGCTGGATATATATTCCAGCAAATCCTGCTCTCTAGTCTTTATCATTGAGACTAATCCTCTAAGCAAAGAGAAGTGAAACATTTTATCATGTTCTTCAAAATTCTACAGGTTTCAGCAATTTGCCATCGGTTCATGATTCATGGATACCCCATGTAATTGCTGTGTAGAGCATCTTTGCAGCAGATTAATTCACCCCCTCTGCACTATACTCCATCTTACTTTGTGAGAGGAAGAGGAAGATGAAGATAATGCCTGGTTCCAATTTTTTTTTATAGATGTAGGGTAAAAGGGGCAAAGTATAAATGAGTGCACAGAAACAGTGATAGAAATAGGAATAAAGGCAAGTACTGATCTTCACTGCTCTGATTAAGTTTCACATATTAGACCAAATTTACCATTCACCCAAATGCAAGAGCACTAAGGGGTACAACAATATAGATGGTGCAATGGCTCCTGTAGTCTTTGCTCTGCAGCAAGGTGCAAAGCACAGGGCAGAGGGCAGTCAAGTCCAAGGCAGCTCTATGTTTAATGCCTACATTATACACTTTTCACCTTTTGTGCTCCCTAGCTGGCATATCTAATTGATGCACCTAAGGGTGCTAAGCACTGGGCAGGGTACAAAGTACAAAAATTGAGCCCTACTCGTAATTAGTGATGAGTGAATTTGCCCCTTCTCATTTTGCCAAAAATTTGAGAAACAGCAAAAAATTTGTGAAATGCATGAAAGTTTTGTAGCAAAATATATTTGTCTATGGTGACTTTTTTTTTTCACTCCAAAAGCATTGTCAGTGGGTGCTTTTTTTTCTCACTTCAAATACATTGAAGTGAATGGGCGATTTTTTTCTCTGCAATTTTTTTTCCGACCAATTTTTGTCGTAGTTTTGAAGAAAACATAAAAAAATCAGCCGATGGCAAAATGCAGAATTCCGCTGCAGATCGATGCAATTTGCTCATCACTACTGATAATGTAGTATATAGAATACAGTAGTATCATACGTTTAACTGCTTGCTCTTGCTAATTGTCCGTAAATACTCGATCGCACTATTTCTCACTACCTAATAAGTATATTACCCACCATCTCTTGCTCAAAAATTCCATAAATACTATTTATTGATAACTCTCATGGCATTCATGGCTTTAGAAAAAGTAATCGAGGTTTCAAAAAGCTCTAATACCACTGAAATTCAACTTTTAATAAATGGGCCGCTATGATTTGTGTCACTGGTTTATTTTGGGAGGGAGGGGGCTTGGGCATTCGAAACTTGCCATGACCCCAAGGATAGCAACATATGACTTTAATGCCTTTGCTTTAAGAATATAAATACATTAATCCCCATATGTAATAAAAGGCACTAAGTTTGCCCAGGGGCAGTAACACACAGCAACCAATAAAATGTTTGCTTTTAAACAGGTGACCAGTAAAAGTTACCTGCTGATTGGTTGCTATAGGTGATTAGACCAGAGGCAAAATTTGCAAATTTTATTACATTTTCCCAAGATACATTATGTCAGAACACAATAAAAATATATAATACATTGTATTAAAATAAAAGGGTTCATAAGTGCATGTGATAAGTATCTAGACTGAACTGTAAATTGACAATAGAGTTAAGGCTTTAACCAGATAGATGCAGCACTGTTTTTTTCTTCCTATAACAATACAGAGAATATCCATATTGGCATGCATTACATTTAATTCTATAACCTGTTCATTAATATTATCCTTTATTTATATAACATATTCAGAACTTTACCTGATCAAACATTCACATCTGTTCCCTCCTTGGTCAAGCATACAATATCATTTCACAATCACACACAACCATCAATTTTATCAGTAGCCAATTACCCTGCCTGTATGTTTTTAGAGCATGGGGAAAAAACTGGAGAGCCCAGAGTTAATCCATGAAGACACTGGGAGAATATGCAAACTAGTCCTTGCATTGGAATGAAGCCAAGTGATGCAGGACTGCAATGCTAACCACTGTGCCACCTTGCTTCCCCGCTCATTATATTATTATCATTGCCATTACGATACAAAATGAAAAACCCATCAAGCTGCAGTTTGACTAATGAACAAAAAAATGTGCGTTTTTTTTATAATTCCAACACATAAGGTTTTCACCACTTCCTATACGAGAAGTAGATTATGGGCACGTTATTGTTCCTTTAGGTATAATACAATAACTGTTGTCAGGGAATTCTTAATGAGCTGACGTTCCTTTAAGTCTGTCTTGAAATAATGAACTCCAGTCTCAATTTCACAAATAGCTTTCTAAGCCCCAAACTAAAAGCTTGGTCATGGATTTGTAGTTACGGGTCAATTAGGTCTCTCATGAGCATGCAGAGGATTTCATTTCATGCACTTTTTTTAAGCTTTTAAAGCAAGTGGGGGGGAATTTAGTTTTTTTTTTGTCTAGAGGCAAATGTGTTAAAAAATGTATTCATGTTTGATGATTTTATTAGTAATTAATTATGCCCTACCAGCTTATTTGCCTTTAATTGAACACAGAAAGTGAGGATAGATTCAATTGCAAAAGAAAAACCATCTAGTCTATTAATTCAATTCCTTAAAAATATGTTATTAATCTGTAATCTATCATTTTATTGTTGGGAAAACATTCCTATATTTCACTTAACTGTTTAAAACGAGGAGAGGCACTGTAGACTGTTCAGTGTGAAAATAACCACCGTCTATTATCTCTGCAATGTTCTGAATCATATTCTGGTGAACATAATGGCAGATGTCATTTGCCAGGGCCATATTTACCTTATAGGCACTTGAGGGTCTGTGTCTAGGGCAGCATCAGATTCCTTTGACGGATAAACAAAAGTTTCAGATGAATTTCAAAAGTTACTGTTAGACAAGGATCTATGGGGGTAACAAAAAGTTTGAAGCAGGTCTAGCAGCCCACAGTAACCAATCAGGTGTTCGAACAGTGCTACGTGCTAATTGGCTGCAAAAGGAAACCAGCAAGTTATTAATATGTTGTATTCTTTTTACCTATACTGTATAGGGTCCATATAATATTTAGCATTTTACAGAGAATGTTTTATCATTTACATAACTTGCTTTTCCAACCAAAAATGCCAATCTCCTGGAGAAGGTCACAATACTTTCCAAAAACCTTTAGACATTCTATTGTATTCATTGAACATACATAAAATATTACTTGTATCCTTTATTTATATAGGTATAGGATCCCTTAAATAGAAATCTGTTTACCAGAAAGATCCAAATTATAAGAAGGCCATCTCATAGTCCATTTCAAGAAAATAATTGGATTTTTTTAAGAAATAGTTTCCTTTTTTCTCTGTAATAATAAAATAGTGCCTTGTACTTGACAATAACTAAGCTGCGAAACGTAACACAATCCCCATGCCAAAAATTTTGAGCACAATTCAATCAGCACACACAAGGGCTACTGCATTCATTTAATGCATTGGACAAAAACTGTGCCAAGCGTAAATCCACCTGCAAAAATGCTGGAACTTTAGGAAAAACACAGCATTTTTTAACCATGTTGAATTGCATCCAAAATGGAATTTTAAATATTGCACTTGCATTCATAAATGAACAATGTCAACAAAGTCCCATTTCGCAGGCTGGCTTTTCACAGGAGACATTATTTCATATGGTCTCTATGATGGTCATTTAAATTTCAGCGTATTTTTTGAATTATACTTTTTTTTTTTACTGAACTGTCTATATTTCAGAGCAGCACACTTATTTAAATGTAACATATTGGGTAGTTGTTCGGAACAGTGGTGTATCTAATTGCTTGAAATGAGAAAACAGAACACCAAAGAAAATGCACCTGTTTTCTATGAAAAATATTGTGAAAGGAAAACCAATGGCTAGTAAAACCTACTTAGGCTCCAGTAGCCTTCGGTTATTTGCTGGTGGGGAAGAGGGGGGAAATCACATTTTTCAGTTGTATGGATTTTTTTAATAAAATGATAACCAAAGTAATAAAGTGTAAAGTGAGTGCAGTTAAGGTAGATGGAAATTGAATTCACTGGTTTTCTTCAGCCCTGCCTTGACTCATAGCAGACGTATTAAGGACACTTGTTGATTTAAGGGTTAATTTCATAACATACTCTGTGTATGCTTTATTCTATTTATCAGCAAAGAGGGTTTGGCAGATTATACATTTAGATGTTAAAGAAGTGACTTGCTATGAATACTGATCGGATCTCCTTGCAAAGCAGCAATCTATACTGTTTATTAGCATGCCTTGCTTGAATTTCCCTGCCTGTTGGGAGTTGGTTTCATCCCATTAGAACAAACAACAGTTTGATTTGGGATCATACTGATAGAAAGCAATAACCTCGGCCCATACAGCTGTATGTGATTGCTTTCTGATAGCCGCATTAGATATGCTTCTGTTTAAAAGACCGCCAATGCATAAACCTACATGGATAACATTGAAAAATGCATTAAGCTTTAGATGCTTCAGTCACAGGATGAAGACGCACATCAACTTTATTAGTGACTGGCTGGTTAAATAACTTTTGCAATATGGGTATTTGCTTAGGGCAAACATATGACTGTCCATACTGTATGGGACCAGGTTATGCTGGTATTTAATGTCTTTAAATTGCAGGTTAGAAATAGTTGATGTTTCACTGACTTATCCTCACTACAATATCGAATTGCTCTACCGTGTAACAACTCAATGAGAGGTTCAAGACTTCGCTGCATGATCATCTGCAGAGCAGGTTTCTCAATATCTACTGAAGAATTTAGTTACGTCCTATGAAGCATAAAACTACACATTTTTATGCTCGATAGCTATGTTCAGGCACAAATACAAACTCTATTTGTTGACAAGTGTCCCTGTAACTCTTTGCAACTCCTAAAACTATAGATTTCCATCGAAACAAAAGCATCATGACTCAAAGAGACAGTTAGTAACAATGAATCAACAGAGCCAATATTATTGGGGGGGGGGGGGTGGACCGGTTTGTAATGGAGTTTTCGATTTTATGTTTGGTTGCACTTAAAAAGTTCAAGGTCCAAAATGATATGAAATAAATGTAAGGCATTAATCATTTCTAACAAATACAATCAGATATACAATCTTTCCACTGTTGAATTGTGTCTTACCATTGAGCAGGACCCTCTTTATCTATATCTATATTGGTTAATATCTCTATATAATCTGTATATATTAAATATGTAGGTCCTTAGATTAGACAGTACAGCAGAATATATTGCTGCTTTAAAATTTCATGTTAATAATAACAATAATCTATAACCCCCAAACAAGAGAAGAAGAGATACAGTATATGGAAATAAAGAAATTTGCTGGACTTTTCAGTTTAAGCTTAACAGGTGATCTCTCAGTGGCCCATAAAGAGGAATTATTTTTTATTTGTACAGTAATGCACTCCAGTGTCAACACCTGTCCTTTCAGCTTTCACAGTTATTATTATTTTCCATTTGGCACGTTAAAAGAATGTGAAAAACAGAGACTGGCTGTGTAAAACACCAATTAAAACTGAGGTAATGTACTTGTTTAAATGATCTTTAAACCAGAAAGGTGGCAGACGCCAGTGCTAACAAGTACAAATAGAGAAAGTACACTGCACTTATGAGAATTTGTATCTGCTGTGGGACAAATAATAAAATAATAATTAGTGCTATTATCATATTAATTAAGGACAAGCTTCAGATTCCTTTGATGGATAAACAAAGTTTCAGATGAATTTCAAATGTTTCTGTTAGACAAGGATTTATGGGGGTAAAAAAAGTTTTAAGCAGGTCTAGCAACCCATAGTAACCAATAAGGCGTTCGGACAGTGCTAATGCTAATTGGCTGCACTGGGAAGCCAGCAAGTTATTAATATTTTGTATTCTTTTTATCAATAGTGTATAGGGTCCATATATTATTTAGCATTTTACAAAGAAAGTTTTAACATTTACATAACTTGCTTTTCCAACCAGAAATGCCAATCTCCTGGAGAAGGTTACAATACTTTCCAAAAACCTTTAAACATTCTCTTGTATTCATTGAACATACATACAATATTACTTGTATCCTTTATTTATATAGGTATGGAATCACTTATACAGGATATTTCCAGAAAGATCCAAATTATAAGAAGGCCATCTCATATTTGCCATCTCATAGCCAATTTTAAAGGAAAATTTAACTCTTAACTAAAAAAAACCCTACCCTATGTAGACCACCTCCCTCTTCCCCAGCCTAGCTGCCCCCCCCCCCGGCAAATTCCCTTAAATTTTTACTTACCCCTCAGCGCAGATCCAGGGATCGTAGTTCACCGTAGCCGTCTTCTGGGTCTTCGGTAAGCGGAGACTGAGACTGGTGAAGCAGCGCATGCGCAGTTGGAGCAATTTACCGGTTTGCGGCAACTGCGCATGCTCTGAGATGGACTGAAATTGCAGAAGAGCCTGAAGAAGAACTGGAAGATGACTGTGGTGAACTGTGATGCATGAATCTGCGCTGAGGGATAAGTAAAAAGTTTGGGACATTTGCCCTTCGGGGGAGGAAGGAGGGGGGCCTACGTAGGGTAGGGGGTAGGGTTTTTTTTTAGTTATAGGTTGAATTCTCATTTAAGAAAATAATTGTAATTTTTAAAAATAGTTTCCTTTTTTCTCTGTAATAATAAAATATTGCCTTGTACTTGACAGTAACTAAGCTGCAAAAATCCACATTGGCGGCAAAACAATCCTATTGGGTTTATTTAATGTTTAAATAGAACTTTTATCTGGAAAACCCCAGGTCCCAAGCATTCCAGGCAGTAGAGCCTATACCTGTATGTAAAAATGAATCATGTAATTCTTACAAACGTTCTATCAAACCTAATATAATGAAACACAGTGAAAAAGACTCCAGCAAATATATCTAAAAAAAAAGGCAATTAAGGAAATTTTGGAACATTGTTAATTGGATACAGGCTTTTATATTATCCGGTTTCCTCATAGGTAAACAGTCATCTGAGCCATGAACACATCTGTTGTCGTGCTGAATACAACAACAGATGGCAATGCAGATATTGAATAAATAGCATGTTTGCTGCCTTTCAAATGCAGCCAAGGTTGGTTTTGTATTAAGTAAGAAACAGCCTCACTCCCTAACATCGGAGGGGCCCTTAGGGAGAAAATTAAGTGAAAGTTCACCATTGTTATGCAGTGTAACAGTTCTTAGATGTTTTCCATATATAGTGAACATCAGGGCTTTCTACTCCTCCAACCAAAGGAGTTACAGTCTAACAACAAGTCAATGTTAAACAAAATAATTACAGGGAAAAAGCAAGACTTATAAAACCACCTGCCCATCATGGTATAGATCGGGGGTCCTACTCCCCAACAATTTTTTACCTGGGAGCAACACAAGCAATAAAAATGTTACCTGGTGGTGAAAAATAAGAACTGTGATTGGCTATTTGCTGGACTGGAAGCAGCAGTTGAGGTCCTATAGAAGTCAATAGGAGCTGCGCTGATTCTATTGGATGGTTTTAAATCAATTTGTATGTGAATGCAATTTTTAAAATGGGGTCTATGGGAGATGGTTTCCTGTAATTTAGAGCTTAATGGATAATAGGTTTCCAGATAAAGGATCCCATATCTGTATTAGCTTTATCATTTTTCCATTTGTCTAACAACCCTTCATTACCATTAAATATCCACAGGTCCCATTGCCTTATAAATAGAACTGCTTTAGGGCTAAAATGTTTACTTTCTAAAATACCATTCTACGTGGTTTCAATGGACCCATACACCTGATGCAATTTCCAGCATCGTATTGAAGAAATTATTCCTCAATCAAAGAAATCAGATCTTTCGGATCTTTCAACCAAGATGGACCACTTAGAATTCCATTCAAATGTCTGCCTGTCAACTTTTAGGTTGGGGATATATTGTGTAGGCTACTGGAAATTACTTGTTTGTGCCTTGGGATACTTCTGGCACATTTACAAAATATGTTGCATGCCTGGCATACTAGTTTCTCACTGTGCGTCAGAAGAACATCCACATGATTCACAACAGAGCACACAGTGGGAACCTACAAAGCATCTGTCACTGAAACACACCTCTATAGCTCTGGATTATCTTCATTCTTCCCTAGACCAAACTGCTGTCAAATTGAAGGCACGCAGGCCAGATGTGGCCCTTCAAGGAATTTTATTCTCCCTTCAAGTCTGCTCAAGAGGTCTATAGATTTCTTTGTGTGGCATAATTTTATTATAATCAAGGCCTTGAATATGGAGTATGAAACAAAAAATAGGATTGATATTAATAAAAAAAATAGTTGCTCACTTTACAATAAAATGCTACTTCAAAGCCAAGGGATATCAAATTTTTTTTAGCACCAATAAATTCTATTTGTATTTATGTAATTAATAATTTTCAATATTACTATTATATGCAAAAACAAAGGGTTTGTAATATCAAGTACCTGTATTCAAAAACAGCTCATTCATCAAATTCTTCAATCTACTTTAATATGTACATATATTTTTAGGAGAGTTACAGCTTGGTTATACATTTATTTTAGGTATTTTGGTGTTCATCTTATGAGTATTCCATTTTTTATGTTAGATATATACTGCTGCTGGATTAAAACACTGAAAAGGAATCGTTTGGTGTGATAATCATGTTACTGCTCAGTAGACTAAGAAAAATAGTGTCTCACACTTAACTGTTCAGTAATGAAATCCTGCTTAATCAGCTTAAAAGCTAAGGCAAAAAAAAAAACCTTGTTCTTCGTTGTCTGCAATCCCATGGTGGATGAAAACTACATGTTCGATCTGTGTCATCTGATAGTGGTCATATTACAAACAAGACTGTGATGAATTGGAGCCACATATTTCATTTATGTAATGCCCAGGAGACTTAAATGTCCCATATACTTTAGGTTGAGCTCTTTTTATTTTTAGTTCATCGGCAAATAGGTTCCATTCCTTATATATTCAATAAACTGTTGTACCCTGTAGATATTAAAGTAGCTTTATAGTGACAGATTTTTAAACCAGACGCTAAGAAAATCAAAAAACTAAGCACATTTACCATAAGATCTGTAGAAAATGCATTTCAATATATTATAAGGTTTTGTGGACGGCCTTGTGGACTATAGGAGATGATTTTTAGTCTTTTGCGTGCTGCATATGAAAACTATTTATATGTAATGTATGTTGGAGAAGTACAATTATAGTTTATAATGGCTTTTGTTAAAGGGGTTGTTCACCTTTGAGTTCATGATGTAGGGAGTGGTATTCTGAGACACTTTGTAATTGGTTTCCTTTGTTATTGTTTGTGTTTTTTGAGTTATTTAGCTTTTTATTCAGCAGCTCTCCAGTTTCAGCTATCTGGTTGCTAGAGTTAAACTTACCCCAGAAACCAGGGCCAGATTTACATAGTGGGTGCCCCCAGATCACTGCCGTTCGTTGCCCCTGTCCCCTCCCCTTTATTTGTGCAAATTTTCATCATTGGGACAGGTGCAATGGGGACTGGCACCTGGGAAATGTAAAAATTATTGTATCTCCTGCGCACCCCCAATATTTTTGAACCAATGTGGGTGTGGTTGTACAGCATACCGTCACCTAAAATCCTGCCGCCCTAGGCCCGGGCCTTGGTTGCCTTTCCACAAATCCGGCCTGCTAAAAACCATGCATTAATATGAATAAGAGACTGGAATATGAATAGGAGAGGCCTAAATAGAAATATTAGTAATAAAAAGTAGCATTAACAATACATTTCTAGCCTTACAGATCATTTTCTTTTTGATGGGATCAGTGACACCCATTTAAAAACTGGAAAGAGTCAGAAGAAGAAGAAGACAAATAATTAAAAACGATAAAAAAAACCTTCAACTTAAGGATAAATGAAGCCTAACATGGAAATGTGGGGTTCCTAAGCGCTACAAGAAATTTGGGGTCCCAGTCAATGTACAAAACTATATTATAATATATTGATGACTTACCTACAATACAACCCTCTAGCTGCTTTTGGTTCTCTTTAGGGTGCTGGAAGTTGTAGTTGGAAACTCTAAAGTATATTAAAATATTTAACACTAAACAATCTTTATTTTGTAGAAGAGGACCAGGTGATCCTGGTAATGTCTTATTTGATCAGCCTTAAAGTTGGCCCTGATGACACAATTGCTGTACAGGTTTATTTTCATCTTTGGTTTGGCGCTGTTATATTTAACATCTATTCTTTAGGCACTTTCTTCTGACCTAAGCAATTATATATTTTTTATTTCCACTGGCTTGATAAGATACACTAAATCCAGCTGTTGTAGGTTTTATTTATAAATAATATAATGTTTAATATGAAAGAAAAACAATGTATATAGAATGCATATGCAGACAGAACACTAGTTTGGGATTCCAATTTATAATTTCTAAGATGACTACATACAGTTGGTTGGTATAAGTATCCCAATGGATATCTATATTATCTTCATCCTTAAGAATGAAGTTTTCCCCTCTGTGTCTATCTTAGAATATATTTAATGTATTTAGCTTGGTGCACGACACAAAACTAACCAAGTCCATTGTAGGTAGGCATGTCTTTATGAATAAAGACAGAGATGCCATGCTCAAAAGACATCACACTAGGAGGCCAATTTACTAAAATTTGTAGGGACGGTTAAAATTGTCCCGTTTCGTCAAAAAATTGCTGCCAGCAAAATGTTGCAGACGCCCTTTACAGTCTATGGGCATCGAAAAAATTTTGTACATACAAGTCTATGGGCGTCATTTACGCGGCGAAACAAGGCGCAAAAATTCGCTCATCCCTAAGAATTCGCATTTCCTTTTTTTCCACAAATTTTACTTTTTCCTCCCAAAATGTTTTTCAAAATTCGCTAAAGCTCTAAAAATTGGAAATGTATTAATTGTAAAAACTCTAATACAAGCAGTCAAGGTCCAATAGAAGTCAACACAAATTTTTAGAGAGATTAAAAATACATATATTTTTTATTGAAACGTTCAGCACTTTTTTTTCAATCATACTTTTTATATTAGGATTTTTTAATTACTTTCATGGCATTTGTGATTTTAGAGAAAATAGAGAAATAGAGTTTAAACATGGTTTAAAAACCTGCTTGGACCTCTGCTAAGGAGACAGAAGTAAAATATATTCAAACTTCTGAACTAGAAATCATAAACCAGAATGTGAATGTACCCAGTGTCTCCCACCTGCTAGAATAGTGGAACAATGATATATCATAACAGAATATCATGTTTCATGATTACTGCCCTTAAGATATCAGTCTTTGTCATGCACCTCTAAAAGCATCGTGCACTGGTGAACGCATGGGACATTTCTTAATGATCTCTTGAAAAATGCTGTTCTACAAGTCTATCTTCATAACTATATATAGAATGAATTTTAAGAGATGCTGCTAAGTTGCATTTGCGAAAATTTCTTATCAATTGCTTACAGCATGTCATACTGATATTGCAATGTGGCAGCCAAGTTTAAGGGAAAAAAACACTAAGTAGAATTGCTCATTATTCAGAACAGAAGGAAGCATATGAGTTATGTTCTTCAGCATTTCTGGGAGAAAGTGTCAAACATTTCTTTGAACGACTTGAGATTTTCACAGCCTTCTAGAAGAAAAACCCAAAGTGGTGTGACCTGATTCTAGGCTTAATTATATAATTGTGTCATTGGTGGTGACAGAATGGCTAACACTTTGTATGAATAAAGATATGCTGAAAAATGATATCTCAATTACAGAAATAGAACATTTCTGTTAATAATAGATAAGGACTCATGTGTCCATTCTTAATAGGGCTTTCCATTGGTTTAAAAAGAAAAAAAACATGCACCTAAATAATTCTGTATATCTGGGATCTGCTATCTGGATTTGGATCACCATACATAAGCTTTCTAAAAGATGTAAGCATTATATATACCCAATAGGTATGCTGTACCACCAATATGGATTTATGCAGTTACGTTACCATCAAGTAAAAGGTTCTGTTTTATTATTACATAGATGTTTAAAATTGACTTTATGGGAGATGATCTTTCCATAGTTTTGAGCTTTCTGTATATAGGATCTATACCCATCCCTGTACTGACATTTTAATTCACAAGTGGATGAGCTTGTGTATATATATATATATATATATATATATATATATATATATATATATATATATATATATATATATATATATATATATATATATATATATATATAATAGTCTAAGTCTTTTTAAGCCCTAAGACACAAAAATCAGAAGGAGAGAGAAATGAGAATTTAGCACACCGGCTTGTGTGTCTGTTTTTCCATAATTAACTTCAGATTTCAATTCCTCACTTGAAGGAACTAACTTAATTCATTGCCCTCTATTAGTAAATAAACTAAATCAGATTTTGAAGGATGAAGGGAACTCAGCAGGCAGTTTTCTCAACATGCTATGCGCCTGATTGCAAAACAGGAGACGCCAACTGGGGCCATTGTGGATCTTTTGGAAGTTTACTGAGAGCATAAAAAAACCCAGGGGTAGAAATCTAGCTTGTTCTTTTCTAGAAATATATGAAGAGAGTGTATTAGTATGCTGCCTTATAAGTGATTTATTTAAGCAAAAGAGGACATGCTTTAAGGGATTAAAGGGTTTGTGAACCCAAATGTAAATGTTGCAAAACAAATTTAATTCTCAGCAACTTTCCGATATATGTTAATTAAATGATTGTAAAGGACACCTAAATAGTGACGCATGGATTCACTGTGAAATTCCATGCTTGGGTTTAAGTTTTTTGCTTAAACTGCAACAAAAATTTGCTGCAAAAACACAAGAAAAAAAAAACCCCCATTGGAAAAATGCCCACTGATTTTCATGCATTTAGAGTGAGAAAAAATAAATGACAATGCATTTGGAATGAGAAGAAACTTGTGAATAAACACCCATTGACTTTAATGCAATCGAATTGAGAAAAAAAGGTGTTTATATATTTTGCTACACACAAGTCACTGCGACAAAAGAGTCGGCCATAGACTTCAATGTGTTTCATGAAGTTTTCGCCATTTTGCATATTTTTATGCAGCTCTACAAAGTGACAGATTCGCTCATTACTACAAACTCAAACCACAAATTAACTCCTCTGAGTAGTCAGCTCTCCTCCAGCCAGGACTATTTCTTGCACCTGCCTTCTTTTTAGGTTTGTTATTTACATTTGCATTGTGGAGGCTGGAATTGAGCTGGCTACTGCAACATGGTACAGAACCAGCAGGGCAGGGAATAGCAAAGTAATTAAAAGTTTAATTAATGTATACTGGGCTATTGTGGCAATCTATTATGCTAAGGGAACTGGTAATTAATATTTAATTAAAACAAACAAACCAATAAAAGAATTTGAAAGACACATAACATGCACATTTTTTTTGGGAGATGTTCATTGCAGGGACAGTTCCCCTTTAAATAACACTTCAGTGACAATAATTCTTTATTTGTATCCATGTTTGTGGGAGAATATTATATGTATAAGATATACACACACTGGCTGGAGTGTGCTGGGAGGTCATTCACACTGTGATCTCTGATACAAAAGCAGAGAAATAATAATTTTTTGGCAAAGAAGGGAAATAAAATACAACAGAATGAAACTTTCATCAGCGGTGCCCGTCAGACAAGTGCGTATCAGAGAAAAGGCCAAACATTATAAATATGCGGCTGTGCAGCTTTAGTGCTGCAATTTATGTGACTGGCAGGCACTTCTGAGATAGATAACCCGCACTGACACTGACCTTGACAGCATTATCCAGCCAATCTTTATGAAATCTTTATGAAAGGATGAACTGTTCCTGAGCTATTTTTTTTCTGTTTAGTAGTTTGGCATAATGTCCCTCTACTTTCTCTTTTTCTTTTCATTTTGCATTGTCAGTTTTAGTGGCCTTTTTTTAATATCTCGAACTAAGAGACTGATCTCAAGCACTAATCTCGAGCAAAGAAACAAACACAACTCAAAGGAGCCTTAAAAGGAAACGCTGGAAGAGAAATTTAAAATTTAAAAAATCAGTTAAGAATTATAAAGTTGCTTTAACCAGTTTTTAGAACTTGTTTAATGAATGATTAGAAAGTGTAAAAGAATCAGCAGGATCAGCCATGTTTTTTTTACTTTTACTACGTAATTGTTACCTAGAATTCCAGAGAATTGCATCCAAAGGAGCACCTGTCCAGGAAAAAACTGGGGGAATGTCTAACATTTTGGCACCCCCTTCCATCTTTGAATTATCCTGTCCTTGTCCTTTAATGCCAATCCAAACAGGGTTAAGTACAGTGCTCCTTGCTGACGATTATGCTGCTCAAAACTGGCAAATCAATGAAGCTTTCTAAGATGGACACAAATTGGTGCAAACTTTACATGTTAAACATTTTATTGATGTCATTGTGTGTCAATTTTCATGCCCATAGCTATGCCTAGTTTTCTTAAAGGTGAACTAAATCCTAAAATGAATACGGCTAAAAATGACATATTTTATATACTGAACTTATTGCACCAGCCTAAAGTTTCAGCTTGTCAATAGCAGCAATGATCCAGGACTTCAATTTGATTTGCATAGTATAGTTAACCTTAATTTGAGCTTGAACACAACAATAATTTGCTTTTAATAAATGTAGGCTTCCCTCTATAAGTAACAGAATGAAAGCAATAATACAGAAGTAAATGTAAACACATGTTTATTCAATTCATTACATGTATTTAAGCATATGTATTTTATAATAGCCATGTGCATATAAAAGAAGTGTAAAGAGTATTTCTGGTTTTACAACCTGCTTGGTTTTAGTAATGGCTGGCTATTATTGTATCAATGTTAGGCTTCATGCTGTTTTTCCATTCCAGATTATAGACGCATGGAAAATGCAGCATCGTTACTATTCTCCAATTAGGGTTCACTAGCCCGAGGCTTTGGGTGGTACTGTATAGCAATCAAGGTCATACAAAGAATCGCTGACGGAATCAGCTATCCGGATCTATACACTAAAAGCCTTTGGGTCGTACACTGACTAGTTTTTACTGAATACAATGGATTATTTAACGTGTTTTGAAATATATTGGGGAAAAAAGAAACTTATCTTCCAAATAAAATACAAAATAAAAAAAAGGGTCACACATACTTGCAGGAAAGGTTCAAGCTTCACAGCATCCTGTGAGTTTCTTTCATTTGATGTGCTCGTTAAAGCACAGGCACCTAATTAATTAGTAAACTGGGGCATGCATTGTTTATTTGTGTTGACAGATACACGTATAGGCTTCTTTAGAAATTGGAATCTGAGATATGGATTTTTACTTGGCACATTCAACACTAACACAACTAACCGCACACAAGCAACTTAATATAAACTATATGAGAATCTTTTTTGCCAAGGAAACAATCATTTGCAGCATCCTACATACTGCATGTCCAGTGGTGGGCACATGGCACAGCAATGAATATTTTATACATTTCCGCAATTCATTAGCTGTCCAGACTGGTCAGTCAGACCCATGGGAAAAAAATGTGAACATTTTCATTAAGTTTAAATATTGGCTGAGTGACCAAATAAATCAGTCTTGGGAAGATCAGTTGGATATCAAGTAACATGGGCCGTGTGAGGTCAGAATTGAAGAGCACCATTAAGCTGCAGGTGGCAAGTGAAAAAAGATCACACGCAGGTGACTCATTTGTGCACTTTTCACCTTATCATTTATCTTGTACCACAGGTGTTCAGACTTTTTGGTTTCAGTCTCTCGTCATGATCCCTACCCATAAGTCAATATTTCGCCAGGCCTCCTTAGCACACAACCTTGTCACATATATATGAAAATATAATTCTAGCCAAAGTTCCAAGTATTCTAGAACAGTAAAAAAGCATTGACCCCCCCTTCAAGCCTTATCCTAAATGTCCTTCAGGCTGAGCCCCCATCAACTGCTTTGATTCCCTCTAGAGGATGGTGTGCAACCCTCCAGTCAGGGAAGCTGACCTATCAATTTTCTTATTGAAAAAAAAAACGAGTGTGTAAACTTTATCAAACCTATTATGATAAATTTTTCTCCATTGCTGGTATTTTTCCCAAAAACAAACATTGAATTGCAAAAAAATTAAAAATTAAATAGCTTAAATGTTTAAAAATACAGCCCCCATTGACTTCTATAAAAGTTCTTCAAATTTTAGCTGCTAAATACTTTCATTTTAAGTTAGGGAAGTTTGGAATAATCTTTTTTTGCACAATTTTCATAAATCTCTGAAGGAATAAACCTTGAATGGCAATAAATAGGACCCTACAAATCGAATTCAAAAATCAGAAATAAACAATGTAAAATGTAATCTTTAACAAAATTATATTTTCTCAAGTAATATAGTTTGTAAATATTAAAAGCTAATATTGGCATCATTATTGGTCAGGGGAATAGTAAACACAACTTCTGTGTTATTTAATTAAAATTAGATATAGAAGTATTCTTACATTTCCAACACTCCACATAATTTCTTATATTTAATTTCATTAGCTAGTAACACAAAGTGAATATTATTGTAAAAAACAGATGTTGCTGAACAGGTTGATAATTTGTCAAATAAGAGAGCTAATAAGACAATTAATTGGAACAGCTATTTTTCTAAATATATGTGTATTATTCTTGTAGAGGATGCACATAATTGGCCAAATGCATCTAAAGGGCCAAAAACCAGCTGACAACCCACCCACAACTACTAGGGGGTTATTTACTAAGCTTCGAATACCCGAAATTCCCCGAAATCCGAAAAATTGGTGATTTTTTTTTTTATAAAATCTGACTTTTTTAGACGTGAGGGCTAAAAATCCCGAATATAAAAACACGGCATCTCAAACCTGTCAAGGTTGCATAAAAGTCAATGGGAACATTGTTGTATCAAATTGTACTATTTTTATTGACGATTGTCTACAAATTCTGAAATTCCTTATGGAAGGCGTTATGTTAAATCCCTTACAAGACAATAGATGATAATAATGATTAAAAAATGTGTTTCCAGTGTGTTTGATTAGAAAGCTAACCATTCTGAATGGATGAATTTACTTTCCTAGTCTGCTGATCAGTAATAGATTAATTTTGTCACAATTGTTACTAAATCAGATTTAATATTTACCTTAATATATAATAGTATCATTAGAAGTGATAAGAATTTTGTTTGGGGTTATGTAATCAAAGGTTCAATCCGCAGGTAGCATTTTCTGGTTATCTGCATGAGGACAAATATCTAAGTGAACACTTTGGAGTCAAATCACCTTTGCTTCCCCTAAATGCAGTGTTTCCTCCCAAAATTCCAGTGTTCTTGGGGCTAGTCAGTTGTAGATATTGACAAAACCTGCCAGGGGACCCAGGAATTACTCTTATGGCCATACATATTATGATGTGTAAAAAAACAGTGGGATAATACATAAGACATTGTCAGGATTTCTATGCATTTCTTCTTAGAGTGACTTCCACCAGAAGCAATGTAAAATAATGGCGACAAATGTGGCATTCACATGGCATAAAATTACACACACCGTGATAAATTCACCATTTATTTTACACAGTTTTTCAGACAATTCCGTTTTATAAAGCATAATAAATATGCATATATTCAAGATGGTGGCAATTATATGAGTCTTTCATAAGAGCAGGCTGAATCCACATATTGATGGTCCAGCAAGTACATGGATGCGTAAGGAGCATGTTTGGGTGAAAGCACCTATTATGAATGGCAGACTGGCATTTAGTTGGAATTTCATGGCAAAACTTTGCTTCCATCTTATCTCTCCACACTGGTCTTGAGTTCGTGAATGAGCCATCTGATTGATTGCTATGGGTAATTGCAACCAATCAGGTGGTTGACCTGTACATGCCAGTTGGATGAAATTTGGTTACTAGACTTGGCAAATGTTATCCCTTTTATTATATTTCCACCAATGATGTTGAAATACAACATTGACTCCTCTAAACTCAGGGACACCCAGTAGTAAGGGGGTTATTTACTAAACTCCAAATGCAAAAATCACGAAAAAATCATGATTTTTATAAAATCAGACTTAAAAAATCATGAATTTTTTGGAATTATTAAACCCCGAGGATGGAAAAGTCAGAATCTGAAAATTTGCCATCTCAGACCTGTCGAGGTTGCATATAAGTCAATGGGAGAAGTCCCAATGATTTTTTGATGTGCACTGGGTTTCGTGCAATACCTCGAAGTTTTCGGAGTTTGCGGGTGAAAATTCCCAAAAAAACGTGAAATTTGTGAAAATCGGATGAAAACATCTGAAAAAAATGTGAAAGTCTGATTTGTTTACCGCAAAGTGAATTTTCGGGAATAATAAATAAGCGTAAAAAACCCGAGCGGATTTGATTGATGTTTGTAACATAAAATATTGAGATAAATTCGGACTTTCCTTCCCATACTACTATGTCCCTGAGTGGCCTTCATATAGTTAAAATGGTAGCTAACAGAAGGCAAAATGGTCTCCAGGTGTTGTAACCCACTGCAACTATTGAGAATTCTTTTTCTGTTTCATCATACTAAAATTCAAATTATGCCCCTGGGGTCACCAGTACTTTATTATCTGAATCATATAGAATATGTATTTTTTAAGGAAAATGGAAATCATCCACATAGAAAACATACTTCTCTTCATACTGTAAAATGAATGATTAAGATGTGCTCTTTTCTGTCATTTTCTTTTTTTTTTTTATCTATGAAAAATGTGAGCTTGCCTTTTGCCATGCGAGCAGTGCAGCTGTAAGTCTAACAAGAAGGCCTTTATAGGCTGCTGCTTTAAATGTAAGGCATAGAGCAGCAATGATTGAGGCTAACACTGGATACGGAGTACTATGTGGCTGTGCCAAAGGTAAAGGTTAAACATGGCAATTTCATAAAAATAGGTCAGAATAATCAATATCAACTATATAAACATACTACAAAAATTGATTTCAGCTACTAAAAAACTCACTATAAATTCTGCCTTAATTGAAATCATGTTTCTTTAGTACTAAGGCTGGTAAATGCTGACCTATGCTTTTAAATGTGTTTACTTGTCTCTTCTCCCCAGCTCTTTCCCATTAATGTATATGCCACCTACACGGCAGCGACACTTCCAGGCTTCACGATCCTTTCTACATCCCTTCCCCAATAGCAATTCAAGCATTTTGCTAAGTGCGTCTCCAGTGTCTCTGTACCATGGTAGTTGCTCTTGAATTAGGAAATCACAGCGTTCTCTTTGTTAAGGCGAAAAGGCAAAACAACAGTGACGTTTTACTTTTTTTCCCCTCTCCATTTTTTTCCCCATGGCACATAACATCAGCAGCTTCTCGTAAAAGCTTGTGGCTCCAGACCACTTTACTCGAATTTACCTTTCATTTCACATAAATTAAATGAATTGGAATTAACAGGTCTGCCCTTGCAAAAGAGTACAAGAAGCCTGACAAAGTAATTCTCTGATAATCACAGCAAATTAGTCCTTCAATCTACTGACATGGAAACATTCTTCCTGGCATGGAGCCTGAGGACTAGCAATAAATCCTTTATTGTGCAATAGAAAGTGTTATTAGTTGCTGTCATTTGGAAATCCACACTGTAAGGTCCGGCTATAGTTTTGGAATTTTCATATTGACTCTTTTGCAAGCAATCATCCACTTACTGTACGGATTAACTGTTTTTGGTTTTTTTTTGCAATATGATGAGGAATAACTATTCTATATACTCCATATTCCGTTTATATATCAAGTTACACAGTCCACAGGATCCTGTTACCATCCATGGGCGAAATACTAGTACTCAGTGGTTTAAAATTAACAATGGTAAAGTCCTTTGCTATTCCAACATTCATTGGTTTAGATATCTATGAATAAGTTACTGAGGAACCACACCAACCCATGTACAGGTATGGGACCTCTTATGCCGAAAGCCTGGAACCTGAGGTTTTCTGTATAATGGATCTTTGATTCACCATACCTTGAATCAGACCCGTTTTGCTTCACCGAAAATTCGAAAGGGCAAAAATTTGCAGAAATGCATCGGCCTATGGGTGAAACTTGGTGAAAAATTTCACTCATCGCTGTGTCCTTAAGTCTACTAGAAAGCCATTAAAATATGAAATAAACCCAATTGCCTGGTTTTGTGTCCAATTCTTTATATCTTAGTTTGGATCAAGTACAAGGTACTGTTTTATAATTACAGAGAAAAAGGAAATCATTTTTAAAAAGTTGCATTATTTGGATAAACTTGAGTCTATGGAAGACAGCCTTTCTGTAATTCGAAGCTTTCAGGATAATAGGTTTTCACATAATGGATCCCATACCTGTATCAGATATCTCATAATCCCCCCCCATCATAAAAACTCAGCATTGGCCATCTTTTTTCAATTGCATTGATGCACCAGGCAGTGTTAACATTGATTGCATAAAAGAAATAGATATGTCCCGTAAGCATCTTGTCATGGCCAGGTAGTAATATTAACAAACCTATAAATATATATTGTGTGAGTTAAAGTGCATAAATACCAAAAGCTGTAATTATCCCTATAGGAATAGACAGGGTTGACATTTATCATTGTATTGCAAAGAAATTAAGCAGTATTTTCACAGTTCACTGAATTCAGAATGCTAATTACTCGGGGAGTGTTGTACATTGAAGTGTTTCATTATGTTAAACAGTTAATATATACCAAAGAATTTTGTATATTTGTATTTATCATTTACTTATGGGATGGGGCAAATGATGGAGACCTAAAGGACCCAAAAGCTCTTCCCATAGTGCAACTGTCTGATGTTAGATTAGAATGCAATAATAATAAAAATAGTTGTAATACATGTAAATTCAAAGGTTGCCTTGTCTCTTGGTAAATAGACCCCTGATGGGATGACTTCTATATTTAAGCAATCTTTGTGTGTATGTATATATATATATATATATGTATATATATATATATATATTTTTTTTTTTTTTCACATAAGAAACATTTTCATAAGTTAAGAGGCAGCTAGTGAATACGTTCTTTATTTAGCGTTTGATTAGGTTGTGATGTTGTCAGTTTTTATCTATGTAGCTGATCTTTTCATTGTGTTCAAATCGTATAATGCGTGAATCAAAACCCACATGCCAGTGTTCCTTTCACATCGATATTAATATATCAAAGTACAGTGTGTTCCACTTGCCCATTGTTGTGTCCCTCCTATGCGGAACAATAATGTTTGCACTTTAAAAGCTGATAAATGATCTGTTATTTGAAAAATGTACATACTCTGATAAATAAAATGTGCTAGTTATATAAATATGGTTTCTTAAATAAACAAGGAAGAGGTGCTAAGCCAATAGGTCAACATTTGGGATAGGCAACTGTAACAGGGATTAAACTGATGATGACATTATGTATTCCTTTTGGTGAATCTTTAATAGCATATATCAGAGATGTCCAGCTGTAGATCAGCAGGCTGGATGTAGCCTTCCAAAGGATTTTATGGGTAATTTATATAATAAATTGGACAGCACTTGTGCATATTATGGGCCATGCACTAAACCAGCTGATGTTCTTATTATCTTATGCATTGCAAGTGTTTAGCAATGTATTTGTTTTCTTCTTAAACATGGTATTTGCATCCCTCTTGGATATCTGAAAGTACCTTTGTCATTGCATTATAATGGGTTTATATAAGTTCAAATATTGGCAGATGACATGGCTCGGCAGTGAATATTGTCTCTACATCATGTGGAAATATTGCAACCTCATAACAGGATTGACTAAGTCTAATCAATTAGTCAAATCAACAATTTTGAAATATGATACTATGTATTGAAAGTCTAAGGGGCTGTTTTATTAAGCTGCAACTTTTTCGGATTGGGCTTTTTGACCACACAAATATTTGTGAAATATTTGTGGAAAAAGGTTGTGACTTTTTCAGGTACGAAAATACTCCCGCTAAAACCTGTCGAAAACATGTCAAAGTCAATGGCAGATGTCCCTTTTACAACTGGTAGATCGTTCTTTGATTTGTGGTTTTTGTGTGTTTTTGATGCTGACTTTTGTACGACAATATGAGAAGCTCATAGGGGCAAATTCACTAAGTGCCGAAGCGCGTAACGCTAGCGTGAATTCGCTAGTGTTGGGCATTTTCGTTACTTCGCAAATTCACTAACGGACGCTGGCGTAACTTTGCTATTGTTACTTCGCACCCTTACGCCTCCATTTGCGCAATGGACGTAACTACGCAAATTCACTGACGCGCACATTGTTCTGAACGCTACCTTTTACGCTAGACTTCCTTCGCCACCTCAGACCAGGCGAAGCGCAATAGAGTAGATAGGGATTGCTTCAAAAAAAGTAAAAAAAAATTCTAAGTCCCAAAAAATGCTAGCGTAACTTCGCTTCGCTTGGCGAATTAACGATACGCTACCCCTGAGCGCAACTTTGGATTTTAGTGAATTTGCGGAGCGCTAGCAAAAATACGCCTGCCGAAGCGCGGCGAAGCGCGGGGAAGCACGGCGAAGCGCGGGGAAGCACGGCGAAGCGGACGCCAGCGCAACTACGAATCTTAGTGAATGTCCCACATAGTTCTTGTGCAATGTCTGGAAAAAGTTGTGGTTTTCACAACTTTTCTGTGACTTTTCCAACAACTTTTCCCATTCATACTTTTTCAGTTTGGATCTTTAAATAAAATATATAACATTGTGGTTTTAGAGAAAGTTAAGCTAAGGCTAATTGCATGGGGGTATTTTGACTGCTACTAGCAGGTAGAAAACAGTGACAACTAATGCCCATATCCATCACTGCTTCCTATGTGTCTTAAACACATGTAGTAATGATAGGCCGAGCCCTGCTCAACATTTGAGGCAACATGATGCCAATAAGTGTTTATTGGAAGTGACACATGTATAGGGCTACTTTATTAGAACATTGGCCACAACAACCCATGTGCCATAGGCAGTGCAAATGACTCAACACTATTCAAAGGCATGAATTTAATTTAGCACACTGTTTTCCCCAAATAGCTATCATTTACTGGTTTAATGAGTGCACATTAGACCCTTGGGAGACAGGTGAATTGTGATAATGATCAGTAGATTCAAGCAAACATGGAAAAAAATCTAATTTTTTGAGCATCTTTTTAATAAAAGTTCAAGTTATATCACCAGTTCCTGCACCTCTAATGATCATATAAAGCACATGGCATGGGATCCCGCAATTAATTTTAATAGAAAAAATACAAACTGTGCTAAAAAATTTATGTTACTAAAATCGCATAGTTTCAATTGCATGACTACGATTTTGATAAAGTTAACAGCGGGGAGTGAAATATACATTTTTGGTTTCATTTATTACAAAAGAACTTCATAATCCCATAGGGTTAGGCTAAATCTGACCTGGCAAAGTCATTTCAGTGGTATTTTGGGTAAAGTTGAAAAAATGTTTGTTTATATGTTAAACGTGAAAAAAAAATTCAAATTTGATATTGTGATTTTTGATGTTGGCATCCCTTCAATTCTTTAACAACCCTTTTCTTAAAGAAACCAGAATAATTTTTTCTTTCAATTTAAAAAAATTATAATTTACCTGACCCCCACACTAGTGATTGGCGAATTTATTTATTCCGGCAGCGGAAAGATGCCAGCGTCCAAAAACGGATGCTGGCATCAAAAATGAGACGCCGGGGCTGTATCGGCCCAAATTCGCCCATCACTACCCCACACTGTACTCATTTTCAACAGTCTGCTGCTTGTGCTGAAAAACAATAATCATGTGCAGAATTAGAGCTACAAGACTTGTGCAAACTAAATATATGCTGTTCTGTATTATTATGTGAATATCCTGAAGTACTTGACAGCAGAAAATGCTATGACTTATGATAGCCCTGCACATTGCTGCTTTCATTGCAAGGAAGCTCCAGCTTGGTGCACTCAATGCCATTTATCCTAGAGCCCGCTCTGAAAATCAGCATGAAATGGCATGAAATGTGTATCTGGATGATACTGTATATTAATACTCTATAATACTAATGAGCATCTTTTTATTTTATGTTTTAACTAACAACAGAGCCTTGGCACAAAAATTTTTAACAAAATACTGAAATGAGTAAATAGACTTACAAGAAATTAGGAATGCACCAAATCAGGGTCAGACTGGCGCAGTCGGGGCCCACCGGGTCCTGAACCGCGAAAAAAGCAGGTGCGCCATGCAAATGTGCTAGTGGCAGACGCCCTGCACGCATGCACGAACTACAGGCCCACAGCGCGCATGCGCGAACGAACGGGCAACCACGCGCCTGTGCTAATGGCAAGCACACTGTACCACAGAAGTTTTTTTTTTTTTTGGTTTAGGGGCCAATCTAGGACTGGGTCTAGGCTGGCGGCGACCCAAGAGGGCCAGAGCCCATCGGGATTTTTCACGGTTTCCTGTCGGCCCGACACTGCACCAAATCCAGGATTTTATCCAGTATTTGGCCAGGATTCTGCCTTATTTAGCAGGATTTGGATTTAGTCAAATCCATGTGCCAGATTCCTTTAAATCACGTTATTTTTCTTCACACAAACAAGGAAGTAAAAAAATTTAACCGCGCAAGGTTTCAGGGGGTACAGCTGATTCTGAAAAGAGCGGATTTGGTGATGATCTGATGATCATTTAATGAATTCAAGAGGATTACCAATGCCTGGCTCTAATCAACTTCTAAATTGATGTGGAAGCAGTAAGGGTTAGCATACTTTTGACACACATGGATTCTTCATGCTGGCTTACTGTATTTGATGTTTTGTAAATAAATAAGGGCAAAGTAAAAACTGTTATGTGTCATTTGTCCCATGAGCTTAAATATAATCGAGTCTGGAAGTTATGGAGTGCAGAGTGCTACTCTTTTTTTTGCATTGCTGTATGTCAAAGCTTTTTTTTTTACATTTATAGAGTGTCTTGTTTATTCATGCCTTCAAATGGGTCTGTGGATGTTACTTTCTATAAATGTATTGCCGATCTTATTTATCAAGCCGATACATTTTATTTTGGAAAGCAATGTTCTGAGAAATTTGAAGAGATAAACTGCGCGCTGTACGTAAAATGCAATTAAAGACTACAGGTTAAAGTCAAGGATACATACCCTGCTGTAAATTGATTTCTTTTATTGAGAGGAAAAAGTGATTACTTTTCCCTTTATGCTGCATAAGCAGAAAGAGGTTTTTAAAACATTTTTGCGCTGGTAAAATTGCTGAGGATTACATTTTTTCCAGAAGTTTAACTAAGTGATCTCCGTACTTAAATGACCGCTAAAAGTGAAAATCGCACTCTAATGCATTTGCCAATTTTTACGGTTGGATTGTGTTGTTTTTGCTTCATTTATCACTGGAGCTTAACTCTACCGGTAGACCACAGTTTCCTAGTTCTAGATTTGTCATTTTGTAGTTGGAAATGCAGCTCTTGCTATAGGCCAAGCTAAAGTACCAGTAACATAGGCCACTAAAAATACCCTTAGGGTTTACTGCCATTTCTAAAATGATCTTGGTGCCATAAAATGATTCTGAAAGCAAATAAGAATTAGAACATAAAGTCACGTGGACAGCTTAAAGGAGAGTTTATTCTAAAATGAACACGGCTATATATATATTTTATATACTGAACTTACTGAGCTAGCAGAGTTGTCTGGCAACCCTATATCAGTAGTGATCCAGCCTCTCAAAGTTGTCCACAGGAGTCTGCCATCTTGAATCTAGTTAGGTCACGTTTTAAGTGTTATTGACACCGCACATGCTTAGGGGTCTACAGAAATCAGCAGGCAGAAAATGAGGTCCATTAGTCATAAAAGTTGATGCTGCAAACACTGGTGTCTGAGCTGCCTTGGAATCGCTATTTAAATTAATCACAAATATCCTTCAATCGTTCTATATAAAAAAAACAGGATAGTTTTCTTTATCATGCTCACATTTTTTAAAATCTTGATTAGTCTTTTTTCTTCTAAAAGTTGTACAATTAAAAAAAAATCTTCCAGCCTAAGACTGGACAAGTTTTTCTTTAAAATATTTTACAATTTTTAAAAAACACAAAAAACAATTAATTTAAAAAATGCAATAATGATTAAGAACATGGTTGTTGGTCCCTAAGCTCAGTAAGTGACAGCAGCATAGACTATCTGCAGTGAATCAACAGAAAAGAACATGAGAGGTTACTGGGGGCATCTTTAGAGGCACAGATATGTAATGCTAATGGGCTGTGGTCACCTTGGGCTGGTAAATAACCCCAAAACCTAATGTGTAAATAAATAACCCTAAAACTGAATGTGTAAATATTAGGCAATACGATATTTAATGCTAAGAAAAATAATTTAAAGGAAACTATACCCCCAAAATGAACACTTAAGCAACAGATAGTTTACATCATATTAAGTGGCATATTAAAGAATCTTATCAAACTGGAATATATATTTAAGTAAATATTACCCTTTTACATCTCTTGCCTTGAGCCACCATTTCATGAAGATCTGTGTGCTGCCTCAGAGATCACCTGACCAGAAATACTGCAGCTGTAACAGGAAGAAGTGTGGAAGCAAAAGACAGAACTCTGTCTGTTAATTGGCTCATGTGACCTAACAAGTATGTTTGTTGGTTTGTTTGTTTGCACCTGAATAGAGCAAATCCTGAGAATCATTGGTTAAATCATTGACATGACATAAATGCCTAATGATACTTTATGACCATGAATACATTTTGTATCTTTTTATTTGTAAGAATTTGTAAGTTGCCTTTCTATCTTGAGAAAACAGAAAATATCATTCAGATCTGCAAGTCCCTGTAAGAAAATCATATATAAATTTCTGCTATGAAATATATCAAATACAAGAATAGAGCATTTTTCATGGCTTGCACAATAAGCATAAATGCATCACAGTATTTGCCCTATCATATTATAAGATATGCAATGACAAGTGAAAAAATAGACTCCTGTTGCCAATATGATACTTTCTCTTATTATCTACAATAAAGAGATTGTGCAGAGTTTGTATGGAAATGCAGAATGTTGCTGCCTGCACAGCTGATTGGATCATCACTGCCCCATATCTCTGCACTGGTCTGTTGATCAGGAATACTGGTGTCTGGCAGCACAGGGAACATGGCCTGGATGCACATGATTACATTTTTGATTAAGTTTCCTATTCCCATTGTTGGCTTTGGTCCCTAGCAAAATCAGCGTTCTAAAGCATGCACCCACACAAGATACATAATTTCCTGGCTGAAAGACCAGATCCTACCCAGTTTGCTGCAAAAAAAGACAGTTGCTAAAACACAAAGAAAGACACATGTAAACGATAATAACAAAATCCATGAACAGCTATGGGATCAGTTATATGGAAACTCATCCATAAAGTCACGAAAATTTCGGAAATTTTCGTGACTTTCGGCGCATGCGGCAGTTGTTCGGGACCAGAAATTTACTCCAACTGCGCATGCGCCAAAACTTCTGTCAAGAAACGAAGATTACCGGAGAAGAAGAAGATGGCTTCTGTGAACTCCGAGGCCCGAATCGGCACGGAGGGGTGAGTAAAAAATTAGAGGCATTTGCCTGGGCGGGCAGGTAGGCTGGGGGGGGAGGAGGGAGGGGGGTCTACCCAGGGTAGGGGTAGGGTTTTCTATTATTACAGGTTGAATTTTCCTGCATGGTATGAAGATCCAAATTATGGAAAGATCCATTAACCAAAAACCACAGGTCCCGAGATAACTGTTCCCCTACCTGTGTGTGTGTGTGTGTGTGATGTGCAAAACTTTAAAAACCCTTACAGTGTGTGTGTGTTAGGGGCTGGGTAGGGTTGGATAGAGTATCCCTGCATGCTGCTTCCCAACCCTTCCCTCATGAATAAAGAGCTCCCAAATTCTAGCAGTACTGTATTAATCCAAGAAGTTCAGGTCTTTTCATTCCATTATGAAGCCCTGATTAATTAATTATCAAGTTACATTCTTTTTAAAACGATATCATGCTTCTTTGACGCAGTAATTTTTTTCTTGCGATCGTTGTTTGTCGAGAAAAAAAATGTTTGTTTCAGGGGTGAGTTTTTTTATTTTTTATTTTTACAATTTTGCACAATTGTGGCAAAACTCTATCATCATCTATCTATCTATCATAAATCAATACCTACTGTAGGTGTGTTTTATATCCAAAAAATGTTATATTACAAAAAATATATACTGTGAATTTCTGTGATTTGGAGTTAAGAGCAATCGGTGCTTAGCTTACTTCACCCATCTTGGGAAGAATTAAACACAATTGTGATCGGTTGCCATAAGTTAGTGTTGGTAAAGGAGACCCAGCAGCACAAACAATGACACACACAAGCCTAAAAACTCAAGGAAACACATGTTCTGTGACATCATAAAACATCATTTGGTTCAACAACAGCTGGGAAAATATTTCAGTGGTGAAATATTTAGCAATTTATGCATCACAGATCCAGTACGTTATACAATATGAATTTAATTTGTGGCATATTTAAGCCAAGTAGCATCTTTTGCAGTCAAGGGCATTGGGCAGCTTTTGATGGCCTTGGGTGGCACCTTTATTAATCTAACAAGAAAAAAATGAGTTGGTTGTATCTGCCAGTTGGTTAAAAGAGCTTAGAATATCCATAAGTAAACAAACTCTGTATACATTGAGTATCATTACCCTGACATAAATGTGTGCTCTTGCATTTGTGGTACCCTTTGCAAAATATAAGAGCTAATTAAATGTTTCCTTTCTGGTCCTAGATATAAAATGGATAATGTACTGGTTTATTCCTGGGGACAGATGCTCCCTTGGGGCATGGTCTTGTCAGGTCAAAAATGGAAAACTGTATTAATGAGTAGTGATTAGACATGATAGAGAGGGATATACACAGCAATGAGTCAACACCGAAGCTTGGGTGGATCAAAAGGAAACTACCTAGTAAATGAACGCTAGTGTGTGAGCGGAAAACACAATGTGCACTTAAATGTTACCATACTTTAATTCCCATTAAGTCTGTACTATTAGTAATTATTGTTGTCAAAAAATGATAAACATATGGCCCAGAATACCAGCTTGTGTGTGACAAATTTTAATTAAAAATAAAGGGACGTGAATAGAAATTGCCTGGCAAACTTTGGATAAAGGTGATTAACTAATCTCCTAAAACAGAACATCCAATTAAGCAGCCTGTTGCTGAAAGCCTCTCAGTGATCAGTCAAACCTAATGGTGGCTGTGGTAACTTAAAAGCATCTGACTTTTATTCAATATTAGAAGGGAAATATGTTCACAATGCATGATAAGCATATCCAGGCTGTGCACCACAATCATCGTTAATAAAATGGGATTTATTTTATCAAGTGCAATTCAAAAAAATAAATAAAAGCAAAGCTTTTAGTTTGAACAACCTGATTAAATGCATACGGCATATCTGGTCAGTATCCCATGAACACCTGAATAATGAACAGCATATGAGTGTGCAATGAAGTACCTACCAATTATATACACACATGAAATTAACAAGGTTATAATAGTGCCTACACTTACTGTATAAGTAATGTGTATACAGCAGTGCTGTAAAGTTTATTTTTGTGATTTAATTATTATTTCCTCTGATTGACTCACCTTAGCTGGTGGCAAAAGCTCAGCAGTGCTGTCAAACATTATGGCTGGCAACTTACATATACAATTATGAATTTATACAAAGACTTAGGGAAAGATCAGTAATTGTCCATCTGAAAAGTATCTGAAAAAGTAAATTAGACTTATTATAATAATGGGACAGCACGCTAGTTTAAAGACATATTAGAAAGTAAAGGTCTTCTTCTGTTTGGAGAAAGTGTCTGACCTTCAGACATCGCCATTAAATTAGGGCAAGCCCACAAAGCCATAGCAGTTCTTTGGTAAGAGGTGATGGGGAATGATCATTACATGGGAAAAATAAGGATATTGATGCAAAATGGCCGTACACACCTGAATGGCCAAAATTGTTGATAAGAAAGTACAAAGGTGTGAAAGGATAAAATGCTTACTTCCAATCATATATGACTTGATGCATTGAATTAAGTTGAACTACATTTTTTATTTTGGACCATTTGCTTAGCTGTTGATTGGGCTGTTGAATCTGTGTGTGTGTGTGGCTTTCTTTACAAATGCCATGATATGATGAACAGGAAGCAAAGTATTCTCTCAATATTTCCAAATGACAATGGGTCAACTGTACATTAATAAATATAAGAAGCAGGGGAGAGGAAAAAAGCTAGATAGGAACCTATAATGGAAACAATGACAATTGGATGCCATATAAAATGGCAAACTTATTTAAAACAAGCATCATTTAATGGCAATACTCAATTAAATGTGAAATAACAGTTAATATATAGAAAAATGTGTGAAATGTCAATTTCACGCTATAAAAAATGATTAAAGAATATAAACTTTCATAATTGCTGTTACATTGCAACTTCAGGCCAGATACCAGCTGACCATTTGAATTTGAGGTATTATAGGATGAAAACAACACACTGTGGTTGTGGCTAAAGCTTCATTAAAATATTGACGTTTGTTTAAATGTAAGTGATGTTTTGATTTTATATATTCTTCATTTGATGCAGACCAGCTAAAATATGTCCTAAAGCAACCAAATATGGATATACATCCTACAGTTTGAATCATAAAAACATAGCTCCTTGTAACTTTTCACTACCTGTGCAATTCAGTTGTGGTTTTAAATGTCCAAAACCCCATATGTGATTCCCACACACACCTTTATGGTCTAGTTCCCAGACACAATTACAATGGGAAAACATCACAAAAGCTGTGGATGCTTATGAACATTCCTAATAGTAATGATATTAAGCTTATTAAAAAAAAAACAAGGGTGGTTTCCAGTTTGTAAGTAATTACGGGAGACACAGCAAGAGCCATGTTTATTACATGTGTAATGAGTACCAATTGTGTCTTCAACACCACAAGATTAAAGAACAAGACAGCCTAATAAAACAAAAGTTGTTGTAAAATAAAGGGTGTATTTAGAAAACTCAGTTGTAATGCAATCATAGAAATAATTCATTACAAAGAGCTAATTGGCATATTTATAAACTGTATAGTCCAAGCCAGATTTAGAATTAAAGGAGAAGGAAAGGCTTTGTGTACTTTGGGGTTGCCAAATGTTAGCCACCCCCAAGTTATTGTATTGACTTACGTGAAACCCCTGTCTGGTGTTCCTATCAGCAGAAAACTGCACCGGCCTGGGGTTATACCAGTGAACACCGCAGAACGATTCTCTTCCGTCTTCCTCTTTCCTTCGCACTGCTGCGCATGCACCATAGAATGAAAAGCCGAACTTTAACTAAAAAGTCGGCTATTTAGTTCAACTGCGCATGTATTTGTCCCGGGAAATTTGGAGAAGACGGAAGAGGATTGTTCCCCAGGCCGGTGCAGTTTTCTGCTGATAGGAGCACTGACCTGGGGTCTCAGGTAAGTCAATATAATCACTTGTGGGTGCCTAACATTTGAACATTTGAATATATACATTTCTCATAAAAAAATAATATAAATTAAAATGAATATAACCCTGTGTTTTTGAAGAAGACATATGCATATATAAGTGTCTTCTGTATTTTCCTAATCTACTTCCTTGTGAATGCATACAAACATCATTATGTTTCATATGGATTTTAGCTCAAATGGTTAACATTGATCTTTCTTAACCTGTCTACTGCAAATAGAGTATCATGCTAAATGGCCCATACAGAATCTTAAAGACTTTTTCAGCCAGATTAGCACTCTTCTGTCTTGAAATTGCTACGGTTTCACTTCTAGTCATCTTCTAGATCAAGAATCTTATTCTATCCAAATTGAAAGCATCTTGAAAACTTGGACATCTAAGCTCCTAAACACCTATATTGATTTTTACATGACATAAACAAGATGGTAGCCAGTCTCAATCAACATTGGCATAGATGTCACAGTTTGATAATAACATCATATCTAGTGATGGGCGAATTTATTCGCCAGGCGCAAATTTTGCGAATAAATTTGCGAAAACGCATCAAAATCTGATGCTGGTGTCGAAAACTAGACGCCGGCGCCATTTCGCTAATTTTTCGCTGTTTCGATAATTTTTCAGCAAAGCGCCCCAAATTCGCCCATCACTACTCATATCCTGTGTTTTATGTTCCATGTGTTTTCTGTTCCTGTTTTCATTGCAAATGATATATATTCTGTGCTGCAGTTCCAAGTCACCAAGTTTTTTGTACACCAGAGGACTTCTTAGTTATCTTATGTTCACTCAAGTCTATGATTTACTTTTTTCCTTTTTTATACTATTTTCCGTTATTATAACAAAACAGAAAATGATAATGCCATAATACACCTACACTGATATAGCAACAACCATGTCTAAAACTAAACATGTTCTATTATTATACCCAATTGGTTTTGTGTTTGCTCAAGATATCACTACCTCAGGCATAATAAATGTGTGTATGTACATGTATGGGATCTGCTATCCAGAAACCTATTATCCAGAAAGCTTTGAAAGGCCATCACCCATAGACTCCATTTTATCCAAATAATCCAAATTTTGGTTTAATTATTTCATTTTTCTTTGTAATAATAAAACAGTGTCTTGTACTTGATTCAAACCATGGCATAATTAAGTCCTTATTGGAAGCAAAACCAGCCTATTGGGTTTATTTAATGTTTACATGATATTGACGTATGGTATGAAGATCCAAATTACAGAAAGATCTGTTATCTGGAAAACTGCAGGTCTTGAGCATTCTTGATAACAGGTCCCATACCTGTATATGTAGCTTACATTATATTGTCTTCCTTTACTACAACTCTTAATACTACAATACATTTTAACCTCTTCATCATTTAATCTTCTGACTTATCAATTAATTTATTACATTTCTAAAATATCACTATATATATATATATTTTACAGTACATTTTTTTCTTTTTACTCCAAAATGTATAACCTTTATATTCTCATGGTCTTGTTCCACACCAAAATAGCTCAATGCATGCCAGGGTAAATACAAACCAATAGCCAAACAAAGTCACAAGTCTTCTAAAGACAATACGAACAGCTGCCATTTAGGTGGTTATTTACTAAACTCTGAATGCAAAAATCCCAAAAAAATTGTAATTTTTTTTTATAAAATCAGACTTTTAAAAAATCACAGATTTTTCGGAATTTATTAAACCAGAGGATGAAAAAGTCAGAATCAGAAATCCGGCATCTCAGACCTGTCGAGGTTGTTTATAAGTCATATATATGGAAGTCCCAATAATTTTTTGATGTGCACTGGGGGTCATGCAATAAAGCATAAGAAATCAGAGTTTTGGGTGAAAAATACAAAAAGTTTTACTACAGAGTCAAATAAACAGTAATTAATGTTGAGCTACACTTAATGCTTTAGAATTAGCACATCCATGTGTTCTTTATTAGTTATTTGGCCAAGAAGAAAACAACAAAAGATATGAAATCATATATGATTTATTGCTTTAGAAATGTAATTTTGCAATTTTCTTGGTTTGTGGTTCAGCAAAGCTTCTATGACAAGTACAGTATTTATTAAATTGTGACTAATCAGAAATGTATACTTAATCTTCAAAAAATAAACAGGTGAATGACCATTTACACAAAAGCACAGTGAGAGATATTGACAAGAAAATCTGCAGTGATTTATATCACAGATTCAGATTAAGAGGGACAAGACACTTCAGTTAGGGAACAGATTGCAACAATGAGAATCATGGTGCTCATCTCATAGTGAGTCATGAATTGAAATGAGTTTTGTGTTAACAAAATGTTAATGAATAGCTGCGTCAATCACTTATAAAAATGAGAATTACATACCTAAACCTAATAATCATTATTTAAACTGGAAGTTTTGGTCTGTAGCCTTCTATTTCTAATTTTCTGTCTTCAATCTCTAATTTTTTCTATTTCCCCACTATATACAGTATTTCATTATTGTCCACCTTCCTATAGATAGAAAAAGTGATCTTTACTCTTTTATCCCTTCCTCCAGACCTTTACATACTTATAGTATTTCTCCTGTCAATACCAACTTTTTTTAAACTGTGAAGCCACTTCACCTACAAGATGGTGCTGCTCAGTTAAACTCCTTCCTTTCTGTTCATTGTGGTACATGTTGTTACCTCTATCCAGTGAATACCATCAAAATATTAAATTGTCAGGTTATTTGCTTTGTGAATGAAATGTAAAAATCTGCATGACAGAAATGTTTCCATTCATTTTGTTAGAGATGTTTCAGAGGCTCTCAAGTAGATAAGTATTATCTGCTGCTCAATAGATACATATGCATATAAACGAATGTGCCAGAGAAACAGTAAGATGTATTTATTAAGGGGCCCATTTACTTAGCTCGAGTGAAGGAATAGAATAAAAAAAAACTTTGAATTTCGAATGTTTTTTTTCGCTACTTCGACCATCGAATTGGCTACTTCGACCTTCTACTACGACTTCCACTTCGAATTGAACGATTCGTACTAAAAGTCGTTTGACTATTCGACCATTCGATAGTCGAAGTACTGTCTCTTTAAAAAAAACTTTGACCCCCTACTTCGCCACCTAAAACCTACCGAGGTGCCATGTTAGCCTATGGGGAAGGTCCCCATAGGCTTTCTGATGTTTTTTTGGTCGAAGAAAAATCGTTCTATCGATGGATTAAAATCGATTGTACTACTTGCGGTATAATCCTTCGACTTCGATATTCGAAGTCAAAGGATTTACATTCGGCAGTCAAATATCGAGGGTTAATTAACCCTTGATATTCGACCCTATGTAAATCTGCCCCTAAATGTTTCCCTCATTTTTTTTTACATGATTTGGAAACCATATATTAGATGGCACCACTGAATGGTTATGTATTATCCTTATTCTTATATAATTTATACTTTCTTATCAGGACCTGGTTCAGAGTATGATCTCGTTTCTTTAGCCATACTCCCCATGCATACTGTATGTGACCTCAGTTAAGTACTAATATTTATAAACGATGCCCACGGTTACAGCTATCAAAAATATATTAGGGCAAGGTGGAAACTTTTTTTTCTTACATGAAAATTTTTCTTATTGACAAAAAGGGATTAATTATACAGTTAACTACATGTTATTGCTCAAAAACGTATTTGATCATCAAAGTGCCAAAAAACAAAATGTAAGGAATAGCCATTGATTACTTCCTATAACATTAAATCTAAATCACATTATATTTAGAAACTTAGAGGAGCATGTCTTAAGCACTGCGTATCTTGACAGCGCTATATAAATAAATGATAATGATGATGATGATGTCTTAAGATTAACCATGAACCCTTCCTTGTGTTAGTTGCTGTACTTAGAGATCCCCGAGATATAACCATATCATCTTTTCATGCCATAATCATGAACATGATCATAATCATAAACTGGGTGCTGAACAAATCGATAAACCGCACCAATGTTATATATTTAATTTTAATAAGGGGACACATAATGATCTGTTTGGTTGAAAACTCACTGGATTTTCTGACTTTATTTTAGGAAGAAGGACCTTAAGTATTCATGTCAACTTTTTACAAGAGATAACAGCAACTAATGTATATAGTTTAATTATTTCCAAAGCACATTATCTGCACAAATTACAGAAAAAAACATAAGACAATAATAACGATGGAATCTGTATATATGTATATGGATATAGGTTGATGTTGTGCTTTCAGCTTAAAGACAATGTGATATATCTTTATCCATTAACTTATGCACATTTCCAGGCAGATAAATGTGTAAAATGCATAACACCATCACTTTATTATTTCTCTCAGTTGTATGATACAAAAGTACAGTAAAGGTACAAATCCAATGGCGATTCTCTTTGTTCTGTGTATATTGCTGGTTTTACTGATAGTCATTTATTTTAGGCATTGTCATACCCACCAACCTATAAAAATAATTTACAGACACTCTGGACAAAGACTAAAAGATCAAAGTAACCGATTTACAATAAGGCATTTAATCTGACAGCAAAAAAGAAACTTAATACCCAAGCTAGAATCACAAACAAACAATATCTGTTGCAGTAAACCCTTCCTAGAGGGACTTGTTAACTTTCAGTACAATAATTTTTAGGTCCCTGTTCAAGTAAAGAAAATGAAAACAACATAGATAATTCAGCATCAAAGAGTTGCACTTGGATATAGAGCAAATTCTGTATTTTATTTGACATTTTTGACATACAGCAATATATGTACGCTATATTTATATTAGCTGATATTGCCTGACCATCTCACCATGTAGGGAAAGTCTGTAGAGGTTCAACAGATAATCCTGTGATTCTGGCAGAACAAGGATTATCTATCCTGTTGGTTGGATGTAGGGAAGTAAAGAGGAGCACCAATGGTTGCTAACAACAAGTGTTTGTATGCACATAAGGGTATCCTGGAGTTTAATCTACATATAAAAACATTTAAGCATTTAGGATTCTACATACCTACTGCTCTGGCATTTGGTGCCCTTTAGGCATTGTCCTTCATCCTGACCAATCCATGGGGAGTCCCCCTGATATGCCTAAAAGTTGAATTTTAGTGGTTTTAGAGGTTTTTGAAAAGGCAACTAAAAACTGGGGCTCATTTATCAACACTGGGCAAATTTGTCCATGGGCAGTTACCTATAGCAACCAATCAGCGATTAGCTTTTTAAAGCCAGCTGCAAGTAGAACAATGAATGCAGCAATCTGATTGGTTGCCATGGGTTACTGCCCATGGGCAAATTTGCCCAGTGTTGATAAATGACCCCCACTACTATCTCTAAAAACCACAAATGCCATGACATCTATTAAAAGATTGAAATAAAAAAAGTACGAACTGAAAATAGTGTTGAATGATTTGAAAAAAATCTCAATGTTTCCAAAACATCTAAAAATCAGAACTGATTTAAATGGTCCAATATGATCAGCACAGCTCCGATTGCCTATAGGACCTCGGCAACGTTTACCCTGCAAAGATTTGTTTTAAAGGTTTTTACTTTTGATAAATCTCGATTTGAATCAAATTTTTAGAGCTTTAAATAGTAACATAGAATAGTTACAGAAAGCAACTCTTAAAGCCAATTACTTAAGTATGCAACATGGAATGCTTTATCAGAGGATATATTTATAGGCCATTGATTATTCCTCATCCTCCACAATTATTTAGTCATGTTTCCAGGAACACTTGTTGGTATATCATGTTCCTAATCAGATACTGTAAAATACTGCAGGCTGAGGGTTTATTGCTCAGGATTAAGTCAACAGTCGGTTAGACTTCAAGATATATTTGTATATATATGTATTTGTAAAGATGAAAAAAAGACTACCATCAACCCAAACTGTGGTTCTTTATAAAGCATTAGCACTTTCTTGTGATTATAGTGAGGGTTAAGAGCAGTTCTGTACTGAGAGGAACAGCTGCTATTATTATTAATGCATATGCACTGCATTCATGTTCAGTATGTTCAGAATAAAATGCTTTCAATAACCCAATGCACATGGTCCCATCTTAGATGAGTTCAAATCTGGACCCAGTTACAATAAGGAAAGTGTAGGAGGAAGTGAAAACAGCACCAGACACTTTGTTCCAGTTGTAACAATACAGCTTGATAAAAGAACACACATACGGTACGTACTTGTCCATTTAGGAAAAAACCCTACATTGAATGAATAATGAAAGAGTGCCAATATTCCCTAATGCTTCTGCCCTACTGTATATCTCTCCCATTACTGGCTACAATGGAGAAAGACGATGAGAAATAATCCTTCATGCTTATATGTAACACATTGCCAAATAGTAAGCTGTCTTAAAAGCAAACATTTGGTTGGTTGCTAAGAATAACAAGACCACGAGCAACTGTTGTGACTTTTATTACATTACTCCCTGTTTTAGGCTGTGAAATCCAAAGCAACCAATCAAATATCTGTGCATTCCACCTGCTGAAGGACTGCCATAGGTTACTCCCCAGTAGGTGCAACATTGCCCCAAACTAACCTTCAGAAAAGACACTAATAATTACTGGCATACAGGTTCACTATTATAGCCTGTTTCAACCAATCTGAAATTTATTTGTAGTGTGACATTAATAATAACTACTTGCCCTGTGTTCGGACATGTGTATATATTTTATGCTTGTGTTAGTAACTGAATTTCCACGTCTTCTCACTTGTGAATTTATGTTTAATACCACTATATACTCAAGTAACTTCTTTTACATGCTCTGTATAGGAAGGTTTTCAGTCTGACATGTACCGTACCTGCCCTCCAGCTGTAACTTAACTACAAATCCCAGCATCACTCAACAACCAAAGGGGACTGTAGGTCAAAAAGTGCTTGAGGGGAGCTAGCTGTTTGGACATCCATGTTTAAATATTTAAAAATGCCTTAAACCATGTTTCTGTTATAGTTACAATCTTTTTTTAATGAGAATATTACTGGACACTGGTTGTTTTGCTGTTCAAAATTCACAGTAAATCCCTCCTTATTTGCAAGGTTACACAGGAAATTCAGCCATAACCCAGGTAAGAGCCAAGGAATGCCATCTGTAATTATATATTCCTCTAACTATCCCAAGAATGTTTCATTATTCTCGTCATCTTTACTAGCAAGACAGAGGCTGCAGAAAGTATTGGCATTTGAATTTGTTTCTTAAATATTTTTTAGCAGGTAAAATCATTATCAAGAGATCAAATTCTGTGTTACTGGGCCACGATACATAATTGATAAAAAAGAAGATTAAGATCTACAAAACAAATATGTTCAGGAAAACTGACATGAGTTAATGGGGACATTCGCCTTCATAGTCCTTTTAGTGAAATGTAGATTTACCTATTCTCAGCTACTTATAATAGGTCCTTATATTTTATGGTTTTTGAATAATTAGCTGTCACTTTGTCTTTATAGGGGTTTAGACTTCAAACAGATCTCTTGGGAGGGTGGTCTACATTTTTATTGTGTTTATGCTTATCTTTTCTTAGATGCTCTTTACCTGTTGTGCTTCCATTCAGACTTTGATATCATACCTGGTTGCTAGAGAAAACAAGCCATATTTCAGATTTTTGATTCAGCCTTTGGATTCCAAACTGAAAAGCTGCAGGACAAAAATACTAAAAATTAAGAATGCCACAGCCTACACCATGGCAATGCCACTTCCATCAGGAAGATGCTGATAATATTTCAAGGGATACAGCTGGCAAACATGGATGTCATAGCTGGTACTTAACTGATAGCCCCCTAAAAATGGCCAAGTTTTCTTTGGGAGTCATGGGAATTATAAATACCATTTGTGGGTAGTAAGGAATCAGCATCAAATATCTTTGCTTATAATTGTATCCAATTATATACACATCTAACTGTGTTCAACCTGCATACTGTAGTTCCGGACCAGTCAACTCTCCTGGACAAGGGGAGGACAGCTGGCAAGGTTTGAGTAAAACAGGACATTATCTGGGTAGAATCAATTGATTGTTTGATCTAGTTTTTTCTCCATTTTCACAATGGTTATGGGTATTTTAGAGTCACTACTTGTTATCCCTGATTAAGGTCCTAATGTGGACCAAAACATTGGACACAAGTGGTATATAAAATAAAGAGTTTTTTTGTTTTAAATTGAAATCAAAAGAGCTCTTTCCAGAATGGACCAGCACACCAGATGTCTTGAGTGTGTGAACTTTTATTCAATCATCACTTGTTCATTCAATGTTTTGGAGACCCACATTGGTCCATGTCTCTATCCATCCATCCATCCATCTATCTATCTATCTATCTATCTATCTATCTATCTATCTATCTATCTATCTATCTATCTATCTATCTATCTATCTATCTATCTATCTATCTATCTATCTATCTACAGAACTACATCAACCCAAAGCCAGTATATTAGATTGTTAAATAATCAGTTAAAGTATTTGAATAATATGAACATATTTTAGTATAGGGTGCTTGTGTATCCCCCAGCAATTGATACCTGACTCCATTCAGAGCTAGAATCTTGATTATAAAACACTATTGCTGATTTTATGATGATGGACAGGGGCACAGACTGCCTAACAGTAGAAAATACACTCCTATTAAAAAAACAAAGTAAAAAGAAAATACATTCATATATTCAGTTGTTACATTTCAAAGAGTATGCAATCTGGTATGAATATAGAAGGAGTTAACTGCCAAGGCAGCATTACATGAAGGCCCTGTGAAAATGCTCAGCACCTGTGGCAAGGTACCAAATCTCTGCCAGCCCCTCTAATTAACTGTTCTGGGAAGTAGCAGTCATCAAAGTGAATTAAATCCACAAGAGACAGTACAGTCTTGGATCTCGCCACAGAGACAGTAAAGCAGGTGACACAGGAATTTGTTCAATTTTCTCTACATCTGTTCAACCTCCCACTACTTCATGGTACAATGAAACAAACAGCATTCAATTTCTGCACTGACAGAGCTTCTCCGCAACATAGATGCAAATAAATAGCCAAATGGCTTTTTTATCCAACTTGTGAAATAAAAAGGAAAGCAAGAAACAAAGAGCAGTGAACGAGAGCGTGATTTAATTGTTCTCATGTCATCCATTCCCAGGTAAAATCTGAGATAATATTTGCTAATAAAAAACTTAGCAACAGACAGTAACTTGATCACAAAATTGAGTGCTGATTGATATTTTTAGACAATAATGTGCTGCTGTCATGGTCGGCACCCTAATTCCAGAACCTATGCTAAGCACCCTTTTCTCGGCTCTTGCTTCTGCCTTTAACAGCCGCCTTTCACCTCAGGAGGAGCCCTCGGCTAATCGGATGCCGCCAGGTCTTATTAAGAGAGGTGCCAAGTGAAGGGTTCTGGATGAGCAAAGGGGCACGACTGTAAAGCAAAACTTTGGGCAGAAGGTCGCAGTACAAGGCGTAGACTAAAATTACATAAAGAAAATCCCTTTTATAGCGTTTGAATTTTCGCACCATTGCACGCTGGCATCATTACACCAGCACAACTGCGCCTATAAAACTAGCAGAGGTGTCCCCGCTGGTCCACTAGACCACCAGGGTGAGTAGCCCTCACAGCTGCAAAGCCTTAAGAGTATTGAACACAGGACTATTCAGCATGGGAGCCTCTGCCAGGGCAACAAGCTACAATAAGGGGCATATTTATTAAGTGTAGAGTTGTATTTTCCATGAAATATGCGAGGTTTAAAGATAAATTCAGAACTGGGTTTTAAGAACAGATATATATATATATATATATATATATATATTTATATATATATATATATATATATATATATATATTTATTATTTATATATATATGTGTGTGTGTGTATATATATATATATATATATGTGTGTGTGTGTGTGTGTATCAAAAGAGGAAATGTGCAAATGTTGCAATGTATTGTACTGATTTTGTTTCCCTTTTGAGTAGACACAATATTCTGTTTAGATGCTGTTTATATGCCAGACTCCTATTATTAAGCAGTGCATTTAATGTTGTTAGATTTTGTAGGATTCTGGAACAAATGAGAAATAATAACCAACGTTTCCTTCATTATGGAATCTGAATAGCTTCAAATTTAAGTTAAGGAAAGTAGAAAACATTATTATATATAAAAAAAAATAATACAGGACCCTTATTGGTTTTGAAGCAGATGCCTCAATTTGGATGTAATTTCCTGTCAGGTAATCAAGGCAAAATACACATATTCTAATAAACAACCCATCTTTGCAAAGTCTTCACTGAAGATGGAAGTTGTGCCAGGGACATCTGGCAGACCATTTGTTCAGCTTGGTTGAGCTTTATTTTTTGAAGAACTTCATTTCTTTTCAACATTGACAATATTTGATAATTATAATGATAAATATGATTCTCATAATTACATCTATTCTCAAAACTTCCTTTTCTTTCCATTGGAAAAATAGAGCGTTGCCATCTGCCAATCAGCTGGAGGTTTCAATGGGCTCTTTCCTTTCAGTAGACTCTATTGGCGTGGTGGCAATTCTTAGTTTCCATAGAAACAGAATGTGAAAGCTGAAGAAACAAAGTTTTCTATGATTGGTGAAGTTTCTACCCAGCTTTAATTATTTAATAGTTGTGGCGGGATGTACCGCTCATAATTGCCCTTGACCTCCATTACATCTCCTTCCTTGGGCTTAACTCTAACTATAGCTGACAGGCAATTATCTGGTGGTAGTGCTTGCAGCCATGGGGACTACCACTTAATTAACTTTTTAACTTCACTTTCCTCACCATTATCCTAAATTATAATGCCAATTAATTAAAAAATATGGAGAGCCTTTTAGAGATAAGATGCTTATTAGAATAAAATACACAATATGTGTGAAGTGAATGTCAGAAGACAACCTGAACTATGATTATGCCACAGAATTAAGTGATGGCCAAATAACTCTTGTTCAGAAGGATTATGTCAAGCGCAGTACACAGCGTTCAATTAGAACAATAATAAAAAGGTTGAATTGTAGTTCTAAGGGGCACTAACCTTAAGGAAGTACATGAAATGAAAGCAAATTCCATGGATTACATTTGTTGAAGAATAAAAGCCAGTGTCTGCTTGCACATGCTGTGTGAATAATAATAATCTTTATAGTTAAGACTATCATTTTCTGAAATCAGACTAAAAACCAGTGAGAAATACAGATGGAATGAACTTCATCTAGATGGCTACTGTCATGTCACATAGACAAAGGCAAGAGGTCCTCTGCACTCACCCATTAATGATGGTCACACCCTCATTGCACCCCTGTCTATGTATGAGAAAAGCTTGAGTCAAAACATAACAAATTTAACCAGTTAAACACAATAAATAGGATTAAAGAAACTAAACTCTAACATATACTAGTTTGCCAGGATTTTTCCATTATCATAAAGTAGATTGACAACATTTTGGGAGTTGGTGGGCCTGTTGAGATTTTAGGATGATATCCCATATACAAATGTTGACATTTCTTTGAAAAAGTAATAATTTTTGTTTGGGAAAAAAGGACTAACAAGAAAATGGTGCATTTTGAAATGTAACGTTAAACAAATGGGTTCTGGGTGAACCATTTATAAAGGTATAGAGGTATGTCCAAAATTAGTGATGGGCGAATTTGGGCCATTTCGCTTTGCCAAAAAATTTGCGCGAAACTGCGCTGTTTTTTTAATGACAGTGTACGTTTTTTTTACCTGGCACAAATTTGCGGTGAATTCCTGTGTTTCGCCACCGGCGAATAAATTTGCAAATCTCCTGGCGTCAATTTCTGATTTTCACGACTTTTTTGTGAAAACCTTGAAATTTCACGATTTTTTGGTGAAAACCTTCAAATTTCACAATTTTTTAGTGAACTTTCCGATTTCATGCATTTTCGCAAATTTTTCACCGTTTTGCAAATTTGTGGGAAATTCACACATTTTTCGGCAAAGAGAAACGGGAGAAATTCGCCCATCAATCCTCTCTAGTGTGTGTATGTGAATAAAACACAGTTTAGGGGTGTGGAAGAGGATCCTCATGTGCCACCCACCTACAGCCTAATATTGATGCAGAGTGGGGCACTTCTCTTTTTGTTTCAAGGGTATAATCTTCCAGATAAGGTGGCAATTAAAAAATGCCCTCTTTTTAGTTTTCTCTTGAGACAGAATAGTTTATTTCTGGGGACCTGCAGCCAGGCCCCCCTCCGTACACCATTTTTTCTGCCGCCGGAGTCCCAGAATCAGTGGGAGTCAGTGGCGCGGGAGCTGCCGGGGGGCCCTGAGGGGGTGCAGGCCCTGGCCCAATTGCACCCCCTGCTCCCCCGGTAGTTACGCCACTGGGTACAGTATACTGCAGTTATGGAGCTCCACAATAATGGCTTTACGTATTATTGGTCAGTAGAAACATTTCCATTCATCTGTACAAATATCAGGGGAAAATAGGAGGGGAATTAGCAATGTTGCTACATTTTTGTTCCTGGGTTAATTTTGTCTTTCAGAAATAAATGAAAAAAACAATAAGAAAAAAATATTAATCTCCAAACCATGTCCAGTATCTGATCTGAAAACTTCATATAAAAGTTCTAGAATGATGACAAGAATGTAATGATCAGATATTTGATGTCCCCACAGAAAGACAACAGATTATTTCAGAATAAACTGGCTCATCGTTATTAAGTTTGTGTTTCATTTCAGCCTGTTCTATCATCAACAGAATGTGTGCAGAAACCAAAGCCGAGGCTCGAGTTATTTGATTGTTTCGAGGCATTCAGTTTCTAAGGTGAATTGATTGGGAAATTACTTAATACTTCTCTGTAAGATTTAAATGCCAGCTTTATTGACATTTGTTGTGGCGGGGCTACACAAGAACAGTTGAGGACAATTAAAGATTCAGCCTCAGTGGTACCTGTGAGGTAAAATTAGGCTGCATAGGGATCTTTAAATGGCCCCCAGTGTTTTCTTGCCATGGATAGATTAAATGGCTAGAATTATCAAATCTGTACAAAGCACCGTGTGTGATTAAAACTGTGATTTATCTTTGCATGAGACATATTTATATCTAGACCAAGACTGCTCTGGATAGAGGGAAAAAAGTTGGATTTTCTTTCTGTGGATGGTATATCATCATCATGGACAATGTAAACAGTAGCATGGGATAATGTATTTAATATATGGGAAATAAATAAGTACAAAGACTGCATGAAAGAGAATGGCAAATTGCAGTACATTTTGCATTATTTAAAGTTTCCTCTTGTTTTATATGAGGGCTTATCTAATTTCCAAAGGATGGGATGTAGAGTGCAAGGTAAATAAAATAGGCTTCAAGTGTCATGTTGAATGCACCTCCGAGTTGAGCCTGCCACTTACAGAATGAATGGAGCACAAACAGTTGAACCTAAATTGCCTTGCAGTGCACTGCATGAGATCAGGCACAAGCACTATGTATATTTGTTTCAAATCCATTTGATTCAATTTGCCATAAACACGTAGCACTATGTATATTGCAAGCTGATTAGTACAACTTTGTGCCCATTAGCTAGAATAGTTCTTTCTCCTGGAGTTATAAAATTATATTATTAACACTTGTCCTTTTAAATAGACAATAAAATATGCCTATTGTAGACACAAAACAACCTTTCTCTTTATTTTTTATGAGTGGAGTTTCTATAAAAACAATACCTCACTCTCAGATTTGTAATGTTAGAAACAGGATGAGTACAGTATATCCTGCCAAACAACGCCAGTCCTAACTGGTTAGCCCATGTAGTAGAGTAGGAAATCCTGGTACCAACTGGCTGACATTTAAACAAGAAAGTATTATATTTTCACATCTCATGATCGATTATACACAAAATGGTCATCAGTACTGTAAGTAAAATGGATAACATCTTAAATGCCCAGTTGTTTTTACTGGCAGAATTCCAAATGATTATTAGTCTAAGGAGGTTTGCCCACATCTTACTGCAACCCATTTCATTTTCCTGCCAATTTTTTTTTTTAATTCAAACCAATGAGTCCCGAAACACTAAGGGGCCCATTCACTAAGTTCGAGTGAAGGAATAGAAGGAAAAATACTTCGAATTTCGAAGTGTTTTTTTGGCTACTTCAACCATCGAATGGGCTACTTCGACCTTCGACTACGACTTCAACTTCGAATCGAAGGATTCGAACTAAAAATCGTTCGACTATTCGACCATTCGACAGTCGAAGTACTGTCTCTTTAAGAAAAAACTTCGACCCCCTAGTTCGCAACCTAAAAGCTACCGAAGTCAATGTTACCTATAGGCTTGGCTATCTTTTTTTGGTAGAAGGATAATTCTTCGATCGTTGGATTAAAATCCTTAGAAATCGTTCGATTCGAAGGATTTAACCGTTCGATCAAAAGATTATTCCGTTGATCGTTCGATCGAACGAATTGCGCAAAATCCTTCGACTTCAATATTCGAAGTCAAATGATTTTAATTCACCAGTCGATTAACCCTCGATATTCGACCCTTAATACATCTGCCCCTATTTGTTACTTATATTAAATAATAACTTTGAAAATTTTGTGCATTAGTATTTGCTCAAAATATGCCTCAATTTCTTAGGAAAACATCATAAAATAATTTATGTCAATAAGAGCCTATGAGATGCCTATGTTTGTATTGATGGAAGTCATCAAAGGCTCCCTTTATAGACACCTTATACTTTCCTAATATGATTCCCTCCTTCTTCCTCTCAGGGACTTTGAACACTGCCTTTTTAACACTCAACACTTTTCACTTTCTTCCTCCACCTCTCATTGTATCCCATTTTCTACTCTCCCCACCTTCTATACTATCTTATCCTCTTATGACCTCCTAATCCTTGAAATGTGTACCCCCTCTGCCTTAAATCTGGAAAACTACAACTTGTTACTAAAGGAAAAAGTCTTAAAACATATATAGATTTTATAGGTACTAGAATGGTTCTAAAAAACACTCACATTTAGGATTGGTTTCTTAAGATTGATTTCTAAAAGTGGTAGCCTTGAATTTGAAACCATTAAAATGTTGCTAAAATATGGCAGGCCAAAAGTCAATGGAGAACTGAATCAATACTGGTGTTAAAGATATATAGTTATAGGGACAGGAATGTTTTTAAGGTTCCAATAAGAGCTTCTGTTTAAATGTGGTTTATGTAATATACAGTGCATATATATATATATATATATATATATATATATATATATATATATATATATATATATATATATATATATATATATATATATATATATATATATATATATATATGTTTGGTTTTTTTTAATTATGGCAAATGGAAACAGAGTAATTAATTAAGCTGATGGGAAACAGTTTGCAGGTTTTGCAATAATATGTGTTTTATGGGTGACTCCAAAAAAAAAATGGGTTACTAACAGAAGTGCAAAGGGGACATTAATCAAAATGTATATTATGAGGTTGTTTCCTCACCCATCTTTCAGCTCAGAGAAACATTTATCAGGTTTCAGGTACTGATAAATAAATAACTTTGGGTTAATGGCAATTTGGGAATCTTGAAAAGACCAGATGTCAAGGTATTGAGCTGATTGAGAAAATCTTTTATAAATGGAATTCTTGAGAAAATATTAAACTTGCTTTAATGTAATGTTACACACTCTGATATTAAATTTTCAGTCTAATAAAATTTCAGTCTAATTAATGACGAAAGTGCGCATTTTGATGAATAATTTATCACAAAATAACGTCTTGCGTAGCTGCGTGAAGTAGGCGACATTTGAGCAAAAATGTGTAGGTAAGTAAATCTGCCCCATTATCTTACATATTTGGGTGCCGATTCACTAACTTCGAGTGAAGGATTCGAAGGTAAAAAACTTAGAATTTTGAAGGTTTTTTTGGGCAACTTCGACCATCGAATGGGCTACTTCAACCTTCGACTACGACTACTACTTCGAATCGAACTATTCGAAGTAAAAATTGTTCGACTATTCGACCATTCGATAGTTGAAGTACTGTCTCTTTAAAAAAAACTTCGACCCCCTAGTTCGCCATCTAAAAGCTACAGAAGTCAATGTTAGCCTATGGGGAAGGTCCCCATAGGCTTGGCTAACATTCGATTCGAAGGATTTTATCGCTCGATCGAAGGAATTATCCTTTGATTGTTCGATCGAACTATCTGCGCTAAATCCTTCGACTTCGATATTCGAAGTCGAAGGATTTTAATTCCTAGTCGAATATCGAGGGTTAATTAACCCTCGATATTCGACCCATAGTGAATCGGCCCCTTAAAGTATACTGCCATGTCACTTTCTATATCTCTTTAACACTGATTCTAAATATGAAGACAACAGGCTGGTCATCTAGTGTGTCATAGCCCCACCAGGAATATTTAGGCCTCTTGTGTTGCAGGTGATCCCATTAACAGAAAAGGAAAGCATTTTGATTAGTCTATGACCAATGTTTGTTGGCTTAAAATGTGGATAGCTACTCTTTATTATTATTCTTATTATTACTACCTGTTATGTATAAAGCACTATTATATTTCCTTTAATGCTTCCATTCCTATATTTAATTACTGCAGGTGAAGTCAGGACAAGACTACCATATGCCTATAAATGTACAGTATATGCTTGATTGTGAATCTATTTATGTTCAAAGCAATGATTCAGATGGTTTTAATCAATTTCTATTTTTTAAATGTCACATTTCTCGGTTTTGATTTTATTTTTTTCATATGATTTTTCTAAGTGCTACCATTTCAACGCATCAAAAATATGGAAAAAATGCACATTTTCACAAAGATTCAATTAACATTTTCTCTGTGACTGCAGGGCACAGAAAAGATGGTTCCCAAAAGATAATCTGCAAGCAGAAAATTTTACTGTGCAAACAAAAGATTGCCCTAACCAGACATTTGGAAAGAAATGCCTCCAAGCTACCAGAGTTACCATTTGCATAGTTTGCTTAAAGGAGCACTCCAAATTCCTGTGCTCTATTTATTGCTGAGAAAGAGTCTTGTGCATTGCCTCTTCTAAGTTGAAAATGTTTGTGTTTTTCAATACCATATAAATAAAATGAGTTATTTCAATGTTAAGTAAAGAAAACAGAAAACATCTTGCAATGAACTTCCATCAATGAAGAGGTAAAGCAATGAATTTAGATAGGTGCTTATCAATGTCAATAGAGCAATTATATGGGATGGTACAAAATTAGACTGGTGGTCCAGATTTGTGCCATCCCATATAATTGTTCTATTGACATTTATCTAAACCTTTTCCAGGCTGAGGGTCTTAAGGTATGTTTTTTGTGAAGTTCTATGTGCAACATTTACTTTATTTTTGGAAATGTTTTCTTTCAAATTTGTATTTGGTGCTTATTGATCCAGATCACACAACAAAAAAGAAAGTTGGAGGCTTGGACATTGTACATGTTGTTAAACAAACAACTGCGCTTGTGTGGACAAGGATTGTGATATCAGAAATGCATTGAAGGCAATATGTGTCTTTTTTCTAAAGCCAAATGCATTGTAGTCAATGGCTATTTATTCTTGCACCAAACCAAATGCATAGAAGTCAATGGGCTTTTTTGTATTCTTTTTTATATCAAATGCATTGCTTAATGGCCTTTTTTTCCTGACAAATGTATTGGAGTCAAATAAAACAAAATGCATAGTGACATTTTTGTGCAGATTCAAAATACTTTATTACGAGAAAATATTTGCTCATGCCAAGTTAATTTAAAAAATAAAATAATTACCAACATTACCTTTTGAGAACTGTACTGACTTCTTTATTTATACAAATTTTCTAGTAAATTGAATATTATTTACCAACCTTGGAATGCAAGCCAAAACGGAATGGAGTATGAAAACATATTTAGCATTTTGAGGGTTGTATACTGTTTTTCTAATTGCAAAGTGGGCACAAACTGGATTATTTAGCCAACCTGTCCCATCCTGTTTAACTTGTTCAATGATCATTGATTATTAGGAGTACTAAACTATTTTTCTTTTTTTTTTCTTAAGTGCTCTGTCCTCTTTCATTTCATTGTGCATTGACACTAAGCACTAATAATGGTGGGTACTTGGTCAAGTATACATTCTAACCCTTACCTTTTTCTTTAGGTGCAAGGGCAAACATGATGTAGCCACTTTGTACAGTATATATGCAACTCAGTAATTGGCCTAGAGCAATATTTAGTTGCAAAATTCCTGTACACAGATCAGAGGGGTGTCTATATTATTTGCATATCTAAGTATGACTCCATTTTAAAACTAACCAATGTTGAAGAAAAAACCAGCGCTCACTGGCACGAGGTTAGACACAAAAGACAAGAAAAATAATACCAATATAGTGCAGTATTTTGCTATTATGCTGACACACCACTTAGTGCTTAAGCGAAATAGTGCACTTAGGTGCCCTTATTTTTCAGCTTATCCAATCTACCCCTTGCGACGCCACTCCAAAGCATGCAATGTGATATATTCAAATGGTGGGGTACTTACAAATGTTTAAAAGGAACTGTGCATTAAGGGAATTAATAGGCTGAAGATTCACCAAACTGCTCCAAATTCTGCAGCTCTATAAAAATGCACTGACAGTGTAAAACCGTAAATACTTTAAGCACCAATAAGTTAAAATTACACTCACGATGGTCTTTGTAAAAATGCGCATATAACAGTTATGAGTCACCGTCTGTGCATATGATAATTGCCAGTGTCTCGACCGCCTCGTGTAACCCTGGGCGCCTGTGGATGATGTCACTGTCCGACGCATTTTGTCTTTACGACTTCCTCAAGGGCTTTGGAATCACCATTGTGCATGTCCTTCTTATGTGGATAGTAGTCCTGGTAACATGAGCTCAATTCAGCTTCCTGTTTTCTTTGTTTACATGTTGCCATGGTAACAATCTGGCGATATGCCTCTATAGTGGAATTCTTCTTCCTGTTGTTATCTCTGATTTATAAACAAAGCTCTGGTTCTCTACAAGCCTGTTGAAAGCACCATAGAAATCTATATCTATACGGAGAAACCTAGTTCTATAAAGAAATATAGACTGTAATAAATAGTTCCGGGTCGCTGTTCAGCAGAAGGTAAAATATGTGGCATCTAAATACAGAAATGACCCTCCTGGTGAATAGGAACTTAGTTTGCAGTGCCTAAAATCTCATCATACATAAAATGGCATAAACATTACTCTTCTAGCACATTTGGTCAGATTTTTGGAAAATTCCACAAAAGTGCCAACAAAAGAATGAATGCACTTACTAAATTTATGGCATGTTCTTACAAACATGGCCATGTGATGATTTTCTTAGATACTTAGGGGGCAATGTAATATGCTTCATTATTGCAAAAAAAAAAAACAAAAAAAACCTTTGCAAATATGCTTGCGTCCATTAACGACCATGTTTGTACCATTTTTGACTGATTAAGACCTCAATGACTTCCTTGCAAAGTTTGTGACCAAACTGCATTTGCAACCGATAGCAGTGTATGTAATAACATTTCTCAATCGCAAACTCACATTTTAGTGTAAAAAAACAAAAAAACTATTTGCAAGATATATTATACCGCAAAGCTGGAAATAGCTTGAATCCGAAAATGCACCATCTAAAACCTGTTGAGGTCATGTAGGAGCCAATGGCAGAGGTTCATTGAACCATTTGAAGATGTTAATTGCCTGCATGATGTTCAAGTTTTTTCAGAGGGTTTTAAATAGAAACCATTCGAGTTCATTTGAAGTATAGAAAACTCTAACATTCGACCTTCGATAAATAACCCCCTTAATGTTGCATTAAATATTGTATGCTTACTATTAGAGAACACATGCAATACATATATACCCATTTAGCATTTCTTTATGAAGTCTGTAAGAAAACTGGAAAACTCTTTTTTACTACTTGTTTCATTTTTTTTCCATCACCTCCTATGCATCCACATAAAACATCAGGTCATGTCCAAACTGCTAGATTTATCAACCAACTCATTGTGACACTGTAAATTTGAAGGGTTTTTGATCATTTGACATGTTTTATGAAAAGTTACAGGACACTGTATAAAAAAGGCAACGAAAATTAAGTAAAACATATGAAAGAAACTTGGTATAAAGTTCAAGTGATTTTTAATGATTTGATTTTGTGAATAATTCTGATGAAATAATGTTTGCAACCAAATGATTTGGCTACTATAATTAAAGTCCAAGATTAATCCACATTTATTTTGCTATTGCTTGGTTTATGTGTTAAACTAGAAGAAATATGGAAGAATAGAAAATGTAGGGCGGTCTAGACCATTGATAATTACATTTTCAAATAAAGAAAGCCTGAACCATTATTTTTTGTGATGTAAATTATACTTACCATATTAAGTTTATATAAAAAATGTAATTGTACAATTGGGGTTTTTTTTACTAAAACTGAATTTTTTTTCATAATTTCAATAAAACAAACTCGACCAAACTCTCATCCACGATTTAACCTTATTTATTAATAAAAAAAAAAAAAAAAAAAATTTGCTTCGGAAAAAGTCTCAAAATCAAGCAAAAACTTGAATCGTACAAATTTTTCATATTTGACTGCCAAATTGCTAGATTTTTTCTAGTTATCACCCAAAAACCCTGACTTATTTGGATTATCATACAGAGACTACAATATCTTCAAATTGGTAAAGGGACATTTGCCATTGACTTCTACAGGACCTCGACAGGTTTGAGATGGAGTATTTTCAGATTTGGACTTTTAGCAGTTTCAGGGTATAAAAATATAAAAAAAAAAGCAAGTTTTTTTTTTCTTTGAAGAATTTGAGTTTTCCCCTTTAAAAGCCTGACCAGAAATATCATGCTTTAAATGTATGGGTCCATTCTTTTTCTTATATTTTCATTATTTTAATACCAAAGAGATGTTCCCTCTGAATTGATCATGAGTTATCATAAGTTGCTGTCAGCTCCAGGTTCATAGGAATACATTAAATACTTTTTATGCTTTAATTTTGAAAGTGCCAAAGCCAAATAGAATAGACTGTACCTTGATTTTTAGAGTTTTGAATATACAGTTATCTCACAACCGTATATTATAATTATGGGCTCTTTAATTTCTGAAAACACAAGATGGGATGTGAAGTCATCTTTTAAAAGCAAATACAATTTCATGCAGGAGACTACAGACGTGTAAGCTTGACCTTTAACATTACCTTAAAGGGCTATTTAACATCAATTTCAAATGATTTTCCAAGAGAATTATAGAATAATATTCCTGGTCAAAGAAATGTTTGCTTTGTCTGGAAGGATTAGGAAGAAATTCAGTGCAATGGCATGTATGAGATTCTGTAAGCTGTTCTATAAAATGATCTAGAAGAACCCACTTCCATTGAAAATGGGGATGAACACAGTGACGTGTCCTCCTAAAAATGTAATCTCAGATTTCCTTTTTTTGGCCAACTTCTTTGTCTGTTTGATAAGTAGGGATGTAGCGAACTGTTCGCCCGCGAACTAGTTCGCGCGAACTTCGACCGTTCGCGTCCGCCGATTGTTCGCGAACGTTTGGGAACGTTCACAGTTTGAGTTCGCGTTCGATCGTTCGACCATTCGACCATTCGAATTCCTTCGACCGCTAAAAATCGAACGATTTCCATTCGTTCGAACGATTGTAAGCATTCGATCCAATGAAAAGCATTCGATCGAATGGCTTCGATCGTTCGATTCGAATGAAAATCCTTCGATCGAACGATTAAAATCCTTCGATCGTTCGAATCGAATGATTTTAGCGGTGTTCGAAGTTCGCAAACTGTTCGCGAACGTTCGCATTTTTTGCCGGTGTTCGCGAACGGCGTTCGCGAACACCAAATCGGCAGTTCGCTACATCCCTATTGATAAGTCTGGCAAAAAAAAGAAGAAGGGTTTTGTTGCAAGTTATATTAAAAAAAAAATTTCAGAAGCAATAACTTCAGAGGATTATCTTTCCTTCACAAAGTAATGTAGATACATTTAGGATTATCGCTGTAAAACTGAAGCATAAGACCATTCAATAGTGTCAAGTGTTAGACAAGGCTACTAACACCAAGAATAATATCTTCAAATATACAGTTTAACAACGTATAAATAATGTGTGAGGGGATACTTTAGCTCTGGGCAAGGCTGTGTTAACAGATGCCCCAAGGCTGTTGAATGTTTAAATGTACAAAACCCTGTTCATAATGTTGTCATTTTACACATAATAGGGACAGGAAGAGTAACCACCTACAATATTTTGTTATGCTGATCACAGTTGTCTGAGCGCAACAACAGGGCTACAAGAGCATCCCCAGGCAAATCACTTTGTGTGCTTTTGTTAGAACTGATATTTTAACTGCAGTGATTGTTTTCTTTGGAAATGGGTGGTATTTATTACATGGATATTGTGTTTCATTCCATCATACATCAACTCTCTGCCATAGAAATACAGCAAATTCTAAGATCTGACTCAAGCTATTGTGTTCCCAAGATTCCATCCACCTGGGCTCCCTATTGTTATTACACATTTGTTTGAAGAGAAGTCTATGCACCAGCAATATATTTATCTCAGACACTAAAGTATGACAGGTGTATTGGTGTGTAGGTACTTCCTTGGCAATGTATGCAATTAAAGAATGTATTGCAGACTATTGTTGATATCTCACGCCCTATTCGATAATAACTGTACATAGTCCATTAGCATTAGAAACTCTGACAGATTAAGAAGGGGCACAGACAGGTTGGCAAAACAGTCAGGTTTAGGAACTTCAAGTAACAATAACTTACAAAAGCATACATTTCAACGAAAAATAATCTGAATGTCCTATAGCTAACGTAATGTACTTTAATTATGTTTTAGTGTCAATATCACTTTTAGATGGCTCTATACATTTCCTCTGTTACTACAAGTACTTTAAATTGTTAAGTCATAGTGAATGTATACTGTGCAAGATTTTTGTAAAATCAGAATAAAACAAGAGAAACAGCTAAATAATATTCTAGCTGGCATCTAAGGATGAAATTAATTATAAGCTACAGAGCAAAGTAAAGTATGCATTATTGTCTAGGGTTTTGTTTCGTTTCATAAATAATAGTGCAAGATGGTCATGCATATAGCAAAATGTACATCAATTTTACAACATAACATTTCAATATTTACTACAAACTGTAAAATATTGATGAAGTGAACACGGTTTTTTTTATTTATTTTTTTGCTCAACACAAGGAGTCCCAGACTTTGTTACATATGCTTACAAAAACTAATCACACAATGATTTCCATACCTAGGGGAGGACTTCCTTGAGATGCATTGCCCGGCTGTCTGGCAACATTTGTAAGCAGCAAGACAAATTAAACTTTCAAATCACAAAGTCTTATTAAGAAATAACTTACCGAAAAAAGGTGATTGGGTGATCCTTCATGTGGTGCTCGATTTCTCCTCATTGGCTTCCATATAGGAGATAGCTAGGGAGGAAAAATCGAGCACGAGACGCCCTGTCGCCTTTTCTGAAGAGGAGCGGAAGGGTATTTTTGGTAAGTTACTTCTTAATAAAGGCTTTGCGATTTTAAAGTTTAATTTGTCTTTGTGTTTTTTTTCAATGTATACTAACAAATTTTTTTTAAAAATTTTTTGATGTCACTGGTCTATTAAGGAAGTTTTGTTAAGAATGGCAATAGGAAGAGGTGGATGAATGAGCTTGCAGTGCCTTAACAATAAAAGGAGCTGACATGTGGCTTTTGATGGGCCCAGGGAGCGAGGCCTAGTAAGAACTCATTATGCACCCCATACCAGAAATCAGCGGTATGGGCCCGTAAAATTGTATTTGCCCTTATCCTTTGGATTTTTTGTTATAATTTGTTAGTAAGCCATTGTCCATATACAATGTAAGAATACTGTATGTATATATTGAGGTTAGGTGGCGCAATTCCGTGGGTATACTCTTCTAATAACAATGTGGCCACCTTAGTCTTTTACCTATCATTCATTCAAAAGAGATCACCAGCTCCATGAGTCAATTCTTTCTCAACATGATTGTCAAACAAAACACATATGTATTATATATTTTTACCAAGGAAATTCTCTGTATTTTAAGTTTTGTTATTTAGACTGCTGTCCTAGGACAGGAAGTTCCTGCCAGTAGACCCTACAGTGCAGGAGAGTTATTTATTTAGACAAATTGGTATCTATCTTTTCTCAAAAAATGGCCATGTTTCTCAAAGGTGAAAAAAGACACACAAGGCCAAAAAATGTATTTATTCAAAATTATTAAACTTCCTAGGATGAAAGTTTATAGTCACTCAAGGTTGTATTTGACTTTACATTTCTATTTATTATTCTGAAGACCTCAGAACAGAATAGTCCTTCTAGTCTACCAAGGATATAACTTGTCCTCAAAAAGTATTTTCAGTACAACAAACCCATAAACGTGCAAAAACTACTGTATTTATTGTATAATATCTCAATAGATTTCCATTTGAAATCCAATTACTTTTCATAATTACATACCAGAATTCATCCTCTCTGATTTTGTTTACCAAAACATGGAGGGACACAAGAATCAGCAGGGCACTACCCTCTGTCCTTAAGACATTTTTCCACTTCTCAAGAACTATGCAACGCTGTTTACCTGGCCTTAAACCGCTAATTTAATCACAAAGATTGACTATTCCCGGCCCTATGCTTATCAGTTCTGCAGAAATTGCAGTGTTTGAATGCAGATCCTTTTTATCAAAAAGTCTAAAACTCATATGGACAACAGAAACAATACCATTTGTTTTTAAATGACACTCTTATGTAAATTAAGTTTCATAGCAGTTACCATCATTGCTTGAGTTGGTCTGTAAAAATAAGGAATACAACATGTAATTTCAATATGTTAAGCAAAACTGTCCAATCTTTGACCTTCTGAAGGTGATTGAGTTCTGAGAACCCCATTGGCAGTCTTTACCTTTGTAAGGACCCTATCAAAAGCAGAAGGCAACATCATTTTACACTGCAGTATTCAGAGAGTTTATAGAATAAAAACAACCATGGATAACAAAGCAAAGACTGCTGGCACATTATGAAAGATCAGTATGGCAATAGTTTTTCTGCATACAAAGTGTGGGTGCTGCAAATTAATTTTATAAAGTTATATTGAATATGCTTTTTAGTAGAAGCATTATCTTCTTAATGAGATTTAACCTGATGTCACAAAAATACCCATATGCAAAGGAATGAGTCTACAATGAATAGAAGCAAACAGCATATGCTCTTATTGTGCTTCAGATTGTGCTGTATCTCATTATTAGAAGAATGGTTTCAGGAAAATGAAAGCTGATGTTCTTTATAATGACTCAGATAATTAAAAGTCTAAACTAGCTATATGAAACCCTAGAAAATAATTATTCAAATTCTTTTTATAAGAAACACCTGCATGCGGTCTTTAGTTCAATATTAAGGCGGCAGTTCACATTCACAGTAAACCACAAATCATCACTTATCTAAACTACTTTTGATTTTTCACCAACTTTGTAAAATTTACATTTTTAGTTTCAATCAGATGAGGCAGCTGCAACTACAGGTCCTACTGAGCATGATTCCTGACTAAGCATCTGTTACATAAGTTTCAGGTATTCAAAGCTGATGCTAAGAAATTCAGTCATTGTTGCATATTTGATTCCACACCCAACATCTGGCCAGGGCCCCTTTTATGACATGGCTACATGGTCATGCAAAGTATCTAACCCTAGTCAAGGCTAAAGCATGATTAGATAGTAATAGTAAGTGGTAGTCTGGCCAGTACATTTTATTCTGACTCAGGGGCATATTAACTAAGGGAAAATTTGGAGTACTTTCGCCAAAAATGAAGATACTCCTAAACATTGTCAATTTAGGAGAATACAACAAGTTTTGGCGAATTATTCTTAGTGGAGAATTCTCTTTGCATTGGAGTAAATTCACCTCTCTTCTCCAGGTGGATTTTCACCAGTGAAAATTCTCAACTATACAAAGAGCACAAGAGCGTATTTTTGACAAGAAAAATTTCATGCTGGAGAAAAACTGTACCATTATAAAAAATATAGCAGCCACTTTTAAATCTCATTATCAACACCACCCTTTCCATGCTTATTTTCACAATGATGATCTAGATTTGCATGGGGAAAACATACTGGAGAAATATACTGGTGAACTTTGGTGAAGTTAGATGAAGAGAAAATGCACACTTTAGAAAATCTGTACCACTTATTTATTTGGTATACCCAGGGACTTTTTTTCATGTGTGTGTGTTGCTCCCCAAACTCTTTTTACATTTGAATGTGTCTCAAAGGTAAAAAAGTTTGGGGATGAGGACCCCTGTTTTAAGGTATTAGTATCCCAACATTAGACTTGTGTCCCAGGCCCACCGGAGGTTTCTGATTATCTTTCTCCAGTAACCTTTTATGGTAGTGCAGTTGTATTGCTTTTTAGGAGTGTATTAAGAAGCATTCTTAATGCTTGTTAAATGTACATCATAGAAACTGTTCATCCCAAATATCACTGTAACTGACGTCCAAGCCCAGCTTTCAATAATATCTAGCATAGCAAATAGGCATGCTACTTATTCTACTGGTCAGCTTTTTAAATTGTTCATTTTAGAAATATAGTAAAAAATAAAAATTTGAATTTCAAATGTTCTAATGAAAGCAATGTTCCAACGAGCATCTTGCTGAAATACCCTCAGCTGGTAAGTGCTATAGTGATGAACAGTGGGTAGAATTGTTTGATGGCTGGTAGGTATGGGCGAATTTGACCCATTTCGTTTCGTCGAAAATTCACCGCCGGCGAGATATCACCGATGCCCATTAAAGACTATGGGCGTCATTTCCACGGCGAAACAAGGTGAAAAAATTTGCCCATCCCTAATGCCTGGAAATATGGACTCCCCAAAAATGATTTGACAGTATCATAAATAAAAAGATAACATTTATCAATATAGTATCAATCAGTAACAAGGTTATATTCCAAATGAAAAACTAGCTTTGTGTGCACCATAAAGAAATTTATTTTTAGAATTAAGTGCAGCAGATGACTTAATCACTGTAATGCAGAATAAATGGCATAACATAATGGCCCATAATGCATTAATTGCACACAATATGCTTCCCCATCATACCTGTGATTATCGGTGATAAATGCATGCACCATTCCATTTACAGCACTCTCTGGAATCACAACCTTTTACTAGTTGAAAACGTATAGGCTACACATTAGCGAATAACGTATTTAGGATAATTCTGCATTTTGGCAGCATCTTCACTGATTCCATTACGATTTAGGTAAAAGTGAAATATATCTAAAATGGGCTTCCAGCCTCTATAGAATGGTTTCAGTTATTACAAATGATATCATTATATCAATGCTGTATTCAGAAATATAAATTTATAAGAATGGACAATATTAGAAAATGCCCAGACTGTTGCCATATTTACTATATATAATATATTTCTAATAATATAAACAAGTTTCCTGGCAACAAATGTGCTGCTTTATATAAGATTTGTTTTAAGTAAGTAGAGCCATGAAGGGCATTTGACCAATCTTTAGCCAAACTAAAATGATGATGTTCTACAGTGATTATATGTTATTTGCTATGTAAAGGTATGCCCTACTGTATATCCCAATTTCAATTTAAAGGGGACCCGTCACCCAAAAGAATTATTCAAAATCCTATTTTATCACATTAGTCAAGCAAAATGAACTTTAATTACACTATATAAATTATTTGAATCTTGTTTCCTTCAGTCTGGGAATTCATAATTATGGCAAGCATGCGGGAGCCATTTTGTGCACACTGTTATTAAGGCAAGCCTTGCATCATCTCAAAATATTGTTTGTGCACCAGAATGGGAGACCTGATGTCCATCCCCATGCCCTGGCTACACAATTAAATGGTAAAGAGAATGGGGGAATGTGTGGAGAGCAGTGACATCTAAGAAGTGTTGAATGGAAAGGGAAAGTAATTGTCTGCCCCGCCTCTATGCCACGGGCATAGAGGAGTGGCAGACAATATTTGAATGACAGCTGAGATTTTTAAATGAGTTTACAACAGCTATGAATGCTTTCATAAAAAATAGAAATTGGATTTCAAGTTTAATTTGAAAAGGACTTTTATTATACAGATTTTTGTGTCTGGGTGACAGGTCCACTTTAATTGACTGCCACCATGAATATACAGCTGCTTACATACTTACTGTAACTAATTCAGGAGTCAGAAGCCACTGCTTTCAGCTCAGATTTTATTTCTCATATATTTACTGTCGTTTGTATTTCCAGTTTAGCACATAGCAATTTATCTTCACTGTTTTCCCCACAAAATTAGGAAACCTCTTACATTATTGTTTTGCCATATGCATAAAAGATAAACTGTTTAAACAATAAAAATAGCTTGATAGCATATGGTATGTTCAGGAGATAATTAAATATGCACTGGAATCTATTTATAGTGGTGTAGCATGTTTCGTTAGCCTATATTTGAAACAGCTTAATTTGATATGTTGAAGGACACGAATGTAGCATATTTCAGAGATAATTATATATTTAAAAATGTTACCTTTTGTTTTGATAACAAAGGGAAGGAATCACAAGGGCGCGTTTACGAAAGCAGACACAGTGTGCAAACTGCAATTTTCAGCACAATTCACCATGTTTTTTTGTTTTACCTATAATGTAGAGTTTTTCCCCATAATTCCAGTTTAATTAAGGTAGTATAAGAAAATAGTATTTGAATGTTATTCTTTGGACTCATATCTGCTTACAATGGGAAACCTGAAATTAGCCCCATGGTCAGGGACGCAGCAGCTCCAGAGACCAATAGGTGTACTTGTTCGCTATTCATCAGAACAGACCAGATGCAATGTTGATTGACTCAAGTACATGGAAAAGCATGAATCATGTTAGACAAAAGTAGCTGTAGTGAATAGTCTCAATACGTGCAATAATTGTGTCCATTCTCTTAAAGGTTTTTTGGGCAAAATTTTTAAAAAAAACTTTTTCTGAATTTATTATACCCTAAAGCTGCTAAACATCTGAGTCCAAAAATACTCCATTTCAAACCTATCAAGGTCCTGTAGATGTCAATGGCAGATGTCCCAATTTGAAGCTATCGAAAAATTTGGAGTTTTTGGGTGATAACCCAAAAAAATTGAGTGATATCAGGAGTCAAATCTGGAAAAATTCATACGATTTAGTTTTTTTCATGATCTTATTGAGACTTTTCCTGAACCAAATTTTTTGAGTTATTTTATTAATAAATAAGGTAAAATCGTGGATGGGAGCTTGGTCGAGTTTGTTTTATTCGAGAAAGTTTGAGTTTTAGTAAATAATCCCCTATGTGTTAGGGTGCCATGTTGTTTGTAGTTTGGCCCCTGTAGTACATTAAGAATAACTGCATAAGGTATTTGCATTCAGACTATGACATGAGCTAAGTGCAGGGCTGCACTCTGCACCTCCCAGACAGGGTGCAGAGAGCAGCCTAATGAACACCAAGGGGTGAGCTTTGGCATTTCTCACTACCCAAATCCAAAGGCACCAGATTCAGATTTTTCCATAGAACCAAGCAATTCAATGAGAAAAACATATCTCACTGTTTATCATTAGTGATGGGTGAATTTGTCACAAAACGTGAATTTTGATGCCCACGTCAATTCTGACGCTTGTGTCAATTTTGATGCTGGTGTTAAAGTCAAAGGCTTTCGAAAAATTGTTGACGCGCATCGGTTTTGACGAGAGCGACTTTTGCGACACAAGTCCAAAATTTTCACGCCAGTTTTGAGAATTTATTTGACTGCGGCGAAACACAGAGATTCCCCGCAAATTCACGCCTGGAAAATGTATTCATCCATCACTATTTCTCATATGAATACTCTGTTGAAGTCTATGGGATAAACCTGGAATCGAATAAGGAGAAAAGTTGAATTTGAATCTTTCCAATAAGTTTTCACCCAACATGCCTGATAATCCTGACCCAAAGATTAGTTACTAATAAATACGTTTAGTCTTCCATCAAAAGTATTGGTTTTTTGTCATCGTAGCCTACTGTTGTTTCAATGAAAAAAAGAAAATACACTAGAACCATGAAATCTGTTAATAAAAGGCTTCAGCTAAAACAATGTAATTGTCCACCACTTAACACAAAAAAACATTTCATCCTATTAATGCTCAGTTTGTAAGAATCAAGGTAAGCACATGTGCCACTATAAAACTCAGATTAATGACAATCTGAATAATGTTATTTAGCTGTTATTTTAAAAAGCAAGGTTTGGAAATTGCATTAATTCATCGTAACCTTCTGTCATGTTAAATATACCTTGTCGCAAGCAGAACAGCCTTTGCCATTTTCCAGTGAATTACATTTTCTAAAGGTACAGACAATAACTTCTAAATGTCTTCTGATAGCTAAGATAAGAACTGTCAAACGTAACCACAGGAGGTAGATCTCATACTTCTATGGAAAAAACAGCGAACAGTGGGATCTGCTCTTAATCACTACTTCGAAATATATATTTCTACCAATAAAAAGGAATACATATAATTATCAAAAGGTTTCACATTAAACCAAACAAGCATACACATTTTACAAATTGTACAGCCCTGATTTGTGGAATTGATTGATCTTGGAATACATAAAAATAGTGGTCTTTTTACAGAATAGTTAGAGAAAAATGTTTGTTTAGGGTTTTTTTCACTTAACAAAGGAATATGTTCCCCAGAGTTTCCTGTACACTTTAACTCTATGAAAAGATTTATAATAAGACCTTATTTTCTCTGTTTCAAAAGCTCAGATGATAACTGTACAGGGCGCACAATGATAAAAAAGAAAGACATTGAATTTCATTCTGAGGTGGATAAACTGGAGCATTCAATCTAGGTAGAGGCAGGAGAAAAAAAAGCTTAAAAGAATGCCTTTGAAATACAAGTACAAAATGTTTTGGGTTTTTTTTTTTTCTTTTTAATGTCTGAAAAGTTTTAAAGTTGTGCTTCTGCTGGGTGCTTTCAAGCCAATTTGCATTTATCTTGGAGTAACTTGGTATAAACTAGCCAGGAAACAAAACTGGAAAATGTTCAGTTTATTATAGTAATGGTAGAGAGTTTGCATAAAGCACATAAATGTACCTTTAGGTGCAGCTTTACTGATTCATATGAGGCTTTGTTTTTTGCAAAAATATGAAGATCTGCAGTACAAAAAAAATTAGCATTTGTCCAGAAACTAGCCTGAATGGGCTGGAGTAACCCATGACAATGGACTATTTGGGACCCATTTATTATCAGGTTGGTTCAGGGCAAGAAGAAGCTGGGTGCCTTCCTCCCACCCAGTCTTCCACCCACCCAGTTCAGATATTTTGCAAATTCATTGTTATATTTATTATGTGTTGTTTCCTGTGTCACAGATTTCAAGTGTATGATCACAGCTTCATAGGCCGCAGTATTTGGTTTATCTTGTATCTGGTGGGTTTAGCCACAGCTTTAGTACATCATCTGATTTATGACTCCTGTTTACAGTGATCTTTTGTGCCTGCTGCCCTATGATAGCAGTTGACATATTGATTAAAGTTAAAGTTGGTCATTAAAAATGTGATTGTTTTTAATAAAGTTGTGGCCTTCTCTTCCCCGGTGAGAGTGTCCTCTACTAGTAAATCGGATTAGAAGAAGAACCACCATGGCTTTTCTTTCCAACCTTAGTGTCCATGCCAGTGATCCCCAACCAGTAGCTCGTGAGCAACATGTTGCTCTCCAACCCCTTGGATGTTGCTCCCAGTGGCCTCAAAGTAGGTGCTTATTTAGAATTCCAGGCTTGAAGGCAAGTTTTGGCTGCATAAAAACCAGGTGTACTGCCAAATGTAGGTTGACAATCCACAAAGGGGCTACCAAATGGCCAATCACAGCACTTATTTGGCAGCCCAGGAACATTTTTCATTCATGTGTTGCTCCCCAACTCCTTTTACTTCTGAATGTTGCTCACGGGTTCCAAAGGTTGGGGATCCCTGGTCCATGCTATTATGGTTTTAATAATTTGTAGTGCTTGACTCCTTCCCATGGCTGAAATTGAAATGAGTTTGGCTATGGTGCACACATTGTCACTGATTTTTCCATGCAATGATTTCATTTAATACTAATACTACTAATGATAATGATGCTAATGCTACTAATAATAATGATAACTGATAATAAATATAAAACCATTAATTCATTGGCTACTTTATTATTATTTTTTTCATACATTAACATGTGTTTGCTTTATTTGAATTATTTGCATTATTTGAACTTTAAAGCATTGCTCTATGTAGAAGTTTCCCTACATAAATGTGAATGGGCCATATATTTACTGTGTCACATCAGAGCAATCAGTCCATAAAATAAGCAGCAACCTCAGAACTTGGTATGATCAAGATTTTAATTCTTTATTATTTATTAATAACGATAATCATAAAACCTTCTACTGCATTTATCACATTTAGGGGCCGATTCACCAAGGGTCGAATATAGAGGGTTAATTAACCCTCGATATTCGACTGGGAATTAAAATCCTTCAACTTCGAATATCGAAGTCGAAGGATTTTAGCGCAAATAGTTTGATCGTTCGATCGAAGGAATAATCCTTCGATCGAACGATTAAATCCTTCGAATCGAACGATTCTAAGGATTTTTAATCTCTTAATGGTTTCTTATTAATGGTTTGTCATTAATCCCAACTAGCTAAGAAATGCATTGCAAACAAAAGAAAAATGGAAAGACCTCTGGCATCAGCACAAGAACTCATATCTCTCCGGGGCCAATCCAATCCCTTTTGAATACTATAAAAGTGGGATTCAAAAACACAAATGTAACAGAAAACATTTTAATCTGAGGTCCAGGACAAAGGAATTTCTTTATAAATATTATCATATGCACAAACATGGTTCATCTCAGTTAAGGTTAGAGTTTGTTGGTGACCATGAAAGAAGGGGGTGATTATAATATTATCTTGAATAGTTACACATCCTTTATGAATAATATACTGTGTATTTTAAAATGAGCATCCTTCATACCCCTAAACATATGTGCGTTCATGTCCGCAGTCCATAGTAAATGTGTGCTGAAAATGCAATGTTAATAACAGTTTGCACATGGGTATGCAGTCTCAATCAACAATCCCAGACCTCTTGAAGCTCCTTCTTTCCTCTATTTTATACAGATGCAATTTTTTTCAGAGCATCTTCTATAGCTTTTCCCACCATTACTTTATGATAAGAGTTTTAAACTATATAATGAAATGATTCAACAGCAACACCAATAAGAGAGAAAAATGTTTTCCATTATACTTTGTCCATTTAAGCCATCCACACCTGACAGAATTTTCCAGCAATAGTTGCAGATATATAAGTTAACATTGCAATTGAAATAGCAATTTGAAAACACAATGCACAAATTTATTCATTCGCCCATCACTAATTATAGAGAATTTTTCCACTAGTGCTGGATGTAATTTTCCTGGATTGAATTGCTCTAGTATTGACTGAGTAACCAGCTATTTTGGTGACAAAAGAATTAACTTTACTTTGTGTATTTTGCTATACCTGGGACAAACCTGCTTTGAATGAGACACAGGCCAATACCTGCTCAAAGTTACACTGGGGGCTCATTTCTTAAACCTCGATTTTTTCTGATTGAGGCTTTCACGGGGAAGACTAGACTTTTTTATGAAAAAATAAAAACTAACATTTTTCGAGATTTATCATACCCCAAAGCTGCTAAAATACAAATTTGAAAATACTCCATCTCAAACCTGTTGAAGTCACATAGAAGCCAATGGCTGATGTCCCTGAAGTTATTTCTTGACATTGTGATCTGCTCTGGATAATATGATAAAGTCAGGGTTTTTGTCCGATAATCTAAAAAAGTTGAGTCTTCCCAGTTTTTGGATTGTCAATCGTACGATACTAATTGACTCTCAATTTTGTCGCAACGTTTTTTCGCTCTGATGTTTTCAAGAAAAAATATTCAATATTCAAGTTCAATTAGTGGAAGGGAGTTTGGTCGACTTTCTTTTCATAAAAAACTGAGATTGTTTTTAATTTTAGTAAATAACACCCTCGGTGTCACTTTGCCACTTTGAGTGTATTTGCACAATTTTTTGTTTCAACTTAGTATATGTTTGTCTGACAGGTGTCATCAAAAAACATGAATTGCTTCATCTATGGGAAATGATTTTTTTTCCTATGCATTTTCTTAGTTTTAGTTCAGCGAGAATGACTGCCAAGACAAAATGCAATATTATCCCAAATATTAAGTCATTTGCAAGTTGCTCACATTTTTGCTTCTTGTACTCACCGTTGCATTTGTAAAAGCCCTGTGCTAGATGGTTTCATTGAACATTTACTTAAGGCTGAAGAGACAAATGGTGACTCTCTAAAGTTTGTCTCATGGGGGTAAGGTTAGAAATGTTATGGTGCCTATTCATGTTCCAACAAACGCAGATACCTTCTTTAGGGAAACATCTGCAAAGATAAAATGCCAATAAACAGAGGGATAATACTGGATAGAGATTTCTCAAGGGCACAAAATAGGAAGAAAAAAAGCAGATGGCAACCTTTTCACAGTTGACATACCAGTGCCGATTTCTAAATAAGGTGTATATTTGAATAACCTCACATATGTCATAATGTTAAAAAAAAACACGTTTTTTTTTCTTAAGCTGAAAAAATGTCATTATGATTCATGATCAGAAAGACAATTTTCTGTCATGTTGTCATGTGCCATTTGGGAAACTTTAAATATCTTCATATGATGAATGAGCGTTGAATGCCATTTCACAAATAGATGAATTGTTATAGCTGGTCAAAAGCAGAACACTCCATTTTAAAGGGATACCAAGAATATCGATTTTAGAACATTTCTCTGTCATGTTTTAATATTCCACTTCCTATATATGATAAAATCCTCTGATGGATTAGAAGTTCCAGTTATTTTAAATGGTTGAACCTACTGTACATTACTCCTTTCTATACAACCCTAACAAATTTTATTTGGGAAACATATACATATATATAACTTCAATTTGGAATGAATCATCCCTGGACCAGGACTTCCCTTTGCGAAATTATTAATTTTTATTCATATACACATATTACAGTGCTCCAATGTTTTGGTCATCATTAGGACCTTTTTAAAATATATGTCTGAGAATTGACCGTGCACCCCGGAGATTGCCCAGGTAGAGTGTGAATGCTTAAAGACTATATATATACGAAGCACTGCGTATCTTGACAGCGCTATATAAATAAATGATGATGATGATATATACAGTATATAGATTAGTAAATAATATGAGAGAATAACAGATATTTCGTATCACAAACTATTCTTCTGTAACTCAAAATTTATTCAAAGATATTTATTAAAAACATTCAGCAAACTAACCCCATAGTTCTACACCATGGGGCAGATTTATCAAGGGTCGAAGTGAATTCGAGGGAATTTTCGAAGTAAAAAAATTCGAAATTCGAAGTAATTTTTTGGATACTTCAACCATCGAATAGCATCCTACACCTTCGACTTTGATTCGAAGTAAAATAGTTCGAATATTCGACCATTCGATAATCAAAGTACTGTCTCTTTTAAAAAAACTTTGACTTCAATAGTTCGCCAAATTAAACCTGCCAAAGTACTATGTTAGCCTATGGGGATCTTCTAATGCATGTTTCTAAGTTTTTTGTAGTCGAAGTAAAATTGTTCAATCGAACGCTGAAATCGTTCGAATCGACCGATTTTACTTCGACCGCAAAACGGTCAAATTCAGTAAAAACAACTTCGACTTCAATATTCGAAGTCGAAGTATAGCCATTCGATAGTTGAATTTCAAAGTATATTTTACTTCGAAATTCGACTTTTGATAAATCTGCCCCCACGCGTTCAATAACAGATATTACCTAAACGTATTCATTTAAACTACATACTAATAGATGCAGATAATGTATGCATTACAGGTAACAATGATGTGGAGGCCTATTTATCAACAGTTTCATTTTAGTGGTTAGAACCAGCATCAAAAACACTGGAAAACCTCTAAAATCAAAGAAAGATCTTCCAGTTGTAAAAGTGACATTTGCCATTGACTTCTACATGATTTCGGCAGGTTTTAACTGGAGTATTTTCTTATTGAAAATTGTCGCAGTCCTTGGAAAAGTCACACTCCCCTTCCCCTGGCAACTTTTGGATTTTTGGAGTCAAAAAACCTGACCCGAAAAAAGTCATGGTTAAATAAATTGGCCCCTTAAAGTTATAATAACCTATATTTCACAGAGAACTCTACTTGACATTCTAAAAGTATATGTTTCTAGTGGGTGCACAGAGCTTTACTCCAGTAAAGTGGACTAGTGTAAGTAAAGACAGTACTTGGGATAGTTTGGAGACACTTTACAGTGATACTCTTGCATATAACAGGAGTGATGTACAGTAGGTACTGTAAATAGAACATCTTCAAGTAAAGGTTATAACTAAGGATACAGAGCTTGTTAGAGAGGCAGCCAAACAGAAGAGGTGCATGATAAGATGCAGATCAATACATAGAAGAAAGCAGGAGAGAGCAGCAAAAGGTAATCCTCAGCTGGCATGGCCAACGGGGAAGCATGACACAGGGCAATGCACAACAGGCAAGAAAACTGGGGAGAGAGAGAATAGGTAACCTATGATGGTTGGCAAGGAAATAATGAAATGATTTAAGAGATTTACAGTATAAGTGATAATGTGAAATATAGAAACATGATACAGTAACACTGAAGCTCAGAGACTATAAATGTGTAAATCAATTTGCAATTGCCTTTCAGAACTTATCTCCAAATCATTTAGTCATATTTACCAACTGAGGATGGTCAACGCTGCGGTTTGACACAAAATAATTGGCTACATTTGCTAAATGTTCATAATACAACATAGGCATGTAAACCAATGCGTTCAGCTTCTCTACTTGATCTAAGGCATTTCTATCTGAATGTAAATAAAAAATCTTTTACAATCCATCCAATACAAAACATTAGAGATCATGTCAATAATCTCATTATAAGTAATTATATTAAAAACTATGTTTGTATATACTGTATATATAACATAGTGTTTTAAGTTACACCATGGCAATATGTACTACTTTTCCCATAGGGAGGAAGCACACCAAACATATAATTTTGCCTTTTAAGACATTTATTCAGCAGTGTTGGCACAAGCTTTGGGGTCAACCCCTTCCTCAGGTGTATGCTGGAATACTGTATGTACTACTTCCCCTGGTAGTACAGTGATAGTAGGTACATTATTTGTTGACTTTCCTAGTACAGGTATGGGACCTGTTATCCAGAATGCTCAGGATTTGGTAATTATCAGAAAAGGCACCGTTCTGTACCCTAAGTTTACTAGAAAAATCACATAAACATTAAATAAACCCAATAGGCTGGTTTTGCTTCCAGTAAGGATTAAATATATCTTAGTTTGGATCAAGTACAAGGTATTATTTTATTATTACTGTGAAAACTTATTTTTTTAAAAAAAAATTGGATAATTTGGATAAAATAGAGTCTATGGAAGACAGTCTTCAGAGCTTTATAGATAATGGCTTTGTGGATAACAGATCACATACCTGTATAAATAGAGCTATAAGTTAGAAACAACATATTAAATAAACACATGATTGTTACCAAACTCCACTAATGCTGTAGTGATAAACAAATCATCCAATAGAAATCAGAAACCCAAATGAATATGACAGGACAATAATGGGACCACTGAGAGCTATCCTTTAGCAGTGCCTGATTCAGCCAATAGACCTTATGTTTGACAACCCTGCATGGTGTTTTTGTTCTCTTCCAACATAGTAACACACCCACAGATTTGGCACAGGTTGCATCCATCTGGGTAAGTGGAAGAAAGACTATGTTTAACAGCTATTTTTCTAACAGCTAGTGTTTAATTGTTGACTATATGTCTGTCATACAGATGAAGCAGGCTTCAATGGTGAATCATGTCACAGTAATATTTTACAGAGAGAACAACATTACTACCCATGGAAAATAACAGGGGCGTCATGTTTTACTGTGATGAGTGGGATACACCACTGAAACCTCTTGTGTCTGTAAATGAAAGTCAGTGTTGACTTGCACCTTCTACTGTTATTACTCCATTCAAGCAGCACTGGCAAATGAAAGATTCACTATAGCACTGTAGAAGATATTGTCATGCATGGTATTCCAAAACCCAGAAGTAACGCCAAGGTGCCAGTCGTGGCTCACACTTCTGCTACTCCGATGCCAACAGGTCATAAAGTGAGAGAACCAAGGCGAGAGTTCTGGGCAGACAGGGGAACCATAACGTATGACAGGAGGAACAGGGAACAGGAAGTGTAGTCAAGGGATAGGCTGAGGTTATTATCAATCAGACAGTACAGTACAGAATCAGGAGCCAGGGACATAGTTGAGAACACAGACCAGGGTCAAAACCAATCATTAACAAAGTACAAAGCTAGGATCCGAGAGAATGGTCAGTAACAGGAAAAGGCTGGTACAGGCAGAGAAGTAGTAGAATTCAGGGACAGGTAAGGGTCAAAGAACAGATAATCAAACTTGAATCACACCCAGGAACTATCAGGAAATAAACCTACATTGGACGATGGGAATTAGGTTGTGTCACTTTAAATATTTCAAGAAGAAGACACAGATGGCTGCGGGTGTCCCAGCAGGGAGCATGGTGGGCATCCCGCTTCCCAACTGGACCACCAGATACATTGAAAAAAACATTCATTTTCATACAAATGGATGGTTTTAGAATGATTGTGTGCCTTGGGCCCTTTGGAAAGATAATATACTTGGTATAAAAATATTATCCATATCCATAATCCATATTATTTTGTAAAAACTATCTTGTGATTTTAATATGTTTAGCATTTAGATCAAGAGTATGCAACCATCTAGCAGCTTTTAAACATCCTTTCCCTCTCCTAACAGCTGTTAAAAGGGGACTGGAAGATTTAGGCAATTAGCAATTGGATACATTTTGGTTTAGCAGTTCCATTTGATAAGCATGACTACAGTAGGTAAACTCAATTACCAGACTTCTTCCCATAACCCACTTAGCTCAATTTCTCACACTTACAACTTAGTTGTTGATTCATTAACAAAGTACTCAACCAACATTAGCATTGCCTACGATTTTACAATAACACAAATCAATCACAACGGACCACTGAAGGCTGCTAAGCCCCAGACTTCTGATCCCCCCAGTACTAAGTACTAAGACTCATTGCTAAACCTAACCCCACACTTATCCTTCACACACGCTTCCCATATACCCATTTGACCTTGCTATCCCCCCTTTTTAGCTACCCCCTGGGGAGCCCCACTAACTGCTGCAATTACAACCCCTGGTATACCAATCTCACAGGGCAATAGGGAGGGGAGATGCTCAAACCCAGTGGCTACAGGTAAAATTACCTCTGACCCCTTATCACTTCCCTTTAAAAGCTTCCAGACCCCACTCATGCACTAACTCTCAAACAACAAATCCCACAATGCCCTAACCCCAATAATGCACTGGTTAGGTCCTACTCATCCCCCAGTCATGGCCCCTGTCACTTCAATGTCTTACTGCATGATGGCTCCTTTGGGGCCCCTGTTTTAGCAGAAAATCTTGAATTTCCTCTGGACTGTAACTAGTGTGTCCAGTGCCTCATATCTGTACATGAATGTAGCATTAACAGTCACGCCCTTATTACTTCAATTCAGATTTTTTTTTGCCAGTGCTATTTGGCCATATAATAAAGTATATAGCCCATTAGAATAGCCAAATACACAACAACCTGCCATTGAACAAGTGCTCTGTTTTATAGATAGCTCTAGCATCAACTCATGGATGATTATTTAACTGTTGTATGGTTAATGTATACTGTACATCATTTGAATGTTAAATTCCCTGTAAATATATTAAAGGAAAATTATACCCCCAAACAATGTAGGTCTTTTTAAAATATATTGCATAAAACAGCAGCTCATACTATTTTTACCCCCCCCTTCATGTAAATAAACCATTTTCATAATAATAAACTTTTTTAGTATTATGTATCATTAGGTAATCCTAAAGAGAAAATTGCCATTTTATGAACTAAGGACCACCCCCTTGAATCCTACGATTTATGGAGCACACAAACAAACCATACATGTTAGGTCCCATGAGCCAATTAATGGACAAAGTTCTGTCTTTTACTTAGGGTTGCCACCTTTTGGCCAATCATCACGTCAATCTTAGAGAAACCTGTCCAGTTTTCCAAATTAGGAAAACCAGGCATGCAGCATCCAGACAGCTGCATTATTTACTTAAATATATATACCAGTTTGGTAAGATTATGGCACTATAATATATGATATCTGTTGCTTAAGTATTCAGTTGCCCTTTAAATATATGTCAAGAACCATTTTCTTGGGCAAGTTTGTGCAAAAATGTTTTCACTGGAAACATTAACTGCTCGAGGAACCAGCTATTTCCTACTAAGAAATGAGTTGTTTTGTTTACCACTTCTAAAAGAAAAGTGACTTGCTCCAGAGATAGCAAATGTGCCCTGTATTTTTGTTTTCACGTTCATTTTTTGAAGTTTGAAGTTTTGGTGTGAATAGCCAATTCACAGGTTTCGTTTTTTACTGTAAATTGAGCTACAAAATAATGCAGTGTTTAAGCTGTATTTTTGTTCCTGCTAATACTTATTCTATTTGCTAATAGGTTTCAGTGATATCACAAAGCTGCCCCACAAAGCCATATACTATGTACAGCTAAATACAATACATGTTCCAACAACACAGCTATTGTTTTTGTTAAATTAAATACATGCTGTAGATGTTATTTTGATAAGGTTTCACGGTCCTTTTCACATAAAAAGAAAACAAGAAAGAGCTAACGCTCCAGGTAGGGGTTCTTTATTTTTTAACTCTCAGGATGCAATCACCATAGGCGTCTGAGCAGCAAATAATATGGAGCCAGGCTGAAGACACAGCATTCCCAGCAGGAGTAAGGTTATGAACACAGCTTCCAGTTACATAAAATGAACTTTTACTGTCTAGCCCAATATATGAAAAGAAGTTACAGATGGGAGACCTGTAACCAAGTCCTGTGTTTTCATTTCTGTGCGTACAAATCAGATCTCAAATATAGAGACAAACGGAATAAGCTATTCATGAAAGCTTAAATACAGAATTATTAATACTAATCATTAGTAGGAAACTGCATATATAAAAGATATTTCATACTTCAATTATATTTTATTTTCATTGCCTAAAAACATTTATGCATATAATACAGTTGATACTGTTATACAAATAGAAGACCATGCCAGAGTATGGCAATAATATTTCTGTTCACAAAAAGCTATGAATTATTTTACAACATTAGCAAAGGTCATATGTTTTTTTCTTCTCTATGGTCCCTAAGCTACTAAAGATCAGCTACAGATGGAGCATTGGCGTGACAATGGTGAAACATAAACTCTTTTCTTCTATTCCTGAGCAAGATGTTAAACCATAGTGTACCATTCATTTTTGTTCTCTCTGTCTGTCATAGAGAAACATTAAATTAAATAGCCCTTGGCCCCATTTAGCTTTCATCTGTCCTCTTCCTTCTCCAGATTTGGGGGTCCGTTTACTAAAGCGCGATAAAAATATTTGCACAAAATATAAACAAATTTGTCGCCAAATATGTTTTCGCCAGTTTACTAACCTGCGGTAAATATAAATTTGCAAATTTTCTTGCGCAAAAATATGTTTTCATCAGTTATCGCATTCGCTGAAAATAATGCTACGTACACATTAACGCCTGGTTTACTAAACAGCGAAATGTGCAAAAGACTAAATCTACGCAAGAATATTCGCAACATTTTACCGCCACCTACAGTATGTAGTGGCGTAAAAGTATTTTTTCGCCAGAAAATTCTCAAGGGGCAGGAAATATCCCATAATACTTTTTTTTTTTTTACCCATCATTCTTTGCTGACAGGAGAGAGAGATCTGTAGCTATTGCTGACAGGATGTTTTGGCTTCTGCTTCTATCTGTTGCAACAGCAGCAGTTTCAGCTCAGAGGCGTATTATTGGCAGCGGCGTCACAGTCCAAGGATTCGTCAGCCTCTACACTTTTTTGGTGTCATTGTGATTGGCTACATTAAACTGTGCATTTCTATGAAGCAAAGAGATTGACTGGTATGACTTTTTTTATATCATAAATATTCACAAAAACATACTGGCAGAAAATTTACAACTCACTAAAATTACCTCAAAATTAATTATGTAGTTACCGCAAGTGATCGCAATGACTTCTGAGCACATCACTGTTTAGTAAACTAAAAAAAAAATGGCGGAAAAATATTCTCAGCGATAACATGCGGAAACTTAAAGGAAAATTATACCCCCAAAATGAACACTTAAGCAACAGATAGTTCATATCATATTAAGTGGCATATTAAAGAATCTTACCAAACTGGAATATATATTTAAGTAAATATTGCCCTTTTACATCTCTTACCTTGAGCCACCATTTCGTGATGGTCTGTGTGCTGCCTCAGAGATCACCTGACCAGAAATACTTCAACTCTAACTGTAACAGGAAGAAGTATGGAGGCAAAAGACTAGAGATGTCGCGAACTGTTCGCCGGCGAACTTGTTCGCGCGAACATCGGGTGTTCGCGCTCGCCGGAAGTTCGCGAACGTCGCGCGACGTTCGCCATTTTGGGTTCGCCATTGTTGGCGCTTTTTTTTGCCCTCTCACCCCAGACCAGCAGGTACATGGCAGCCAATCAGGAAGCTCTCCCCTGGACCACTCCCCTTCCCTATAAAAACCGAAGCCCTGCAGCGTTTTTTCACTCTGCCTGTGTGTGCTGAAGAGATAGTGTAGGGAGAGAGCTGCTGCCTGTTAGTGATTTCAGGGACAGTTGAAAGTTTGCTGGCTAGTAATCGTTTTGATACTGCTCTGTTATTGGAGGGACAGAAGTCTGCAGGGGTTTGAGGGACATTTAAGCTTAGGTAGCTTTGCTGGCTAGTAATCTACCTTCTACTGCAGTGCTCTGTATGTAGCTGCAGTGGGCAGCTGTCCTGCTTCTGATCTCATCTGCTGACTGCTGCAATAACAGTAGTCCTTGTAAGGACTGCTTTTATTTATTTTTTTGTTGTTTTACTACTACTACTACTACTACTACTATAAGAGCCCAGTGCTATTAGTCTAGCAGTGTTGGGGAGTGGGACTGGTGTGCTAATCTGCTGCTCCTAGTAGTTCAGCAGCACCAACTTTAATTTTTTTTTTTTAATATTCATTTTTTTTTTATTTTACTTTTTTTTATTTTACTACCGCTGTAGTAGTGTATAAGTTGACCTTTTAGGCATTATTTGCCCTGTAGGCATTATTTGCACACTGTTTTCTTCAACCCGCCATCGAGCTGTGTGACCTTGTTCACATTCTGTCTAAATATCCATAATATTACCGTCTCCAGAAAAAACACCGGAGTCACTTTTTTCAAGCAGCCATAATATATTTTACGTAATCCGTATCCACCGCTGTAGTAGTGTATACGTTGGCCTTGTAGGCATTATTTGCACACTGTTTTCTTCAACCCGCCATCGAGCTGTGTGACCTTGTTCCCATTCTGTCTAAATATCCATAATATTACCGTCTCCAGAAAAAACACCGGAGTCACTTTTTTCAAGCAGCATTCATATATTTTACGTAATCCGTATCCACCGCTGTAGTAGTGTATACGTTGGCCTTGTAGGCATTATTTGCACAGTGTTTTCTTCAACCCGCCATCGAGCTGTGTGAGCTTGTTCACATTTTGTCTAAATATTGATAATATTATCGTCTCTAGAAAAACCACTTGAGTTACTTTTTTTCAAGCAGCATTCATATATTTTACGTAATCCGTATCCACCGCTGTAGTAGTGTATACGTTGACCTTGTAGGCATTATTTGCACACTGTTTTCTTCAACCCGCCATCGAGCTGTGTGACCTTGTTCCCATTCTGTCTAAATATCCATAATATTACCGTCTCCAGAAAAAACACCGGAGTCACTTTTTTCAAGCAGCATTCATATATTTTACGTAATCCGTATCCACCGCTGTAGTAGTGTATACGTTGGCCTTGTAGGCATTATTTGCACACTGTTTTCTTCAACCCGCCATCGAGCTGTGTGACCTTGTTCCCATTCTGTCTAAATATCCATAATATTACCGTCTCCAGAAAAAACACCGGAGTCACTTTTTTCAAGCAGCATTCATATATTTTACGTAATCCGTATCCACCGCTGTAGTAGTGTTTACGTTGACCTTGTAGGCATTATTTGCACACTGTTTTCTTCAACCCGCCATCGAGCTGTGTGAGCTTGTTCACATTTTGTCTAAATATTGATAATATTATCGTCTCTAGAAAAACCACTTGAGTTACTTTTTTTCAAGCAGCATTCATATATTTTACGTAATCCGTATCCACCGCTGTAGTAGTGTATACGTTGACCTTGTAGGCATTATTTGCACACTGTTTTCTTCAACCCGCCATCGAGCTGTGTGACCTTGTTCACATTTTGTCTAAATATTGATAATATTATCGTCTCTAGAAAAACCACTTGAGTTACTTTTTTTCAAGCAGCATTCATATATTTTACGTAATCCGTATCCACCGCTGTAGTAGTGTATACGTTGACTTTGTAGGCATTATTTGCACAGTGTTTTCTTCAACCCGCCATCTAGCTGTGTGTATTATCGTTTCCAGAAAAACCAACTGAGTTTTTGTTGTTGTTGTTGTTTTTTTAAAAATAATGCCAGGCAAAGGCAGGCCGCCACGCAGAGGCCGTGCTAGGGGCCGTGCTGCTATGCAATCCTGTGGCCCTAGCAAATTGCCCAGTTTTAAAAAGCCAATGACCCTGAACTCCCAAAATGCTGAAGAGGTAGTTGACTGGCTTACACAGCACACCCCATCCTCTACCGTTTCTAACTTTACCACAACATCCTCCTCATCCTCCACTGCTATGGCCACCCCACGTAACACTTCCTCCACCACCGGTGCCCCTTCTTCACTGGGGTCAGAGGAGTTATTTTCCAATGAGTTTCTTGAACTGAGTAATGCGCAACCATTATTGCCAGAAGAAGATGAAGGAGATGAGGACCTTACACCAGATTTAATTCTGGCAGAGAACACGATAGAGATGGACATAATGAGTGATGAGGAGGAGGTCCCCGCTGCTGCTTCCTTCTGTGATGTGTCAGAAGAAATTGATGCATCTGAGGAGAATGATGATGAGGAGATTGATGTTTTGTGGGTGCCTAGTAGAAGAGAGCAAGAGGAGGGTAGTTCAGATGGAGAGACGGAGAGTCAGAGAGGCAGTAGGAGAATAAGACTTAGAAGAAGCAGGGAGGACAGCCCGCAGGGATCAGCAGGGCAACAACATGTATCGGCACCTGTGTTCAGCCGGCCAACGCACCCGCCATTGCCGCCAATACCGCCAACTCCGCCAACTTCTACTGTTACCGCCAGATCGCACACTTCCAAAAAGTCAGCAGTGTGGGATTTTTTTAATGTGTGTGCCTCTGACAAAAGCATTGTAATTTGCAATGAGTGCAGTCAGAAACTGAGCCTTGGTAAGCCCAACAGCCACATAGGTACAACTTCTATGCGAAGGCACATGAGCGGCAAGCACAAAGCACTTTGGGAGCAACACCTCAAAGGCAACAGGCAAACTAAAAGCCACACTCCTTCTGGTCCAGCATCTTACTGCTCTACCTCTGCTCTCCTTGACCCGTCTGAACCACCCTCCACTCCGCCTTCCACCTTGACCACCTGTTCCCATTCCCAGTCATCTGCCACCAGCCAAGTTTCTGTGAAGGCCATGTTTGAGCGTAAGAAGCCAATGTCTGACTGTCACCCCCTTGCCCGGCGTCTGACAGCTGGCTTGTCTGCACTCTTAGCCCGCCAGCTTTTACCATACCAGCTGGTGGACTCTGAGGCCTTCCGCAAATTTGTAGCAATTGGGACACCGCAGTGGAAGGTACCCAGCCGCAATTTTTTTTCTAAAAAGGGAATACCACACCTGTACCAACATGTGCAGAGCCAAGTTACCGCATCTCTGTCACTTAGTGTTGGGCCAAAGGTCCATATGACTACTGACGCATGGTCCTCCAAGCATGGTCAGGGCAGGTATGTCACCTACACTGCCCACTGGGTGAACTTGGTAATGGCTGGGAAGCAGGGAATGGGTAGCTCAACAACAACAGTGGAGTTGGTGTCACCGCCACGGATTGCACGCGGTTCTGCCACCACCTCTACTCCTCCATCGCTCTCTACCTCGTCTTCTTCTTCTTCTTACTCTGCTGCTGGGTCCTCCTTCTCCTCCTCCACACCTGTGCACCCCCAGCTCCCCTAGGCTATTCGACGTGCCAGGTACGCCGTTGTCACGCTGTCTTGGGGATGACGTGCCTGGAAAGCAAAAACCATACCGGATCTGTACTCCTGTCATCTCTGCAGTCACAGGCCGATCGGTGGCTGACCCCACACCAACTGCAGATCGGAAAAGTGGTGTGTGACAATGGAAGCAATCTGTTGGCAGCGTTGAGACTAGGCAATTTAACACATGTGCCCTGCATGGCACATGTGTTAAATTTAATAGTCCAACGTTTTGTCTCCAAGTACCCAGGATTCCAGGACGTTCTCACCCAGTCCAGAAAGGTGTCGGCCCATTTCAGACGTTCCTACACAGCCATGGCACGCCTTGCTGACATTCAGCAGCGCTACAACATGCCAGTCAGGCGTTTGATTTCTGACAGCCAGACTCGCTGGAATTCAACGCTCCTTATGTTGGAACGTCTGCTGCAACAACAAAGGGCCGTCAACGAGTACCTTTTTGAACTGGGTGGTAGGACTGGATCTGCACAGCTGGGGATTTTTTTCCCCCGTTACTGGGTGCTTATGCGCGATGCCTGCAGGCTCATGCGACCTTTTGAAGAGGTGACAAATATGGTCAGTCGCACCGAAGGCACCATCAGCGACCTAATACCCTTCGCTTTCTTCCTGGAGCGTGCCGTGCGACGAGTGACAGATGAGGCTGTAGACCAGCGTGACGAGGAGCTGGAAGCGCACGATTTCTGGTCGGAATCACCAGAACGAACCCAGGCACCTGCTGCAACGCAGGGAGAGGTGCCAGAAGTGGAGTCAGAGGAGGAAGGTGGCTTTGTGGAGGAGGAGGAGGAGGACCAACAGGAGCAGGCTTCCCAGGGGGCTAGTGGTGACCTTTTGGGGACCCCTGGTCTTGTACGTGGCTGGGGGAGGAGACCGTGGATGATGCAGTCCTTGATAATGAGGAAGCGGAGATGGATAGCTCTGCATCCAACCTTGTGAGAATGGGGTCTTTCATGCTGTCATGCCTGTTGAAGGACCCCCGTATCAAGAGGCTTAAGGAGAAGGACCTGTACTGGGTCGCAACGCTACTAGACCCTCGGTACAAGCATAAAGTGTCAGAAATGTTACCAACATACCACAAGTCCGAAAAGATGCGGCATTTACAAACCAGCCTGCAAAACATGTTGTACAATGCTTTTAAGGGTGATGTCACTTCAGGAACTCATCAACATTCCAGGGGCAGAGGTGCCAGTAATCCTGCCACGAGCACACCTGCAAGGACAAAGCCCTTTGGCCAGTCTGTAACGTCAGACATGCAAATGTTTTTCTGTCCAAGGCAGCGCCACAACCCTTCTGGATCCACCCTCAAAGAATGCCTCAACCGGCAGGTAGCGGACTACCTGGCATTAACTGCAGATATCGACACTCTGAGGAGCGATGAACCCCTGGACTACTGGGTGCGCAGGCTTGATCTGTGGCCAGAGCTGTCACAATTTGCCATGAACCTCTTGTCTTGCCCAGCCTCAAGTGTGCTCTCAGAAAGGACCTTCAGTGCAGCAGGAGGGATTGTAACTGAGAAGAGAACTCGCCTAGGTCACAAAAGTGTCGATTACCTGACCTTTATTAAAATGAATGAGGGGTGGATCTCGGAGGGTTACTGCACGCCGGAAGACTTGTTCTGACTTCTATGCAGCTGTCCTTCTCTTCAAGCCTCATGACTCCACACACAGCTGTCCTTTAGCGTCCTCCTCCTCCCTCCGCCACCGTTACAAACTAGGGTGCAAACCCTACTGGTTTAATTTTTCTGGCCTCTGTGCTTCAGTGGCTGCAACCAAAAAAACTGGGCAAACAATGTCTACAAGGTCAACGTATGGCAAAAAATGACTATTTTCAGCATTTATATGGCATATTTTTTCTGGCAACTGTGCTTCAGTGGCTGCATCCAAAAAAATGCATATTTTCTGCATTTATATGGCATAATTTTTCTGGCCTCTGTGCTTCAGTGGCTGCAACCAAAAAAATGCATATTTTCTGCATTTATATGGCATAATTTTTCTGGCCTCTGTGCTTCAGTGGCTGCAACCAAAAAAATTTATATTTTCAGCATTTATATGGCATAATTTTTCTGGCAACTGTGCTTCAGTGGCTGCGACCAAAAAAATGACTATTTTCAGCATTTATATGGCATATTTTTTCTGGCCTCTGTGCTTCAGTGGCTGCGGCCAAAAAAACTGGGCAAACAATGCCTACAAGGTCAACGACGTTGACCTTGTAGGCATTGTTTGCCCAGTTTTTTTGGCCGCAGCCACTGAAGCACAGAGGCCAGAAAAAATATGCCATATAAATGCTGAAAATAGTCATTTTTTGCCATACGTTGACTCAACGTATATGGCAAAAAATGACTATTTTCAGCATTTATATGGCATATTTTTTCTGGCAACTGTGCTTCAGTGGCTGCGACCAAAAAAATGCATATTTTCTGCATTTATATGGCATAATTTTTCTGGCCTCTGTGCTTCAGTGGCTGCAACCAAAAAAATTTATATTTTCAGCATTTATATGGCATAATTTTTCTGTCAACTGTGCTTCAGTGGCTGCGACCAAAAAAATGCATGTTTTCTGCATTTATATGGCATAATTTTTCTGGCCTCTGTGCTTCAGTGGCTGCAACCAAAAAAGTTTATATTTTCAGCATTTATATGGCATAATTTTTCTGTCAACTGTGCTTCAGTGGCTGCGACCAAAAAAATGCATATTTTCTGCATTTATATGGCATAATTTTTCTGGCCTCTGTGCTTCAGTGGCTGCAACCAAAAAAATTTATATTTTCAGCATTTATATGGCATAATTTTTCTGGCAACTGTGCTTCAGTGGCTGCGTCCAAAAAAACTGGGCAAACAATGTCTACAAGGTCAACGTATGGCGAAAAATGACTATTTTCAGCATTTATATGGCATATTTTTTCTGGCAACTGTGCTTCAGTGGCTGCGTCCAAAAAAACTGGGCAAACAATGCCTACAAGGTCAACGTATGGCAGTTGTTTAAAGAGAACAGTAGATTACTAGCCAGCAAAGCTACCTAAGCTAAAATGTCCCTCAAATCCCTGCAGACTTCTGTCCCTCCAATACAGAGCAGTATCAAGCAGATTACTAGCCAGCAAACTTACTATCATCTGTCCCTGAAATCACTAACAGCTCTCCCCCTACACTATCTCTTCCAAGCACACACAGGCAGATTTTTCAGATACATTTTTGCCCTTGATCCCCCTCTGGCATGCCACTGTCCAGGTCGTTGCACCCTTTAAACAACTTTAAAATCATTTTTCTGGCCAGAAATGTCTTTTCTAGATGTTAAAGTTCGCCTTCCCATTGAAGTCTATGGGGTTCGCGAACCGTTCGCGAACCGCTCGCGTTTTTGCGCAAGTTCGCGAATATGTTCGCGAACTTTTTTTCCGACGTTCGCTACATCCCTACAAAAGACACAACTCTGTCTGTTAATTGGCTCATGTGACCTAACATGTATAGTTTGTTGGTATGTTTGTGAGTACAGTGAATCCTACGATCCCAGGGGGCGGCCCTTATATTTTAAAATGGCAATTTTCTATTTATGATTACCCAATGGCACATACTACTAGAAAAGTATATTATTATGAAAATGGTTTATTTACATGAAGCAGGATTTTACATATGAGCTGTTTTATGCAATATCTTTTTATAGAGACCTACATTGTTTGGGGTATAGTTTTCCTTTAAAGTCAGATTTACCGCACTTTAGTAAACGGACCCCATAGACATTTATAGACAAACAAGACGTGTTGATTGATCACAGGTAAAGATATAGGTAAAAAAATGCTTTTGTGTTCTACTTTTTTTTGTATTCTGTTCATTTCTTCATCTGTATGATTCTTGCTTTAATTACTTCATTATCACACGGAAGGTAGGTCAATCACATACTAACAATACTTCACAATTCAGCTGCATCCACTAACTCTGCTTAAATCATCATCAGTACAGTTGTCATGACCCTTCAAAGATTATTTTTAACATCTCACTCTCAAGCCTTTACAGCTTACCCCCTTTTGTCATCTCTCATGCTATAGCTCATTCACACTGATCTATAACATATTTCGCTCCAACATCTTAGTGATGACTAACACCTTAATCACCTAAGAAACAAGACCTCACTCTGGCCTATTCCTTGCCCTAACTCCTTGTCTGGAACAAGAAATAATGTCTGACTGTGTCATACAGAGACTAAGTAACATATCAAAACTCTAAAAAAATATCTACAGAAATTATTCTGAAATGTGGCATTCTGGTGTCAAGGATGATATTTCCTAGCCAAGCCAGATACAGTATTTACTTTTACATAGATCACACAGGATTTAAATCATTTACAATAATTCGTCTATATTCCCTAAAGTGCAAAAAACACTTTTCATTAGGATTTTCATTGACTAGTTCACCATGAAGTGGCACCTACATCATTTGTAATTATTCATCTAGTAGCCCATTTTAGTTTACAATAAATATGCTTAGCATAAGTTGATGAAATGGATACAGTACAAGCAAGGTTTCAAATGGGTGGCCAATTTGCACATCTCATGTGCTCTAAACAAAACATCTGTTTTAAGGAGTGTAGAGATGAAAGAAACATATCCTGAAACCTAATTGTTATCTAGATACCTACAGGTCCACATTGGTCCTGAGTTTTGCTATGTATATATTTAGCAGTTAGGCTTGAAAATATATTCTGTGGGGAAGAGCAAACAAGAAAACTCCTGATGCAGAATGTCCAGATACATATGTGCTCAGTTAAAAGTGCAAAAAACACATCCACCGTGTCAGTTTGGTAACCCCACTAATAAAGGTAATAAGAAACCTCCCTGGAGAAAATACTGACTCACCAGATTTAAGAGGCCAAACACAGTTAGTTCAATCTTCACAAACTTGGATAAAACAAAGATAGGAATGCCATATAGTGAAGTATAGCTTTTTAACTGTTGATAAAAGAGCCCCCAACTGGGTATACTCACAAGATCCAAAATTAAAACAGCATTGAACAAATGTTCAGTACAAGTCCACAATATTAATTCCTCTACGTGTTTCACGTGGTGCACCACGCTTCCTCAGGTGGATATATTAATGGTGTATGGTTATTATCCTTAGTTAGACTGAACTCTATCCAGAACTAAACAGCACTAGCTAGATTGCAGACTCTATGTTCAGATATCAGGTCCTGCAATATCATGAAAACCACAGGACTGCCTACTTGGAGTTAGTGTCAAGCAGAGCAATACATTTGTATTGTATACAGTATATATACTGCTATATACTATATATATACTATGCTATGTCAGTGACTCATGAGCAACATGTTGCTCACCAACCCCTTGCATGTTGCTCTCATCCAAGTGTTTGAGTGGCCTCAAAGCTGGTGCTTATTTTTGAATTACAGGTTGAACTACAGTTGAATAAAAAACAGGTGTACTGCCAAAAAGAGCCTCCTGTAGGCTGCCAGTCCAAATAGAAGCTACCAAATAGCCAATAACAGCCCTTATTTGGCAACCCCAAGGACCTAGTTATGCTTATGTTGCTCCCCAATTTGGGACCCCTGTGCTATGTAAATCTCATTCCCATCTGGAAGCATAGTGAGCGATTAATAGTTATTAATAGTGATGGGCGAATTTGCACCATTTCGCTTCACGGGAAAATTCGGGAAACGGCGAAAAATTTGCCCGTTTTTTTGACGCTGGCGAATTTTTGCGAATTTATTCACTGGCGGCGAATCACGCAAATTCGACGCGTATTCCCTCCTGGCGAATAAATTCGTCCATCACTAGTTATTAAGCTGAAAGCAATGTGGTTCTAAAACATGGATACAATATTGACAATGTTCACTTAATCACCGTTTAGTTTAATGAGCTTCATGCTTAAATGCCACTCCTGTAAGTAAATTGTAAGTAAATTGCCAAGGCCACAAGGGGTAGAACCCATTAGTTCCTGAAATAGCAGCTGCTTATTGTAGTAACTCATCTACAGTATGAGGCTATATGTTTGAGATCTTTGCTTTTATCATTCAGGAGTGCTTCCATGCTTTACTGCATCAAAATTAGATATACTGTAGGTAGTCACTGCTCTGTGACGCTCAGTAATATGTAATCCCAAACAACCGTGTTCCAGGTCTACTCAAGCAAGACTGATATTATATGGAAGTCACAGGGTTCAGTTTATTATATATACTATGCAATAACATAAAGCTTAGAGCAGTGCAAAAGAAATACATACGCCTGCTACTTAACATATAAGGTACTCAGTACTCAGTCTTCCTGCAGTTTATACCTGGTTCAACACTGAATTTGGACAGTGATATTTATGGCTTCTCTACACTAAAGGTTAAACAGATTTAGAACATTTGAAAGAGTGTTTTTTAATGAAGGATTTAAAAATAAAAGTGTACATCTATATAGGTAAATCTATATCTTATCAGAGGTGCTCCTCATTTTTTTGCATATGTCCCACACTGGGAAAAACGATTCTATTTTAAAAAATGCTAATTAGTAGCTCTGATAACCTGTGAATGGGTATAGAAAGTGTATGTTATACTTAGCACATTGCTAGCTTTCTAAATTTGTAATGTATCATAGAAATGCATGTTTTTCCCATTGTATAGGAAGGACGTCAGGCAGCCTAGATATCATCTAACAGTGAAATGATGCGCTGCTTCCACTTTATGCTGAGCCTGCAAAACATAGTAATGACATCCTGTGATAGTTGCTGTTGGGCATCTAATAATAGAACAATTCAGCAGTGAAATTTCAGAACCTCTCATTCTGGCGCTTTTCCTACAGCACAATTTTTTTTATCCTATCCAAAGAAAAAATAATATCCAGTGTGACATCTTTTGACGTTCCTATTATGTGAGAAATTATATGGGGGGAGTTAAGAACTGTAATTCTTTTCTGGGTAATTTTTCTTTTATCTAACAATATATGATGCTATTGAGTTAGCTTCCTAAGCTGGAGACAATTGACACAGGCGTAGACATGACAAATGCAATGAAACGAAGAATTGGCTGACTTTGCATTTAAATCACAAAACTCTTTGCAAAATGTAGATCTGGATAAAGCTTTAGTGTTCAGGTTTATTGAATCTGATCTCATGTGTCTTATTGACCTCTGGACATGGTAATGCAATTTAAGCTATTATTAGATAGAAGTTGCAACAATGGCCCTGCTGCTTGGATCCCATTTACATTCAATAATAGTCTATAGGGACTGTACTTCTGATACGGATCTTACATCTAACCTCCCAAATGTATACACACTTTACACTTAATATGGCGACGTGAAATTTGTTGGAATGATTTGGTTTTGTCCTTCATGGAAAAAATGGTTATTTAAATAATCTCCATGACTTTATCATTCAATACTGTTCTTTATTACCCTCTCTTTATTTTCTTAGTATCGTAGTCATACAGATGGAGCAAGCTTTAATGGCGCATTTTGTATTAACATGGTGCAACATATTACAAAGGTGCAACATATACAGGTATGGGATCAATTATCCAGAAACCCATTATCCAGAAAGCTCAGAATTATGGAATTCTCCCATAGACCCTATTTTATCCAAATAATCCAAATTTTTCCTTTTTTTTTCTTGTAAATATGAAACAGTACCTTGTACTAGATCCAAACTAAGATTCAATGAATCCTTATTGGAAGCAAAGCCTGCCTGCTGGGATTATTTAATGTTTACATTCATTTTTAGTAGACAAGATATGGAGATACAAATTATGGAAAGATCCATTATCCGGAAGACCCTAGGTCTCGGGGATTCTGGATAACAGGTTCCATACCTGTCCTGCAATAAAAGAAAAATTGTTGTGTTGAGCATTGTTCAGTTAAATGTATGATTTAAGCCTGTTCCAACTGAAGCCCACCTTCTCATACAAAAAAAATTAAAGCACTGGTAAGCCTACTTATTTTATACAATTCCACTATCCCAAATAGATTTCTCTTTCACCTCTCTTGTTTTACTCATCTGCAGGTGACCTCTCGGCTCCTTGGCTTGAATTGCATTTTAAGAGTAGCAGCTAGTCTCATTTTTACTTCTTCTAAGGCAGTAAATACTTCTCCAGGTGGGGTTACTTGACTGTGTGTCTTTTTAGGTTTTTAATGCATACCCAGGTAATGGTACATAGATAAATAAGTAAATTACAATAAAATTAGCATTCCCCATGACTTTCAGCTGAGAAAAACTTCCTTTTAAAATCTTGAGAACATTGTGTGCTTTGGTACAACAATAGGATACCAGTTTCACTTCCCTTAACACAGAAAGATGGAAACTGTTTATTCTGCTTTTATATTTAACTGATTTCTTTGCTCACTGGCAAACGATATAATGTTAGAAAAGGCATGGGGGTAGGGAATAAAGAAGCATATAAGATTATTCATCAATGAAAACATATTCAGTGCCAACAATGAAATCTCTTGTCAATCCATTTTAAAATTCCACATTGCTAAAACATATTGACATTTCATATATCGACCAAAGCAATCACAGCAAAATAGCAATTCTGCGATGCCCAGCAGGAAAATGAAAGCTGCATGCAATCATTTAGTACAACATCTTGTACCAGAATACTGGATCTAAAGTTCTGTACATTCTGCATTCCATGCAGTAGAAAGCAAAAGATAAAAAAAAACAGAAAGTGCTGGAAGCGCCTGAAAGCTCAAGAACATCGCATTGCATCCATGTGAGTCAGTAGCCTTCAAAATAGCTGTTCTTTTCTTGACAATATGTTGCCTATCTCAAATATTTGATTATCCTCTGGAAAAAATGAAGAAGTATATGCAATGCATGGCTTTGTGCTTTGAAAGTCTATTTTTGTAACTGTGCAAAATAAAAAAAAAAGGTAACTTGGAATGAGAAGACTTGTACCAGTTTAAATTGCTGCTTTACTAGACAGAAATTGACTTGTGAAAAAATACTCTCATTCAGGATTTTATAGTTTTGATTAAAGAGGTATAAAGATTGGGAATGGAAAAAAAAAGAGTTACATGGGCCATGCTGGTTTAAAGGGTTTATAGTCTATGGTGCTGTTGAATTTCCAATATTTAGTAGACTGTTTAAAACCAATTGTTGATTGGCTGCTGTTGGGTTGCTCCAACTAGAAAGCTCAAAATACTGAATGAGCAAATGCAGCCAAAATCTTTAAGACAAGAAATAACCATATGCTTAAATATATGTGGAAATACAAAGGCAGAGATGCCAACTACTAAGTGGAACTATACTCGAAAATTCTAAAAAGTTCTTAACATAAACATGATATAAGATAGTAGTAAAATGCAATTAATATACAGGTATAGGACCTGTTATCCAGAATGCTCAGGACCTGTGGCTTTATGTATAATGAATTTTTTCATAATTTGGATCTTCATCATATAAGCATTAAATAAACACAGTTGACTGGTTCTGCGTTCAATGTACAGGGTACTGTTTTATTATTACAGAGAAAAGGGAAATACTTTTAAAAAAAATCTGGATTATCTGGATAAAATGGAGTATATGGGAGATGACCTTTCCTTAATTCTGAGCTTTCTAGATTTTAACTTTAAAATTGGCAAATCTTGGAGGAGGAACTCAAATATACTTCAAATCCTTACCCCAAAATGCCCTTATTATGGTTAAACATGTCATTGAAAACCTATGGAAGGAGCTATAATTCTCTGAGCTATTACAAGCTATTCCTGAAAATCTATATATGACACCCATGGTTGGCCTGCCTAGGCATGCATAAATCCTCTATAACAGAGCAGTAACAAGATCAATTATTTTCCCTCTGACACAGGGACACTGTTGCCTGGAAAGGCTATAATAAAATTAAATTGCAGGCAGCATATTGCTTTATGACGATTGCAAGCCTTATGTAATATTAACATTTATTAACACTATTTCAGCCTGAAGGAAAAAAAACTTGCCATTCCTTGATATTATCTAGATAGACAAAATAATTACTGATTTTTTTGAGTGCACATATATTGACATTTTAGTTGTCACTCCTTGTAAAAGTTGCAAAAATACACCCCCTGCTAGAGTCCTGCAGCGACCTGAAAAGGATTTTCAGGTGCGGGTATAGATGCGGGTATCTGGGTCGCAGGTCTGTGGGTTGCGGGTCTCATTTAGATTTCTTATCTTATGTAATATTGTCTATATTTTACTCCTTTTAAAGTTTTACAAAATTGGTTTCTGTCCCTGCCCAGTGATGGCGTCACTTCCGGTTTGCAGCAACATCAATTCCTGTCGGCGGGTTGTGGGTCAAGTTGCGGATAAGGCAGTTGCGGGTCCGGGTCGGGTAGAGGATCAAAGTGGGTTGCGGTTCAGGTCGCAGGTTCGGGTCTTAGAAATTGGTTCCCTGCAGGACTCTACTCTGCTTGCCTTCAACTGATATCATTAAGAAGTGGTGTTGTTTGCCAAGGCCAATGTATACTGTATCTCTAGATTGTATGTATTAATGCATGACGATGTCTGGTGAAGGGAGATTTGCAGTACTTCTCTAAGATCTCAATAGGAAGTGACCTGTGTCGTGTGAAATAGACATTATGATTGTTGTACCTCATAGTTATCATGATTCTCATGAGACATTGCCATATTGCCGACAACCTAACTTAAATGAATCAAAACTCAACCCCATATAAAAAAATCTAATTTGGGCAGGAATGAGATTTTGCACTAGAATGAGATTTTATGCTCTGATATTTCCCATCTGGAACCTTTTCAAACTACTTAAGATGTGATACATTAAAAATTTGTATAACAGATATGAATATTTCAAGAGAGCTCAACACATGCACAAGTCCCATGTGATAACTGTTTATGTCATGTATTACAGTCATGTAAATATGTCTTGCCATGATCTTCACGCAATATCAAAGGAAAGATTATCACTCTTGAAGCTTCATAATGAGGTCTTATAATTCTGCTAATGTTCCTCTCTCATGGAGGGATGACTTTGATATCAAGTTTTGGTTAATGTTAATAATTGATGGTAGTTGATAGCATCAGATCTGTGTTAGAAACCATTTTTTGTAATAATTGATGCATTTTTCATCCAAATTATGCTTATTTCTTTAATTACTGCACTCGTTTCTTATAAACATCAGACTTTGATCTTACATATTAGACAGCCGTTTTGCAAATAGTCAACGTTTTTAATTAAAGGAAGAACAGTTCCGAGTTATCCAGTTCACAGCATCAATGTTATCTCTGATATATTGGCTTCACTTCTCTTGAGTCTGTTACTTGTGTCCTGGATATCAATGTATGTGTACTATTTTAATAGACCCAGGTGACATTTTGAAGGAGAAAGGATTTAAGTGTAAAATACAATGTTATCCTTATAGAGATTGTCGAGCCATATAGCACATAACAATCCTACAAATTGATTCCTTTGAGACGTTTCTCTGTATTTTAGTTTGAGCAAAATCGAATATGATAATACATACCTCGGGATTCCAACACTGTAAAAAAATGATATAGGTATTTTGTAAATTGCTAAATTTTACCTGGGAAATTTGCTAACAGGAAGCAAATAAGACTTTGTAGTGCTTATATTCAAATACAGATATAGGATCTGTTATCTGGAAACCTGATATCCAGAAAGCTCCAAATTACAGAAATTCTGTCTCCCATATAAAAAAAAAATATTTATTTTTTCTCTGCAATAATAGAACAGTCCCATGATTAAGGGATTTAGTCTCGAAACGCGTTAGGATTCACAGCAGCAACCCCAATAAACCTTTTCCAGAAGTGCCGTCAGCCTGTCTTGAGTTCATTGAATGTTAGCAGTGTGGATACTGCTTGACAGAGCACCTGGACGAGTGTATGCGGTGAGCAGTAGCGGTCTTTTACCTTTGTCTTTGAGTCTCAATAATAGAACAGTACCTTGTACTTGATCCCAACTAAGCTATAATTAATCCTTATTTGAAGAAAAAAAACAGTCTATTTGGGTTTATTTAATGTTTACATGATTTCCTAGTAGATGTAAATTATGAATATCCAAATTACAGAAAGATCCATTATCCATCCTATTGGGATGTTATTGGAAAAAAATGCTATTGGGATCACCATCAACCAATACTTTATAATAAATGTTTGATTTTAAAATATAAATATATATAATTTGCAATTGGAACACATTTTCCTTTTTTGATGGGACAGGCCTTAGGTTCTTGTAATTACTTTTCTTAAAACCTACGCAGTATGTAGCCCATTTGATATTTATTATTGTAAGTCAATGAAAGGCAACTGTCTAGAGTGGGTCTCATGATGAAAGCATTATACGAAACTTAGTCTGAGACAGGCTTCACTTGGCTATGAATGTCATTATTTTATTGACTCTTGCTCAGATTATTTCCTTTGGTAGACGGTGTTCTATTAAAAGGATGGAACTAATTGTTATTGGGTTGGAAAGGGTTGAATTGCCTCTTTTGCAAGGAGAGTAAAAAAACCAAGAGAGAACTATTACTGTTTACTATGCACAGCAATCATACACTTTCAATGGGATTCATGAAGCACTAATCCCCTACATCAAATAGGGATCACACGGTGCTGGCAATTTACTTCAGTTGCCAGCATAACACAATCTCATTGTAACAGAGAGGCTTTATGCTTAATGAATACTATATTAAATAAAAAGGCTGTTTAAGAATGCTGTATGTTGTATTTGTAACTGCTTCATTCTGACCCTTTATGGATATTTTAGTTCTATACTTATAGAGAGAGATATATAACATTTCAGATGGAAACAATAGTTTTACTGGATTGTTTTTACCAGCATTTTCCAGCTCTAGTAAATAACTCTCTGTATTATGTGTATGTTATTTTACATAAAGAGGGAATATACCCCATGGCACTACATCACATGCTTAGGCACAGGGAAATAAAGTTATCTGTTTTAAAGGAACAGTTTAGTGTAAAAAATAAAAACTGGGTAAATAGATAGGCTGTGCAAAATAAAAAATATTTTCAATATAGTTAGTTAGCCAAAAATGTAATGTATAAAGGTTGGAGTGACTGAATGTCTAACATAACAGAACAGTACTTTGTTCTTTTCAGCTCTCTAACTCTGAGTTAGTCAGCGACTATAAGGGGGGCCACATAGGACTAAACTGTTTAGTGAGTTTGCAATTGATCCTTAGCATGCAGGTCAGATTCCAAAGCAAACATTTATAAGCCATGTGCCCCCCAAGTCACTGATTGGTTACTGCCTGGTAACAAATCAGAGAAAACCAAGAGAGCTGCAAAGCACAAAGTAGTGTTCTGGCTATTATGTTAGACATTCAGTCACGCCACCCTTTATACATTACATTTTTGGCTAACTAACTATATTGAAAAAATTTTTAATTCTATACGATATTTTACACAGTTTTTATTTTAATACTGAACAATTCCTTTAAAATTTCAATGATGAACTAACATAGCAGTCACCATGGGAATCTAATACATGACACCCTGGGTCTGACTCTATATAACCATTGTGATTACTATTTAAGTTCAGTTTTATTGACTCTCAAAACAGCACTAAAACAAAAACTATGTATTGCCGTATTTCTGGATAGAAGAACATTTTGGTTGAGAAGATATACTCTTCATCTGTATGCAAAGCAGAAGGAATTCTGGGAAGTAAGCCCAGGAGTGCCAATAAAATGTCCATTTACATGGAATACCCTAGGAACTAAGTTTTACCCTCTTGGTTTTTAAAACACAGTCAGGGTGGCATACTGATGGGAGGCTAGCAGCAGCCCTCTTTCATCCATATTGTGGCTCATCAGTGCAATGTAGGGATTTAAAACATATGTAGAGTCAGGGAAGTGGATCCACAAGAAAAACATTTTGGTTGAGGAAATACACTCCTCATTTTCCTTCCAAAAAAGCATTGTTTTCCCCAGAATTCTAGTGACATTGCAGGTGATTTGCTTGGCGTGATTGTGATGTATCTATCACAATTGTGTTTGATTCACCAATATATTTGGAACTGCACATGTACTTCATTGCAACTCAGGTGCAATTGCACCAAATATTTGGCATTATTTCCGGTGTTCAGGGTGCAAGGGACATCTGCACCTGATTCTTTAGGTGCAATTGTTCTGCAACAATTGTTGCAGGGTGCTGAGGGAGCCATGGAGCTACTGCTACCTCCTGCTCAGATGGTACCGCCAGGGTTCCCTGAGCACCCTGGGTAAATAGGCACAGCATCAGAAGGCAGAGAGTGGCTCTGAGCGTGACTATATGAAAGTGGTTTCTAATCTCACTATGGGGAAAATAGCAAGTTGCCTATTGTGTCTACAGCAGGGGTCCCCTACCTTTTTTTTACCCGTGTGCCACATTCAAATATAAAAAGAGTTGGGGAGCAACACACGCATTAAAACGTCCCTTGGGTGCCAAATAAGGGCTGTTATTGGCTATTGATAGCCTGTATATGGATTGGTAGCCTACATGAGGCTCTACTTGGCACTATACTTAGTTTTTATGCAATTAAAACTTGCCTCCAAGCCTGGAATTTAAAAATAAGCACCTGCTTTGAGGCCACTGAGAGCAACATACAAGGGGTTGGAGAGAAACGTAGCTCATGAGCCACTGGTTGGGGATCACTGGTCTACAGAGTTCAATGAGCCCACCAGTTTCTAGGGTATCCTAGAAACTTAAAAGGGATCCTGGGTTTCCTCTCCAGAATTCCTTCTGTCATATTCATTTACACAGTAAGGGGCAAATTTAGCGAAATTCTAGATCACATTTCCGCAATTCAGGTTTTTAGCCACAAAAAAATTAGAATTTTCTATAAAAACTCAAGATTTTGCGGGCTTTTTGGTACAATGGGATTTTAGTGTAGAGGTTTTTTTTTTGTATGGTTTAGCATGATTGAGTTTTTGCAGTTTAAGTTTTTTTCTTAAATAATTTTTATCTGTTTACATTTTCTCCATCAAGTACTCTCATGTGCATTAATTAAAAAGCAACCCAGTATGGGTAATTATGGCAAAACCTTCAGTACTAGACATCATGCTAAATAAATAAATAAGTTAAATTAACATAGACCTTGACAGAATATCACTTAATTTTCTTCAGCAGCAATTGGCTATTTTTGTGATGGTTCATTGTTTGGTTTAAATCTTCCAAAAAGTACTTTTCTTCTGTGTAGCAATACATACATAAATGACATTTGAATACGTTTGACATTAATGCAGGAAATTGCGAATACTCTCACGTGTACCAGGTTAAAAAAAACTCAGTTCTTATGCTTTTCTCATACGAAAGAGGTAAACAACACCTCTCATAAAAGCACAGGTGAAAAAGACTAACAATTGTACAATAGTATTGATTCGGAAGATGACAAATTGTGTGACGAGGCATTTAAGTCGATATTTGATAGCACCGAATTAAAGACAGGTGATATGTCACAATATTGTACTTCCTTTGAGGAGGTTGTAAAAGGATATCCCCTTGCTGGCTAGACAAAGGAAGAACTAATCTATTGGTAAAATGCAAGCTGTGAAAAAGCAATGAAACCAAAGTAAGGAGAAGAAGAAAAAAAAAACTTTTAAATCTTAAAGCTAGTTTTAAAATTCATAATTAAATCCTTCCCCTTGGCTGATCTGCAGTGTGTAACAGGATTCAGAATTGACAGCCAAACGGAAATATATTGTTATGAAGTTATTATTAGTATTTAGAACAAACCCTGCCTTGTTTGATAAATGAAATGCCTTAATTGGTTTCAGGGTCTTTTGAAGCAATGGCATATTCACTAGCACTTTGGAATATGCAATTAAATAGCTCCAAATGTCAGTTAAGTTACAGTTTCACATGGATTGAATACTGATTACAAGTGCTTCATCTCATCAGAGAACCTGCTGTTCTAAACAGAATCATTTCACTGTCCTGGAGATTTGAACAACTGTCAAAATTAAAACAGGTTGGAAATAGATATATAAGGGTGTAGACAAAATCATAAAACAAGCTGGCTTAGCTTGTCCAGTAAACTTTGATTTTCTATGCGCTTTGTCATCAGTTCTTGGTCTCTTTGTATGTTATTAATACATTTATAGAGATGGAAATCTGCAGTGAAAATCCCGTTGTCCTTAGAGGATTCTGATGACCATGCTTGAGTGCTTTTAAGTCAATATAACTATGAGAAATTGCAGCCATGCTAATAGTTTTCTCTGTGTGATCCCTTTGTGCACAATAGTTTGATGGGGAGGAAGACAAGACACCCGTAGATCAACGCAGCCCTTATTTAAAAAGAAATTGAGAACTCTCTTAGCAGGATGCCATTTACTCTAATAAAAGACTTAATAGAAGAATCAGTGATAATATGCCGAGAATGCTAGATGTGATATGGAACGGTAGAGCTTTAAAGGTCAGCATGATCTGCTCAATCTTTTAGCATATATCACATTGCCTTCATGCCACATTCGCACTATGACAAGGGAATTGATGCCTTTATATGTTTGCTGAGCACTAAAGACAACTGTGATGTGTTCTTTAAAGGTGATACTAATTAAATTTCTACAGCACATTCTGAGGTAGGGGGGATTTACATTACTGACCCAAAGGCAAAAATCAAAACCCTTTTTTATGTGATATTTTTATGTGTGCACTTGGCAAACACAGTTTGAGGAGTGAGTTCCATTTACCAGATTCTCACATAGAGAGTCATCAGCAGGGTTCAAGGAGTTCTGAAAAATGGAACAGCGAGACACTCAGAAAATCCTAAAAATTGCCTAAGAAAAAGAGGGCAGTAACGGGTGGAGCAGTGCACTTTGTTCAGCAGCCAGTATTCCCTTTTAAGTGAGACCCCTCTAAGTATAACAAAGGGAGAGAAGAAGAAGAAGAAGGTCTGTATTAACATCATAAGGAGCTTTGTCTTTTTGCACCCTGACTAGTTAGAAGCAGAATGGTTTTCTCTTTTTTGTCAGGTTAGGCTGCACAAGGCATTAAGGGTTATGTGTATTGTTGAGTCCTTAGGTAAATGAGGTAAAAGGGCTATAGCTTCCATCTGAGGTAAAGTAAGTAACCGCAATGCAGTATGAAATAAATGCCCTGTATATTGCTGAAATTGTATTGTATCATGCAAGATTCACAGAGCACTTCAATCTTACTTACCAGGTGAGGTTGAATGTTTATGTTGAATATCAGATTATGTATGTTCAATAGTAGTCATTGGTGAAAATATTTGGCAGGTGCAAATTCGCTGTGAATAAATTTGCAAAACTGCAGTGAAAATCCGCCGGCGGCAAAAAATTTTGGATGTGCATTAAAATTTACGTTTCGCTGATTTTTCGCCATTTTTAACTTTCCTTCCTTCTTCCTACTTTAATACTCATGGCTCATGGGCATATTCACTGCTGGCATTTTTGACTGCTGTCAGTGCAGAATATTTTTTCTAATGGTCAGCAGGATTCAATCTGTTCCCCCGATGGAGAATATGTCCTGTGTGCCATGAGCCCTAGACTTGCCCTTTGCTCATCATGGCCTTCAACCTTTCATAGTTTCCTTATTTCCTAACACTATGGGGTCTCACAATGATACAGACAGCCAAAAGGATTGCCCATTGAACTAAATATGCAGGAATACTCTAACTGGAAAGGTTGGACTTCTTAATCAACATGGTAGCAGAGATTACTGTTCATTCAACTAATTTAATTGGAAGAGCCTCCATTTCTGGATTTACATGTCCATCATATGAGGCAGTGAAACCACCATGTTTCTGAGAGGCCTGTCTATACAATCCTATTGCTGCAGTAAACTCTCCTTTTTAATCTGTTGTTTTTAGTATAGGCTTCATTCCAATTTTTCCATAGATTCTGGAAGTTAAAATTTAAGAAATCCCAGGATCTCCAGATGGGCAAATTGTTAGATTTAGATTAAAGGAAAACTATACCCCCTGAACAATGTACATCTCTATACAAATATATTGCATAAATCAGCTCATGTGTAAAACCCTGCTTCATGTAAATAAACCATTTTCATAATAATATACTTTTTTAGTAGTATGTGCCATTGGGTAATCCTAGATAGAAAATTGCCATTTTAAAAAATAATGGGCACCCCTTGGGATCGTAGGAATTACGGTGCACACAAACAAACCATACATGTTAGGTCACATGAGCCAATTAACAGACTATGGGGCATGTTTACTAACATTGGAGATAAATATCTGGAGAAATTTCTGGAGATGTTGCCCATGGCAACCAATCAGCAATTAGATTTAAACAGCCACAGCCAAGTTAGAAAACAAAAGCAAAGATCTGATTGGTTGCTATGGGCAACATCTCCAGAAATCTCTCCAGATATTTATCTCCAATGTTAGTAAACATGCCCCAGAGTTCTGTCTTTTGCTTTCACACTTCTTCCTGTTACAATTAGAGCTGCAGTATTTCTGGTCAGGTGATCTCTGAGGCAGCACACAGACCATCACAAAATGGTAGCTCAAGGCAAGAGATGTAAAAGGGCAAAATTTACTTAAATATATATACCAGTTTGGTAAGATTCTTTAATATGTCACATAATATGATATAAACTATCAGTTGCTTAAATATTCATCAAGTAACAGCCAAGCGTTTCTGGAAGTTATTGTTATAGACATGCCAACTCTGTTTGATAAGAAGGCAGATTAGTTATATTCTGAATATATTCTAAATATCTTTAATTAATTTGAGATATTAACAATTACTTATTAAATATCTCCTATGAATAAGCATACATGATTAAAATCATATTAAAAATCATTTGAAAATTGCTAATATTGTTATTCATATTTATGGAGCCTCTGGGGAACTGGACAGGCACATTCTTTTCATACCTTATATTTTTCTTTGGTAGAAAATTACAGTGTAGATGCTCACATTGACCCTAGCTCTCTGCAGGGAATTCTAAACCCAAAATTGAGGTTGAACTTCTACCACGCGCACATTTTTGCAAAAGTCTAATTTAAATGTATTTTTATATTAATCAATACAAAGTATGAAAGAGTTTAATAAGGCTGTGCGAATGAGTCTCCACACACAAATGAAAGTTGTTGCAAACACAAACCATGGGGCATCTGAGCTCAATGAATGTATATGTGAATTAAATATTATAGTCCGGAGAGATTTGCAGAACTAGACCGCAATTATGGGGCTATTACCATTACCGGAAATACTAGGAGCATGATTATGAACACTGAATAACTAAATGAGAACAAGCTTGTATTAGCATTAGAACTTTTTTTTGACAGTGAGTTTAAATCCAAAACAGTAGGTATAATTTACAAATGCAAGTGCATTGAGCAAAGTGCAATTTTGATGGCCATGTTTTCCCCATAATGCAGTGTTTTCCCCAGAATTCCATTGTTGTGTTTGCAAGGAGGAATTATGCCAGACACAATTGTGGTTGATGCCTTCAATTCATGGCATAGTGTGCTCACTTCAGCACCAATGGCCAACAGTGCCTGACGTTTTCCAAGTCTGCTTGGGATCATTTCCCATTAAAACTGAATGGAGAAATACACTGGTGTGATAACATATAGTATTTATGCAAGCAAAATATTTTGACATGCTCTAAATGACGTAATTATGATTGAAGGAATTGAATAGGCAATCTCACCACAGAAATACTTGAAATTGAAGCAAATGATATAATATAATTCACTGGGTTAATATAGTGTTCCAGATGAACCAGGCCCTGACTCTCAGCTCAGGGAGATCTGTTTAAAGCAAACTGGCTGATGAGCATTCTAGGAATCCACAACGGCCACATAGTTTATTTATAACACCATCTTTGTAGCCTTACACATTTCATGCCTAAAATGCATTTAAAAATAGGCTAAACATAATTCTGGTTTCCTTTGAGACATTCTTCAAGATTGCAACAAGAACACTAGGTGGAGTTACTATACATTGATGAAGCTCCAACTCACTTTGGAGGATGCTTCAACCACAGTAAGCATTACATGCATAGTCTGTTTGTTCATACTTTAATATTTATTATGGTTAAATATACTGTAAAATAAATCCTACTTGAAGTGCCTGTGTACCTGCAAGTTGAACCAGAATTTTTCCGAATAGGGTGATGTGTAGGTTTTGTTGACACTCTCATATGCAAATGCTGCTTTTTCCTATTATCATATATTTTCACTGTTCATTAAAACTCCAGGGATTTTAGAGGTCCCATTAATAAATGAATGAAACTATATCCTCTCCAGCTGTACGGATAATTTTTGATATTTAAAAAATGCATCTCTGACATTGCTGGGATCTAAAGAAATGTGTCAAAAGAAATGATACTCAACCCATGATTATGTTAAAGCGGAAAAGGAAGCCACTGATAATGTTTGCAGGGCACGTGCATTGTGGTCACAGTTAAAGAAGTTTCGAAAATCCTATAGTCTTGCCATACTAAGTAGAACATGTGAGCAGATTTGCAGTAATTTATATGGCATGACATTGACCCACATTAACATTTACACAGAAGATTACTTTATCAAAAATCATTATGTGTAATAGCCTCATTCTTCTTATTCCCTATCTTAAGTATGAAATGAATAGTTTTGGACTCTCGCTTCTGCAGTAAATTGTCCAATTTTAAGTCTTGCAACACACAGTGTAAATTATATCATAGTATACTTGTCTTTTTTGGAAAGGAAAAGGGTTCACCAGACAGCAGCAAACTAATCAAGGGAATTGAGCTTCTCAACAATGAGGACAAATTGATGAAGCTGGGTTCATTTCCTTCTGCTATAATTTCTTAAAGAATAATAGGAATATGTTCCAAGCAGATGACAAAATGTAAAAAGATTTGACAGATGGTTGATGTACCAAGGTGAAACCAGTCAGAAAGGATCCTTTTTTTTTCCTGGCAGTTGGACAAACTTGTCTAATGCGGCATTTTTGTACCAAGGCTATAATCTCTCATTTAAACTGTGTTTAAGAACAGAGATGGAGAGACAAAACTTATGATAAAGGGTAAGGTTCTTGCATAGCATAAAGCTAACTCAACAAAATGCAATGATAATGGGACCATGTTCTGAATTGAACATATTAAACATAACATCAGGTATTATTTATTCTGTTTTTCAATAGAATAATAAGGGGCAGATTAATGCACAGGATACCCTAGGCCAGGGTTGTCCAAATGGCTGCCCACTGGCCCACGACCCACCCTTGTGTGGCTCCCACACGCTGTGTCTGCTTACCATGTGTACATTTTAAAAGGTATCACTACAGAGATTTACTTGACCCTGCATTGTTTAAAACCCAAATTCAGACTTTAATTCCCTGTATTGTTTACACATGTAATACCTCTTTTGTTCACACCCCTAAAGCCCTGTACTGTTCACACTTCAGACCCAGACTGAAAGTGCCCACATTTTTAAACTGTTCACACCTCGTACAAACTGCTGAAGGGGCATCAGCACTGTGTGATTGTATGTAGCACATACTTTCTCATAGGTTTTCCTGTCTCCTGCTCTGTTCTGCCTTCACTATGCTCCCTGCGTGTGTCCTACTCTGCCTGTGTGTGCCATACTCTGCCTGCCCTATGCATCCTGGGTGTGCCATACTCTGCCTGTGGAACATAAGTCTGGTATTTGTTCTGGGGGTTTGTTAGCATTTTTAAAATTATTGTTATGAGCCCCTAAGGTATTTACACGTGCTGGGGGGGAGTTCTGTGTTATTCACAGGGAAGGAGGAGGCATATGGATTTATGGGTAGGTCTTAATATGACTTAACTTTTTTCACATACTGTATGAGTGATAAGTGATATCCCTGCAGTGAGCACCAACCATATGGTTTTTTGTGTGCTACCACAATTAATGTCAACATGGTCTTGTGGTAACATGGGTGTGGTTTAAAGTGGGTATGCCAATAGCCTAGAAGGAGAGCCTGTGCAATATGGACCACACCCACTCCACACCACACCCCCAAAAGTCATTTTACAAAAACACCTCTAATTGAAACAGGCAACATGTGCCCAAAGCCTGCAGCACTAAGCAGCAGGAGAACAGCTTGCTGGCATCCAATCTACAAACTCCATTGACAATTCTAATCACGCAAGATTTCAGTTTGGAGAACTTGCAGGAAGGAGCCAAGATGACCCGAAGCACCGGACAGAGCCGAACAAGTGTGTCAGAAAGACCAAAAATACAACCACACCAGAAAGAGCAGAAAAGACCCGAAACGAAGAGAAGATTGCCATCAAAAATCAGACCCGGGACAGTTGGGAGGTATGCTCTATTGGGTACTTTGCTAGAGCATCTACAAGTGGCAGGTGCTCTAACATTTATGGTATAGAAGGTACCTAATGCTGCAATTCAACAAGGTACTTGCATTTAAACATGCTCTGGAACTTGGTTAGACAATATATCCATCCTGCCTCTAATAAAGGAACATTAACATCAAAAAGTGGTTTAAAGTAATTAAATATAATGCAGTGTTGCCCTACACTGTTAATGCTGCTGTGTTTGCTTCAGAAATACTAGTATTGTGTATATAAATAAGCTGCTGTGTAGCAATGGGGGCAGCCATTCAAAGGAGAAAAGGCTCAGGTTAGCTTAGGTTTAACCTGTGCCACATAACCTTTTTCAATTTCCACCATTGCTTGTGTATATGAACTATAGTAGTGTTTCTGAAGCAAACAGGTCAGTTTTATCATTGCAGGGCAACAGTTCATGATATTTTCATTACTTTAAATCACTTTAATTTTTTGGTGTTACTGTTTCTTAGTGCAAAACTGTTTCTGTTGATACTATGGAACCCTTGAGCTACCACAGACCTACACCTGGCTATAGAACCAGGCTCCCCAGTGGGCTGTGTCAATAGGACCACCAGACTTGTGCTCAATGAATTGGATGGTAGAATGCAACCCAATCTTTAAATATACTAGATGACACAAGTTCCATTGAGACTCATTTAAAAACACTGGGCAAATTTTCAGATGGGCAGTAACTTGTGGCAACCAATCAAAGGTTTGCTTTCATTGTTCAACCTGCAGCTGGAAAAAAAGCGACTCACCATATTGGTTGCTATGGGTTACTGTCCAGGTGCAAATTTGGCCATGGGCAGTTACCTATAGCAGCCAATCCGTGATTAGCTTTTTGAAACCAGCTGCAAGTAGAACAATGAATGCAGCAATCTGATTGGTTGCCATGGGTTACTGCCCATGGGCAAATTTGCCCAGTATTGATAAATGAGCCCCAGTGTGTCAATTTTGATACAACAGGTGCAATTACATTGGATGCAAGGTAGAGCATGTCCCCCAATTATGGTAGACTTATGGGGGGAAAATGCCTCATGGGTAAAAAAATGCAGATTTTTCTCCGAAAAAGCACATTGAACATTGTAATTGCATTCATAAATGACCCCTATGAACAAATTATCATTCCAACGCTACTGGGCCTAATTATACAGTACATCCAGTACGTGTGTGCACAGCAAATGTTGTAAAAATTGCAGCATGACCAGGTTAAATTTAAACCTCTCATATGATGCCTTGGGCAATTACTAAGCTTTTACACTGTGTTAAACTCTGTTTGAACACAGAAAAAAAATTACTAATATTGACAGAAAAATGTAGCGCTCATCTTATCCAAACAGCAAACAAATTATCATTGCTAGAATGTGCATACACCAGATGCCCTTATTATTATCTTATTATTATTTTTCTTCCATAGGGACTGGGCTATACATGGCTTCACTTGCAGGTTTTTCAATGTTTAAAGTCCCTGGTGAATTTTTTGAGGGAACAAGCAGCATTGTTGTTTGTAATCCACACTGCTGCAGTATTTTGACGTTTGGTTTAAATCTTTAACTACAGGAACTGATCTTATACAGATTTGTTTCCCATGACCTGGTAACAGTAAAAGGATTTAACAAATACATTTTACAGCACAATAAATTCTATGTATAAAAATAGTCTGTCACTTGAAAATTGGCCACCCCGAGATATTCATTAGGCTGAAAAAGAAACAGAGAGAAGAAAAACACAAATCAGCTGCATATTATAACCAGATCATTCCAAAGCCATCCAAAGAGACAAGAAAGCAGCCCTTTTACCAGCTTTGTTCACTGGCTCAGATAATAAACAGTGGCTGTCAAATCTACAACAATAGCAGAATAGACAGATTTATTTGTAGTGTTGTAAGGCTGCTGAAGTGGGACAATGACAACTCAAAATTTTATGAAAGCAGATAACCTAAATAAAACATTTCTGGGTTTTTTCTTAAGCTCATTGGCTTTGCTAAGAAGAATGTATTCAATGAAATGAGAAGATTTGCATAGAATTTATTTCATTTGGTTATATTCGTAAATATCAGTGTAAAGTACAAGTTCTAGAGTAGGTGAGAGAGCCAAGGTAAGCAAAATACACTACACCATAGGTGGCATTCTATAAAATGCTCAGCCCAGGCTTTGGCAGGGAAAGAAAGGGACTACTTGGAAACAATGATATGACCAATCTCAAGCAGTCTTCAGCTGCCACTGCCAGCATCTACCATAGACATTTCTTATTCTTTTGAATGGGAATAGATTACAGGTGGAGTAAGCTGTTTGGTCACCAAAGTTGTCCCTCAAAACTCTACAGTGGTCAAGTAGTGTGGTGTAAAATAACCCTCTTACAATGAGGGTTGTACAATGCATTTTAAGATAAATAAATTCTTAATTTCTTATATGAATGTTAACGCATATATATGAATGTTAACGCATATATTTTGTGCAAATTTTACAAATATATACAATCCTTTCTTGGCCCAGAACTATGTTTGTGGCTACCATCTTGTAGAGGGCTATTACACTACAACCCACTTTCTCAAATGGACCCTCACGGTGACTTGTGGAGGTGCAACTAAGAGATTTTAGACTCCATCAAATAAAGGTTTTATTAAACAAAATGAATAGTGATCACTTAGTGCAGTATTGCATAAAAGATTGTCCAGTTGTAGTGACATTCATAAGAAAAGTAGGCACTGGTACCACATAGAAGATGTGACTTAGATGTTGACGCTCAGCTTGCTGGTATAGTTGCTAGTGGCCTGGATCCCCTCCAGTGGAAGCCTGATGGCCTGTACAGCCGGACATTCGTTCACTTTAGGTAGAGTATTGCCTGGGAGAGCTGGGTTATGGGATATAAAAGGTTTGTGGATGGCTTCCCACTTTGCCTGTATGTGACTGTTAATTCTCATAAATGACTAGAAAAGACTTAAAAAAAAAAAAAGACTTGTTGAGTTTGTGCACACCTCCATAATAGGTGTTGATGTGGTTGAGATACTTTCTATTCTAAGAGCAACTAATGTTGATGACTACAAAGGATCACTGATCTTCTATAGTCATCAAAAATCAGAAAAACAACAATAGGAAGCAATGTCACTCCCTTTTATCAGTTCCCAGCTGAGTTCAAGTTAAACAATATTTAATAGTAAATTATGAAGTTCTGATGACTATTGAAATATTTCTGGTGAGTAGGAGTTGACGGGCTATATGTTGGGAATTTAGTGTGTGCATTATATATTCATTATTCACTGGATCAACTTGTCTGGTCAAACCACTGGATATTCATGGTATTGAATCATGGCCAAATTACAATGAGATCAAGGCTTAGCTATATTATTTATTTTATAAATATGACTGCCACTGCAAAAAGAAGACCCGCATTTGGAGCAATCAACATGACATTGCTTTTGCTCACACACTGAACAAAAAAGAAGAATTGATGATGGTTCATAAAAATGTTTTCTCTTAAAGTCGCATTACAGAGATACATCCCTACCCTTTTTCTTATATCTTTTGTTATTGGGTTTAAGCCCCTGTAACTTGTAATTTAGTACACCACTAGTTATTCGTCAAAGGGTGTAATACCCCTTCCTGCCACACTGCTATATAGTGTGTGTAGGGAGTGGCCTCTTCCTCTTTGGCTCCTGGTGTCCTTGAAGCTGGGTGTTTGCCATTGAGCCTGGGATCACCAAGGCCCCAGTAAAGCCATCGCCCCAAAGGGACCTGCACCTTTGGAGAATAAGTCGGGGACCAGGAAACCCTGGGAATGAGGAATAGCTATCACAGGGCAGATCTTCAAAGAGACTCTTTAGGAGAGTGAGGTCATCTTTATATAGCATGAGCAGCTGTGTGCTCCACCAAGGATAGTAGTAGGAAGTAGCTTCCCAAAGGCTTCTTGATTGCCTTTAGTGCAGGAACTCAGTGGATAGGGTGTTAGGCTTTAGACTTTGTCTCCCTAACTACTCTTGACTAGTGATGGGCGAATTTATTCGGCAGGTGCAAATTCGCGGCGAATTTGCACGATTCGCCGCCAGAGAATAAATTCGCAAAACGGATTTTTTTCCGAAAAACGGACGCCGGCGTCAAAACGGGCGCCGGCATCAAAAACGGGCGCCGGCGTCAAAAAACGGGCGCCGGGGTCAAAAACGAGACGCCCATCACTACTCTTGACTACTATACCCTAAGGGAGTGACTGTCTTCTTTGTGCTGTATCATCCTCTGCTATCCTCCCTCCTCTGTGATATGCTAAATCTGCCTTTTACCAACTGTGAGTAAATCTGGGGACATTGTCTTTGTACAATAAACTACCATCTGTTATTCTATCAAGAACCTCCTGGCATCCAATTAATCTATTTTTGTGTACAGTAGTCTGTGTGTTGTAGTTGCACAACACCTTAAAGGGATAGCTTCCACTTAGCGAAGGCCCTGATCCTGATGTGTGAGTCCAATGTAACCCATGCTCATAACAATAGCTGGACACATTAACTTCCTGTGGCCTGGATAGCCCAGATTAGTGTTACAGGTGCTTATATATGCCCTATAGCATGCATTAAGCCTGTGGCTGCTGATGCCAACGTTTTATCCCATGCGAAGTGCAGAGAACAGCCATTACCCTGGACAGACTTGCTTTTGTGCATGAGCACTGAGGTGTGGTATCTTGCATTTCTTCTAGGGGGGCACCTGTTTTTTGTACTTCACGCCCTGCCCCACCATCAGTAGATGAGTCCTATATCAAAGTAAGTCTGATTGTAAAGTGGGCTAGCCTACTTGACATTATAATGAATCGGGGTCACTAAAATAAATTCAAACTCAAGAAATACGTGCAATGTTTCATATATTCTCTGCTTGTAAAGAATTCCATCTGTTATAATATATTGTACACATACTCTCATTTTAACATCTAAACTTTGCTGGGAGTACCGAAAACTATGATTTACAGCACAGATCTGTGCATACTGAATGAAATGACCTGTATAAAATTATGTCATTTCACCAAGGTCCCTAAATCTTTTAATTTATATCTAAATATAAAAATACTAATTCCACAGGATTACTTTTTATGGACATGATTTATAGACAGATTGTGCACTGAACTCAATTTTCTCACTGACCTTGGATCTCCACGCTCAAACAATAATATATGTTGCAGATTAGAATGCAAATGAGGAAAACACTGATCATAAAAAATATATGTAAAACAAATTGACAAATAATAAATGTAAAAAATGCATAGTCTCTTTGAAACCTGGTAAGATAGCAACTCAGAATCTCCGATGACTGCATTTCTACAAGACATCTGGCATAATGATTTGAATAGACAGGTCTTAGTCTTGACTGACTATATGTTGGTCCCCTGCCAGAAGGAATAGTGAGTCATTCAGAATCGCTTCAGTCTGATTATTGTGCAAACAGCAACATTTTTCATATGTCTATAGGTAATGTACCATATCACCAGGACTAGAGATCTTAACAGAGAAATCCTTTGGCGAGGGTATTGAACTGCTTTTATTTTTATGCACTTTTCCTTTCGCTCATAAACACGTAACCAAAGTGAAGAACGAATAAAAAGGAAATGATACTTCCAATTAAGGCATCTCTCAGCAGGAATAATTATTGGCCACCACAGACTCTGTGTGTAGCCAAATATCTGTCACTGGAAGTCCCGCTGAGTCGTCAAAAGCTCCATGGAAATGATTCAGATAATAGACACCGACGAGTGTGTGCCATTATAAACACACACATACACACTTGTTGATCATTTAAACCAGCATGGAAGCAGATGGTGCCCAGCGCAATGCTAAATAGTATGGTGCTATTCTTAATTAAAGAATATTTCTGCTATTTCGTTCTTAATGATAGCTTCCTATGGCTTCTCATCTAAAAATCCTAACACCTCAATTTACAGTTACAAAGTGCTTACTGAGGCCAGAGAAGTGCAGATGTAAGGAGACTGTTATCCCCGAAGAATATTCCTGTGAAAAAGTGCATATGGCAATTGCAAAACGCGTAGGCAAACGCCTGAGGTACAGCTGATATTAACAGGCTATTCCTGAAATAAATGCTGAAATATTAGATCATTTAATCAGCCACATTTCTTTCAGTCAAAGGCAGAGTTTTCCATTTTTGCCTCTGTTGCCATTTTACTTCTATCTAACATCATAAGTAAAGGCTATAAGCTCAGGTAGATATCAGGCACTTGAGGTGAAGACTCATACACAAAAATAAAAAGAGTCAAGAAGAGTCAAAATAGGGTTTATTTATGACTGCAGATGAAATTAAGGTCATGCATTGTGGTGGGTGAATCTGTCCCATTCCCAAATTCAGAAAAAATTCTCAAAACAGCGAAAAATTTGCCAAATGCATTAAAGTCAATTTTGACATGCAACATTTTTTTTGTCACTGCAAAGTTTCCACTGCAAATTTTTGCCGCAGTTTCGCGAAAATAGAAATTCGCTGCAAATCCATGCCTGCAGAATAAATTCACCCATCACTAGTCATGCAAAAATGGACACAGTGGTTGCCTGCATTAATGCTATTCATCAAGAACATGCACTTCCCTATAGTTGTGCTCAGCACCAATGTGTCTGCACAGTCTCCTCTTCTGTATCACCTGATGATGTATGGGAACACTGGAGCTAATACAACCTTCAAACTGACAGTGATTCCAGGGTCCACTTTGTAGGCTGCATCAATTGACTCAGCAAACCTATAAGTCATTATAATGCCTTGTACTGGAAATGACGTAATCCACATTCAAACTAATTTTGGATGCAATTATATCCCATTAGTCCAGATGCAAAGTCATTGTTTGGACACATAGGGCCAGATTCAATTTAGCGAAAAAAAGTTATCTCATGGTATATCACGTGAAAAGTCATGGACAAAGAGACAAAACTTTTCTCCAAATTCAGTTCCAGTTTTTTCCCCGTAGACTTCAAGAGTTCTCACTTGAGAAGTTTTTGTGATTTGAATTGCTTTCAAAATGAATCACGTTAATAACTTTTCACGTGATAAATCTTTTTCTCAATGAATTGAATTTGGCCCCTTGGGTGCAATTGCGGCTGCTGCAACTCAGCACTTTTCAAGACGGTCAAATGAATGCACAGATACCAGTTTTTCTACAAGCCGATGTAAGAGCTACCAGGTACATTGCAGAAGGGACTAGCTGATGAGTTAGCTTAATTACTTTAAGGGTTTCATTAGCTTATTTGTAGCTATCATACCTAGGTTTTTTCTCATATTAACCTATGTCATATGGGATCTAAGCCTGAAAGATTATAATACAGTATGTCAGAATGCTCCATAAAGCATTTAGATAAACTGAATTAAAATAAGGTATTTCCATTATATTGCTATTTGATCTTGCAGTAGAAAATTATAAAAAAATCTTTACAATTTCCCAGGGCATATCTGCCTCCTTCTTCTTTGTATATTGTACACACTACAAGCCTCCTATAAAACAGAGTTGGCTGTTTAGACCATTTGATTCTAGGTTCTTTTATCTACCAACGATTCACCATATTATAGGGGTAGCAAGATATATCTCATGGATTTTTTGTTTGTCATTCATACAATTTCTAAGGTAACCAATATATGAAGCATTCTCAAAATTAGTATTACTTAGTAGTTTTGTTTTCTTCTGTTTGGGGTATTTGTATGTGTGCACAAAGGGGGCACCTAAATCTTTGGAACTCTCTCTGGACCATACCACTTTATCTGCCTAACAAGTAAGACATACAGTACGACTCATTTACGAACACAGGTTTTAACTTGCGCAAGTGCAGTTGCCAATAGCAACCACCGGGTCTTTGCTGTCATTTTTCTAACTTGTAGTAGACTGTCAAATTGATGATTGGTTGCTCTTGGCAACTGAACTTGTGCAATTTAGAACCTATGTTTGCCAGTCAGCCCTGTGGTCAGTTTCTTTGAAGTGCCGTGACATGAAGCAGACCAACTGACAGCTAAATTGACTTTAAAACAGAACTCAAGATACAAAAATGCAAACACATAATTAACCCATGAACACGTGTCAGTGTATATAAGGCTGCTTTATTAGGATTAACCATGTATAGGAGCCCTACAGTACACCAACATTTTGGCACCTGTTGGCAAGTAGTTACTTGAATTCTGGGCATACATGTGTATGGTATCACTAAAAATGGCATAAGACAAATAACAAAGCACCTTGGAGAGTAAGCACTGGGACACCTCAATGAACTAATGTAAACTTATTAGCAATATAGATTTCCTAGCCTTAGTCAACCATTAAGGGTTTTACTGTGACACATTATTGTAAAAACTAAGCAATTCTAAAATCATATTCAGCAGGAATGGGCTCTTGGGGAAAACATCCAAGTAGCTAATTTAAATGTAAGCGAAGAAAAATAGCCACATACGTCACACCCACATATACTGCGGTGAAATGATTAGAATAGCGAATTTACAAGAAATCTGGAAGGAAAAATGGAACAGAGGAAGTGGAGAAGCCATGGGGCATTATAATATTACAAATGATCTGACTACGCATTTAATCATTATGTAAATGAAAAAGTCCATTGGTGATTTATTTAATGGTCACTTAATGTAAATGAACAAGTAAGTGAAATTGACTCAGCATTTCTTAATGTGTTTCAATAATTCATACAGATTAGTTCACAGCTCAGTCTTGCCCAATACCTACACCCTCTTAGTTATGCCAATAAATACAAATTAAATGTAATGTTCTTTGTAGCATAAAGCAATAATTCTAGGCTTTCAGATTCCATGGGGGTCAGTGTTATCATACATAAAGGAGGTTATTTATTAAAGTCTGTATGCCAAAAAATTTGAATTGTTAGTGAAAAAAAACCCTCAAATTTTTCGGGATTTATTATACTCTGAGGATGGAAAAAGTCTGAATTTGAAAATCTGGCATCACAGACCTGCCTCGCTTGTATATAAGTCAAAGGGAGAAGTCCCGAAGAGATCCTGATATGTGCTGGGTTTCATGCAAAAATCCAAATATTTAGTGGTTTTTGGGCAAAAAAATTCAAAATTCAATAAAATGTATTGATAAATAAGGGGAAATAACCTGTGCGGATTTGGTCAGAGTCGATTTCAGAAAATAATGAGATATTTCCGGATTTTAATAAATAACCCCCATAGAGTTCTTTTATGGGAGCATAGGACTTGTACCTTTGTTCATGCCAGGGAAATGGTGAAAAAAACTGATAAAAGATAAAATTTGCATATAAAGGGAATCCTGGATTCACACAAATACATTGGAACCTCCTCATGTTTGCACAGCTGCTAGATTAGTCTGGGTTGTCGTTTATGTGCAGACAGAATTCATGAGCGATGCCAGTACCATAATTATCATTGCTTTGCCATGACTTCATGAACGTTGGATTACTCTGAAAATATACTGTAGAAAGGCTCTAGTGCTGTACTTTTAGTCTAAACTTGAAAGCATGCAACACTTTGATAATTGTATATGTTATGCAGCTCTAATCTTGTTGAATTACATTATGGGGCAAGAAGAGGGACGCCCTAAAGTCTGAGCCAGTGGAGTTATCTGCTGTACAAGGCATAGGAAAAATGTCATTGTTAAATACATTCACAAATGGTTTTGATTATAATATGCCACCTAGTAAGCAGAATACAGAATGACTAGATGTCAGGTTGCATGTTACCCTCACAAGGGGAACTAACAGGCATGCACCAGCCATATAACAGACAGATTTAACCAGTCAGTCTAGGATCTCTCCAGAGACAAAATTCTACATTTCTAGGCTTTGTTTTACTATATATATTAAATTTGGGCCTTGGTATATTAAAATGAATTTGAATTAGACACAGTCTGCATTGTATTGAGTTTGGATGAATATTAAATATATTAAATGTACAGTTACTTTAATGTTTAGAGCAGTGATCCCCAACCAGTGGCTCATGAGCAACATGTTGCTCCCCAACCAATTGGATGTTGCTCCCAGTTGCCTCAAAGCAGGTGCTTAATTTTGAATTTCTGGTTTGGAGGCAAGTTTTGGTTGTATAAAAACCAGGTATACTGTGGCTCATGGTTAAAAAAGGTTGGGGACCCCCGAATATTGGGAGAGGGGGTATTGCCCAGCAGGGGCCCATGAGGGTCGGTGCCCACTGGGCCAGTCAGACCCCGGACACATACAAATGTAAAAAAAAGTTGGGGAGCAACACAAGCATGAAAAAGTGCCTGGGGATGCCAAGTGAGGGATTTGATTTGCTATTTGGTAGCCCTTATGTGGACTGGAAGCCTACAGCAGGTTCTGTTTGTCAGTTCACCTAATTTTTATGCCCCCAGGCCTAGAATTCAAAAATAAACACCCACTTTAAGGCCACAGAGAGGAACATCCAAGGGGTTTGTAGACCACTCCCTGCTATCCCTAATCTGACCATTCCCCCACAAAATTAGACCCTGTGGAACCAGCAAATCTAGACCATCACACCTCTCTGGGACTCCCACCAGGAATGGGTCAATGACAGCACTTATGTCAGCCCAGGTTTCAAATATTTCTTGCAAAAACAGGGTTTATTACAGTCTGCCAACAAAGGGCCAGGGCCAGGTTTCAAATATTTCTTGCAAAAACAGGGTTTATTACAGTCTGCCAGCAAAGGGCCAGGGCCAATTTGATAAGAACAATTTATCTCACTTTCATATTTCTACATAGACTTCAACCAGGGCATTAAAATAAAGATACATGAACTAGGGAACATAATAAAGTGACAATGTTTGTTATGTATTATTAGACCTAGAGATGAGTTTGAGATTATACTTTTGGGAGACTTTCCCCGAAGAGACTTTGGGGAAATTAAATAAAAGCCAAAGAGGTTGTACAGTGTATAGAAACCCATAGGAACCAATTTAGTAGTCACTTGTGTAAACCTTGTCACTTTTATGAAATTACTTCAGTAGTATGTAGAAGAACCTCTGTATGAAACAAATATTATGCATTAGGTTATCTGCATATTTCTGGCACTAGGCTGTGTGTACAATGCCTAAAATACCCCATGATAATTAAGTTTCACCCTCCCTCTACTAAGAGTTCCAGTGGCTGTCAAAGGATGCTCTGAGTTTGTAGTTCAGCAAATTCTACTGATTAGCTATAAGCTGTCTTGGAGCATGTTACCTGGTATTAGTCTACATGTCATGTTCCGTATAATTTATGTACATATTTTTCAGAAACAAAACAGGGTAATTTAATATGCAATAAATAACCCTCATTACATTGGATTGCAAACCTATTGCAAGTAAAAGTCTAGAGGCATTTTTCTTGTTGTATCTCCCATCACTGTCACATAGTTCATATAATTTCGGGATATGGAGCCTCCCAGGAACAAATAATACACCAAGCTGCACTTTAATAGGCGTCCAGTTTGATTATCTGCACCTGCACCTTAGAACAACAGAAAAACGAAATTCTCACATTTGCTCCTTAGTCTACATAATACCTGACTATTATATTACTGATCTAGGGACTGTGAATACTACATTGTATTATTAATGCGACACATACACGGCATCCATGTTCAATAGCTTTATGTTTTGCATGTATTTTAATGGCTTCATTTTTCATTATAAGATGACATCGGAGTCAATAATTGGTTCCTTGATCCATATGGGTCACTATAAATATAGTTGCCATGTAGACTCAATATGATTACAGATTCATAGAGATCACTGATCATTACTATTGTAACAATGACATGGAAAAGAATAGCACCCACAAGGAAAAATTCTTATAGGGTTCAAGGTTTTTCTTTGTAAATGTTCATCTCAATTGTGCCCATGGGCCTTTACTAGTGATGCCTCAACAAACTTATTGTGATTGATAGTCCACAAAAAAGACATAGGCAGTTCATATATTCATCTGTCAGAAAAATCTAAGAAAACACAAACACGTTTAGCTGAGAATATCCAGCCAGTTATGAGAATACCCAGCTAGTTATGAGTGTAATAGCTTGTGCACCTTACAACCCAAGTTCTGGGCTCCATCAATGTGGGAATCTACTCAAAGTGTGCCATGTTTTCTGCCAAGAGTTCTAATTCACAAACTTGGTGCCTCCAGCAACCAATTGTATTGATCATCTCTGAACATGTTTAGTGGATTGTCCATTGGCAGACCTCCTGCACTTACCTTGTCAATTTGTGACTTCCAGTGGTTTTTGTACTGATGCTTTCTTGATAAATTTATTCAACAATGTTTCTACTGCAGTAAGTAAAATCCGTCATGTCACACACACTGACTGCAGTGGCATTAGGCTATTGCGTAAAGAGTTCTTTCTCTGGTCCCCTCTTACTCCACAGTAGTAGCTTTAGTTTGGAGTCAATGGGTGATGCTGGGACATGCCATGAGCTTATCTAAGGGCAAGGAGCCAATTACCTCATCACAAGTGATTAAATGCTATTCTTTTATATTTTACTTAAAAAAATTCTGGGGCACAGAATAACAGTATGTGCTGGGACACTATTTCATCATCAACAGGATGTTATGTAATATGCTTATTAGCACTGAAGCTGTCACTGTAAACACTACGCAGAGGCATTTAATTCATGCTGTTCCTTCTTATTCTTCATCTCTGATCCTGCTTTAGCTTCTGCCGATCCCCTTCCTGCTCCCCTCCTCCCCATGGAATTCATTCTCTGCTTATGAACTCTGGCCTATTTGCTTGATATCTGCCTGCCCTGCCCTTTACCTGTAAACCTGACAAGTATTTGTGTGATGATTTTGTATCACGTGTCTCTGCATATCTCTGTGTACATTTGGCAATCATCTCTGCCCTTTCTGCTCCCAGGGAATGGCATGTTGTTCCAGTTATGGGGAAATCTGCTCTATTATCTTTGCCATCCTGTGGATTTAAGTAGCATCATGGAACAGTGGCTATATAGTGAGTATGAACAGAACTATCCTTTAAAATTCCTCTAAACTTGGAAATATTTAACTAGGAGAAAAGATGGAAAACTAAATAAAAAATAGTATATAGTCATGGATTTGTTATAAGCTGCAGAGAGAAACAAAAATCAAAGATTTAAACGAGAAAGCTAAGGATAAACCATACCATACTGCAGGATTACTCTAAGCAGCCAAATAAATAAATCCGCAAAGTTAGATATTAAACAGCACAGAGAAATAAAAAAAGCAGCAGAATCTGATGACAGGTTTATGAGTTAAAGGGAAAGGGAAAGAACAGCTAATAAATTACAAGGTGAAGCATATGTTGCTGATACTGTTATTATTTTAATAAGTACTATATAGCTTTCAACGCAGGGTAAATATTGCAGCTGTTTTCCTTTTTTTTGTCTGGGTCAGATTTTTGTAGGGGTACTGGAATTGTTTTTTTTCTTTATTTTGTTTAGAATGAAGTATTTTACTAAATGTACAGTAAGTCATTTGCAGAAGCATAGATTTGGGCATACACACATAAAAACACTCATTGGTAATCGTTCTCAGATTTATTTATTTATGTACAGCGTCAGACTTAAGGGTCCGAGGCCCACTTGGACTTCTGCAACAGGGGCCCACATCCCTCTTTAGGCCCCTCCATCCCAGCCGCAACCTGACCCCCCCCCCCCGAGCATACCTATTGTTTAGTTGCAGCCACGATTGGGGCCCACTGGGTGTCCCTCAGGTCTAGTCCAACATGTAGAGGGACAAATCAGGCCAGTCCAATCTTCTGGCCCCAGGGCAATGATTGGCTCATAGTAGGGGTTTATGACGACCCATAAGGAAAGGACTGGCAATGGACTGAAGTGTTGTTTGTTCAAAAGAATTCATTAACCTACCTACTGGAAATCTGTCAGATATCTGTTGGACATGCCATGAGTTTGGTCCCATACTGAACATGGGCCAATACGCTAACAATAAGCACTTATTGGCTTATGAATAAGCAGGTATGCATTGTGCCACCAGTTTAACTGAACAGTGGTATTGTGATTATGACTAGTGGAAAACAAGGTAATTCCGAGCATTTTGCTGTCTAATCAGTTTCCAGTTTGGTCGTTGAGGGAAGACAACATGCACAGAATTACCCTCTATTCACCTGCACATGCAACCTCACTTGCTACCTGTTGGGGCACTCACAGGTTAGATGATTATTGCTTGCAAATTCAATATGCAGAATATTTAAAAAAAACTTGTATAATCTATGATTATAAAAACAGGCAAATGCCACAGAAATGAAGGGGGGGGGTGCAACAACAGAACAAGCTGAATAGCCCATATAGCAGTGCAATGACTGTCTTCTCCTTATAACATACAGTAAATGCTCAAAAGAAACAGGACAGTGAAAGTAGTTGCAGTTTATCTGCCATTGTATATAATAAGGTTAGGTCTATGTACCTCAACCAGAATATTAACCTATCATAGGGAAATAGAGGTGCAGCTCTCTAGCTGAATAAATAACAATATATATACATATATATATATTTACATATATATATATATATACAGGTATTGAACCTGTTATCCAGAATGCTCGGGATCTGGGGTTTGCCGGATAACGGATCTTTCCATAATTTGGAAATTTCCATGCCTTAAGTCTACTAGAAATTCATTTAAACATTAAATAAACCTAATAGGCTGGTTTTGCTTCCAATAAGGATTAATTATATCTTAGTTGGGATCAAGTACAAGCTACTGTTTTATTATTACAGAGAAAAAGGAAATCATTTTTAAAAATTTGGATTACTTGCATAAAATGGAGTCTATGGGAGACGGCCATTCCGTAATTCGGAGCTTTCTGGATATCGGGTTTCCTATACCTGTATATATATATATATATATATATATATATATATATATATATATATATATATATATATATATATATATATATATATATATATATATATACAGTGCTACACAATATTTACAGTGCTACGCAATATGTTCGCGCTATATAAATACATGTTAATAATAATATATATATATATTTCTTTTTTTATTTTTATTTTTTTACATAAAACAACAGATATTGTCCATCACAAGCCCTGGTCATAAAACTCACTTTGACCCAGGGGGGATACTGCTGTTTTAAGTCAAAGGTAATTCATATAAAAGTTTTTTGGATACTTCTGAATGCATAGTAATAATGCAATGAATGTTCAGAATTCCCAGATTTCACATTCCTTCTCAGTAAATTAATACATTTGTTAATTTCTAGTCTGGAAAATGTTCTGTTCTTAAACTTTTTAAAGCAGCACTATTGCAAGGGAGTCTGTTTTGCTGGTATAAAACAGCTGGCTTTATGTAAGTAAGCATAAGGCTGGGTCATCAATTCAGCTGAATGAACCTGAAAGTGTGTGTGTATGTCAGTAAGCAGAAGCATTGTACTGTAATTTTGGCTTTGAGTTGATCCTCTGTTGGGGTTGCTTGTGTGCATTTTGCCAACTTTAACTTGCCTAGTTTTCATTAAAAGTCAACAACTTACAATTTGCCTTGAAGCAGCTCTGAGCAGATATTTATTAGAGGATACCTTAGTCTGAACATGAATTACTATTTCATTTCTATAACTTGGCATATTCATTTGATCTTCCCTTTTGATTTGTCTTGTACAACTTCGTGTTACAAGTTGTGAGATTTTTCTGTTGATGTTGAATTTGTCTTTCAAACTGATTTTGCTCTTTGCTGTTGAATGCTTTTGAATAAGGCAGCTACAGATCAAGTGCAGGGTTTTCCAATATCCTCTGCAGAACTTGGAGGTCTCACAACGAAACCAAATCTATCATCTTTTTCACGCATGCTGCACAGAGTTATGCAAAATAGTCAATGAAGCCTTTATTTATCATATGTTTACCCCTAGACATAAATTACATCCAGTTGTGGGTCTGAAAAAGGTCACAGCTTTAATTACACTTCCAACTACAGATTCAATAATATCAACATATTAATTTACTATCCAAAAGGTTTCCCTAACTTATAGCATAAGGAAAAATCCCCTTCAAGGAATCCTTGTCAAAATAACCACCATACACCATCCTGGGCTACCTGACATGCCTGCCGCCCAACCCTTAGGAATCAGGTGGGCAAGTTCAACCAGGCAACCAATTGTCACAACTCTTCTGGAATCCATGCCTGTAAGGAGACTGCATTCCACCACCAGCTAAGACAAAGCTGATGGCCAAGCAACCCCCCGAACACTTTAAGAGATACTGGCACCAGAAATTAAACTCTTTTTACATCTATCATAATATTGTCTTTGAAAGCAACTTATAACTTTGCCATAAAGTATTTGCACAATGCTTTTATATTGCCTGTCTGATGCCCCATGTTCCTGTATGAGGAGGCTGCCATATTTGTGAAGCAGGAGTCCGTTAGCATTGGACAGGCTGCGATGGGACATTCAGGTTGGCAAAACAGTCAGGTTTAAAAACTTCAACTAATAATAACTTAGATAAACAGACCTCTCAGCAGAAAATGATCAACACTACCTATAGGTAACTTTTAATGTACTTACATATTTTGAAAAGTAGTTTTTAAGTGTCAGTATCACTTTAAGTGACCTAGACAAATCCATGGGTGAGTGGATGAGAAGCTGCTCAAGATCAGCAAAATGGAGCACTACCTCTACTCAAGCTTCACTAAACTTGTTCTGCCCCACGTACCTCACCTAACCTAGGATATGGTGTCACTTCTGCACTTCCTAGCCCTGCTATTAGTTTTCTTTTCATATGCAGCTCTGCCTATCCCTATTCATCTCTCGGTCTGATGAAAATTTGTTAACCTCTTCTGTAGAGCCAAATATAGGGAGGAAATTTCCAGTAAAGCCTCAACTGAACTATATATTCCATTGGGGCATATGGAATACACATTTAGGGGCTGATTCGCTAAGGGTCGAATATCGAGGGTTAATTAACCCTCGATATTCGACTAGGAATTAAAATCCTTCGACTTCGAATATCGAAGTCGAAGGATTTAGCGCAAATACTGCGATCGTACGATAGAAGGATTATTCCTTTGATCGAACAATTAAATCCTTCGAATCGAACGATTCGAAGGATTTTAATCCAACGATCGAAGGAATATCCTTCGATCAAAAAAACTTAGGAAAGCCTATGGGGACCTTCCCCATAGGCTAACATTGACTTCGGTAGCTTTTAGCTGCCGAAGTAGGGGGTCGAAGTTTTTTTTAAAGAGACAGTACTTCGACTATCGAATGGTCGAATAGTCGAACGATTTTTATTTAGAATCCTTCGATTCGAAGTCGTAGTCGTAGTCGAAGGTCGAAGTAGCCCATTCGATGGTCGAAGTAGCCCAAAAAATACTTTGAAATTCAAAGTTTTTTTACTTCGAACACTTCACTCGAATTTAGTGAATCGGCCCCTTATAGTTACCACCTCATGGAATAATCCATTAAAATTCTTAACTAGAATAAAACATTTTGCAAAATATATTTAAAAAAGCCTACTTGATCAAAAATATATACAATCAAATAAATGTTTAAACTTTCTGCTAACTGTCTTGTTCTGTGATGGTTACAGAAGAATAATGTGGCTCTCACTCACGTAGAAAGATGTTAGTCACCAATGCTGCTATGACCCTGTCTATTTTTTGCATATATGTGGGTGGTACAAAAATAGCTGAAACACCTAAGAAAAACAATTCTTTTTTTTAATCAAAGAAATTAAGTTATTCCATAATCTACACTGGTTTTATACGGATTTCCAAGCAAACAACTAAGTTATATCTTTCTCAGAAGATGATGGGAATTAAGTATCTAACCATACAAGATTTTTAAGATATCAAATGATTCTTCTTCTGTTCAACTTTACACCCTTAGGTTAACAACATACTTTGCATACACTCTTCCCACAGATAAAAAGCCAGTACCGCCCAATAACCACAGTGCAATAACTATATATTATAGCCTTAGTTTTTGTTTATGTGAATTAGGAAAATAAGACAATGTTTTGCACCTATTTTTTAATTACTCTCACTTGAATATTTTGTAAGTGCTGGATCTCATTGTACAATGGCTAAAAGCACATTTTTAAAGTGAAATGTTCAGTTTATTTAATAACAAGATAAATGGATCAATAAAATGTCTGAACGTAATTCCCCCAGGATGGCTCCTGACATCTTTCATAAAGCAATCCCTTTGTCTTAGAAGGGCCTCTTCAGCTATGATATTGATTCTTTCCATTTATTATCGATTAAAGGAGGACTTCTTTATTACACAGACTGCATTCTAAATAAATATGTTTTTGGACCAAATGGCTGGTAATATTGATGTCTGTAAAAAAATGAACTTTTCTTGATTTTTAGTATTTATTTCAAGTAAGGAAAACGATTGTATTTTTCAAGGACTCAACTTTCCTGATATTGGAGGTGAGTTACAATAAAAATTCCCTAACAACATCATTTATTCAGAATTGTATAATCCCAAAGTTAAGGGTTTTACCACTCTATTAAGAGTCTAGGCATATCTCTCTCTCTCTCTCTCTCTCTCTCTCTCTCTCTCTCTCTCTCTCTCTCTCTCTCTCTCTCTCTCTCTCGTTTTCTCAGGGTTTTCTGGATATGGGATTTTTCTGTAATTTCTCTCACCTACTAAAAGCAATTAGACCACCGCTGCTGCATTTTAAGGTCATAAAATATATGACCATAGATGTTGCATGCATTGACACCATTCATTAAAGTTACTTGCTTCCTAATAACCTCTTTACACTTCTATATAGTTGCATGCAGTGCTGGTGTGTCTGTCCAGCCTCCTGTTCTGAATTGCCAGCAAATGAACCCTGGAGCCTCCACAACCTTTGACCTGCCAATAATTCTTGGATTCCCCCTGTTGACTGTATGAATATGTGCAGCAGACTTGAACCTAAACAATCGATTGTTTTAACACCCACCAATATGATTGTATGTCGCACCAGCTACTGTTTTATAATTATAGAGAAAAATAATGAGAATGATTTGCTTAAAATGAAATCTATGGGAGATGGCTTCCCCTAATAAGTATTTTTTAATGGGTTTCCGTAATCATATATAACATAGAGCAGTGATCCCCAAGCAATGGCTTGTGAGGAACATGTTGCTCACCAACCCATTGGATGCAAGCTTTAGTTGCATGAAAACCATGTGTACTGCCAAACAGAGCCAGTCCTAATAGGGTTTTCCAAATAGCCATTCACAGCCCTTATTTGACACCTTTTTGCATGTTATGTTGCTCTCCAACTTTTTATTTACATTTGAATGTGGCTCACAGGTAAAAAAAAAAGGTTGGGGGCCCTGATATAGAGAAATATCAGCCTTCCTTTTCTGTAGTGAATTGAACTGGTCAGTGTTTCTTTGTTAAATTAGTCTAATAATGGGCAATTTCTCACTCTCCAGAAATGTTTGAGTTATAACTCACATGATCCTTCTTTAGCCTTCAGCTGTCAGAAGGTTGCTGGGAGATAAATTAACCTAATCTTATTAGCATTCTATACTAATAAAAAGGTGAGGAAGGAATTGCAAGTTCTCGCACACTGTTTAGGCTTACTAAGAAGTCATGCATAGCAGTGCAAGGAAATAGTGATGGGCGAATTTATTCGGCAGGCGCAAATTTGCGGCGAATTTGCGCGATTCGCCGCCAGCGAATAAATTCGCGAAACGCCCGCAAAAATTTGCGTCAAAAATTTGCCGGCGTAAAAAAAATGTTTTTTTAAGAAAAAACGGACGCCGGCATCAAAAACGAGACGCCGGCGCCGTTTCACGAATTTTTCGCCATTTCACAAATTTTTCGGCGAAGCGAAACGGCGCAAATTTGCCCATCACTACAAGGAAATGAAAGCTTGAGCAGGTGTATTGCAGTACAATATATACTGTATAGGGAACTCAGACTTTTTGTTATGGTTGTCTGCTTTATTTAGGGGCATTAAAAACCGAGAATTGTGGTGAAGTTGGTGTATTTTACATCTGACCCTCCCCTTGTAGTCATCCATGTGTTTGCTATTATATGTCTATTTTCCTTATGTGGTTTTCTTCTCTGCTTTGTGCAAGGGAAGATGATATCATGCGTATGAGTCAAAAGCTGTCAAGAAAATAAACTATCCTGTCTACATTGCTACTCCTACTGTCTGAGAACAAAAGGCTAAGAGAATATTGTCCTTGCCCCTAAGGAACAGACACCTTGCAGAGACCTCGTTGGCATCCAAACTGAGAAAAAAAGGCAGATAAAGCGGAAACTACAGTCTTGTTGTTCACAAGATTAGATTCTAATTTGATTCACGATTCCATGAAAATATTTGAACGTGTACAGCCATTAATGTCATGGTATTTATGAAAGGTTTTATATTTGCATTTAACTGTTTGCTTCTTCTCTTTCGGTCGGTTAAATAAATGTAACGCGTAATTGTACACAGCAGATGAATAATTTCCGAATCTGGACGTCAGACAGGGGGGAAAGCGCCAGTGCGTTGGGAACGTTCAGAGCTATTAAATCATAAGGGGGAAAAAAATGTTGTTTTAATTTCTTGAACTATAGCTGAGCACGTAATAGATGTAATTGCATAAAGTTCTTTCCGTTCGAGTCATTTTATCACTATAATTAAGTAACTGTAGAAAATCAATGTTTTCAATCAGAGTATTTCTTAAAAAGAGTTACCATGGAGCACGCCGTGCAGCTTTCTTTCTTATATAGGTTGGGAGGATTTCGGCACATCCGCAACAGTTACAAAAGGGGGGGGGGAATGGTCTCTGACAGTAATATGAATGTATCATCTGTGTATATCATATTACGTACAATAGTTCTGGAGGGATTGTACTCATGTCAGTGAACATCTCATTATCTGTAACCAACTCTTTCCTATGCATCGTGCCAAAGTAAACAGAAAACTTGTGAATTCTGAAGAGTCAGACTCTGGCTTCCCCATTGATTCAGAGCCACAACTGCTGGCAATGACTACCAGCTACTAGAGTGCACATGGAGCCTGCACTTCAGAAACAGCAGGAATTAAAGAGATTGGCCTTTCCTACTGTAAAATGTTGCCTGTACAGAGAACTGGGCAGCAAAGTTTTAACAAGTCCCTGATGCTCATGATGCAGATTCTCAAATAATATTTAAAAGAGAAGTTCCCCTTCGAATTTTGAATTTTACAGCAATAATTGAAGCAGAAGTTTTTACCTTCCTATGTTTCTCTATGGTCCATGACCCCAGCAACCAGAATTCACAGACTTAAAGGGGAACTCCACACAAAAATAACTTAAGCTTTTTGAAAAGTAAACATAATTTCAAGCAACTTTGCAATATACATCAATTAAAAAATATGCAGACTTTTCATGATTTTTAATGGTTTTCAACAGTTCACTAAGCCTAGTCCCCTGCTCTCCTGCCGATCTGTCTGACTACTTTGCTGATCTGTCTGACTACTTTTACTTTGTATTAGCAGCCAGCTGTCCTCAGCCTGCATCCTCCAAACCCCACAATTCCCTGCACACGTGATTTCAATAAGGAACGGAACATCACAGTGCAATGCATTGTGGGTTATGTAGTTCCTGCATGCTGTCTGTAAACTGTGGAGAAGTTGTTACAATTTGTAACATCAGTGTTTAGTCCCTCCTTCCCTGCCAGGATTTCAAATGATGCAGAAAGAGAAGAACTGTTAAACAGCTGAATTGCTGCATAGAAAATGGTATTTATTCATACTTTTTGAAGAAACAGTTAACCGTGATGGATACTGTATTAGGGGTTTCTGTGTTATGTGGGCTTTATCAAATTTTGATGGCGGCACCCATTTTGACACCAGTGAATTGTTGCCTGCGTCAAACTCTGCATTTCATGAAATTTTTGCCCGTTTCGCGAATTTCGTGGGACATGCGGGACAAACGGGACAAATTCACCCATCACTGATCACTAATAAAGACATATATATGACCTATATGTTTCAGTCTTATTTAAACTTACTTAGTGTAAGAGAATTAACAAAGTTTTGCTAGGAAGAAAGTAACGCTAGCAAAAATTGGCTTTGAAATTGCCGTGCTGACGAATTTTTGCTGGTAGAAGTACGCCAGCGTTCATTTGCCATAACAAAACTCTGCACTTTGGTAAATATGCGTATTCGCTGCACAAAGTGTGGCCTTCCGAGGCGAAAATTCACCCTTAAGTAAATCTGCCCCATAGTCTCTAATGTTTAGTTAAAAAAATAAAAAATAAATAAAAAAAAAAGGTCTTTGACTTCAATGTGAATTTTTGACAAAGCAAAATGAGTCAGTTTGCCCATCACGGATGTCTGGAGTTAAAACGCCATTTTTTTTTTTGTTTTAGCCCCAGCAAATTGTTCCTTACCAGGGATCCCTTCTGCCAATAGTTTATTCACCCTAGCAGATGGGCGAGGGCATATTGACAAAAATACATAGAGCATGGACCTTTTGTGAATAATGTCAACACATGCAATGAAAGTGTTTATTTTAGCGCAACCACAATTGTGGATGTGATCCTAAATGAGCCCTTCATTTTCATCAGTTCATTTACAAATACTAATTACATATCATCCTAGTAATATTTAATGTGAATGTGGCTGTAACGAATAAATACTGTATTGCAGATTGAGCTGTATTATCACAGAGCTGTGCGTATATTCTTCTGAAAAGTGCCTTCTAAATAAATCATTAAACATTTGCTGGCATTGTCCACATTAACCATCTGTTCATTTGCTGATCAGTCTGCCGGTTGTACTGAATCCTTATGCTACACAAAATACTGGCATCAATGCGCCTTTACAAGGTAAATCAACACCCGGCCCAGGATTTAACTTTTAAACATTTATTACTTGTTCAGTCTTAAGGAAGAAGAGCCCATTAGGAAGACATTTGCATTATCTCCTATGAGGAATGTTTCAGTTATCTGTCTAATTAATTGAAGGATGGAGGACTGAACAATATTTGCAGCATTATTATCTGCTCCCTATTCCAAAGGATTTATTAGTCTGGAAATGTGAATGAAGGGTAAAAAAAAAACCTTAAGAGATCCCAAATGCCATTCCATGTGTCCGAACATGCAAGCATTCCTATCTACAGTATTAAGTGTCCAAGAAACCAGACACTTAGTCATTAGTTGAGTCAACATATTCATTGCACGGCGATCAGCAAGCAAAGCATATTGGACAATTTCCCAGCAACATCAACTATTCCTTTGGTATCTAATCCTGCTTGAATGCCAAATAGAAATACTCTCTGGTTACATTCATTTAAAAATGAAAGATGAAATCAATGGCACAAGCCAAAAATGTCCAATACCGGCCAATCAATATCTCATGTATCAAGTTGTATCTTTCAGGCAACATATCCTCTGTGTCGAGGGAGGTGTTTCAAATTGTTGTCCAGTTCTGCACATTAGTTGTACAAACCAGATCATTATGAAAGTTCCTTTGAGGCAAACGAGAACATGTGTCTTCTGTTAGTAGCGAAACAGCGGGCGCTCCTTCATTTCGGAGGTTTATTGAAAATGAAAAGCTCCTCGGAAAGTCGACGCTAATAATGAGAAGAAAATGGGAAACATAATCCCAACCCATTGGCTTCCTTTATGTGATGGCTAACTTTATGTATGTGATCTAGTTATTAAAAAGGTAGACGTGCTAAGCAAGTGTTTGATAATGATGAACAAGCACAAGGAAATCAAACAGACCTCTTTAGGGGATGATAATCATGTAGAGAGATTTGTTCCGTCCGCTAAGTCAATCTTTTTTTTTCCTGGAATATGTTACAGAATATATTTTTATTTATTGAAGAGACGGCAAAGAAAGGGCAGGGGGGTGCCTCTCTTCTTACACAAAGAAATCAATATACTACAGTGCTTCATGCATTAGAAAATCAAGCCCTGCATATTTATGTTTTCACATTTGCCATCTGGATATGATAAAATAAATCCTGCCGCTCCCTCCTAACGGTAAAGCCTACTTAGCTGCGGTTAGGTGGAGTGATCTGTTCATTATTGCACCATAAGGCCTGGATGTGGAAATCCATAGGCAAATAAAATGAATTCCAGAACATAAAGAAGATATGAAAAAAATAAAGTAAATATACATATAAAAAGTATATAATTCAAAATCAATAATTCAATTTAGATTCTCATCCTCAATATGTAGAATAAAGATCAAGATTAATGCTCGGTAAGGCATATGGTGATATAGGATATTCTTCCCAGAGATTATTTATCTAAGTATTTGTATTTATTTATATGAATGGGAGCTGCCACAAATATTCTGATTAGATATATGTGCCTGCCCTTATAGCTGTTGCAGAATTCATAATGCGAGTGAACTTTCCAAGGCAACGTTGAAAGATATAGAAAATCATTGGAAAATAACAGAGTAGAAGTAAGGTGAATATGACTCAGCAGTGCTGTAGATCTAAACTAAGCTGCCAGTAGTGACGGGCGAATTAATTTGCCAGGTATGGATTCACAGCGAATTTCCATGTTTCGCCGCCCGCAAAAGTTTTCGTGAAACGGTGGAGATAATTCACCAGCGAAAAATTTGCTGCTTTCAAAAAATTGTCACGCTCATAACAATTGAAGCGCGTCAGAATTATTCAGATGCCCATTGACTTTAATGCATTTGGACAAAATAGTCGTGCATATAAAAATTGTCGCTCACGGCAAAATTATTGTGACGCCCATTGACTTCAATGCGTTGCGCATATTTCTTAAAGTTTCTTAATTTTTTTTGCCGTTTCACACATTTTCCGTCAAAGAAAACTGGACAGATTTGCCCATCACTAGCTGCCAGCAGTAATATTGGTTACACGTAAGCATAGAGATTGATTGTAAAATCGCCTGTAAGCAAATAGTAAGTAAATAGCAATGAATTCAATGGCAGTGAGGTATTCCAGGGCAACATCAAACATTCACATTCTACAGTTCGTCATATTCTATGATGGGAATTTTATATGTAGGGTACTTCTGACAGAAATTGCTATTTTTTTTAACTTTGCACACAGGAGGCTTGCCTGTTGTAGGCATTAAGTACAGGTCTAACTGTTCCTACAACACTGTGCTGCACACTGTATTCATATTAAATACAGTCCACACTAATGCAACCCATACATTTTTGTTCCACCACCAGATAGATCACTAAATGGTTTCACAAGTTCACAAAAGTTAAGTTAAATATGTTCCATGGGCATACAGTTTCTGTTAATGACTTTAATTGCTTAAACAAAAAATGAAACAAATGAAAGAATAATAATAAATACACAAATAAATGACCCATACTGAAAATCAATATCAAACTTTTTTCATAAAATCTGTTCAAATATTAACACAATGAAAGTGTAGTGTGTAAACTGAAATATCAGATGCAAATGTTTTTTTTTTATAATGTACCATAGCATTTTTCCCTAAATTCAGGTGAATCCTGACTTTTGGCTAGAGATGCAATCATTGTACTGAACACGTGCTCTAGAAGTGACATTATGAGGCCCATTTATTAAAGGTCAAATTTTAGTGGTATTGGAGCTTTTTGAAACCACAATTCAACTCTAATTCAATGAATGCCATGAAAGTTATTCAAAGATCTGAATATAAGAAAAAAAGTACTGAACGACCTAAAAATATGATTATTCAAGTTATTTAGACAATTACAAGCGGAAGAAAAAACTGAAATACTTGAAATGTCCCAATGGCTAAAGAAAATGTCCAATAAGGTCAGCACAGATCCCACTGTCTTCTATGGGACCTCGACTACTTTTACATGGAGTAAAGTTTTGTATTAGAGTGCTTTATGGTTTTTACACTTCATAAATATCCAATTTTTAGAGAAATAAGTAAACATGAAAATTTAGAGAATAATTAAGAGTTATGGAAAAAAAGGCATTCTGAATATTAGTATATAGGCCTTTACCCTACAAGTTTTAGATACAATTTTAAATGGATTTGTGTCAAAACACAAGAAAAATTATCTGCTTTTTTATGCAAATCAGGTGCAATTTAAAATTTTCAAAGTGGGAATTGACATGATTTTTTTTGCATCTGATTTACTAGCATCAAGTGTGGTGTATCTATTGATGCACCCAAGCTGTTGAAACCCTGGAGCTAAGAGAAGGTCCAGGGTTCCCCAGTGGTGATATTAATAGTTGTGTACCATTCACTGGAAGACACAGGATGCATTGGCAACCATTGGAAGTGCAGGAGCATGTTTGCATTTTAAACAACCTGTACACAAGGGTGTGTTTGTAAATGACTCTTAAAACCTGTCAATCATGGAAGGGTATACATGCGAAGAATCTGCAAGAAGCATCTTTCTGGTATTCTGCAAGTGAAGCTGCCATTTGGCAGGAATGCATAAAATGTCCCTTTGTCGTGTGTCAAACCTGTGAACATATGAACTTATTTATTCAGACATTGTTGCTTTATGATGTTTCTTGCTATGACACAGTTTCCTTCTCTTTTACATAAACTTTACGCCTGGAAGAAGCAGCAGCATTGCAGAGAGTATTTCTGGTTTCTTCTGACACAGCTGCAAGTCAGAAATATAAAGAGGTCATCTGTACAATAGTAATTAAGGTGACATCATGCTTATTCAGCTACATTGCAAGCTAAGATGTGTTCGAGAAATGCTGATAAAGATCACTACTTTGTGTAAAAGATGAATCGCCCAAAAAAAAAAAACAGCCCAGGGGCTTTAGAAAAGAATGTTGTTACAGTTCCTTAGATATGGGAAAAAAATAACAGGTTTGGCAGGGCACCCAAGCATGAATACATTTTGCATTCGACCAGTTAAAGGCAGTTCTCTGTAGTGACGCTCAAAAAATGACTCCAAAAGCCCAAATGAAACTGTACATGCTTGAGATATTTTATTGTACCCAAGCCATAGGTTTATTATTAGGTTCATGGAAGTGTTAATTGATAGTTTCCTTTGACCTTTATAACATGAAAATAAAAAGTAAAAGCATAATCAAAGCATGTTGAAACCACTTGCCCTAGAGCTGCTTGCATCCTCCCTAACACAATCCATAATATGGCAAAGCAAGCATGTAATTTACTTATTATATTTTATAACTGAGAAGAACACCGGAAATGCAGCTCACCAGAAGAGATGAGCACGGTATTATTATCTCAGGAAATGAATAATGTTTCATTAGGTGATACAGACTATTTTTGCAATCGCCGGATCAGTTAATAGTGTGTTCAGGATGTCACTATGCTGATGATCATGCCATGAGTGTGGCTGTGCCGCCCATGAACATTGCCAAACAGGCAGCAGTTTTATTCTGTAAAAGAAAACATTAATGCACATTGCTCCTCTAAGCCAGACTATTTAATGACATTGACATCTATTGATGACACATGGGCTAATTTAGAATTGGTCAGTAGACTGGTCACCACATTCAAATTTGAGAAACTGGGGGGCAAATTCACTAAGCGCTGAAGCGGCGAACGCTAGCGTTACTTCGCTAGCGTTACTTCGCTAGCGTTACTTCGCTAGCGTTACTTCGCTAGCATTTGGCATTTTCGTTACTGCGCAAATTCACTAACGAACGCTGGCGTAGTTTCGCTAGTGTTACTTCGCACCCTTACGCCTGGCGAAGTTTCGCTAGCGACGTAACTACGCAAATTCACTAACGCGCACAGTTTACTGAACGCTACCTTTTACGCTAGACTTCCTTCGCCACCTCAGACCAGGCGAAGCGCAATAGAGTAGATAGGGATTTCTTCAAAAAAAAAAAAGTCCCAAAAAACGCTGGCGTGATTTCTACATTATGGGTGATAGGCTGAAAAAGATCGAAATTTTTTTTGGGGCTCCCCTCCTTCCCCCCTACATTTCCTGACTCATGGCAACTTACCTAGACAGTGGGCACATGTGTAGGGCAAAATAAAATTTTTATTTGATGTTTTGAAGGTTTTCTAGGCATTTGTAGTGCCTTATGCAAATTAGCCTTCGCTAGCGTAACTTCGCTTTACTTAGCGAATCAACGCTAGCGCAACTTCGCAACCTTACGCTACCCCTGAGCGCATCTTCGGATTTTAGTGAATTTGCGAAGCGCTGGCGAAACTACGCCTGGCGAAGTGTGGCGAAGTGCGGCGAAGTTACGCCTAGCGCAACTACGAATCTTAGTGAATTTGCCCCATATATCTGGACATCTAATACTTACATTTTTTACCTGATATTTATTAAACATTGATTTGATGTTGTTCGTGGGAAGATATTTATGGATATGGCTTTCAATCAGAATTGGTGCAGATGACTGGATTTTTGTACAAGGGATAGTAGGAGGAAGACAAAGTGGCAACATGACCAAACATAATATCATGGATTCTTTAAGGGATGTAGATCACTTATTTTTAACTGATTCATAAATGACATGGAAACTAGTATCACAGAAGGTCATTGATCATACTGAGAATGATTCTGTATTATACAGAAAGATTTTGATAAAGGGACCATACATGGTAATATTAAAAAAAGGTCTCAGAACAGTCCTATCATGAAAATGTTCACCAGGTCACCATACGGTATTCAATATTTATCAGTAATAAGTGTGCAGTTACTGTATTTACTGGGTAAAACCATTTCACAGTGCTTTAGAGGGGCTACTGAAGTCACTTGGATTAATGGTGAAACATTTTCAAGATTACTCATCAAGTCCAGTAGCCTCAGAGAATAAGAAGGTATAATAATAATCTCAATGACCCAGTGTATGTATAAAGAAGAAAAATAGAATAAGAAGGTATAATAATAATTACAATGAACCAGCATATGTACAAAGACTCCAGACTCACAGTATTCCGATCTACTGTATGATATCCATCTGAATGTCCTACAATCACCACATATACGGTATCTTTATTACTGCTGAAAACATAATAACTGAAATGTGTTTCACCTAGAGCACCATTATCTATGTTTGATGCATCCCAAAAAAGCCAATGGGGGCAAAGGAGAATAGAAAAAAAAACCCTTCTTTATCATGCTTAGAAATGGTTTCAATGTAATGGTCATTTTTAGTCTTTACCAATACAGAAATAGAACTGCATCATCATATAGGGTTATCTTACTTCATTTTGTACGCATTGGTAGCCTGTCAAAGAAAGAGGAAAATGGAGAATTCATTGTAACATATTGTTTTAGCAAGATACACCTTGTTCTACTTTGTGACATTGAAGGAAATAATGACATTATGCTACCTATGTAACTTTGAGGAGCCAGGCTACAGGCAAGGTTTCACTTTAATCTAAACTATTAACAATGACTTGCCACAAAAGTAGCAGCTGTTCTTCTCCAATTACACAGCGATACAGAGTGGAATTCCCTAGACAGCCAGTTATTCTTACCAACACTTTACTGGGCTTAATTCTCCTTCATGCCACTTTGTAGGTTCTTTTTCTCACTTCATATTCCTAAATCAATGAAACACTCATAAAGTGGTCTAAGTTCTTGCATGGTCCCTGACAAGCAATACGTTTGTTAATCTTTGAGTGGTCAAGACAGGGCTTTTAACATTCTTAAATGTTTCAGGTCAATTCTAAAAAAAAAGATGAAGTTTGCCCGAATGGCTGCTCGTGTTCTGAGATGGTTGGTGTCAATACAATATAACAGATACAAGTTTCCAGTCTATTCTTTATCTTCAAGCTTTAATAAGCAGAATTGGATTGCAGCATTAAAAACACTACATTGTTGTCAAATATAACAAAGTGCCTTTGATTGTATTACTTTTACTGCCAGAATGTGGAGGGGAAAAATATTGATCAGCCCATAGAATATGAAATGGCTACATCATTTCTCATGGGCCCTTTTCAAATGGTCTACCTACATCAATTAATTATGCTACTCCATAAAATAGAAAATACCCGTGTTTAGATTCTCAGTGTAGTGTTGTGTTCATTTAAATAACTCCAAAGCTAACATTTCTCTCTGTAGATAGTACCAAACCCATCATATTTTACTTTTAAACTAATTACATTATAAAGTAATCTGGCAATGGTCCCATTTAGGCTGTGGTATTCATATTTTAATATCACTTAATACAGCCAAGCCTGAACATTTTTTAAAATTAGACAGAGAGAATTCCAATTCATCATTCAACATAAAACATCGCCCTGTTGCTATTTATTCTCACATACACCCCACCCTTTTCAAAAGGTATGATTTAAACACTCACCACACCTAGTTTACTGGCTCCAGATTAACAGCGAATATACCTTAAATATGTTTCTGTCTCTTTTAATGAGTAAAACAAGAACAACAATCAGATTTATTAGATGGTAATTGGCTTAATTAAAAAAGAAAAAAATATCCCCCTAAATCACTGACTTTTTTTACAAGCTTTCCTAGGATCAGGGAATCTCAAACGTAAGCCATCATTGTCTCATTTCTATAGTCTAAAAGAAAGATGAAAAAAGAATGTTGACTTTGATTTAAAAAAAAAAAAAAATAGTTATAGTATTTATTTATAGTTGGTTAATGTCTCATGGAAAATGTTTTGTTTAACTGTTTTTAAACATTTAAATTATTTGATTAAACTGAATTCTATGAGAGATTGCCTTTCCATAACTCTAAGCTTTCTGGATACGGGTTTCTGGATAATGAATCCTATACCTGTATGTGAGATTGGCCGGAGGTGGGTAGAAATGTTATCCTAGGGGCCATAGAGGAACATCTAGTTATGTTAATAAACGGAAAGCTATAAAACTCAAGTTTATTTGAGCCTATATATAGGTTGGACTGAGAATAATAATATATTTTAAATGGCTTGTGGATATTAATAAGCTTTATCTGGGGGGTGGGGGTGGGTTAATGTCCTGAAGAGAAAATTAAATAACTTTTTTGTTTCAAGTGCATCCACAAAATGGGGACAATGTGGGAATGTTGCACTTAAACCAAGAAGAATGCACAGAAATGGAAAACATATAATTACATGTGCTGATGTGCTCTTAAATGCCATAAAATGTCTATGATTCTACACCGAAGCCATTCACATTAAAAGCTGGAATTAAGCGTTAAGTGTGGATAAGGAAGGCAAGTAGTTGAGCTCACAGTAGGGCTTTCTTTTTTCAGCCTCAAACGGTATTGTCAGCTTTTTCAATGAATCTTCCCTTGCAGTACTTAGTGAAAGTAGATTTTACTGAGTTCACAACCTTTTGCAGGCGGCTTATAATTAGCTGGAAGCTGGATTAAAAAAAAGGAACAGGAATATGGCTGTAAAACGACTGAAAGCGTGCCAAACCCCAAATTTCTTAACTCAAGCACACTGCAATAGTAATTACCTTACTCAAGCCCAATGAATCATTTTTTAGAGAACAGCAACAGAATGTGGCAGGTAAGAACTGGTTAGAACTCTCACTGAAATTAGGCTATTACTAACTATAAACATGTTTATCCAAGCGACTGTGTAGCAATTCCAACAACACCTAGAATTACATTACACTGTAATGAGGCGGTGTGCCTATGTGCTGTATATGTTTTGCTTCAAGTCTCTTTTCGCTGTACCATAAATAAAAGCTCGAGAACAGGGCACAAGTCCGAAAGCTTAAACAAACAAAAGTTTTGCTGCAGAAAATATAGAATCTTATGTTTATTTATGTCTTCGCCCAAGTCACACTGCTATTCCTCTGGGGCATGGGCAGTAGATAAACAACCTACAGTACTTTGCCCAGAGCCATTTATGTCCCCGGGATGTTTAGTAATAATATTACTTAGCTGTAAGTTTCCCAAGAATGGAGATAGACTGCAAAATGCATATTTCCTATTACCATTTATGGGCTACATCCTGAGCCTAATCATTTTTAAGTGCCATTTGGCAAAATGTACGTTCTTAAGGAAAGTGGTGAGTGTAATGCTTGCATTTAGTGATGTGCATTTGCTTGGATTTAGTGTTTAGTTGATAGGTCACTCTTACATTTATATTACAAAAAACTTAGTCTGCTATATCATACAATATTTCTAATATTTATTTCAATTCCGAGCCCTGCTGCAATTTAAATTAAAGTGCACTGTAACGAGTTTCTAAACTGCTCAGCAAGAAAACAGGCAATTACCTGGCATTTGGTGACAACTGGTACCACAAGTGCGTGTGCTCATTATTATCATTAAACATTTCAACTGATTTTCTTTCATTAATGATCCTTATCCTTTCTTTAGCTTGCGCAATTTACACCAGGAATTTAGTGTTAGCGTATCTGCAGGTATTCAGTAAGATTTAACTCATTTTACAGCTCAGCATTAACATTTTCATGACAATGGGACTCCTCAATTGCTCCTTCGCCCTCAACCATCCCACTGAACTCCAGTGTTACATATCTTAATGGAACACCAGGAGCCAGAAAGGTAGAAATGGCCACAGCATTTATTCACATTTTATTAAATAAATAGGACCTTGCCAGCCTAACCCAAGGCAATATTCTGAATTCAGAATTCCAGAAGAGATTTCTACTATACTCTGCCATTCCTCATTGAAGACTTGAGATCAGCACTATGTTATTATGTCCACTGCTAAGTATTAGGCTGCCTCTACCTACAGAGAGGATGGTCCACAAACCTGCTACCATCAGTGGTTGCATATCCCACCATGAGAGAAGTTCAGCAGCCCTACTGCTGCTCCTGAATCTGTAGTATGTAGATGATAGGAAATCCAAGCAGGCTGTCACCAAGCACAAGCAGTAGTAGCATCTGTATCAATCAACCCACTGTGCAGTCACAGGAGAGAACCTCATTTCTCCCTCTTCTAAATTTACCTGTGCAGTACTCTGGTAAGGTCCTACCGCTGCTGTGACAAAACTTAATATAAATTATCATATATCCACTGTTTTGATCCAGAGGAACGCAAAAAACCCCGCCTGAGGCCAGTGCCAATTGTGCCTCAAGAGGGAAAAAACTCCTTCCTGACCCAGTTGCGATTAGAAACATTCCCTGGATCAAGCATTTGTCATTCATTTAACATGAATAATACCATGCAGACATGTTTATACTGTGTAACAGGAGCTGCATCTCCCACCATGAGGGAAGTTCAGCAGCCCTGCTGCCACTCCTAAATCTGCAGTGTGTCAATAACAGGAAATCCAAGCAGGCTGTCACCTAGCATGAGCAGTAGTAGCATCTGTATCAATTAACCCACTGTGCAGTCACAGGAGAGAACCTCCTTTCTTCCTGTGCAGTATTCTGGTAAGCCTCTGCCGCTGCTGTGACAAATACAACTTAAAATACATTATCATATATCCACTGTTTTGATCCAGAGGAATGCAAATTCCCAGAAGCCAGTGCCAATTATGCCTCAAGAGGGAAAAAATGAATTCCTGAGTATAGTCTGGTTTTAAAAAAAAAAAAAACATTTTTGATATTGAAATGTATGCTGCCTTATGGAGAACCCTGCTGTGATTAAAACATAGTCATTGACCTGCTTGAAGTTATGCCGGGTGTTGTTATCCCTATGAAAAAGTTATTTTCGTGTCTGACATTTGAGTGAACCCCTACAATATACAAATAAAAACAAATAATAAAATAAAGGACATGGGAGAATATTGAAAATTGTCAAGTTATTTCGAAATACCTTTAGGTGAAACTATACTGTAACAGAAATGCTAAAGTTTGAATCTAATGCCATTGGACCCAACCAGCATATAAAACATGGGCACATCACTGGAACCAGTGCACTGGGTCATATTGATAAAGAATAAATAACAAGGCACCAGTAAAATAGACAGGACATTTGCATCATTAACTAATGTGCATACGCTAGAAGGCAGGTAGCTTGATGGTGACTGAATATCACTAGGTCAGCCATTTTTCAAAACACGCCAAATTGTCTAAACAGTTTGAAACCATTTGCTGGTCTCTTGATGGGCCAAACAAAGTGTATTACCTCTCTCTCTAATCTTTGAAGAAAATCACTTCTCCTATATGCTTTCAGTACATAAATGCCTCTGCTCAAAAAGAATAGGAAAATGCTTTTATGTCGTCTTTTATTTATAAGCTGCCTTTTCAAAACTAGTTAAAGAAAGGAAAAAAAGGGAAAAAAAATATTCTGAAGTTATGAGCGGAGAGTGACAGAAAGTGAATGTGTGCCATATTCCTTAATAAATGTGTTAGCACTTCAGCTTCTCTGCTCTTTCCAGAGTTGTAAAATACATTGCGAATAAAAGATGGCTGCATCCAGACGAATTATGCCGTTTTACATAGTTACATAGTTAGTTACATAGTTAAATTGGGTTGAAAAAAGACAAAGTCCATCAAGTTCAACCCCTCCAAATGAAAACCCAGCATCCATACACACACCCCTCCCTACTTTTAATTAAAATTCTATATACCCATACCTATATTAACTATAGAGTTTAGTATCACAATAGCCTTTAATATTATGTCTGTCCAAAAAATCATCCAAGCCATTCTTAAAGGCATTAACTGAATCAGCCATCACAACATCACCCGGCAGTGCATTCCACAACCTCACTGTCCTGACTGTGAAGAACCCTCTACGTTGCTTCAAATGAAAGTTCTTTTCTTCTAGTCTAAAGGGGTGGCCTCTGGTACGGTGATCCACTTTATGGGTAAAAAGGTCCCCTGCCATTTGTCTATAATGTCCTCTAATGTACTTGTAAAGTGTAATCATGTCCCCTCGCAAGCGCCTTTTTTCCAGAGAAAACAACCCCAACCTTGACAGTCTACCCTCATAATTTAAGTCTTCCGTCCCTCTAACCAATTTAGTTGCACGTCTCTGCACTCTCTCCAGCTCATTTATATCCCTCTTAAGGACTGGAGTCCAAAACTGAACTGCATACTCCAGATGAGGCCTTACCAGGGACCTATAAAGAGGCATAATTATGTTTTCATCCCTTGAGTTAATGCCCTTTTTTATGCAAGACAGAACTTTATTTGCTTTAGTAGCCACAGAATGACACTGCCCAGAATTAGACAACGTGTTATCTACAAAGACCCCTAGATCCTTTTCATTTAAGGAAACTCCCAACACATTGCCATTTAGTGTATAACTTGCATTTATATTATTTTTGCCAAAGTGCATAACCTTGCATTTATCAACATTGAACCTCATTTTCCAGTTTGCTGCCCAGTTTTCCAGTTTAGACAGATCACTTTGCAAAGTGGCAGCATCCTGCATGGAACCTATAGTTCTGCACAATTTAGTATCATCTGCAAAATAGAAACAGTACTTTCAATGCCCACCTCCAGGTCATTAATAAACAAGTTGAAAAGCAAGGGACCTAGTACAGAGCCCTGTGGTACTCCACTAACAACACTGGTCCAATTAGAAAATGTTCCATTTACCACCACTCTTTGTAGTCTATCTTTTAGCCAGTTCGCTATCCAGGTACAAATACTATGTTCCAGGCCAACATTCCTTAATTTAACCAGTAACCTTTTGTGTGGCACTGTATCAAATGCTTTAGCAAAGTCTAAGTAAATCACATCCACTGCCATCCCAGAATCGAGGTCTCTACTTACATTCTCGTAAAAAGAAATTAAGTTAGTCTGGCAAGATCTATTACGCATAAAACCATGCTGGCACAAACTCATAGTATTATGATTTGCTATGAAGTCCAGTATCTTATCCTTTATTAACCCTTCGAAAAGCTTTCCTAATACTGACGTCAGACTAACTGGCCTATAGTTTTGAGGCTGAGAACGGGATCCTTTTTTGAATAGAGGCACCACATTAGCAATTCGCCAGTCTCTTGGCACAATACCAGATCTCAATGAATCCTGAAAAATTAAGTAAAGAGGTTTGGCAATCACAGAGCTAAGCTCGCTAATTACCCTGGGATGAATACCATCTGGCCCTGGACCTTTGTTAATCTTAACCTGTTCAAGTCTCTTTTGAATTTCTTCTTGTGTGAACCATGCATCATTAGTTGTATTACTAGAATTGGGAGTGTTAAGAAGGAAACCTTCACTTACTGGTTCTTCATTTGTGTAAACAGATGAAAAATACGAGTTCAGAATCTGCGCTTTTATTTTGTTTTCATCAACCAGCTGATCCCCCTCTGATAGTAAGGGTCCCACCCCTTCCTGCTTCATTTTTTTACTATTGACATATTTAAAAAATAATTTGGGATTTTTTTTACTGCTTGCTGCAATATCCTTTTCTATAGCAATTTTAGCTTGCCTTATAGCTTCTTTGCATGATTTATTGGCCTCCTTGTACCTTATAAATGTTTCGGCTGTACCAGCTAACTTGAAAGCCTTAAAAGCACGTCTTTTCTTACCCACCTCAACACCAACGCTTCTATTGAACCAAAAAGGTTTTGCTTTGCAACGACGTTCCTTGCTTACAAGTGGAATATACTGACAAGTATATTTATTAAGCAGCATTTTAAAGACTTCCCATTTTTGTTCTGTGTTTAACCCTGTGAAAAGCATTTCCCACTTAATATGTTGCAGAGATGCCCTTATACTGTCAAAGTTTGCACGTCTGAAATTTAGTGTTTTAGTTACTCCCTTATAGAATTGCTTCTGCAACAGAATCTCAAAGGAGACCATGTTATGATCACTATTCCCTAAATGCTCACCCACACAAATGTTAGAGATGAGTTCAGTATTGTTAGTTATTACAAGGTCCAAAAGAGAGTTATTCCTAGTAGGTTCTTGAACGAGCTGGAATAAAAAGTTGTCATTCAGCATATTTACAAACCTACTAGCTTTTTCTGTCTTAGCAACCCCATTACCCCAGTCAATGTCTGGATAATTGAAGTCACCCATAGCAACAACTTGACCCAGCTGTGAAGCCGCTTGTATCTGCAAGAGTAGCTGGGCTTCATACTCGACACTTATACGAGGTGGTTTATAGCATACACCAATGATAATTCTTTTTGATACCTTTTGCCCAGTCGAAATCTCTACCCAGAGTGATTCTACACCCTCACCAGTGCCAGCTATTTTTATTTCTTTAGCGCATGGCTTTAATTCAGGCTTTACATACAAACCCACTCCTCCACCCTTTTTAATCCCTCTGTCCCTCCTAAAAAGGGTGTAACCATTTAAATTCACAATCCAGTCACATGTTTCATCCCACCAGGTCTCAGTGATACCAATTATATCATAATTTTTAGAGCATGCAATTAATTCTAGGTCTCCCATTTTACCTGACAAACTCCGTGCATTTGCCAGCATACAGCGGAGGTTACTACTTTTACTTTTGAAATGTGCATTACTTAGTGAAGAATTATACGTTAAGTTAGTATTATTCTGTTTTCCTTGTAACAGAGGGACCTCCTTAGCTGGTAAACTGTATGCCCCCCTCACTCCTCCCCCATGACCCCTTACTAACCCCACTACCCCGTCTACACTAGCTTCGCCATAATCCTTTATCTCACCCACCCCCCTCTTGCCTAGTTTAAACACTCCTCCAACCTCTTAGCCATTCTTTCCCCTAGCACCGCGGACCCCCTTCCATTGAGGTGCAAACCGTCACGGCTATATAGGTTGTACCCCAACGAAAAGTCAGCCCAGTGCTCTAGGAACCCAAACCCTTCCTTCCTGCACCAGTTCATTTACAGTTCATTTATATAGCGGCTCTGCTGCACCTATATTTGTTTTATACTGCTAGAGATCTGTATATTAAGTAGGTTGTAGGATGACATTTTTATCAGAAATAGACTGTAAATGCCACCCTTGTACCCAATTCATACACCATATATTAAAAAAAAAAGTCAAATCTGCTAGATCATTGTTTGCATGTTCTCATTTGCTTGATGAAGAAAAGCATGCAAGATGCAAAGGTACTTAAATCCAAATCACAGCCTTATCAAATGTTTTGGCATGGTTCATTTTGTATGTAAGGGGTCATTAAGAGGAGGGTGGAATTGTGCATTGCCAGTAAATGGCATGACAAGGCTATAGAATAAACTAAAGCCAGATGTGTGAGTGCCAGCTGAGAAACTCACTAATGATTTGAGCTGCAGGCAGCATAATCCCCAGAGGACCTCATTGCTGCATGCTGTGCTACAAGTCTCTGCACCTGGTCCCTGTCTGCCACTGCAGGATATAGAGAATGAGCAAATAGACTGCATCACTGTTGTCTGGTGCAGCAGAGTCAGCTTATATCAGCTGCGGAACTAACTGGCATGCCCTCTGCCAGCTTTTCACTGCTATAAATATACAGGTTTGGCACCTGTTATCCAAAATGCTCAGGACCTGGGATTTTCCGTATAAGGGATCTTTCTGTAATTTGGATCTTCAGACCTTAAATCTACTAGAAAATCATGTGACCATTAAATAAACCCAACAGACAAAAAGGAAATTATTTTTCTTATTTATTTAAAAATCTTGAGAGTCTTTGGGGCAAATTTACTAAAGGGCGAAGTGACTAATGTGGGCGAAAATTCGCCAGCATGACATCATTTCGGTAATTTTGCCAATTTACGGTCGCTGGCGTAACTTCGCTAGTGAAGGAGATTGACTCTAGCAGTACTTCGCTCCCTAATGCCTGGTGAATTTGCGCTCTGGCGAATGGACGTAACTACGCAAATTCACTAAGATGCGGATTTTACGGATTTTTTTTTTGCGCCAGACTTGCCTTCGCCACCTCAGTCCAGGTGAAGTGCAATAGAGTAGAAAGGACTTCCTAAAAAAATAGTTGAAAATTTTTCTAAGTCCCAAAAAACGTTGGCGTCTTTTCCTTTTTCATGGTGATAGGCTGAAAAAGAGCGTACATTTTTTTGGGGGTAACCGGCTTCCCCCTACATTTCCTAACATATGGCACATAAACTATACAGTGGGCTCATGTGTAGGGCAATATAATAACTTTATTTTATTTTAGTAAGATATCCCGGGCTTGTGTAGTGTAATGTATTTGCTGCAACATATACGTCCATTGAACTTTAACTTCCCGCCATATGCAAATGAGGCAATGCTAGCGCAACTTCGTTTCGCTTGCCGCAGTAACGCTAGTGGAACTTCATCAGCGTTCGGCGCCCTGGACGCAACTTCGGATTTTAGTGAATTAGCGTTGTCCAGGCAAATCTACACCTGGTGAACTGTTGCCCCTTTGAGAGATAGCCTTTCCATAATTTGGAGCTTTCTGGATAACGGGTTTCCAGATCCCATAACTGTATAAAATTAAACTAGCCTTTAATTAGTAGGAAGATTAGTGGGCATCATTGTTTTCTGTTGGAGAATGTTTGCCCTATGGAATGCAATGAAAAAATTTGTAGGTAACAGCTACTCTGGTGTTTTGTTTGCATTGAAAATAAGGATAATTTATTTGTAGAAAATGATTGTTCTTTCTGAAAAATCATTAATATAGTATCTGTATCATCCCCTCACCCCAAAAATCAATCAGTTATGGTCTGGAACAAAATTACTGCAAAAAATGACATAAATGTATAGTTAATAAAGCGCCACTACTCTTTGAATGATGTCACAATGAAACGAAAGTGAGTAAGACACAAAGAAGTTAGAAATAAATCAAGTAAGGAGGCATTTTATCATTCGGAGCTTTATGTTTTTCAATTATACTGATGTTCTTTTACATAGAGATCACATTGTTCAGCGTTGTCTAATATGAGGGATAACCTGTCGCCTATCATAAGGGAGAAAATGCATAACGCCGATGGAGACACACAGCAGAGATTACTCCATCAAGAGCAGGCAACAATCATCAAAATGAAGTCATTTATGTCAGGCGATGTTCATTGTAATGAATGGAGCTGGGGTATGACATGCAGACTATAGCAGAGAGCAAAGGTCAGTTGGATTTTAATTCTCACACTGAAGCAGAAATATACTCCCAGTGCATGGTGCTGTTGGATTAGCTGCATCGTAAACTCCATTTATCAGGGTTGCCTGCATAGCTTAATAGTCCCTGGTTTATAGACCATGAATCAATGGTTTATATGCATATGGGTGCCTGGCTTGATACTGAACTCATATACGAGCCAAAGGATAAATCTGTATTACTGAGAACATGTAGTATATGCTTGGCAACTATTATCCCGAGAGCTCTAATGCAGAAAGCTCACAAATATAACAATACAGTTTCCTATAGTATCCTATTTAAACAAACAATAATTATTTTTTGCTTTTTCTATGTGATAATAAGACATTTTAATGCACTTGATATGAAATAAGCTCATATGAACTGCAAGATACAGCAACTGGATATCATAAAATGTAATCCTGTGTGTCCAGAGAGTACCTCAATAAAATTGGGAACACCCCTCTTCGGAACTGTAAGTATTCGAATTGTTACTTATGATTTGGAGTAAAATGTCATACACAGCTTTGAAAATAAAATATTTTAATATTACTGGAATGGGACCTGTTATCCAGAATGCTTGGGACCTGGTATTTTCCGGATAAGGGATCTTTCTGTAATTTGGATCTCCATACTTTAAGTCAACTAAAAATCATCTAAACATTAATTAAATCTAATAGAATTGTTCTGCATCTAATTAGGATTTATTATATCTTAGCTGGGATCAAGTACGAGGTACTGTTTTATCACTACAGAGGAAAAAGGTAATCATTTTAAACATTTTTAATTATTTGATTATAATGGAGTCTATGGGAGATGGTCATTCCATAATTCGGAGCATTCTGTATAATGGGTTTCCACATAACGGATCCTATACCTGTAATACAATTGTAACTCCAGGACTTTTGGATATTCATAAAAAAAAACTGTCTCCATGAATTAGGTAGAAAAGGCCGCAAACATCAATAAAAGGGTTTCTATTACACAGATCTCCAGTCACCAGAGGAATCCCGATGAGTGGCAGTGGTTACTCCTATCTTATTAAAGGGTGAAGTAGAATGTAGCATCTGTTGTGCATATTTATAAAAGTACCACTATAGTAAAAACAGTACAATAAAAAAATGCATTTGCCAGTGGCAGCTTGCAGCGATTACATATATTATTTTCTAAATCATAGTTCCTGCAACTGGTACATATCAAGATGGTTCAATGCACAATGTAGTGATCAAGAAAAAGAAAGGCAATATTTCAGATACTGTATGTCAGTGATATCCTATAATACCTGCCCAGCAATCATAATTTATTAATGGGAGGAGTTGGTTTGACAAAGACAATTTTGAATCTAAAGTCCCTCAGAAAGCGCAGTGCTTTTATCACCAAAGTGATGATAATGTATGCACCACGTTTATGCTTTTCTGTAAATCACCTGCAGAATATCCAATATCCTGACTTGTTCCTTTAATTATAGGTATACTTTAGCAAAACGAATGTTATTTGATACCTTAAAGGCAATGTTTATGCATAACAATAAGGGCAGAGTAGTGAGGTCAAGCTGGTCATGAAGAACAACAGATGGAGATTAATTGCATGTCTTCTTTTTTCTAATGCTACATGTATATGAATAAATACTGACATGGTGTTACTATTTTAAAAATAAAACTGCTGACAACTATTTATGGATATATATATATATATTTATATATCCCTCTTTACTTCCATTAGGAATGAGTGCCAAAGCTGCTTAATAAGAGGAGTATTCATAATAGCCTTAATTCCACATCTCTGGAACGCATTATTGGCATACATCTGCCAGCTTCTATAATTATCTGATACAAACTCCCTCTAAAGGTCCACCTGACAAAAAAGGCACTTTAGATACATTTATGTACACTTTAATGCTGCTGTGTGGGTCAAAACACTCTAAATCCCCCCTCCTGTGTCTTTGAGCAAAAGCTTCTCTCAGCACTTAAGGATGATTGATGCTACATCTACTTAGTTCTTTGGTTTACAAACATGCATGCATTATCTTCATGTAAGCCAAGTGTTTGCCCAAAGTATCAACGAAAGTGAAGGCTCTCAGCCAAAGTCAACACTTCATTGACTTTCCTGCCCAGGATCATGTACTAACCAGACTCAAGTATCATTGCAGGACAAAAAAATTAAAGGAGTACATGAAACTTTGATATAAAGAGATCTTTGAACATACATGGTGACAAGGTTTCCTAGAAAGCAAAGGACATATCATAAAAACAATAATTTAGCTTTTACTGTTTCAAAACAAATATTTGCTAGAGCAAACTGTGCGCCTGTTATTATACTACAACATAGGTGAATACTTAATACAGGCCTTGTCAAGTCTTATCAATTTGTGATTTTACCTCCTTCTATGTTAGTGCTATATAGCCCTGGGCACTATACTTATAAGTGCAGTGAGCAAAGTGCAATTTCGAGCATAATCTCCATATTTCCAAACAATGCAGCAGTTTTCCCCAGAATTGGCATTTTGCTCTTGATGGAATTACGCTGTGCTTACCACAATTGTATCCCATTTGCCAAAATTAACTAGACTGCATGTCGTTGCCCCACAATTCTTTTCAATATTTTCAATGTTTGTTTGGCATAATTACTGGTGTTTACTGGTGCAATTTCTGGTGTTTGAAGTGCGAGGTCCATGTGCTCCCAATTCTTTCAGCACAATTGAACTGTGTCAATTGAAATAGGGCGTTAAGACAACCATGGAGCTACAGCCTCGTACAAAGGTAGCAGTAGCTCTAGTAGCTTCAACAGGCACAACAGAACGCAATTCAAAAAGTGCAAGGAGTGAATTTTGAAGTAAGTTCCTTTAATGAAAGTGGTGTTACGCACAACGGACTGCAGCGACCACAGTTGCACTTGAGGAAGTACATGAGTCCTATATTCAACAAGTTAGACTGAGCTTTAATATAATCTATAACAAACACAGCTCTGTTTCCTAAAAAGAAAAAATCTAAAATATAATTTCCAACCAAAAAAATCAAACACTTTAGCAGTAAGGAGGAATTAGATATAATCAAATATAACTTTTCTTTGACCAGTTGTATTCAAAATTATTTCCCTTTCTCTTTTTCCCTTTCAAGCTTACTTGGAAAGAAAGCACAAATTATTTAGTAAATGTTGTCTTGTTAAAGTTATGTACAAAGAAACATTTTAAAGCACTACATTATGCATGCAGCAAAATATTGCTGGATAGAAAATCAGCGGCATAAACACTACTTGGCTCATTATAACATTACTCTTAGTGCGCTCAAAGTAAAATCTGATGTATTTAACTGTCTCATTCTTAATCACCCCATGAAACTGATTGAAGACACTAACCACCAGCTGAAACTTTGTTTAATTGCTCAAAGTTTAATTAGCAGGTATTAAAATAAGAGAATTGAATCAGCCGTTGTATTCGTTTATATCGCTCATATTTATAAATTGCAGCTGAACATCCTAATAAGTATGTCTGGCAAGTTTATGTGCACAGTTTTATACAAATACAATACTAATATTTGCTAAATTGTATGCATATTGAAGAGTCATTAATTTTAGTATCTTTGTGGTAGACCAATGCATTACGGTAATATTATTTGCAATTTTTATTGATATTTTGAGATTTTATAGACTACACTATAAAGTCAATGGCTGACTCGTTAAAAGGCATGGTTACTTTTTATTCTGGAAGGCGAACCTGTAATATTCAATTAATTCTATTGGTTTTTCCTACCCAGTAGTTTCTTTTTTTTTCAAAATGGAGAGGGAGCCATAAAAAAACCCAGTCCTGATAAATGTTTAATAAAATACCATAGACCATGCAAAAATAACAAAGTGAGATAACATTAATGCATGTATTAACAAAGACACAAGGCCAACTTTGTAGCTCTCACTTTATAGATATAAGAAACTCCATAAAGAATTAGAAATATGTTACTACATACATGATAAACTTTTAGGTATCGAAATGTGACACATAGAGGTAAGGTGGAACTTTACCTAAATTGATATTTTTGTGATAATGCTTCTCACATCCTGTTTCTGTTTTTTTTTTCAGCTCCTGTGATTATTGAACATATACAAAATGGCGGACTTTCCATTGGTTATATTCTGCTGTCATTTCAAGGGTTGCAGACATCTTCCCATATACTCAGAAACGATTTACTAGCGGACACTGGCGTAAATTCGCTAGTGTTACTTCGCAACCTTACGCCTGGTGAATTTGCGCAAGGGACGTGACTACGCAAATTCACTGACGCGCGCATTTTTCTGAATGCTACCTTTTACGCCAGACTTCCTTCGCCACCTCAGACCAGGCGAAGTGCAATAGAATAGATAGGGATTGCTTCAAAAAAAGTCCCAAAAAATGCTGGCGTTTTTTCTTTTTTTATGGGTGACAGGCTGAAAAAGATCGAAAATTTTTTGGGGCTCCCCTCCTTCCCCCCTACATTTTCTAACTCATGGCAACTTAACTATGCAGTGGGCACATGTGTAGGGCAAAATAAAAATTTTATTTGCTGTTTTGAAGGTTTCCCGGGCTTGTGTAGTGATGCTACATATAGCTCCATTGTTACTTCAATTTGGCGCCATATGCAAATTAAGCAAATTAATGCTTGGCGAATTAACGCTAGTGCAACTTTGCAACCTTACGCTTCCCCTGAGCGCAACTTCGGATTTTAGTGAATTTGCCTAGCGCTGGCAAAAATACGCCTGGCGAAGTGCGGCAAAGCGGACGCTGGCGCAACTACGAATCTTAGTGAATTTGCCCCATTGTGAATATTTTTTTGCAGTTATGCCATCTTTCCTATCACCCTTACTATTCTTACTCATTCCTCGTTGTCCATTTATGAACTTGTCTGTTGAGAACGCACCCCAACATATACTGCACACACTGCAGCTAATTTTCCTGCAAAGTCTGGACTTGCAATAGTACATTGGCAAGTCCATTGTTTCACTGGAAACCATGGAGTTTATGGCCCAAGACATGGTTAAGGTAGATATCAGTGGTTTAAGCACTAAAGCCAAGTATTCACCATTGTCTTTATAAAGAACATTTTCAGGATAAATTATCCACTATAAATACATTCTGTTTTTAATAAAAGCCTGTAACATTTTGATTTGCTTACTAAATTCAACATTATTATACACCCATTAGAAGACAATATAGTTTGATACTATTTCATCAATAATTCCTAAAGTGACAACAAACATTTAAAACTTTCTAGGAGAACTGCATTTAATACTGGGGGTGGGTTACCTGTTATACCAGAATAGTATTTTTCTGTACAAGAGATGAACAAACCCAGGGAGTGTCCGAATTCAGTTGACTAGGCAAAGATCCATCATGCTCATCCAACCCCCTTTTGTTTTTAAAACAATATATGACTATGAGCATAAATGTGATAAGAGGTGTAAAACTAATGCCAAACTATTGTAGTAAAACAATCTTAAAAAGCAGGGAGGCCATTTATCTATATTCTCATTTCAGTGGTTTTAGAAGTTTTAGAAACCACAATTAAACTCATTTTCTCTAAAACCACAATTGCCAAGTCATTTATTAACAGCATGAACAAAGAAATGTAGAACTAATTGGAATACTAATATGCAAATCCTCAAAAATTTCATGCAGTTATGAACGAAAAGAACACCAAAACCTCTAAAAGCTCCAATTAAAGAAAAAATTTACAATTGGAAAAGGAGAAATCCCATTGACTTTACATGACCTCAACAGCTTTTTGATGGCTACATTTTGTATAAGTGTTTTTTGTGGTTTAAAGAAATTAGTATAATCTAGGTATTTTGGCACTAAAATTTGCAGAAACAAAGGAACATTGGTAAACTGGCCCTTATGTATGTGGGCAAATGTGAAAGTAATATTTCCATTAGACAAACACAAAGGTCATATTAAAAAACAATAACTTACACTGGCCAAATAAAAAAAAAATGGTAACATATTTTTATTAGGTTTTCAAGGTAAATCAAAAACATACAGAAGAAATAAAAATAGTTTACAATGTATTTAGCAACAAATGCAATGTTATTAATGTCAATGTAATTCTCCTACCGCACACCTGTAGTTCACCAATCCTGCAGTTGGTGGTGCGTTCCTTCCGTTGACCCGGCCGGGTCCCTTAGCAACCAATGTGTATAAGAAACGGATCCGCACACACACTGATTAATGCAGTCGGGGAATATCCCCTTTTATTCAGCCACCAAACATCCACGTTTCGGGGGGGGAACACAACCACCCTTCATCAGGATCCTGATGAAGGGTGGGTGTCCCCCCCCCCCGAAACGTTGATGTTTGGTGGCTGAATAAAAGGGGATATTCCCCGACTGCATTAATCAGTGTGTGTGCGGATCCGTTTCTTATACACAATGTTATTAATGTAACATTACATTTATTATTTATTATGAGTCAGTTTAGTGATTGTCTAGAACATACAAAGTATATATTTAGATGTCCCGTCTCTTATGGCATTTTAAGAGAGATTAGTCGTACAGATTGGTTGGCCAAATAAAATTGTATGCCTCGTTACTACTTTCCTTTTGTACCACCTCTATTATAAATATTTCTAATTGCTTACAAATATATATTTATATTCATACATTGTATGCCATAACTCTCTTATTATAAAGCACACAGCATATCAGCAACCACACAAGCACAGCAAAAAAAATTGGGCTCGGAAGAGATAAAATGTATAGGCAATGATTATGGCTTCCATTTATCTGTAGGATTACATTTTCCTCTGCCTGGTTTGCTAGACCACAAAAGCTCTCAGATTCCTTCTTCAACAATAACCCAGCTTATATATCTAATAGCATGTACCATCTGCAAAACTAAGGGTATAAAAAAAATGAGAGAAAACTGTTGTCACTTGCACTACTTTCCCTCTGCCGGAGCATTTATTATTATTGTGAAAATGCCCTACCTGTATTAGTCTCAAGTGTATGTTTGACTAACCCCTTCTGTGCCAAAGACAGAACGACTTGTTTAAACTATTAATGCAGCTGATATTTTCATTATATTGTAGTATGTGCATGTTTCTGATATACTTGAGTTACTTCATTTACTTTAGAAAATCTATTTCAGGTTATGACATTTTCCCTAATGCATTATTCTGAAGGCTACATATGGCTTTCTGTGATAGCTTCATACAATATCATGTAGATGTTAAACAATATCCTATAACTCCCCTTCATTTTCTGCAGCTGTCTGCCCCCCCCCTTTCATTTTTTCTATTTGTTGATGTTGAATAATGACATTAGAAAACCATTTTCTGCCTTTAGCCTCAATAAATGAAACAAACAAATTGGAATTTTGCCACCTTTTTACTGGAACAGAGGAAACCAACCATGATTTTCATTGTGCGGGTTTGCAGCAGCCAGGCATTGGTTTGCAGTCAGCCAGACATTTGTTCACGAGAGCAAACTCAAGGGACGAATGACATGAATAATGAAGTCGATTTAAGCGCACTGGGAGAGGCAGCAATATTCATGCACTTGCTGATGTAAACGTTCCACGAGTCTATTCTCTTGATATGAGCAACCAGAATCCAGGCAATTGTACAGTATAATTCTAAACTGTAAATCAACTGTAATGTTTAAAGGGGGACCTGTCACCCTAATCAATAATACCAAATCATGTTACGCAAGCAAAATAAACTTTACTTACACTTTTTATTGAATTTGTGTTTCTTTCAGTCTTGGAATTCACAATCATGGCAAGAAGGGAGTTGCCATTTAGTGGACACTATAATTAAGGCCAGCCTTGCATCATCCCAACATTTTAACTATGCACCAAAATAATGGCCATGATGCCCATGGCTGTGGTTGCCTTGGGCTGGTATAGAAGCCTAAATCATAATGTACAATATTTAGTTTCATTGACTAGCCTACTTCTTTCTAGCGAGCGATGTCACCGCGTATGCTCGCTTGAGGAGGGGAGGGGCGAGCTGGCTGGCTGGGTTGCCTAGGGCACCCGGCAAGCCTGAGGTCAACTCTGATTTCATGTTTGGTCTAGGGGAACAGTTATTATTAACACAAACTGCACAAATGTACCACCCATTTGAACAGTTTTATTCTGTATAGTTCCATTTTAGGTTTCATTGCACAAATCATTTGTATTTTCTTATTTTTCTTACCTGCCTTAATGGCTGTTACCTGCTTCCCTCACTTTTCCTAGTGTGTTCATGTTTCCATCGGCCTATTAATTCTCCATTACCATTAACCCTTCAAAGGACAGCACATGGCAACAATGCTGAGATTGATATTCAGCAGTTGGACCACCTCAAAAAAAAAGATTTTCTATGTAATAATAAAACATTACCTTATACTTGACCGTAATTAAGATAAAATTAGTCCTCATGGGAGGCTGAAGAATCCTATTGGGTTTAATAAATGTTGAAATGGTTTTTTAGAAGATTTAAAGTATGGTGATTATGGAAAGAACCCTTATCCGGAAAACCCCAGGTCCCATGCATTCTGGATAACAGATCTCATACTTGTATATGTTTGAATATTACTACAGAAGGTTTAGTGTAATTCAAATATAAGACAACGCAATGCACTTCATGGTCATAATTGGGGCATATTTTATGTTTCTGGGTTTACCAATGGCACAGTTATTTTTAAAATACACTGTATGGGAAACGGGGAGGTTTTCGGAACACTGTAAAGTGGGCTTGTGTTTCATGGGCACTGAATTAGTTGTGTATCATATTTCCTGGTGGCATACACATTATTTATTTAGATGATCCCCATTATATTAGAAGGTATACAATTAGGAATGTCCACCATCTGGTATTGCAGATAAAGGTTATTTCATTGCACAGATCTGTAACCTACAACTTTCAAGCTGCAAAATTACAGCCTCCAATTGACATCTTTAAGCAGCTTTTCAGTAAACAGCTGTAGTGTCAAACACGGAAGATTCTTTTTTGTGTGTAGCAGGAACCGCAACTTAATGGCTTGACAGATGAGGCTCTAAATCTGACTATTCATGCCACAGAGACATGTGGCGTGGGCCATGGCTCTATAACTCTTTGTTTATGACACCTCATTGTGTTTGTTTCTGAAAGCAACACTTATGCTTGACAATATGTCAATATGTTAATTAATGCAGCATTCTGAAACCATAGAAGCAAAGTAAGAAGATTAGTACTTTGCAGGTTTTCTAATTTAGCCACTCAGGATGCTGACATGAATGGTAAAGGCTCAGCTCTAAAGGATGCATACATGCTAAGTTTTCTACTGAAACCTATAGTTTATGAAGAACAAATTCACGGTAACAGATCCTCTGAGATAGCAAAAAATTATATGTGTGCTTGGTTACTGGGGAGCATTATTTTTAAATCTCTTATTTGGCACTGCTGGTAAGCTGAAAACAGAAATCTGAAACCTGCTTTTCCCTATAACAGTAAAAAACAGCAGGTAAAAATATTTTACAAAAAAATAGCAATATTTATTTATATGTTTTTATTTAGTGAGGCATTTTATGCATTGATAAAGAAAAAAATAATAATATTAGGGGTACAAGAGCCAGGTATGTTTTTACCACCTGCCATATGACATGTGGGATGCATCCACCTCTAACTTGTGTGTCTGAATCTGAATTGCATGTCTGAATGCCATACAAGTTAGGATGATGGGAGCAGGAATGCTGATGTGCTTTACCCTCTCATTCCTCTTGAATTCAGTCTTCCAAAAGAAGGCAGAGTTGTATCCATGGGGGTATCTGTGCCAGTTCTCTATACAAGGAAAGCAGTGTGCAAAATAGGGCACCCCTAGGGGCAGATTTATCAAGGGTCGAAGGGAATTTTCGAAGTAAAAAAATTCAAAATTCGAAGCAATTTTTTTGATACTTCGACCATCGAATAGGATAATACAACTTCGAATATACTGCGAATTCGAGTAAAATAGTTAGAATATTCGACCATTCGATAACCGAAGGACTGTCTCTTTAAAAAAAACTTTGACTTCAATACTTCGCCAAATTAAACCTGCCTAAGTGCTATGTTAGCCTATGGGGACCTTCTAGAGCATTTTTCTACGTTTTTTGAAGTCGAAGTAAAATTGGTCAACTATTTTACTTCGACCGCAGAATACACAAATTCGATGAAAAAAAAATTGAATTCAATATTCGAATTCAAAGTATTTTAATTCGATGTTAAAGATGTTAAAGCTTTTCCTGGTAACTGGTAAGAGCCAAGATTCCAATTTTCAAATCAGAATTTAAGGGGGGTGGCATTGCTTCGGCTTCCTCACTAATGGTGAACTTTCACTTTCACCCTTTTGAGAGGCAGTATTTCACTCTAAAGGACTGGTGATCTCCAACTTCACTCTTTGATAAATATAACCCTAAGACTGCAGGGGTTGAAAAGAACATAAGCACCCAATAATTTGTGCTATATTAAAGGCCTACATAATTAAAATCTACTGTTTTTTCTTATTCCTTGAGCTAACAGGGAAACTAAAGCTAATCCACGTTTGGTCCCTCTGCATAACGGGTTCTTGTTAACAAAACAGTCACATCAAAAAGGGATGGAAAGGGAGATGGTTATACACTGGTAACCTAATTATCTACCTTACAAGGACAGTCATACGGTAAAACAAGATTGAAGATATGTTGTAGGATTATTGTTGAAGGTGTTGATTGGAAAAAAGAGTAAAATCTACTTTCATTCTTACAAACTTAATTATCTTGACAAACTTGACATATATGGCATGCAACCTGGAGGATAGGAATATTTTTCATTAATAATGATATTTCATAAAAATCATTGTGTTTTTCTAAATCTGGATCAATTCACAAATAAATTATGATTGATTTGGCTGTTTGCATGGGCTATACATATCAACCATGACCCAACATTATCTACGTTAGAAAATGTGATACATTCAATTAGTTGAATGGTTTAAAAAAATATTTGCTTATTTCAAGATATTTTTCAATAACATTTACTGGATTTTTCTTAAAAAAAAATTACTTAAAGACTTATGAAATGTATATATTTTTGTTTAATCAAAAACTATAACAAAAAAAAATCATGTTTTTCAATGTGTTTCTGAATCTGATACTATTTAAATAGCCATAGTAGGAATAAAAACATAACTAGCATGATAATGTTTGGTACAGAAAAGTATTAGTACAGTATCTTTTGTAACAGCTTGTTGGAAAAAGACAGAGAAGTCGGTGACTTAGTATTTTACTTGAATATAGTATACTCAATTGTATATGTTAGATTTATAACTACTAATTTATTTTCTTTTTTTAATTACTGCTTGTAAAAAAATTGAGCAGTTCCAATTCACAATATGTGAATTTATTGTAACCTGATTTGTATCGATTTGGTAAGTGCCCCATAGGCAAGCGTTTGATTTAAAGCAATACTGGTTATTCTTTGGGGATTTACCAGATTAGTCAGCTACCAGTGAACTCTAACCCCCAGTAGAAAAAAATCTCATTTAACCTCTCAAAGAAGCACAATCAGTTTTGACAAAAAAAAGCCAAATGACATTGATAAAAGTGCCAATTTGTTAATACAGTTTAAGTTTTTATTCTCTTTATTTAGAAAAAGTGTGAGAAGCTTTGTGCAAAACTAATTCTAATGCAGACCTAATAGAAACATCTGTTGAGGATCTGTTATCCTGAACCCATTATACAGAAAAATCCATCTCCAATAAATATTTTAATCATATAATTAATTTTTAAAAATGATTGCCATTTTCGCTGTAATAATTAAACAGAGACTTACTTGATCCCAACTAAGATATAATTAATCCTTATTGGAAGCAAAACAATCCTATTGATGTATAATCAGGCCCAGATTTGCGGCGAGGCCGCGTAGGCCCGGGCCTAGGGCGGCATTAATAAAGGTGTGGCATTCTGCCCAGCCGCACAAGCGATTTTCTTGCAGGAGCACTAGCACCGAACCACTAGTGCTCCTGAATCAAGGTGACAGGAGCCGCATGCACAATCTTCAAGCTGTAAGAATGTGTGTGCGCCATCTTCAAGCTTGACACGATGCGCATGCGCGCAATCTTCTGGGATGGAGGGAGAGACGGAGGGATAATCCAGCCCTGTGTATGATTATGGATAGACCCCTTGTTTAGGAAACCCCAGCATTCATGTTCTGCTTATTTTCGACCAAACCTCTTATAGTTCATTGGATGACACATCAAACAAATATGTTCTTCTTGGAAATGGAATAATACTTGGGATAGGGGCACAGTACATGGCTGTTGAATGGTGGATAACCTTGAAACTTGAGGCTGATAAATAAAAGCATCTTCTGCCAAATATTGAGTTTTATAAGATTTCCTATTACAAGTAATTACAAGATATTACTTATATCAGCTTTCAACATCAAAGTGCATCCAATTAGCGAAGACGAAAAAATGTATTCAAAAACATAAAGGAGATATCTACTGAGATTCCCTCTATGATGTGTACCTCTGATGGCGACATATATCTGTTTTGTTGTTTTTTTTAATAATTTCAGTAAAACATTACAAGCAAAGATCTGATTGGTTCTTCTTTGTAAATGCACTCGCGCAACATGGCACCTGTGTTAGGAAATTGTCCCCAATAACGTTATTCTAGGTTGTGGAAAAAGTAAGAGGGTTGTTTATTTGACCAGTGCCTGGGGCTGGATATCTCTTCCAAAAGAATAAAAATATATTGTTTTCTTATCAAGAATTCTCTCTCAAAAATTTAGAACCGGGGTGAAGGATGGCAATCTAAAAAGATACAAATCTCAATTTGTTGCTAGGCAATAGATACCGGTAGAAATACCAATACAAAACTAAAAGATTCCATATATCTTTGTTTAGTTCTAAAGTCATAATGCTGGCTGGAGAACTGAGGGGCTCCATAAGAAAGAAATGGTGTAATTGACTAAAACTGTTGTGCCTTTTCTATGCTATGATGTTTCATTTGAGTTTCATTTGGCCTTAATGTCCTCTCATGCTTTTATGGTTGAGAAAATGTTGACTATTTTGGGTAAGATGATTTGTAAAGAGCAAGGCACAGTGCAGTTGTCTTACTGAATTTTGCTGGTTGAACAAAAACAAAAATCCTTTTTAGAGCAGCGACTCCTATGGAAAATGGTGGTATTGCCGAATTAAGCAAGATCATTTTTTATGAGATGCTTTTACACCTGGTGGTATAAATATAAATAACTGCATTTCATACACAATTAGCCTCCTCATTATATACACATAGTCCGTTCACTCCATTGTATAAATCACATCACTCTGTTCCTTGCATACTTGCCAACCAAACACATTTTAAAATAGAATAGATATGGGAAAAAAAGAAATATAACAAACACAATAAAGGGCAACATAGATAATCCATGCATTGTGCCACCTAAGGCAAAAATGATTGACCATCGATCTTACTTGCACTGTGCCCAGAGGGTAGCCCTGACAGGGGAGTCAACTTTGCACCCATGTTCCATTTTTAGAACTGAAACCTTCAGGTTAAAATTGGAAGTTCAGCTATTAAATTTCAAGTATATGCGCATTTAACTTTACTGCCTCGAGGAAGAAGACCTTGACACAATTCCTCCTAGTGCCTTCTTTTTGCATATTTTTATGGCATACGTAGCAGTACACACATTCTTTACATTAATGCTTCTCCATTTGTTGTGAGTGTGGCTTCTGAATGAATAAATGGATGACTGGGAGTGTTGTGAGCTGCATGAGAGTGAAATATTGCCCAGCCCTCCCTTGTACATACAAGAAGCAGTTTGTTGCTCTATTCTCTGCACGTCTCTGGGGCTGTTTATGATCACAATATTTGCATTTTAAATGTGCTATGATAATTTTTTCTAGCATAAATCTGAATGTCAAACTCGGATTCCCTTTTTTTTCTAAGCAAGCAAAGGGAATGTGAACCAAAGTAAGTGAATAAAAATAAAACGTAGAAAAATAGGGCCAGTGTACATGTAGTTAATCATTTCAAAAAATCGATATGCATATTTTCCATGATGAATAGTGTGCATAGGAATATAAGGATGGATGCACAGTAAGTAAGGCTGTTTCACTGTAGAGCATTTTTATTGATATCATCAAGCTCACAAGATGGTGAGTGGATTTTCAGTACAGATATGGGACCTGTTATCCAGAATGCTCGGGACCTGGGGTTTTCTGCATAACAGATCTTTCTGTAATTTGGATCTTCATATATTTAGTCTACTTACTCTACTCGAAAATCATGTAAACATAAAATAAACCCAATAGGCTGGTTTTGCTTCCAATAAGGATTAATTATATCTTAGTTTGGGTCAAGTATAATAGGTACTATTTGATTATTAAAGAGAAAAATGTAATTATTTTTAAAGATTTGGATTATTTCGATAGCATGGAGTCTATGAAGTATTCCATATTCCTTATTTTGGAGCTTTATGGATAACGGGTTCCTGGATAATGGATCCTATACCTGTACCTGTATTTACTACAGAAAAAAAAAAAAATTCATTCTCTTTCTATTAATGCTACCATGAACAATGACTTGCTTTCTTTCATATTCCTGGGCTGACAATAAATCCCAACCTAAGTTCTAGTTGGTCTATTTGGTAAATACAGTCAGGCTTAAGCTACTTCAGCAGCCATTGAGAGATGTACAGTCTGTGCTCCTCCAACTACCAGCAACCCACTGGCTGTCAATATCTGGACCATTTGCAGGTTATTCCTTTTCTCCCTGCTGATGACTCTCATGTCTTTTCTATATTTATGTAAATACACACTATTGCTAATTTTCAGTGATTACTTGCCTACATGTATATAAATGCGGACTTAATCCATTACTTCTCCTGGCGTGAATTCGCTGGGAATTTTCCGCCTTTTGCAGCCGGCGAATAAATTTGTGAAACTCCCGCGAAGATTCGCCTGCGTCAAAAAAATTTGGAAACATGTCCGAAAAGTCGATTGCGTCAAAATCAACACTATTCGGATGCCCATTGACTTTAATGCCGGCGTCAAAATTGACACCGGCTATTTGGACGCACATCCAAAATTGATTTAGGCGTCAATTTTCAACTTTCACTACTTTTTCCCAAATTTTTCGGCGTTTGCCAAATTTCGCTGGAAATTTGCAAATTTTTCGGCGAAGCTAAAAGGGAGAAATTCACCCATCACTACTTATGAATATTAACATATACTGTAGGTGCTGTGTTTACAGACACTAGGGCTACTGCCAAGGCAAGGCCAACTCCAATCAAGTAACACAAATTCAACTTCATGAATCAGAATAACAGGCCAGCACATTCCTTTTTAAAAGGGAAAACATTTTGTGACTTCATTCCCTGGGAAGTGTCAAACATATTGGCTGCCCCAAGGTCCCCTCCATGAATGGGGGATTTCTTTATCATATTCTTTAGCATATTTTGATTTTCAAGATAAATAGCATGCTTTTGAACTGATAACTGATACCCTGTAAATATTTTTCAGTATATAATATAATTATTGTTTCAATATGGACCAAACACAGGTATAGGATCCCTTATTTGGAAAACTGAAATCCAGAAAGCATTAATTACAGAAGGCCACCCTACAGAAGTCCATTTTAGTCAAATCGTTTTGTTATAATAAAGCAGTACCTTGTACATTATGGTAACTAAGCTGCATGAATCCTTATTGGTGGCAAACACATCCTATTGTGTTTATATAATGTTTAAATTATTTTTAGCAGACTTAATATATGAAGTTATCATATCATATCAAATTAAAAATCCCAGCTCAGAAGCATGCCAGATAATAAGCCCTATACTTGTGTATTCATACCATCAGGCTTAAAAATGACTCCTAATAATTTGTGCTTGTATTTTATTAACTGTATTTGTTACTCAAGAAAAGCTAATTCATTTTTTTCTATTTAATCTACAGTGAAAAATGATTTGTGTTCTTTTTTATTCCTAGCTTGCCAATTCATCCATCAGCTAACTGTAACATTTTCTGAAATAATTTCCTTTCTAAACACTATAAGAGAAAATACAAAGCAATTAGCCCCAAACCTTATTGTTTCACATCAGTTTGAACAAATTGGTAAATATTTGAGCTAGTCACAATTACATACCAGGATAGTTTCCAAAGTATTCTGACTTTGGAAAATCCAAATGAAAATCCAATGCAAGTCCTGATTAAAACCCAGCCAAGCAAAACACTGTAGATTACCTTGATTTCAATTAAATGTGACAAATCAATACTTGACAGGTTTCAATTCAAATTCTATTCCTGTCAGAATGATCCATTAATACTGAAGGCAAAATTACCAGAATTCAAATCTGAGCAATACAATTGGCATTGTGGAGTTAGATTTATAGTTTCAAAGCTATAATCAGTGGCTTGTTGCAACTGAATTGCAACAACTTATATTTTATTCCACTCAAAAAGCAAATTCTATTTAGAGTTTCAGTAAGTGGACTTTTATGTTCTGGAGTGAAGGGATGAAAATTCAAACATGATATTTTATTGTTACAACAATCTATACTGTCAACATAAACTGTCACCTCAAACTCAAAAGTTAATTTCTTAAAAATTTTAAATAAAATGATTATTGATAGTGACTTGCGAATTTCTCCAGTTTTCGTGAAATGGTGAAAAATTTGCGAAATGCGAATTGTACCGCCGGCATCAATTTTTTTGTTACGCTGATGACAATTCCGATGCACATTAAAGTCAATGGGCATCTATTAATTGTCGCCAGCATCAGAATTGTCTACAGAATAAAAAAAAATTGCAATTCGCCGTGAATATGCGCTTGGCGAATAAATTCTCCCATCACTAAGGGGCAGATTTACTTAGCTCGAGTGAATAATTCGAATGCAAAAATATTCGAATTTCAAAGTATTTTTTGGGTACTTCGACCATCGAATTGGTCAAATTAGATCAAATTCGATCGAATCTCTTTAAAAAAAAATTTGACTTCATACTTTGCCACATTAAAGCTGCTGAAGTACAATGTTAGCCTATGGGGACCTTCCTTTCTATGTTTTTTTTATTGAATAAAAATCATTCGATCGATCGCTTAAAATTGTTCGAATCGTTTGATTCGAAGGATTTTATCGTCCGATCGAACGCTTTTTTATTTGATCATTTGATCGAACATTTTGCGCTAAAACCTTCAAATTCGATATTCAAATTCGAAGGATTTACTTCGAGGGTTGAATTTGAGGGTTTTTTAATTATTGACATTAGTTTAAACATTGCAGTTAAATAAACATTGAAAAAAAACTGTATAACATCCCAGCCCCACAATAGGTTGGATGGGCCAAACTATTTCCTTTTTCAACTTCCAGAATTTGGAAGAAAGCTAAAGGCTCAGTGCCAACAATATTTACTGGCAACCATTACATTTTTAATTTACTGCTTAAAGTTCTGATTCACTTAAATTAAATTGCATAGTGAGTTGCAAGTAAATTGCAAGACAATTCTAAAATATTGGTTGTTGGATAGGATATTCAGGGCACACAAGATTTTAGAATTATTTTATAAAAGTGCAGTTTGTTTATTTTTCTGTTTTTTTTTTTAATTCTATAATGAATTTTAAAATAAACACATAGGCAGTCTACAGAAAATGCTCCACCACCACTGAGAATATGAAATACATAACTTCTATTGTATCATGTTTATCCATCCTACCTTCCATTTACATGGATAACCTTTGTTCAATTAAAGATCTTAAAGTTTGATTAAATCAGTGTCAGAGTTGCAAAAAAAGTTGCAAAAAAAAAGTTTTTTTCATATTTCTATTGGAATGTAAACTCAGCAAATTAAAAGTGTTTATAGAACAAAAGAATACATCATCAACATCATTACTATATTTTTCCAAATGTGTCTGACAGCCAAATATGCTGATAGAAAGCTTTTCCTGCACAAGAGTGAACGAACTGTCTGCAAGCTGGTCCTGATTATCAGTTGCCTGCGTCCTACTTCATATCTTTTTTTTTTTTTTTTTTGCAAAAAACAAAAAAATACCTGTAAAAAATAATAATTCTGAAATGTAAGTGGCTACAGATGAGAAATCAAGTTTTCAAATGTATTTCCAGGTTAACTAAACATTCAATGATTTCCTTCCATATACAGTAAATTGGTCTTTAGGTATATGCTTCCTTTTTAAATTAAAAAAGGAAACAAACCACGGTGCATATAGTCTTCCTTAAGGAAAACAGAATTATTTGAGCAGGTATATGTATATTTTTTCTTTTTTGTAACTTAGATTTTTATTGGTTTTACAAAATCATAGTAAACAGTACAGCTTAACATTTCTGTGGTTCAGCAGAAATAATGGAGATAGATACAGGTACAAGCAAACAAATATATGGAAGAGCACCAGGAGAGAAACGTAATACAGCACAGCAATTGGCAGAGCAGACAGATGTGAGACAAGTAGCGTATGTATATTTTTTCTATTAAAGGGGACCTGTCACTCAACCATAAAACATGAAACCGGAATTATTATTTTTTTTTATTAAAACATCCATACCTGTTATAAAAGGGACTTAAAATTCTCAGCTGACAATCACATATTGCCTGCCCCACTTATATGCCTCAGGCATAGAGGCTGAGCAGGCAATTACTTTCACTTTCATTTCTGCACTTCCTTGACTGCACTTGAATTCTCACATTCTCCCTCCCTCCTCACCATCTAATTGTGAAGCCAGTGCATAGGTATGTCCGTTTAGTCCCATATTTTGGCACATAAACAAGATTTTGGGATGATACAAAGCTTGCCTTTATAACAGTGTTCACAAAATGGCTGCTGCCTGCTTCCTGTGATTGTCTAATTTCAAGACTGAATGAAACAAGATTAAATAATTGATATGGTGTAAGTAAAGTTTATTTTGCTTGACAAACACAAAATAAATGAATTTGGAATTATCTCTTAAGGTGACGGGTCCCCTTTAATATTGAACGCTGAATAAAGTGCTACTGTACATATTGCGCAGCTTCTTTTTTGTTAAGTTACTGTAACTTTCTGCCTAGTCATTAATAATAAGATTTAACAGATTCTAAGGCTAAACATGATTTAACATTAGCATAAACTCGCTGTATAAATCTAAGAGTTCTGAAGACATATGGCAATAAAGAGCAACGCCTCCCAATACTAGTGTGCAGCCCCTAAAAATGAACAAAAAAAAGCTTTTAGAAATAAAACATAAAGATATGGTAATGCAGCGGACATCTTTGGAGGCATAGATTTTGACAGGTGGCCACGTACAAAAATACAATAAGACTTGTTTGTATAATAAATGATTTTAAGCATTATTCTTGTTAAACTTTAGCTGCCTTTTTTAGAATTTCAGCTTGGCAAGAAAAAACATAGTGAAGAGCAATCAGAACCCTTGGATTATTAACAGAATTTTCTAGTAACACATCCAGAACTGCGACTGAGTTGCCAGAATATATATTACATACCCGACTTCATTGATCTTGTCTGAAGTATTTTATTGCTTTGGAAAATACTGTTAACTGTAAAAATGTCCAGCCATTTGCTCTGTACAATCCAGGCTGTAACTCTTTAACCCACATTTCAGATGTCCTATTTGTGGTGCACTTGCTTTCACCTCATTTCAGCTCCAATAAACTAAGGTAATTAGGCCCTTCAGCTTTAACATCTGTCTTCCTTCTTATATTGTGATCATGTAAGAAGCTTAAGGAATGATTTTCCACAAACAGAAAAGCACTGGGTGGTTTCACACTCTACACGAATGAAAATGAAAAAGTAAAGGCTGTTGGCATTAAAACATATTCTTGGAACTACTAAATAGGATTGCACTTTTAAAGCAGCCTGTCGTGGCTACGGTAGCATTATGTCATGGCTCATTACTCTTGGAGCTAATCATACATTTTACCCTATAGCTTTTCAATGCCAAGGCTGTTAAGAACTTGGTTGACTTCCAGGTATGCATTACAGCAGTGTCTCTAGATGGGTTTTAATTAAACTAATCAACCACAGTGAAGTTCCTCCTGAATGCTGGATGTTTTCATTTTTTTTACTAAATCAACTTACAGGATTGAAAAGAAAATGGGAACAAAATGTTTTAACTAAAAGGGTTGACTAAGCCCAATACAAAACCAGACACTGATCGATACTGCCTAAAATAGAGAAATCTGCAATGAACATTTGGCAATACTCAATGAAATATAGAGAATAATTACATTGCTCATTTTCTTACAGGTGCCATAAATAGCAATGGAAAAATGTCTACTATTAAGCAATTGAGCAAAATATAGACTATTGAGAATTCATCTAGTTTGACAACTCAACATCCCTAAAGTATGTATCTATATCATAAGGAGGTGCACATTGCATATTATATATAATACTATAATCCCATTGTCAAAATGGGAAGCATACCAAGCATTTAGCTTGCGTCTACATTATTCAGCAGAAATGTAGTGCCTGTGGTGCCAGCATATAGCTTAATTAAGGGTTATGTACCCTAGTTGCTTTGATGGGCTGCCAGGAAAGATATACATCTGGAACGAAGGAGAAACCCTTTAATATAAATACTGCTTTGCTCCTGGACAAAAATGAAAGGGCAAGAGTTGAGGTAAATTTTAGCATAAGCTTCAGCTCATAGAAATAAGAATATTTTTGAATAATATGAATTAAAAAAAATCTGTATGTTTCTGATTTAATCACATTACTCTTCACTGCTCCCTCCTAAGCAATGTATCTGTATACATGCAGCTTTGTGTCAGAGGCAGTTATTTTGAAAGCTGTAGCACATTGTAAAGAGAGCACACACCAATGTATATGGCCTAACTGTCAATCAAAATCTGACTACTGCAAAAAGAGACACAAATTGATGAGAGGATGCCCGTGAGTGTTAATTCTTGTGACAGTTTCCCTTTAATAACGTCATATGCCATAAATACTAAACTACAGTATATTATGTTTGAAATGCCTTTCACATTGCCTTACTACCACATTTAAGAAAAATATGCAAACCCTTATTGGGGATTTTTTTTTATATATATATATTGGCTCAAAAAAGCTAGCACTCACAGGTCTTAAAGTGGAGAAAAGAGTTTTATTCAAGCAAAAAAATAACTAACGTTTTGGCTAGGTCCCTAGCCTTTCTCAAAGTTTCTCAAAGCCTTTCTCTTCGCTCCAAATATATATATATATATATATATATATATATATATATATATATATATATATATATATATATATATATATATATATGTCTTGTAAACATTATGGAGGAATAATGAAGAATGTTACTAAGTTTGATCATGGTATATTAATACAGCACAAATAATATCACCATTCTCACTAATTATCACCTTAAACATGAGCTGCTGACTGTGATGTAAATCAAAATGCAGTCAATGCAGAACATCAGTACTTGCAATACAAGTGTGAACAACTGCAAAGAAGCATATTGGATATTTTTCCTTACATAGCAAAACCTTTACCTACAAGCACTGCCTTTGGCACTTCTAGTGATGTCTGGATTTGCTTACAAATTAACAAATGCTTTCAGGTGAGATACACGTCATGAGACTTTATAAAGTGCTCCACTTTTTACATGGGAATAAACTTGACTTTCCCCTGTAACATACATAGTATAACAATAATAATAATAATCTGTATGATTACATTGGTAGCCAAGGATTCTTTTTGTATGCATTGCAGAGCTCTTTGTAGAAGGAGCCCCCAGTATATGTTGACACAGAGACAAACACACGTATTCTCTAGCTTTTATGTGGCATTCTGCTAAAGAACGGCAGCTCTCTAGTCTTTCATTTGCAACCCAACCTCCCACCTCAACATTTCTCACTCAAGATCTTCCACCTTTGGAATGTACTCCCATCAATATCTGTCAAGCACCTTATTCTCTTCATCTTCAAGGTTTTTTCTCTCAACTCACCTCTTCAGCACAGCATTTCAGTAATTCCAAAGTACTCATTTGCCATGACAACCTTTAACTATGTGTGGAGATCTGACGGAGTCGCTACTTAGGAAGTAAAATCTTGAGGGCAAAGGTTCTGTTTTGTAAAGTTTATTGTCTGTTATTCTTAATCTCTTTGTAATGAAATCTATATGACTGCTGGGCATCACTGCATAAAAATCGAAGTTAGGAAAATATAAATCATGAGAAGATCTAATATTTAAGGAAATATTTTGGTATTGTGTATTTTTCTGACATGAAGGAATCTAACAGTGCCTTGACCGAAGCCTACAGCATGAACGTTTGTTAATGAACAATCACTAGTTGTACTTACTTGTGTACATGAAAAAAATGGATTGTGTAAACATGTTGATTCGAATTAATTCTGCATCTGAATTTATTGGAATATCTAATCCCTCTGAAATGTATCATCTTGGCAAGGCATAAATTACAGACCAAATTATAAGGTTGCTGCTCCAAAAATACAACCTAGGTATTAATAATTAAAAACTTGCCTACAAATAAAGATTATTACAAAATAGGTTATTACTTTATTTTTTGCCTTAAATTGATTTTTACTATGATAGATCCAAGAATATTTTACTTTGAAATCATTATAAATTTTTTGTGTCATTTTGAAATATCTGGCTCTGCCTTTCTCCAGCCACACATTCCAAAAACTATCTGGTAATCACAGTTACTGGCCCCAGAAACCCCAGATTAATATTTTGGCTAAAGTTTTAGTTTTATTAATCTCTTAATCACTCTTTCTTTTCAACTTTCTTGTCTACCATTACAAATGACCCGCTATCAACCAGATACCATTTTAAATATCAAAGCGGAGAACCACAAAAAATGTAATATTTCACAAACCACAAAGAATAAATAAAAAAGGTTAAAGAACCTCACTGTCTTTTAATGTGAATGACAAATCAATAGCTAGAATACAGCTCATTTCTAGGTATAAGTATATAATATGTCTCCTATTAATATCGTGGAAGGGTATGTAGGAGTTTTATGGTATGTATACTTTGTGAAGTGTTTGTATGATTTTGTCATGACTCACTTTTACTTGTGTGTTAATGTTGGTTTGCCCCTACCATTTTCCATATGCTCTGCCTCACCAACACTGCCATCTGGCGTTGTTCTCTCGTAGTTGTCTTCTGGGAGTGGTAAGGCACCGAGTCTTGGTCCTGAAGAACTCTTACTGCTTGGTGTTTCTGACTCCTCCAAACCACTGTCATAGCAACTCTGCAACGATCCCTGATGCGGGTCCTGGGGCTGACTTACAACAGAAAACGTCACTCTACGAAATGGCTGCAAAAGAAGAAGATTCTGAATGTCACTCAATGATACAAGTAAAGAAGACCATTTCACTTCAGCTGCATTGAAAGAAAAGTTGTTATTATACTGTAGCTACGAAATAGGTATATATAGTTTTCATTATGTTCACAATTATTCAGCAAATACTGGAAACTTTGGATTCTCAGCATAGGCCTTCACCTTTTCTTCTATTAAACTGGTAGGTCACAACATATAAGTACGTTTTGTCACATTACTGATACATTTTTCATAGGCAGATAATGAACCGTACCATTCACCTGTTACTACTATAGTAGCCCATTTAAGTGTGTCTATGAAGAATGCATTTGTGAGTCAAGCTATATGGCAAATCCTACAGTTACAAAAATAATGTAAGTTCACAGAAAAGCTATTTTCTGTCCATCTATTAAAATGTCTTTAATGTCAGTTTCCAACTCTCAGTTAAGGGAACTTTCTCTCAATTATAAGTAAAGTTTACTTTCTGCCTTATATGGAAGTATTAAAGGTCAAAGGAAAACAATACATGGTATTTTCAGCATAGTGGGTAAAAACAGCAAAAGTGTAGCCCAGCAAAATAGATGTAACATAAAAGAATGAACAAAAGAGACATTGAAGCAATGGGGGAAAAAAAATCAAGTTCTATGGAAAGAGCAAGAATCAGCTGAAATGCACTGGTTTCAAAGTGGAAAACCCTTTCACTGTTTGTGTTTATTTGTTTCGAAGTTAAAATGTCACTGAGATAGAAAACTATTTATACTAATATACAGAAATCTATATAGCAATCTGTACCTACAATTCACATGGCAGCAAGATAACGACAATGTCCTGGGATCAATATCCTTTCTCGGGCCATAGCCAAAGAATAATAGATTCATAAAAAGGGAAATTTTAGGAGGTAAAGAGAAATTCTGTGTATATGTATAATGAATGCAGAGAACAAGTCTCTATTTGATATAGCTTGAGTTTCTTACACACCATGTCCAGGTTAAAAGCTATAAAAATAGTATTCATTAGAATTTCCTATCCCACCAATTCCTATCTGATATAAAGTAGTCGCACTCATAGGTCTTACGTTGGTAGAGAAATTTAATTTATTCATTGGCCCAAGTAGACCTGAGCCTTTCTCAAAGCAAAAAATAAATTAACAAACACTCACTAAATACCATAATATGGCGGGAACCCGCGGTGACGTGAACACTGATGTGTAACACATTAAACAAAAAACAATAAGTGATATAGTTAAAAAACAGCATTAAAAAAACACACATACAGATTAAAACAGTTCCAACTAAGTGAATACAATTGCTAGTGTAATAAATTACATAGTAGCGCAACCATAAATGTTGTAACATCCCAAACATTTTAACAGAAACACTTGACATCAAATTGTTACTTCAATTTCCTATTTGATAAAAGAACTCCTAGGGGGTTATTTATTAAGTCTGAATTTATCTCAATATTTTCTGAAAAAAACTCAGACCAAATCCGCACCAGTTTTTTGGGCTTATTTATTAATACACTTTTCCGAAAATTTTGTTTGCTGGAAAAAATCCTGAAAAATTGTTTGATTTCCACAATTTTTTCGGATTTTTCATCCGATTTTCACATTTTTTTCACCCGGAATTGGGGTATTGCCAAAAACCCAGCGCATATCAAAAAATCATTGGCACTTCTCCCATTGACTTATATGCAACCTCGACAGGTTTGAGATGCGGGATTTTCAGATTCAGACTTTTCCCATCCTCGGGAATAAATAAATTCCGAAAAATGTGTGATTTATTTAAAAGTCCAATTTTATATTTTTATATTTTGCATTCGGAGTTTAGTAAATAACCCCCCCCCCCTAGTGTATCAAACACAAAAAATCAACGGACATAATAAAAAGGTGAAACATAAAAAATTCATATAGTATAAACCATATAGTAAGCTAAATTTAATAAACTGAGAAAACTCATGTGGTTCATATCTGGTTAATAGGCAGTGTCATAGATCAATTATTAACTATCAACACTAGAACGTATCCAGAACAAAACTTCTGATCCATAACATATTACATGGCTTATTAAAAACACATTTGCAAGGAAATGTCTGCTTACAATCTTCGACCAAGCAGTGTCGCTACTTATGCGTAATTAATTAGTCATGTTAAACGTTTTAAAGTGACTTATTAATTGTGCATAAGTTGGTCGAAGATAGTAAGCACACATGTATAATATGTAATAACACATCTGTCTGGGACATATCTAGACCCCTGACAGGGGTCCTACCTATACCACCCTGAAGGTGGTTCTAATTACCATATTCTTGATACTGTGCTTTCTCACTCTTTATACACATGTTGAAATATACTTTGTATTGAGTATGTTCAAACAAAATCCGCATGTCTTATTTTGCCTCACATGGTGGGGCTCAAAGTATCTGATGCTGGTCCCAATATACAGTATGGCCAGTGGAATGAATACTCCCCCTGGAAACCCAGCCTGTTGGTGGATGACATTTGGAATAACCACATAATTTGATATAATGGAAACTATAATGGAACTGAGAAGGTATATACCAGTAGCTTTATTGTAGGGAGTGGGGTTAAGCATTAATGAGTGACTGATCTAAAAAAGTTTGAATACCACCACTAGAGATACTCTTCCTTTTTGTGCTTCTGTTGTAGTTTGTACTGATGATGGTGTAGGCACTTCATTATTGTAATGCAAAATACATGCGAAAAATCTTTTTTTAAGGCCTCTCGTGTCCCCAATAATTGGGGTGATGTTTTATATTTGCATCAAGCAAGAGACCATCACTGAAGTTGAAACTCCAAGCTGCTAATGGTATCTACTGTGACAGAATATATTAAAGAGTTAAAGGACAAAAGCTTAAAGATGTTCCAAAATACCAAAATTAGTTAATTAACATTTTTACAGCTTTTCAACTATTCTTAGTTCTTTAAAATAATGGTTGATTTGACATTCTTTTGGTGGCCTTTATGATACTCAAATATTGAAGAGATCACTAACTGACTTTATAAGACTTTTATTCAAGCAACTTAAGGCACAACTGACATGTTATTCTTCCACTGAGACTATGCACACATATTGATGATTCTGAAATTGCTTTATTCAAAATGCCAGATATTACAGAATAAAGAAGAAACTGTGGGCTTGTTCTTATTGAACTTTTTAAGAAATGTGTTTATAGATGACTGCAGAATTTAAATACTTCTTGCAGATGTTTATACAATCTAACTAATGATGAAAAGGAACAAAAAATCCTTTCATTCTAGCTGCTAAATGATTAGTAGGTCTTTTAATAAAGGCAGGCTGAATTCAGATAAAACTCTTCATTTTAAAAATGAAAAAAGATCAAATTTATATCCATTTTCGATTGCTTGCAGGCAAGTTTTGCCATCAACATGCTCATAAATAAGTGATCTATTCTCAGAAATAACAGATTCAACAGAAATTCCATCAGGGCAGACAATTATCTATAAAACTACGAGGGCTTCTCTGGAACAGCTGACAGGCACAAAACATTCATACATTTACATAAATATGTTGCAGGGTGGTGGGTTTTTAGATGAGCTGTAGTAGAAATGCTGCAATCACTTTTATACTGCCTGTTTAGTGGTATAAGAAAACATGTACCCTTGTGAGCATGAGTAGATCCCATAAAAATGGAAAAAAAATGAAAAAAAATGATGTAGGTCTTAAAATGAAGTGTGTTCTTACTGAAAAAACAGACATACTGCTCCCAAATATTTCCATAAGAAGCATGTTGGATGTAGTAATGGAGATTGCTGAGATTCTGGTTTCATGGTAAGCCCTAACTTTATAGTCCTCTAAGTTGATAAAAGTTTTGAACGATTAAGGTATCAATCAAGAATTGTTCCTAAAAGTTGAAATTCTACTCTCCTCATCCATTGTGATGGGTTTGTTTTATTAACTGCATTTTCTTACCATAATCAGTAATGAGAAGAATATTGGTTCTAATAGAGTTTATTCGTGTATGCATTAAGCCAAACCCCTCTGCCCATGCTTTTCCTCCCATCTTCACCAAGCTCGGGTCTATTTCTCTCACTTCTTAATCATTTTTATATGCCCCCAATATTTAGATGGACTCTTCCAACCCAACTCATATCTAAAACATTAATCTCAGAAGGAGAATTTCTTTTAATATCCCATTAATCTTTTGGTGCACATGCTCCACTTAGCTCTTCTAGTTTTATTTCCACCCTCGTTCTACTCAATGACTACTTTGATGCTACCAATAGCTAGGCATGTATTCCATTAAATATACAGCGTCTCCTCTGAATTTATTTTCCTAAAAACTTTTTGGGTTGGAACCCTTCATCAGGAACCCTTACACAAATTTCCCTGATGTATATGTTTTATACTTTGTAATTATTGATAGAGGGGTGCTGATCCCCTAGATGAGCACCAGGCTACATTTGAAGGCAATCAGGGTGCTTGCTGAATTTTTTAATGTATTTCAATGTTCTCCTAGTAGTCTCTGCTCCCTCCCATTCAGATCTGGGCCAAGCTGGCCAGGTGCCCTAAGCCCTCTCCTTGACATGTGCAAGAACATTCATTGCACCAAAGCTAACAGTGTAAGGGGGGAGGAGCGCACACAGAATCGTGCCAGATACAACTGTTGATGGGGGAACAAGGCTCTGGACCAGAGGTAGGTGAAAGAAGAGGTACATCCCCACTTTGTTGTGCCCTAGGCATGTGCCTCTTCTCCCTACCCCTTGTTCCAGCCCTGCTCCCATTCTACAGTTCCTGAAATTACTTTTCTCTATTGCTGTTATCCTCCTACTCACAGTTCCTGTAAATAATCACTTCTTTTTCCCCTCAGGACCTAAGTTCAATTCTCCACCCGTAACCTTTTTATAATGTTTCTTCTCCCCTTCATTGAACTGGTATTCTAAGCATAAATGAAAAGCTATACAGAAAACACAAAAAGGGGGATTTTTTTTATACATAATATACAGTATATACATTTTTAACATTACCAATTTTGCTTTGATACTACATGGGATTTGAAAAAAAGAGTAGCCAATTAATATGTGCAGTGTGATTTATTGTTTCACTTGGAATCTGATAATATTTCCTAATCCCTTTGAGAAATTAATACAGGTGCTACAGGGAGTGACTGAACTGCAATAAATTATCATGCCTGACATTTGCCAAGTCAAACAAGATCTGTATTAGTACACATAATGTCACAAAAAGCAGTTTAATGAAAGCCAACAGCCAATAATTATATGAGATACTTAAAGCCCATAATGAATATGTATTGTATTTAATTGCATAAAGAGGTCTGCTTTAAATAAGCGTAAGGGAGGAAATGTGTCATACCTCAGTTGTGAGTCATACAATGGGGAGTCAGCTCATATCACTGTTTCAGATGTGCATTTTCAGCTCAAGAATTATGTATGTATTCCAAAGAAATTCACATTATTCTTTATAATACATAAATGTAGCAAGCCTGATTCATTCCATAACTGTTTCACTATAAATGTGTACTGGATCTATTACCCGAAAAAGCTTGGGACCTGGGATTTTACAAATAAGGGTTCTTTCCATAATTTGGATTAAAAATAATTTCAACATTAAATAAACACAATAGGATTAGTTTGCCCCAATCACAGTTACCAAGTATCAGTACCAGGTACTGTTCTATTATTATCTACATGAAGTAGCAGATTAGGATGAGATATTAAGATATTTTGTTCCAATGCCAGATACTTTGGACCCTTGCCCCCATATGTAATAAAAGGCACCAAGTTTGCCCAGGAGCAGTAACCCATAGCAACCAATAAGATGTTTACTTCTGAACAGGTCCCCAGTAAAAGCTACCTGTTGGTTTGTTGCTATGGGTAACTGCTTCTGGGCAAACTTAGTGCCTTTTATTACATAACCCCCTTAGAGTGATGCTTCACATCACTGTTGGGTATTTGCTATTCCATTCCAAAGTACAAACTATTTGCCGATATTTAGGGACAATTTGCCCTTAAAAATGTAATTGCAAACTGCACAGAAGAACCCCATGACTCCATTATTCAAATATAATTTGATTCGATTGGTTCTAACCTATCCCAAAGAGTTCTATATAATAACATAGTTTACTCTTACTAAAACTACCCATGCTCACTAAGATACACATACAACACACAAAGAATCGAATGCTGTTTTATTACAATCTCTGTTTATCAAGCTTTCCTTTTTAGTTTATTCCTGTGGTTTATAATAGGAAATGCTAATTGTCATGGCTTTATAGAGTAACCAGAACTCAACAAGGTCACTATGTCATCAGATTTTTTTAACCTGATTGCTGAATAATATATCCATAATACATACTTAATGGCAGTAATCTTTTGATTAATTGATATTTGCCTTAAATATGGATAAATCTATTTATCCAGAAGTCTATCCTGACCTTCAGTGAGATTGTGATCTGTATCATGCAAATCTGATTAGGAAACTGGCAAATCATGACCTGGAGAGCCCTGCCAAGCTTGGATATTTGTTCTGTAGTCAGAAACTGCTATAAAATGTTACAGACCCATCTATTGTTAGTGCGGTTCTACACAGCTAACATGCACAACACGTGTCTCATTATGACCTGTGAAAGTGACATTTAATCATCAATTAATGGAATAAATGATGAGTTATGTCATTGAAAATAGTTTAATCTACTTATTTATACAAGCAAGGGATGCCAGACGGAACTCTAACACATTAATAGCGCTGTTTTCAATAATTTATAATTACCACATATGTTTCAGTGCTGAGCATGCAAGGATAATATGGACAAACAAATGTTACTGGGATACAGAGTGATTGTTTATCTACAGGAAAAAATGGAATTACTGTTTCAAACCCCTGCATTTAATGTACCCTATGCCTCTTACATATACAAAGCCATCAGAAATGTAGTTTTATTATTTTTCTAGTTTCGGCCAGACAATGCTAACTGCTAATTGGTTGTCAATAACGATAAGGCAAGGCAAAACTTTGTTGTTTTTGTTTGCATTAAAATTAATACAGTAAACAGGAAGCAAAATATAGACGATGTCCAAACCAAGGCTTGACCATGACAATGACTACAAAAGACTTAAATTAATGGACAGTGACAACATTATGTCTAAACCTAATTATGTTTGATCTAGTTCCATAAGTCCGTATCAGACAGCATTTGGCATTTAGTGACCTATTGGGTAGACAAAGTGCTGTTTCTGGGGCTGTTGTAGCCTGAGGCCCTGATGCCGCCCCCTTCTACTCCGTGTTTAAAACATTAGCATTGGAGTGGGTCAAGGGGAGGCCGTATCATTAATGCAGAGAATTTCCGGTTTAAAAAATAGAAATTTGTCTCTTAAATTTACATAATGCAGCTTTTTGCCACCCCTGGTAACTGAATCAAGGTTCTTGCCTTGCCTCATGACAGGAGCGGCCCAGGCTACATTTATATCGACCCAAGTGCATAGTCAATCATTTTGGTCGTCATTTTTGTAAATAGACTAAAAAATTATGTTGAGAGCACACATAATGCCCAAATTAAACACACATGGAAAATATAATAGCTGCCATCTACATATTTTTTTTTCTGCTGTCAAATAAAATACAGGTGGTGAGATTTAACTTACCTAAACAAAAACTCCATATCCGCTGATTGATTCTAATTGATTTTCCCTATGTACAGTATATGTACGAGTCATCAAATGACGCCCATGTTTCGCCGCTACAGCAGACTCCTGCCACATTATCACTGAGTATTTTTTAAATCAACACACTCCTAAAGCATGTACTTGAGTGGTTATTAAGCCTCTCGTAAGCTTCGGTCTGCATACAATATAAAACTCTTACTTTGCACAAAACATCTATATTTTCAGAATTACTGCAAGATATCATAGCTTGCAGGTTCTGTGACTGCTAATATATTTCTCAGTAGAATTCTTGTATTGCATATGCTTTTAATAAAGTCTTTCCGTTTTATGATTTCCCTTGTTTCACAAAAATGGCACTCAAAGCAAAATTATGTGCTTGTGTAACCCAAAAGCAATTCACAAAACAGATTAATGTAATCTTTCTTATGCTGTTTTACATAGCACCGTCAGTGGAAAAAAAAGAGTGCGAGAGAATAGTGATTACCATGGCTTTATATATATATATATATATATATATATATATATATATATATATATATATATATATATATATATATATAGTAACAGGAAAATATACCTTATTAGTCATGTTTTCTTCTCTATTCATGTAGCCCTACTTCTCATTGCTTAGAGTAGTTAACCACTTCCCGAATAAAAAGCAATTAGCTGTGCCTGCCAACAAATTGTGCCTTCCTAGGTGCAACTTGAGCCTTTAATTTAAGGGATATACATGTGATTGGTTCATGAGTGTCCACATGCACAACCCAAATCAGATTTTAATAAAGGCTTGGTAAAGCTAAGCCTCTCCAAACCAATACCAGCAAAGTTCCTACAATAAACTGGATGGAGGTATTATATCTGAAGTTATCACTACAATTATCCTGCTATGTGTTCTGGGGGAACTAGCGGGTAAATGGAATTCAGTTTTTAAAACTATATTTTTAAAAAGCTAAATTTCCTTGATGTTAATTTGAACCGCAATCTAGGATGTGCTACTCTAAATCACACAAGCAGAGCAAATATAATTCCGTAGAAATGTATTCTATCTTCTTTTTTTATGAGGAAATGTAGCAGCCCTTAAATTAGGGGGAAACTGCTGTTTTAAAATGTGCTGCCATGGCATATAACAGCTTACATTTGTTTTGTCAGTGTAATATTAGTTGCTCTTGACTACATGGGATGACTGCAGATAAAAATCGCGACTGATACTGTTTTCTTCACCAGCAAAGCCTACCCTCAGTAGAGCCAGCAGCTTCGAACAATATGCAAAAGGTGTTCCATCTCATGGAGATTTTAGGAAGCAGATGTGCACACCTATTGTCACCATATGTCATTCTAGCTGAAATGAACTAATAGGCAAGGGAAATAACTTGTACTGTCATCTCTTATTGATGTTGTTTCATAAATATATGGAGGGTAGAATATGGAGATTTCTGTGCTCACCAGAGATGTGCATACCCATAAAAAAATTCCCATTTTTACTATAAGATAAATGACAGCTTGGCAGAACAAATGTACACTAGCACATTCTATTACACCAATAAGCTATCGGTCTTAAATCACTAATATATTCAGATTTTAACTCTGCCTTTCCTGATTTCTGTATGTAAAAGTTATTAGCTACAGTAGAGCTGCATGTGCAGCCGCTAGGGAGAAACACTTGTTATGGGTGAAAGAAAGTGACTGCCTGTGACATGCTCGGCAGGGAGATATGCTTCTGGAATAAGTGGCCGAGTTAATGTGTCCCACAGGCTCAACAGAGGTACACACTAAAGCTCATTATTCAAAGGTTCACAATGTGTAAATTCTTTCTTTATGGGGCCAATCTCAGGCAGAAAGGAAGGTTCAGCCCACTGTTGATGATAGCAGGTTGATACCCTATTTATTCAGCCATTATTTCCATGAAAACCTTTTTGTTCACTAATACTACTGTATGTTTTTCATTGGCATGCAACAAGGCATCACTCCATATCTACTCACTGGTAGTGATGGGTGAATAAATTCGGCTGGCACGAATTTGCAACGAATTTGCTAGTTTCACCACTGGCGAATACAGTCCTGAATCTACCAAGAAAAGTCGCTTGCATCAAAACCACCACGCGTCAACACTATTTAGACACCCATTGACTATAATGCCAGCGTCAAAATTGATGCAGGCGTCAATTTTTGAGTTTCGTGAATTTTCACAAGTTTCACAAATTTTGCTGGAAATTCACAATTTTTTTGGCGAATTGAAAACGGGAGAGATTTGCCCATCACTACTCACTGGGGTTGAGCCACATACACAAATCAATAAGGGGAAGAGGAGAAAGGAGACAGAGTGCTAACAAGGCCCTTTCTCTGCCACACCTTTCAGACAACTTTCTCTGCCACAAAAATTCCATCTTTTTAAGAAGGTATGGAGCCTGTTATCCAGAATGCTCAGGACCTGGGGTTTTCTGGATAAGGTATCTCTCCATAATTTGGATCTCCATGCCTTAAAGAGGACCTGTCACCCAAAAAAAGTATTCCAAATCCTACTTTATCAAGCTAGTCAAGCAAAATAAACTTGAATTACACTATATAAATTATTTGAATCTTGTTTCCTTCTGTCTACGAATTCATAATTAAAGCAAGCAGTCAGCAGCCATTGAGGCAAGCCTTGCATCATCTCAAAATCTTGTTTGTCCACCACAATGGGGGACCTGATGTCATCCCCATGTACTGGTTACATAATTAAATGGTAAATGTGAGTAGTGCAGGGACATCTAGGAAGTGCTGAATCGAAAGTGAAATCAATTGCAAGCCTAAGGCATAGAGGAGGGGCAGTAATGAATGGATTAAAAAAAATATTTGGCTTTCATATTTAGATCTAAAAGTACTTTTATTATACAGCTTTTTATGCCTGGATGACAGGCCTGCTTTAAGTCTACTTAAAAACTATTTAAACATTAATTAAATCTGATTGTTTTGCCTTCAACAAGGATTAACTATATCTAAGTTGGGAACAAGTACAAAATACTTTTTTAATATTACAGAAAAAGGGGAAATCAATTTTAAAAATTAGAATTTTTAATTAAAATGGTATCTATGGGAGATAGCCTTTGTGCAATTCAGAGCTTTCGGGATAGAAGGTCTCCAGATACCTTTATCTGTAGTATTTATTTTCATTTTCTCCGGAAGGCTTAGGGGCAAATTCACTAAAGCGCGAAGCTGCTAACGCTAGTGCAAATTTGTCAGCGTGACGTCATTTTGTTACTTCGCCGATTAACTAACGGGAGATGGCGTAAATTCGCTAGCGAAGTGGACCTACTCTAGCGCTACTTCGCACCCTTATGCCAGGCGAAGTTGCGCTACGGCGAATGGGATGTAACCACGATAATTCACTAACTTGCGCATTTTACTGAACGTTACCTCTTGCGTCAGACTTGCCTTCACCACCTCAGACCAGGCGAAGTGCAATAGAGTAGATAGGGATTGCTTCACAAAAAGTTTAATTTTTTTCTAAGTCCCAAAAAATGCTGGCGTCTTTTCCTTTTATAAGGGTGATAGGCTGAAAAAGATTGTAAATTTTTTTGGGGGTACCCTCTTCCCCCCCTACATTTCCTAACATATGGCACCTAAACTATACAGTGGGCACATGCACGTGTAATGTATTTGCTGCTACATATACGTCCATTGTACTTATGCATATTAGGCATCGCTAGCTTAACTTCGCTTTGCTTGATGAATTAACGCTAGCACAACTTAGCTACCTTTCGCCTCCCTGAGCGCAACTTATGATTTTAGTGAAGTAGCGGTGCCCTGGCGAAGAGCGGCGAAGTGTGGCGAAGCCTGCGCTAGCGCAACTCCGCAGGTTAGTGAATTTGTCCCTTAGAATGCTGTAGGGGGATTTAAGCAATCGAGCCAAACACTATAAGGGCCATATGTACTCCAGGAAACCAGGAAATGATGTTCATTGTCCAAAAGTTGCAACAGGAATTCCAACCATGCTCTCTGGTTTGAGGTAGATCACTTGGGGGCAGATTTACTAAGGGTCGAATATCGAGGGTTAATTAACCCTCGATATTCGACCAGGAACTAAAATCGTTCGACTTCGAATATCGAAGTCGAACGATTTAGCGCAAATCGAACGTTTCGAAGGATTTTAATCCAACGATCGAAGGAATATCCTTCGATCAAAAAAACGCAGGCAAGCCTATGGGGACCTTCCCCATAGGCTAACATTGAGTTCGGTAGCTTTTAGCTGCCGAACTAGGGGGTCGAAGTTTTTCTTAAAGAGACAGTACTTCGATTATCGAATGGTCGAATAGTCGAACGATTTTTAGTTCGAATCGTTCGATTCGAAGTCGAAGTAGTAGTCGAAGGTCGAACTAGCCCATTCGATGGTCGAAGTAGCCAAAAAAACACTTCGAAATTCAAAGTTTTTTTAATTCGAATCCTTCACTCGAGCTTTGTAAATGTGCCCCTTGAACTCTAAACTAGCTCCTCCTCCTGCACTACACAACAGCAGAATAGGCATTGCATTTTCAATTTCATTTTCTACTGCAGCAATGTAGCTGTATCAGTATGTTGTTCGGCCTCTTCTTAAGTGAGCCTCCGATTTGACAGAACAGAAGGTTAGGACTGACTTATCAAGGCATATTATATTGTATTAACAACATATCCTGACAAGGTAGCACTGGCCCACACAGGCTGAACGCTTCTGAAATAAATTACTACTTGAACTGTTTCTTAATTATTAATTGAATGTGTGTGTAAATGTTTATATTTTCATTGCACAAAACTGTGTTTTCAATGTCCTTGCTTAGCCCATGACTCAGAGTATAGCCAGATGTTTGATTTGTGTTCAACACGGAATTAATCTTTGAAAAATATTTGAAGAATATATGCTATAAATCAGGTTTGCCCTGAACTTTCTTATACAAAAAAATGAACATACAGTGGGCTGAGACGAGCTTTATATACTGTGAAATGGGAAATAGAAACAACAAGGCCAGATTTCTTTTTAGGCTCTATTTACAGCTCTATGTATCCTATGATAGCATGGTCATTGGTACTGTCCTGGAACTTGTGACTTTCTGCACATCTATCTGTATTTGACATTTGAGATACACTTATGTTTGGCATCAGTGGGGACCTGTTAGATCTTTATATTGTCACAATCTGACAAAGTAGTTGAGATCCCATATTATATTTGGCCGCAGTGCCAAATATAATATGATGTAGAGAGTTATTATGAGGCAATTTGCCCTAAGTTTTTGTTTTCTATTATTTGTGGTTTTTGAGTTATTTTGAGCTTTTTTTTATTCAGCTGCTCTCCAGATTTCAGTCTGGTTGCTAGGGTCTGGATTTTCCTAGCAACCATGCACTGATTTGAATAAGAGACTGTCATATGAATAGAAGTAGCAATAACAATAAATGTATCGCCTTACAGAGCATTTGTTTTTTAGATGGGATCAGCGGCCCCCATTTGAAAGCTGGAAAGATTCAGAAGAAAAAGACAAACAATTAAAAAATACGATAAAAATATAAATAATGAAGAACAATTAGTGATGAGCTATTTTTTTTTCAGCCATGGGAAATTCCGCATTTGCCATCTGCAATTTTTTTGTGAAACTGCAGCAAAAATTTGCAGCGGAAAAATTCACAGAGACAAAAAAGTCCCCATAAGAAAAAATGACTTTAATTCATTTGGAGCAAAAAAAATTGTCACGTGTATAAAATGTTCACACTCGAAAAAAAAATGTTTTGCAACACATTGATTTTGTGATTTTTTTCAGCGTTTTGCAAATTTTTTCACAGTTTTGCAAGTTTTTCGGCGAAGTGAAACAGGATAGATTCACTCGTCACTAAGAACAATGGAAAAGCTTCTTAGAACTGGCCATTCTATAACACACTTAGGGGGTTATTTACTAAACTCCGAATGCAAAAATCACAAAAATCATGATTTTTTTAAATAAAATCTGTCTTTTAAAAATTCACAAATTTTTCGGAATTTATTAAACCCTGAGGATGGAAAAGTCCAAATCTGAAAATCCAGCATCTCAGACCTGTCGAAGTTGCATATAAGTCAATGGGAGAAGTCCCAATGATTTTTTGGTGTGCTCTGGGTTTCGGGCAATACCCTGAAGTTTTCTGAGTTTTCGGGTGAAAATTATGGAAAAATCGTGAAAATCGGATAAAAAAAGTCTGAAAAATTTGTGAAAATCTGATTTTTTTTCACATAAAGAATAAATAAGCATAATAAATCAGAGCAGATTTGATCGGAGTAGGTGTGTAGGTTCTCAGTAATGATTGTGTGTGTAAACACTCCTGTTGTAGCTAAAGATTTATTTTAAATTAGTTGCACATACTGAATTACTATGAGTCTATTTTCATTTTAATGCCCCTGAAGGCTATTGAATCCCACTAATAAATACATTTCTGAAATGAGAAGTCTTGCTTGTGTTTGCCCTGCACTGGATACAGTGTTATTCATAAGCTATGAATGATGCAGTGAGATGAATAGACATGCTCTTCGTTCTCTCTCTCTCTCTCTCTCTCTCTCTCTCTCTCTCTCTCTCTCTCTCTCTCTCTCTCTCTCTCTTTCTCTCTCTCTCTTTCTCTCTTTTTCTCTCTCTCTCTCTCTCTCTCTCTCTTTATGCATATGGGAAGCATTAATTTCATAATTTCAAGGAAAGAACTTGTTCTTTTGGGGACTCTTTCTAGCAGTGGTGATTACTGCTACATCTGTATCCATCATCTGGAGAATTGCTAATAGCTTATCTGCTCTGAACAATAAAAAGAAAACTATTTAAATGAGTCTAATGAAACACACTATAAGCTGGGCCGAGTGCAATATGATAGCAAGCCAATATGGACAATCTCCAGTGATTTAAAGGCATACGGTTATCAAAATACATTTTTCATCATTTTAGAAACACAAGACAGCACTACTGACTGGAGATCGAACTCAGTGTACCGTTTCTGATCTTATAACCCAATTAGCTTATTGTACACAAGCTTTATTGGTGTTACGTTCCTTTCATATTAGAACTCGACATGTCAGATACAGGTATCTAGGTATTTCCAAATTTAGGTTGTTTTCTTTGCTTTGCCTTCAATCAGATTTCTTATCTTTTCCAATCTCACAGTTTTATAGGGATGAGAACTTTTTCCGTTTTGCAGTGAAATTTGCAGTTTTGACAATGGCAAATTCTATGGGGCAGATATACTAAAGGGCGAAGTGGCTAACCCTAGCAACTTTTCTCCAGAAATCAAATCCGCAGGGACGCCGCCAATTCACTAACAGGCGTAGATGACAATTTGCTAGCGAAAGAGGCTGTCGTTAACGTTCGTTCCTACTCTATCGCCAGGCAACTTTTCGCTCTGGCGAATGGTCGTTGCTCCACAAATTCATTAAAATTGCAGATTTTACTGAACGTTACTTTTTTCTCTAGAGTTTCCTTCACCACCTCAGACCAGGTGAACTGCTGAAATAAAGCTTCATATTTTAGGGTGGGCTCATGTGTAGGGCATTAGAGGAGCTTTTCTATCTTTATTAAGCTCCCTTGGACATTTGTAATAAAAAGTGGCCACTTCAAGCATTTACACCAACATCTCTAAAAAACACCTGTATATGACTTTTATGCACCTCCCCTAGTCAAATTGACCTAACTGTAAGATTATGGGCGAATTTTCGCTAGGCCCAAAGAAACACTAGCGAATCTTCGCTATGAAATGCTCGCACTGAAGAAGTATCGCTAGCAAAAAGTCGCCATCGTTTAGCGCCCAGGACGCAAAGTCGCATTTTAGTCAATTAGAGTAGTGGTAATGAATTTTCCCCTGGCAAAGTGGTGCAAAGTGTGGGAAGCAGTTGCTGCCGACAATTCGCCCTTAAGTGAATTTGCCCCTTTAAGAATTCATCTTAGGATTTCTCCATGCAGTTTGTTTTTGGGGAAAAAAATGCTCCCTGCAGACGTCATTAATCCATCCACTTGCCTTCCATATCTGCTACCTGTTTGCATTCCGGAGAGACAGCTGCTCAATACAGTGCATAATTGACGGAAAATTGGATTTTGACCAACCTGATTTGACAGATTCTGAGTAATTGGGGAAAAAGGATATTTGGACATTATGATCTTTTTTTCTATGAAAAACAGTGACATAGTGGTAAGTAGTGTCTATAACAAGGTAGGGCAGTGTATATGCTACTACAGAGGTAAAAACACCTTAACTGCAATATAATGTTCCCTTCCTATTGACAATTAATTTTTTTTACATTTTCCACAGTTCAGAACTTTTATGTGTTACGAAAAGCCTTGAGTTCATTCTTTACACTGAAAACACACAAGGAGAATAAAGGAGAAATGATCGCATAAGGTATCTGGAAATATGTATGTTCTTATACCTTGCGGCTGATTTATTTTAATTAACTGTTGGGGTTGGTTAATTCCTTCTCAAAACATGCAAGCCTGTTCTTAATCATGCGTGTTTTAGGGATCCTGCACATATTGTTACACATTTTTTTTAAGGAATCAGGAATAAAAATCTTCCCTGGTTTTGGATGGTGAGTTTTTATTCTGGATTTTTTGAAAAACATACTTCAGCAGAAAAAAAAAATATTGACCCTGATAACAGGTTAATAGTTATAGTAGTAAATTAGGCCCTAAGAAAAAACAGAAGATGACAGTTTGTTTATATTATTAATAATAACAAAATTAAATTTGCATAATTTCAGTCAATATGTTTTATTTTGCACATGGGCAGTAATCTATAGCAACCAATCAGGGATTGGCTTTTTGTGCCAGTTGCAGGTTGAACAATAAAAAACAAACATTTGATTGGCTGTCATGGGTTACTGCCTAGGTTCAAATTTGACCATCATTTATAGATGAGCCCCTCTGACTCATTTATAAACAGTTGGCAAATTTGCACTGGGCAGTAAGCCATAGCAACCAATCATATTTTTGTTTTTTGTTATTCTACCTGCAGCTGGCTAAAAAAGCTAATCACTGATTGGTTGCTATGGGTTACTGCCCAGGTGAAAATATGTCCAGTGTTTAAAAATGTAGTATCTTTTTAAATGTGTTTTTGCTATAGTGTGACTTGGGTCCTGATAATGACCACAACACTATCTGCATAAAAGGTTTTAACATTCTTTAACATTTTCTCTTAATCACAGTGTTACACGTTGGAGTTATAGAATTTTTAGATATTCTCTGAGCTTGAAATAAATCATGCTAATCATTAAAATGTATGTTAATTTATGAGTGCTCTTGGTAGATGGATAGAAAGATGGACAGATGGATAAATATATATCCTAAATGAAAAATTCATATGAGATGCAAAGATTAAAACAGAATATGAAGTTGTTTTGCTTTTCAATATTTCATCAATATTAACATTATAAATTATTCATAAAAACCCATATATTCTGCAGCACTGTACAGCTGAAAAGTAATAATTATAAACTAATTACATAGTGACATTACATCCATCAAATATATATAGAGAAAAAAATGTTTCAATGATTTTTATAAAAATATTAGACACATGTTGCTGTTTCCTTTCTCTCTAAAATTCCACTAAGTTTCACTCGATAATCTCGATTACTTCATTCTAGTCTAATGAGCCACTGAAATAACTATGTGTATCTTCCCCCGACTATATTTTAGCCACTGATATAACTATGTGTATCTTCCCCCCAACTATATTTTAGCCTACAAGAAATACTTTGAAGCTCACTAGGCCCTTTGTTCCTACTTGCATAATAACCACAAGGATTCTATAATGCAATCATATCTGACAGCAAATAAAAATTAATTAAAAATAAATATATTTGTAAAATATGTCATATCATTCTACTTAACTGTTCCTTAAAGGAAAGCTGTAGTTCTCTATAAAAATACATTGTCTAAAACATGTGTAAAACCCTGCTTCATTTAAATAAACTATTTTCATAAAAATATACTTTTTTAGTAGTATGTACCATTGGATAATCCTAAATAGAAAATTGGCATTTTAAGAAATAAGGGCCACCCCCTTAGATCATACTATTCACAGTGCACACAAACAAACCAAGGGCACACTAAAATGTTAGGTCACATGAGCCAATGAATGGACAAAGTTCTTCCTTTTGCTTCCACATTGTTTCTGTTACATTTAGAGCTGCATTATTTGTGGTCAGGTGATCTCAGAAGTAAGATCCTTTAATATGATATAATCTGTTGTTAGTATTCATTCTTGGGGTATACTTTTCCTTTATTTGCACTTTGGTTGGTGTGTAGGAAGCTGTATGACTTATTTATGAAATTATTATTATAATGTAGAGGATCAGACAAATCCTTCACCTGTTTTTCTGTCTGTGACATCATAACAGGCTGGAGAGCCAACCGATTTGCTGGGCACCCCAGTGCATCCTTGGGATATGGGGAGTGCCTGACTTTGGAGCCAAATGTACAGGGTTTCTGACAGAGCTTATAAAGGTATCCCTGTTACAGCAGTCAGAGAGATCCAGATATGTGGAGTGTGACAGTGCTGATTGAAAGGATTTATCAGGGAGAAGGAAAAGGAAAGGACTGCATTTTGCTCTGCTTTGAGGAAGTATTTGAGCATCAGGGAAAGCCAGTTTATATCTCCTGCCTGTGGAGGACAGGTCTTGCTTGTGTACCTGCAATGTGGGAGCGGCTACTACTTCCAAAGGGAAAGGTACCTTGGGGCAGGCAGAGCTCTTGGGGAAGGGACATTGAAATGACCTGATTTATTCTACTGTTGTCGAGTGTGGGACTGTGGCATTAAGTGCCAGGGGTTGATAGTCCACACAGGTTCCCCAGAGCAAAGTGATATTGTGTGATTGATTACAATTACTGTAAAAAAAATGAAGGTTTATGATATACCGATGACTACATGTGTTTTATTTTTCCTAGTGGAAACCATTGAGGTGTGCTCCTCAGTGTTCCCTAGGTGGAGGCACTGCGCTGTAAATCCCAGTTCCCATTACTTTTCATACACAAAAGAGACTCAGGGCCCTGGATTGCCATGGCTTAGTTGCTACTTAAAGAGACAGTAACCAAATTAGGGTTATAATTTGTCGCTCTTTTTTGGTATAAATTCTTATTTCAATCTCTCTCTCTTTCTCTGATTACAAAGCACAGAGTACACTCAAATAACTCTCTGTCTCTCTTTCACTGGTTACAAAGCACAGAGTAGACTCTGATAAGCAGACAGAATTTACTTCCCAGTTCATTCGCCCGGTGGATTTGTTAGTTAAGGTTGCGAATGGATTGGACGTGAGGGATTCTAAAGTGAAACTCAATTGCATTCATTATTTGTTTGAGTGCAGGACATATTAAATGCCACTAGCCATGAAGACTATCTTCTTTTTCATTTGCACAGAAATGCTGATTAACATTAAAGTATCCATTAGGTCAATCAGCTCCTTGCTTTTCATTTCTCAGGTTACAAATGTAAATAATTTTAAAAGCACAGTAAAATGCAGGTATTTATTTTAGTCAGCTCTGAGTACACAATAATAGTAAAGAAAGATGGCTGTCCCGATCGTTCGATTTCAATCATTATTCCGAACACTGTTGCTGTGGCTTTTGTAGACAATTTGAATATCCACTTGTTTCCCACTTTCCTTCGATTCTGCGCAAACTATATTAGAAAGATTCAGTCTACACCTTTTCCACTCACAATTTCCCCACGCCATTATTTCCCTATCTGCGGCATGCATACTGGAAGGTTTGTTTCAAATTATATTTGCCGTCATTTGCAGTAACATTTTACATTTGCAGTATCTTCGGCTTCTCATTGGGCTGTGAGCATCACACATATTTTAATGACTTTAGTCAAATAGAAATTTAGATTCATAAAGTGACTTAATTTGGTGAGAAAATCCCATTTGCCTTATCAGTAGACATGATCCCTTTCTCCTAATTTAAAGAAATGCATCCCGTTTCTTATGAAAGTGTTTATCTGTTTTACTTTTAATTAAGCTATTATGACATACACATCTAAATGCAAATTTGCCTTATACAGCTGAGCTACTATTGTCTGCATGCAGGGGAACGTTGTCCCCCCAAAACAATGAAAAAATAAAAATCATGTCAATCTTGTCAGAGAAAATAAATATTAAAACCTAAGGGCTTAAATAATGACTATAAAAGATCCAATGCTGTTGCCCATTCTTAAACCATAATGCCTTTCTTTTCTTTTAGATAAGGAAAGGGCTTTGAAATCAAAGTAGTTGTACAGAGAGGTTGACGAATGCCTGCAGACATCCATTGTTCATTTTATGGTTGCCAATTTACAGCTCCGTTACTTGTAGGAGACAATTAACATAATTCAGATCATCCTGGCATATTCGCTCAAAGAATATACACTGCTCGAGTGCACCAAATTTGTAAGCACCAGCTAAAATGCATTTTAAGTTCAGTTTTTTTATTGTACCCTTGTTTGTATATGTATTTGTTTCCTTCCACTTCAACCTACTTATTTTGTACAGTGCTTTTAGAAAGATTCTGTTTTGAAGAGCAATTCTAGTATGCAAAGGATAATAAAATGCAGATCAAAGTGGTTTCAATACACTATAACAGAATATGATGTGTCCTAGATGTTTGTGCCCAAGGTGCTTCCATCTCTGACACCCCCCAAGACACCATGTGGTAATTATAAGTGAAGGAACAAAGGATGATGCCTAGAAAAACTATTTTATTTTAGCCTATAAGACATGCTTTGAGCATTACTAGGCCCTTTGTTCCTATTCATATAATAACCACAAAGATTCTAAAATGCAATCATGTCTGACAGCAAAAAATGAATTAACTAATAAACATACAGTATATGTAAAATATTTTATGAGGATTTAGATGCCTGTACTGCTCATGCTTTAAAAGTGGACAAGGAGTATAGAAAAAAATAGGGGTTACAAAGAACAAAGTTGACTTTACATATATGGGCTAATTTGCTAAGACCAACTATACCAGTACTGTTACTAAAAGCAAAAATTAGTTCTGATCAGTTTCCTAGAAAGCAAAACTCTGAATGGTTGCTATAAGTTTTTTCAATAGTCAAATTTAGAACGGATCTTGGCAAAGAAGTCCCATAGTTTATTTTTATGAATTTAGAGCTCTCAAGACTAAACTCAACTGACAAACTGTGAAACATTGGATGGAATATTTGCTTTGGTTAAAACCCAAGCCCACAGTTCCCCAGTTCCAGGTGAGAGTGATGTGTAGTCCTGGCTGAAATCTGAAGCTGAACTGGGGTGGGAAACAGTTTAGAATGTAGACAGAACCCTTCCCCTGTACAATATCACTGCAATGTCCTGATGACTTAGAGATGTCATTGTGTGAGGGTTATAAAAATGGATGGTGGGCTCAACGAATGAAGGTTAGGAAGGGGGTTTTAGAGTCAGGTGCCAGTTATAATATTTTCTGCTTGACTAATAGCTACCTCTGCCTGTAATATTAATCCTTTAGAATCCAGTGCCACACCGGTCTGCTAGGACAAATACTACTGAGGTTAGAATAAGGACATTGGGATAACCAAGGCTCATGTTGCCCCATCACGTACTTCTCATGTCAGGGAAAGTCACACTGGTATGTTTTACTGTCTAATATAATGATACAGAATGACGGAGAAGTGTAGCAAGGGTCTAGTGCTGGCCAATTTCCATCACTGGTATGATATTATGCTAATATATGTAATACAACCTTTTATCGGACAGACTTGGTAAAGCATACCATTTTGTGTTCTGTAGTATTGTCACATTCCTCAGACGCACAAAGATCATGTTTGTTCTCCTTACCTATACTTAGTTCATGGTGAGGTACCCAAGAGTTTATAAAGAATGAAGGTTTATGTTATACCAACAACTACATGTGTTTTTCATTCATCTTCACATATTTGAACATGTCGGTTTGACAATAAAGAAAATACACCAAATGGGACTTTCAGTAGCAGATTAGAACATACCATTAATCACTGCCATGCATTGGGTGTTGTAAGGCTCCTGCCCTACTTTTCAAAACATAATTATACATTTTTAAGACCCTTTGAGATGCAAATTTAGGTCTCTAAAGTCCTTATAGATAAGGGATTGGTTCAGTATTTGGATGGGTTCTTAAAATAGTACAGAGATACATATTCCAGGGCTTGCATATTGTAGGTCCCCAAAGAAATCAATTAAGCTTAACAATGCTTAGTAGCTATTGGGAAATGGGTAAAAAGAATTGTGTTATGTGTGAATATTGATAGTGTGATGGCACCACATTCACTATAAATTTTCTCTTAATGACACTTCATTATTCAGCCAAAGATCAGCGCAGCAAGCAGTGAGACATATGAGTTCTACCATCAATATATTATTGAAAGGAATGGAATCTACATCCCACCATGACACTTGTCACATTGTCCTCTGCAATACTACTCTTATTGTGAATAATTATATTCTAAGATCGGTGGACCAGGCTCCTATGCTTCTTTTTAAATTCAATTAGGTTAATGTGATAAATAAAACATTGCACCCAATATTGTTGGCTTGAGATTGTGGTCTGGAAGCTGCAAGGGAGTTGTATGCAGGAATTTACTGGAATCTGCAGTCAGTATGCTGCACTACGAGGATTAATTATCAAAGGTGGCGTTTGTGAGGTTTATGAGTTTTTTTCTACCACAAATAAACTCACAATTAGAATGTTTGTTTATTTATGAAAAAAAGAGAATGTAAAACTAGATTGAGTGCAATCGGGGGAATACTCAAATTGATCAAGTTATCTGCAAAAAAAACCTAGAATGCCTTGAATTGATTTAGTTTCCAAGTGAAAACCACCATAAAAAATGGAAAATCATGAAGTCAAAAATCATCTTAAAATGGTTCAAGGGACTACTGCCATTGACTTCTACATAACAACAGGTTTTAGCTGGAGTATTTTCAGATTCTTGCTTTTAGCAGCTTCAGGGTATAATAAATCTTGAAAACTTCAAGGTTTTTTATCCTGAAAGTTCAAGTTTTTAGTGAAACTGCCCTTGAAAAATTCAAATTTTTCAGGAAAAATACAACTCGACCTTTAATAAATAACCTGTTACTGTATATGTTAGGGCACTATGGTGTAATGGTGTTTGACGTGGCAATCAAAGACTGATGATGTTAAAGCTCCTCATCATTTACCACCACCATCCTGCCCAGGAACACAGGACTGTTTAGCAACTTTAGACTACCCAGAATTACTACTAAAGGTCAACTAGGTCTATTCCATAGGTCAATCAATAACAACTTTTAAATAGATGAGTGAGAAATGTCAGCAAACGTGATGGTGTTAGGGAGACAAGGCACCCATCAACTGTTTAAACTATATACTGTATCCCAGCTTCTCTGTTAACGGTCTTCACAAAGATGCAACAATATAGCAATTATTATTACTCATGTTACAATATTTATTTGAAATGTGGCCAAGAAGCTGCTTGAGAGAACTGGAGTCCGAGCAAAACAACACAATTCCTTAATTCTTCTGAGCACAGAAGTACAGAACTTTGAACAGCCAAATTTACTCACTTACTTTTTAATTTCCCACACACCAAACTTAAACTAGATAGTACTAAAAATAAGCAGAGCAGGGGTAATTTGAATCACAAATCTGGTTTGATCAATTCTAATTGGTCGTCAAATGCAAATCAAAATGCAAATCGGAGTGTGTGAATCGTCCCAAAACAAACCAGGGTGCTGATTGCACATCATAAACAGCCGTGATTTTTATTTCCATACTGAGATTAACAGTCTGGCCAGTAATATGCTTGGTTACACATATCTGTACTTTTGGGATGAGACGAAATCTGTCTTCCAACAACATCATTCAGTCTTGTATTAGCTTCTCACCTGTGGTATTTTCCATTTCCCTATTAGAAGAGAGCATTGCTGGTTAACCTAGAAGACTGCTGCTGGCCTTGCCTACAAAAAATCCTTTCAGTGATGCTTGTAGTACTCTCTTTTGTTATATAACCCTTCTAGATTTAACTGACCTCTAGAATTCTCTCAGCTGAATTCCTATTAATTTTCACATTAACTCGCAAACTTTTGTTCCTATTCTTTAGGACTCTGCACTACTTTGCTCCTTAGTATATCTTAACTGATGTCAAACTACTTTCATTCAAACTGTAAATGTATTTTTTTTTCCTGTACTTATACTGCTAGATATTCAGGGCAAGGTCAATCTTTAGAAATGGAATAATACAGTTGAGGTAGAATGAATCTTCTAATCTTATTCCTTTTATATTACTGTTTGCATTTTTTCACGTGGTAGTCTACTGAATGTTACAGCCACGTGGCACAATAAAGTTATTTAAAAACAATGGTATATAAATTTGAGTAAAAAAAAACCAGTTGTCAATAGCAGATCCTAGTCCATTTGTCCAGGCTAAAATATAATCTGCTGATCTTATCGTCCCCTTCTAAATATGTGTATGAAGCATTGGTAGATTCATAAGTGAAAGAAGCAACTGATGCATCACACAGTTTAGCTCAGACCCAATTGTTTGGTCCAAATAAGAGTTATTTGTCTATCCACATGGCTAGATGTCCATCAAGAGATGTGTACTGGATATATATCAATCTTTGGTTGAATGATAACTGAAATGTAATGTATTATTGGAATGAGCAAACTTTATCTAGACATCTGGCTTACATGGCAATCTTCAAGATTGGGGGTGGCAGGTGACATCACAGGGGTGGGACAGGTGATGAAATTGTACGGGTGATGACATCACATGTGACAATACTATGGAAATCAGCAAGTTGCTGATTGCCGTGTCAATCTAGTATAATCCTGTTCAGTTTTACTAATTTGGAAAACCGGGCAGGCAATTTTGAACTGGGCAGTCCTTCTAAAAAATTGGGCTGTCTCGGTCAAAACCGGAAAGGTGGCAACTCTACTGACCATGTACCTTCAAGTCACTACATTAGATCATTAGCTCATTATCAAACCTTTTTTACAGAAAAGAATTTTGTGTCATGGCGGGTATCTTGCAATTTATCTGTAAGTGGCAAAGAGGAAGTCAACTGAACCATATAGTTTGCGGAAGGCTGAAAATCTATCCTGAACTCCTCCTCTGATCTACATGCACTAGACATTGTCATGAGGGAAGGGCTAAGTAAATGAGCCCAGTGAAAATTTGAAGAAGCCCTATAGTTACTGGTTGGGTATAAAAGGCGTAAATATTTCAGTGGTGCATCCACTTGATATTCAGTTCTTTAACTGCAGAAAGCATGTGTCAGCAGGTTCCCTATGACAGAAACTGCAAAGAATATCAGATAAGGAGTAAACATAAATGGCTGGTGTCAAGTGTTGGGTTCTCTGGTTGCTCATGTTGTGAAACTTGTATGTAGGTTACAATGTGCTCAATTTAAGACGACTATCCCAGCAGTTTAGTGGAATTGGCAGGGTTGCTTGTATAGTTCAGCATTCAGAATCTCTGTTCTAGATTAAATCTTTTGGGCACCACGGCATCTGCTTAATATTATTAAAGTTTAAGATTAAAGATAAATGCTTGTTTCTGATGGAAGAAAAAAAAGTGATTTGATTTGGGGCTAGAAAGTATCTCCAAAGGACACTAGCTTATCCTCGCATTAAAAATTAAAAGATCTTCTCGGTTCTCTAGAAATATGATAAATGGAGAGCAGCATAATCTAATATACCTCAACAGGATGTAATGTATCATTGCCCAGAAAATGTTGATTAAAGCATGGCCTCGGACCAAACCAAGCAGTATTTTCATTCAGCTGAAAGCATGGCATTCTTATCCAGCACAAAATATGGAGATAGTCTGATTTATCAATCCTTTAACCCTTTTGGATTCTAGCTAATGCTACAGTATGTATGGGCTGTTTCAATGCTAAATCTAATCTTGGGTGACACGTTAAAGTATTAGGTGCTATGGGGTTAATGAGCCAAGAAAGGATTAATCACATGAGTCCAAGAGCAATCTATCATACCATGACATACTAAGAAAACATGTTAAAAAGAATTGATCTTGGAAAAAAATAAGCCTGAACTTTTTGATTCTTGTTTGAGATAAAATCATTAACAAAAAAAAGACCCTGGTGGATTAACTGAATTTAAAGTAAAATTTAAAGATTAAGTTAAATGTAAAGGGATACTGTCATGGGAAAAATTTTTTTTTTTTCAAAAGGAATCAGTTAATAGTGCAGCTCCAGCAGAATTATGCACTGAAATCCATTTCTCAAAAGAGCAAACAGATTTTTTTATATTCAATTTTGAAATCTGACATGGGGCTAGACATATTGTCAATTTCCCAGCCGACCCAAGTCATGTGACTTGTGCTCTAATAAACTTCAATCACTCTTTACTGCTGTACTGCAAGTTGGAGTGATATCACCCCCCTCCCTTTCCCCCCCAGCAGCCAAACAAAAGAACAATGGGAAGGTAACCAGATAACAGCTCCCCAACACAAGATAACAGCTGCCTGGTAGTTCTAAGAACAACACTCAATAGTAAAAACCCATGTCTCACTGAGACACATTCAGTTATATTGAGAAGGAAAAACAGCAGCCTGCCAGAAAGCATTTCTCTCTTAAAGTGCAGGCACAAGTCACATAACCAGGGGCAGCTGGGAAATTGACAAAATGTCTAGCCCCAGATTTCAAAATTGAATATAAAAAAATCTGTTTGTTCTTTTGAGAAATGGATTTCAGTCCAGAATTCTGCTGGAGTAGCACTATTAACGGATGTGTTTTGAAAAAAACATGTTTTCCAATGACAGGATCCCTTTAAAGTTAAAGTGGATTAACTGAATTTCCTGGGAAGAATCAAGATCATTGATTATGAGGATTAATGAATAGACAAGGATGAAGACCTTTTGGACCAGAAGATTTGGCCACATGAAAGGAAAATAAAAGGAGTCAATGGTTAGAAAATCAGTTTAGACCTGCTTATGGAAATTGATCTATGGCATATCCACTCCTAATAGTTTCCTTTTTCTAAATGGAGGAAAGTCAAGATTGACATGGTCTGGGTTGGACTCAATTTTGGTATCTTAATGTTATCTTTATGGAAGACGATTGTTGTTCCACTACTATTTCTGTCATGGGAGGCATACAGTACGTCGTTGTTAGATCTCAAAGATTATAAGAATATTGCACTTAGACTGCAAGCTCGTCTGAGGCAGAGGCTGATATAAATTATGTATATTCTGTGTAAAGCGCTGTGCAATATATATATATTATATTATATTTATAAATTATATATAATTATATATCAGTATCAGTAAAAAAATACATAAAAAATGTAAATATGAAATACCATGACACAAGCAACTACTGAAAAAAACAAGCCATCTTCAAATAGGTCTTTGCACTATGAACTTTGCACAATTGCAAGTAGGAGCGTGAACTAACAAAAATCACAAACAATATTACATTGCAAGAAGCACGTTTTTATTCATAAGCTTTCTGCATTTTTATTCCATTTAAGACTTTTATTACAATCCCCCAAAAGAGTTGTTGATTTTAATAAGAGCCTGCGTGATTTTATTTGACAGAGTAGCAGAAATATAATTACTGTGCAAGAACAAATATAGCTAAGGTACAGCAAATTAAATATGTATCTGAAGATTACAGCCCATATTAGTCAAAAATTGTATCCCGGTTTTTATTACTGAGCTTAAATCTAACTGCTACTAAACAAAAGCTATTAATTGTTTCCATTCAGGGAAGTGATTAAAAGGGTAATGCAATAAAAGCAGCAAAGGCTGCAGCGGTTCTTGTTACCCGTAGCAACCAATCAGCAAGTAGAATTTACTAGCCATTCCGCCATTTATGCCATGGACTACTAGACTCATTGAAGTCTTCACATGTCAATGAATGCTGAGAGTTGAGGGCAGAAGTCTGAATTTTTTAGAAGTAAAAAGTATTTTAATGTTCATACCCAAAGAACATTCATTATAAATAGTGATGGGCGAATTTGAGGTGTTTTGCTTCGTAGAAAAATTTGTGAAATTCGCAAAATGGCGAAAGATTCACGAAATGGCACTGGCATCTCGTTTTTTACAACGGCGTCTGTTTTGGATGCCGGCGTTCGTTTTTTGGACGCCGGTGCACATTCGCTGGCAAAAATGCGCCGGCGTCCATTTTTTTTTTACATAAAAATCGCGGGATTCGCTGCAAATTCACGCCTGGCGAATAGATTCGCCCATCACTAATTAAAAACAAACAAATTCACTTTTAGTTAATATTAGGGCAGAATCCATCCCGAACAATAGGACTGTACCAAGTAGTAGTTTTTCCAAAGATAATTATTAAGGGGCCGATTCACCAAGGGTCGAATATCGAGGGTTAATTAACCCTCGATATTCGACTGGGAATTAAAATCCTTCGACTTCAAATATCGAAGTCTAAGGATTTTAGCGCAAATAGTTTGATCGTACGATCGAAGGATTATTCCTTCGATCGAATGATTAAATCCTTCGAATCGAACGTTTCGAAGGATTTAAATCCAACGATCGAAGGAATATCCTTCGATCAAAAAAACTTAGGAAAGCCTATGGGGACCTTCCTCATAGGCTAACATTGAGTTCGGTAGCTTTTAGATGGCGAACTAGGGGGTCGAAGTTTTTTCTTAAAGAGACAGTACTTCGACTATCGAATGGTCGAATAGTCGAACGATTTTTAGTTCGAATCCTTCGATTCGAAGTCGTAGTCGAAGGTCAAAGTAGCCCATTCGATGGTCGAAGTAGCCCAAAAAACACTTCGAAATTCGAAGTTTTTTTACTTCGAATCCTTCACTAGAAGTTAGTGAATCGGCTCCTAAATGTTTCACTAAACAATAACACAATCAAAGCAAGGCTACTAATACACTGTGTGACTCTTTCCCATCTTTATAAATTGGCTTAACATGTTGAAGGCAATGGGTGTTTTTTTGCTGGATTTTTTTCAAACTTTTTATGATGGTACATTGGAGACTATATGCATTTTAACCTGGTGAAAAAATGTGCCCATCAGTAATACCTTGCTATGACACATTGACACATATGCAAAGCTCAGTTTGCATCCCAGCTTACCCAACCATCACCCTCCATGATTTGTATAAACACCAGCCTGCTGCTTGATCCCACGTCTACCGTCCAGTCACATGAAATCCCATTCGATCCACTCCCCCCACCAATCACACCCCCCTACATATGCGCCTGAGACATATAGCTCTTCTGCTTACCCCTAGCTCTGATGATGGACAGTACTGAAGGATTTTTCAAGTTGTAATGGAGATGCTTCAAGAAAAAGATGGATGAAGATGGATAAATAAGAATAATTTCACATAATACACAAAACCATGAATACCCTTATAAACAGTGTTTTGTGATGACTGGAAACTGTTGTAATCACATGTCTATGTGTATTTGTCTTGTTTGTTGAGTCACATGCTCACTAAAAATGCATATATAAAAAAGACACTTTTGTTGTAAAATATCAGGCTATAAGAAGTCAACATAAAGTTGACCTGTATAAATACACTTGGCCTTCCACCTCATTAATCTCTGTATTTGGTCCAAAGGTCTTATGAAGAAATATCATCTGAATGTTATAAACAGGCACTGATATGATTGCACTTGTGGATATGACAGCAATTTTATTAATGAGCGACACATTAATTAGTTTCAGACTTTGTGAAATCACTATTGATTCTCTGCTCGGAATGATATGCACTGCGGTGAATAAACCTTTGGGATTTACACTCCAGTAGAATGAAATCTTTAAGTATAGACCCATGCAAAGGGCCTTTCCTCCCTGCTGTGCAAAATCCTCATTTAACATATTATGCAGGCCCGAGGTGGCTTGTGTCATTGCAGGCCAGGGAATAAAATTTCCCTATCAAAATTTTCATCTGTCTTGTACCACATACTCATGTAAATTATTTAAAATATATTTGAAGTTATTTTTGGTGGCAGGTTCACTTTAATATTATCTAATAATTAAACCAAGTGCAGCTTTCAGAATGATGTATGGCCAATTAAAATGGTAGCGTTGGATCATGGTTGTGTGATCATTTTACTGATTACTGCATGACCCTGAAGCTGATAATGCTTAGTACACTGATTAACAATTAATTGGACTGATTTAGTGCTGCCTTACAGAAGTTGCGGCACAAAGTAATTGTTTAAGTACTAATGGCTAGTTAGCTCCTTGCAAAATAAGATGTTAGCACATAAAGACTCACGTGTAGTATATATGAAACTATTTCCAGATCTCAGGGATGAACAGTAACCCCAAAAAACACTGAAATCCACTAAATGTTTATTAGGTATTTGCTTTGTGTAAAAGGGATGTCCAATCTGCCACTATCCGGCTGTTGTTATACTTTGGTGCTCATCACATCCAGCATTTGTTTTACATGTGAATCATAGACTTGGTGTGAGGATTCGGGTCTGCGTTCTTTCCGGCGCAGGCGCGTTAGTGCGCGTCGGCGCGTGACGCTGGGCGCCGGCGCCGGTCGCCGACGCAAAGACGCGGGCGCGAGCGCCTGAGACGGACGTGACGTCAGTACGGCGACGCCGGCGGAAAGACGCCAGTTGGCGCCAAATTGACATTATTTAAACCTGGTTCTGTTTGAGATGCATTGCCTGGTTATTAGGTTGTTTAACTGAAACCCTAGCGTCTCTTTACTTGTGATTTCCTGTTGTTGACCTTTACCTGTTCCCGGATTACGATTTCTGCTGCCTGTCTCGACCCTTCGGCCTGTCTCACCGTTTACGAACCTCGCTGCCTGCCTTTTGACCTCGGACCTCCTGACCACGATTCTGCCTAATCCTCTTGTACCTTCGCTGATCGTCTCATTGGCTACTTTCCACAACCCTGCTCCCTGTTCCACTCCAGGTGGGTAACGGTTGTGTGAGGCGCTTGTGGGTTCACTATCTACGGCTCAAGCTCCTTCTACGACTGGATCATACTGGTAAGCTTGACACTTGGTTTGTAGTGATGGGCGAATTTGCGCCATTTCGCTTCGCCGAAAAATTCGCAAATTTCGTGCGAAATTTGTGAAACGGCGAAAAATTCACGAAAACAGCCATTATTGACGCCGGCGCCCGTTTTTTTTTTACGCCGGCGCCCGTTTTTGACGCCGGCGTCCATTTTTCCGGAAATTTTTTTTTTGACACCGGCGAATTTTTGACGCGAATTTTCGCGAGTGTTTTGCAAATTTATTCGCTGGCGGCAAATCATACAAATTCGCCGCAAATTCGCGTCTGGCGAATAAATTTGCCCATCACTATTGGTTTTCTAATTTGTCCACATAAGCACACTTTCACTGTATTATAGAGAATTACTTCTTATTTGCCCTATGCCAGGAAAAAGCCTGAGTCAATTTATAGTGATTTAGGGTTTCCTTGCCTGTATAAATGCAGGGCTTGGGGGTGGTGCAGGATGTTGCAGTATATGTTAAGTTGACTAAATGTGTCATTCAACTGTGCTGCGTCGTGCTAAGCCACCTGGGACTGGAAGCAGCAACTTTTCCAAGGTGACTTTAATCTTTCAGATCTTATAAAAAATACATTGTATTTAGGTGAGAGTTTCCTCAACTTGTCATGCCCATTTCATAATATATTTGTAGCTACAGCTGCACGTCTTTCCCATTTAGTTTGGGTCTGAAGACACCATTGCCTTTTCTCTACTTAAGCTGGCCATAGATGTTGAGATTTTTAAAAGATCAGATCCTGATCGTGAGACCACGATCTTCTCGGAACGATCGTATGATCGCACGAATTTGCCATCAACTAAAAAGACCAATTTGCCCGGAAAACAAAGGGGAGCTGCCTGCTGAGCCCTGCAAACATAGATAGATTGCACTGGGACCGAAAAAGATTTTCTGACCTGGCCGACCAATTTCCTGACAGATGTCGGCCGAAAAATCGTAAGATGTACGATCGTTGGAATCCCATTAACCGCACGATAATTTCGAAGGATTGGTCGGACTTCCCTAAAATTGGTCGTTCTGCAAGAAGAATCGTCGCGTCTATGGGGAGCTTTATTCACATCCACTATACAGATTAAGCACCTACCCTGTAAACTTTTGGTTTCCTGCCTTCCCCATGGTGCTCTGAGTCCTCAGGCCCCAGGTACAGATATGACCTCTGCATGGGGGTACATAGATTCTTGGGTTGGCAAAGCACAGAGCCTCCAAACTTTGCACAAGGTCCAATTGTTCATTTTGTGTTCTGTTCTGTGTAACCAGAATCCAATAAACCTACCAGTTTGGAGAAAGCAGAATGCTAAGTCATAGTCTAACGCCATTCGAAGCACTGAATATAAATAAAGAGAAACTTGCTTGTGATGGAACATGTTTTTCTTTCAGAGGCTGATTTTGTGGCCAATTCAATCATGAATAAACAGCAACCATTTCCTCTAAATAGCATTAACAGGCAAAACCGTTCTACATTAGTGTTACCTTGTCAGAACTGGAACAGATCTGTTCATTGCTTTGTTTTGTACTGTTCTATAGTTCTGCTTGTATAAACAATTACGCCGCATTCTCACTTATCTTGCAGAGTACATCTAAATATCTGCTTCCATGGAAAGCCTAATGATCTACAGAGCAAGTGGTAATGTATTTAGGGAGCAGCATTAAAATGAAATATTGTTATATAAGCCAGGAAAGCATATATAAGAATATAAATATATGAATATATAATATATATATATATATATGCACACAACATGGTTGTGTATATTCCCTTTTAGTAAAAATTCACCCTTACTTTATTATCGTTTACTTATCCAGTGATCTTCCAAACCAAGCCACACAAATACTCCACCCCAAAAACTAAGTCCATTTGCATAGTTGCTATTTAACCTTCCAGCATTTTGGATGGAGGGTAAAAAACTAGAAGAATCAAGGGAAAAACATACATAAACTTCATGAAAATAATAGTGTGGCCATAATCAAACATACAGTAGGAGCCCCTGACACCAGGACAGTTACTGTGCAATCAAGTTGATGTCCAGTGATCGCTGCAAACAATATTATTGTTTATATAATTATGGTGGATAGTGTGGAACAAACCACTTATAATGCCTTCGGTTGGTATTTCTGTGAAGTTTTTTATTTACATTTGATGTTTACCTGTCTCTTATAACTCTGTATCCCCAGTTGCAGTAGACTTACTACAGTTGTGGAATTATGCAAAATTTTGGAAAATTCCTTTATCCGGGAACATGCACTTAAAGGAACAGTAACATCTAAAAGTAAAAGAGTTTTAAGGAATGACAATGAAAGAATGACAATATAATTTGATGTTATCCTGCACTGGTAAAATTGGTGTGTTTCAGCAACAGAACTATAACTTATATAAACAAGCTGCCATGTTGCCATGGGGGCAGTCATTCAAACAGAATACACAGTAGATAACAGGAGATCTGTGTAGACCAAGGGTCTCCAACCTTTTTTACTCATGAGCCACATTTAAATGTAAAAAGACTTGGAGAGCAACACAAGCATGAAAACATCAATGGAGGTGCCAAAAAAGGGCTGTTTGGCAGCCCCTATATGGACTGGTAGCCTACAGGAGGTTCTGTTTGGCAGTACATCTGGTTTTTATGCAACCAAAATTTGTCTCTAAGCCAGGAATTCAAAAATAAGCACCTGCTTTGAGGCCACTGGGAGCAACATCCAAATGGTTGGTGAGCAACATGTTGCTCGCAAACTACTGGTTGGGGACCACTGGTGTAGACTCAAGTTGCATACAACAGAGTTTATCTGTTATCTGCTGTGTATCCTGTGCCTTTTCTCTTTTTTCAGCTTTGAATGGCTGCCCCCATGACTACACGGCAACTTGTTCATATAAATTATAGTACTGTTGCTGAAACACACCAATTTTACCAGTGCAGGGTAACATCAAATTATATTGTCATTCTTTCATTGTCATTCCTTAAAACACTTTTACTTTTAGATTTTCTGAAGCAAATACACCAGTTTTACTAGAGCAGAGCAACAGTACATGTTATGTTTGCATTACTTAAAAAAAATGTGTTATGCTGTTACTGTTGCTTTAAAAAGATGCACATGGAATGTTCTTCCATAATACAGATTTGTGGACAAACTGGAATTTTACTTACATTGCATTGGTTACCTTTACCAACCATTCATTTTAATCAGTTTACTACCAATGTACACAACCAACACTCACATTATGCCACGCTTACACATCCAACCCTAGTGCTCTACTTTGTTGTGCAGTTCCCTGCAGACATTTCAGCTGCTTTTTATTGAGCGCTTTCCCACGATTGTCTTCTAATTGTTGTTAAGATTCCCCTGCCTGTATTATAATGTTTGCCTACGAATTGTATCGTGCATTGCTTTATTGGGTACTAAATGCATATTGATTGGAATACAGCATGGAATGTTTATTGTAAAAGGCTTAAAAACTGCCATGTGACTTAACTTCCAGAACATTATGTTAAGCATTAAAGTAAACCTAAAGGGAAATATTTTCCTCTTAATAATCTGCACAATAGTTTCTCTTAAACAGATCATTTGAGTGTAGTGTTGCACTGTAGATACAAAAAAAAAGCTGTATTGCTTTTCTAAAAAAAATACGCATATGAATGTGAGCTCCCATATTACTTGACTTGGAAAATGCATTCTTAATTGATGTCATGCAAACAGTGGTGGACAGCCATTTTCAGTAGGACCGAAATTACTCCTTCTACTTCCCTGTGACCCCCCAATGGTCCCAACCCACTTGTCTGCAAAGTATTGTAAAGTACTATGTGCTACAAAAATGTACAGGGATCTAAAAACAACTGTAGAATTTACATTTAGTGGTCTGACAACTGAAACCTTGTTGAGATTAATTAAGGTTTTAACCTTGTCCAAGATTATATATGGGTTTTCATAAGCAGATATGGATATTCAAAGCTGCACAGGATACAAAAACAAGGCATACTATGGCCCCTGCAGAGTGAGCTTTATCTTCCCTTAATAAAGTCCCTGCTGTGTGCATCCTCTGGGCTACCAGCTCTCGTTTTATTCTCCATTTATAAGCAACTCGCGTACAGAAACTTTGCATTTTCCTCTTGGTCTCTAGTTCTGTCCTGGTTATCCTTCTAACATCTCTCAAGATGCAGAAATGTTTTTTAAAATTATAGTTATATTGATCCACTTTTTCTGCCACAGAGTTACCAGGTCTGATAGGTATTTGCTCAGAAAACCGCATCTTGCTAGGAAATATGTTCCAAGTTCAAAAGAGCTGAAGCCAAGGTTGTTATTTCATATAAATGCTAAGTGACATTATAGACTGCATGGCATTTGTGCTGTCTGCTTAATATACAGTCTACAAGTACTGTTCTTTACTTAATTTTTCCTTCCAGCTACCAGGAGTGGTTAAAGCTGCCCACTTCAGGCAATGAATCAAGCATTATGGGAATCTATCATCATCATCATCATCATCATCATCCTCTCTCTCTCTCTCTCTCTCTCTCTCTCTCTCGCTGGTCCTATGGCATCACAGAACCCAAATACAGTATGAGAAGAAGCCATATACTGTATATATTCTGTAGAAACCCAGTGGTTGAAAATACATTTGGCTATTGCTTGTAAAGATATTTGAAAGAAAAGACCCCTACAACAGCATTCAAATGTTCATCAGGACCAGGTCTTAACTGTACTTATCATCATCAGAGGCAGCAACATTTTTGGCCACAGTTTCGCGTCAAAATTCACAGATGGCGACCCATGCCTGGTGAAAACATTTGCTCATCATTAGCCATGGTCATGCAAGCATATGGGGTCCCAACATTCTGTATGGCAACTTTGCCTCTAGTTAATGAGTTATTTAAACTCACTGCACATTCTGAGCTCATCATCCTTATTAAGACTTGATTTAATGTAATTAATTTGTGGGAGGATATTTAAAAATATTCATTAGGACTTAATTACCTTTGATGAAAACTAAACACAGCTTATCAATGCCTTTACATATAACCAACGGTCTGTTCAAAATTGTGCTGTTTTTAAATATGCCACTTTTTTATTACCAGTGTAAAATATTACAGTGGGTGCCCCATGAAAGTTATAAATTCAGCAAACAGCATTTATATAGAATATATTCTTTCAGCTATGCACATAATTACAGAAATGTGAAGATATATTTAGTGTTTTGTTTGAGTTGTGTATTACTACAGTATGTTCAGAGAGAAGATGGGTATATGGGTGTTCTGTATTATATGTGTAGTCAACAAGTAGAGTATCCCAAAGGCAGAGAGAAGATAACTATGTGGATGTTCTTCATCCAGGTGGCTTTATTTGAAGGCAACAAGTTGAACCTCCCAAAGACTTGGTAGAAAAACACCCTAATAACCTTGTAGTTATAAAGGTATGGAATCCATTATCCGGAAACCCATTATCCAGAAAGCTCCGAATTATGGAAAGGCCATCTCCCATATACCCCATTTTATCCAAATAATCTATTTTTTAAATGATTTTCTTTCCATACTAAGATATAATTAATCCTTACTGGAAGCAAAACCAACCTATTGGCTTATTTAATGTTTACATGATTTTGTAGTAGACATAAGGTATGAAGATCCAAATTACGGAAAGATCCATTAACTGTAAATCCCAGGTCTCGAGCATTCTGGTTAACAGGTCCCATACATGTAATTCGTATTCAGCATTCCCTTCTGCATCCTACCAAGGCCTGCCTTTGTGATGCTGGGCGTGTATAACTATGTTGACTTCAACTTATTGACTATACATGAAGCCACATGGAAGGAGAACAGCCTTGTAGTTATAACCCTCATGCCAATTATATATGAGCTACCTTTCTCTAGAATTTTCCCACGTGTTCTATTATTGCAGCTAAAAAATCTTATCTACTTATCTATTAAGTGTCAAAATATTTGCATACTCTGTTCTGTGTTGTCTTTTTTGCTTTTTAAAGGACCACTATTCTCTCCCATGTTCCAGCAGACTTAGGGGCATATTTACTAAAGAGCAAAGTTGGCTTTTCTAGTGAAAAATCGCCAAAACGACAATTTGCAAGGACATCGCCAATTTACTAAAGGCGAAGCAGACAATTCACTGGCGAAAAACCTCAGCACTAGAGAAGTTTTGTGCTGTTCCACCAGGCTAATTTTCCCTTAGTTGAATGAACGTTACCTCCCAAATTTATCAAAGTACGAACTTTCTAATCCGTAACGCTAGAGAAAAGTTGCATAGAAATGTTAATGCTGACGAAGTTTCGCCATCTAAACTGATCTGTTGCAAAGTTGTGCGAAGTATGGCAAAGTTTCCCAAATCGAAAATTCAACCTTTAGTAAATTTGCCCCTTAGTCTTAGTGCAGACCAATGCCTATGCTGGCAGAAGTTGTATGTAATGAGTAAGGTTGTGACCAGTCAGCATAAGACACAATCAGAGCTTAGAATAGGCTAAAAGTACAAGCTGAGCAAATAATACCTTCATAGAAGCTGGAGGGAGTTAAGAGGAAAATAATTTCAGCTCTCGGTGTTTCCATTAAACAAACACAAAGGGAAAATAAAAAATAAAAGATTAGTGACCATTTGATTATACAGCCAGTTCTGCGGCACAGGAGTCCCTTCCCGGTAATGTCTGTTGTATTGCATCTGTATTAAATTCTCAGAAAGCAATGTACTGTATATTCAGATTTATGGGTGGAAACTTAGAGATATTACATAAATAAACTACGCATAATCACTTATCCTTTTGTAATCTGCCTCTAGAAACATGTTCATATTATATTCATTAGTTATATTATATGATATACTGTTATCATGCAAAAGATTATATCACTATCATTTTACAATTATGATATTTCCTATGTATTAGGAAATATCATGAGGGTATTTTACATATTTTAAACAAGGATGGTAAATCTACAACGTAAAAATGTAGGTGGTTACAAGCAAATAGGTTTGTCTGCTTCATACAAAACATGACCTCATAATAGTAAAACATTTGTTTTACTAATAGGAAGTCATGCTTAAAGCTGACTAGCCTGACGCTGGTGCATTATTTGGGTTAATGCCCCTCTACTGATCTACTGAGAATATAGAGATATCTCTGCACAACACATAAAAACAAAGAACTGCTCTTATAGCCATGCAAGTGGCTCTGCCTCAAGGCCAGGGTACTAGTGACCAAGCCTAGCTTGAGAACGGAATCCATCCAAGTCAAGGGGGCTCCTGGGGGAATCTACCTTCACAGAATTCTCTCTCATGTGTATGACCACCTTTACTGTATATTGCCAGTGTCTGCAGCTCGTTGTGTTGTTCAAAGGAACGAGAAGAGCAAATTGGGAGTCAAAAATTCTGTGTGCCATCTGAATAATGAACAAATGCCTCTACATTTCATTGTAGACACAAACCGAGCAATCTCATTAAATTAAATCTCATTAAATTGATTGTGGCCCAACATGTAGTATAACTAAAACATTTTATTTTCTTAAAAAACTATAAATCAATATGACATATTTTTAGAACTGTGAACATGTACAGTCTTTCCCCCATTCCACAATAGCCTTGTGAAGTAGATAATTAGGACTGAAGCTATTCATAGATATACAAATGTGATGCATTAATTAAATAGATAGATATACATGTGATTGTTGTTGATTATGATCATCATTTATGCAAATCTGCAAAAAAGTTCACCTTTCCCTCACAGATCCCAGAAAGAAACTGCTATTTATAACTGTGTGTTAGCAAAAGGCATAACTGAAAAAAATAATAATAATGATAAAAAAAAAATATATATATATATGCATTAATCAATATTCAACTTTAATGTATCTTCTATATGATTATTAGTTTTCATGCATGAGTAAAAGGGAGATACCGGTGGGAGGGCATAGAGATATAGCTCCACAGCACAGAAAAACATATATCTGCTCTTATAGCCAAGTAAGTGGATGTGCCTCAAGGCCAAGGTAATAGTCACCAAGACTAGCGTGAGAACAGTATACATCCAAATCAGGGGGTCTTGTGGGGAAATCTGCATACACAGGATTTTATTCTCTCGATTTTCTTACAGCCAGTTTTATGCCCTTGAGCCAATAAAACACTTAGATCAGACAAGATCATAATATTTGCATTATATTAATAATATTATCATTATATTAAGACTATACATGGATCCTTAAACCACCCAACTTCCCGTGCAAGGTGTCTGCAAACTCCCCAGTCTTTTGATTGCAAAATCCAAACTCTTTCTGTGTATTTCATGGGTACCTGACCCAATGCAGGACTGCGTTTTGGAAAAGGTAAATTATATTGACTGATGTCATATTTTAATTAATAATTTTTTTGAAAAGTTATGTTGGCAAACTACAAATGACACTAAAAATAAAAAAAAAAAATATTTTTTTTTGTGGTTTTTTTTCCCACTACTATTTGCTCTTTCCCAGTATTTGATTTTTCTAATACAAACAACAAAAACCTAACAGGCCCACATACCAAAACTCTGCATAATATATATATAGATTTTTGTTGCGATTGTTAAGAAGAGGATATGATTTCTTCTTGTTTTCATATCATCAAACAAATCAATGCTAGGAGCATAACTGTTAAGATGTTTTATTTGTAAAAAGCGAGAAGCAATATTGCCTGTGCTGCTGCGGGAACTTGTTGTTTCATAAACTGGAAAGAATCAACGACCATTGTCATCTGATTGTAGCCTTTCATACAGGAACATTAGCGGAAAGGGAAGGAACTATGCATCAGTGTAGTTTTGAATTATTGATATGTTCTTCTTCTCACTGAGCAATACAATATATCTAACACCGTGTACTGTATTAAAAGAAGAAACACAAATATTAGTATAGAAAAGGGGAAATTTGCTAAACAAGCATAAGGGCCATGGCAGAGATTATATTTTGATTACGGTTTTGTTTGGCAGTGATCAATTCTGTGTTACTTGCCCTAATCCCTAACTGGTGCAGTGCCAAGATGTTTGGAATATATTACTGTAATTTGTCCCCCTTTAAATCCCCCATGTGACACAAGAACTGTATAAAATGTACAAATTGTTTTCACAAACTTGCTTACCGAACTAGATCACTCATAATGGACTACCTGTTATGCCAACCACCAACCACAGCCATCCAGGTTGGGCACTTTGAGCAGGCAACAAGAACCAATTAATTCTGTGATCCAGACCTGCATAAAATGTCAATAAACTGCACATGGATGATCACTATTTAAATCAGGGGCTGCCTTGGCAGTCATCCCACAACATCTCCACTTCAGCTGTAACATATCCTTACTGCCCCCATTATCTCTTTTTGATGTGGATGGGCAGAATACTGCTTCAATTTACTGACCTGAAGATAAAGTTCTAATTATTTTCACTACTTACTTGCTCCCCATAACTCCAGCAACCTCCCAGCTTCCTATGAAGACTCCTTCCTCTATGTGGCACTTCAGCTTTGGAGCTCCCATCCAATTCAATTGACCTGGAAGCACCCCCTGCTTGTGATTGTCCTTGCACATTGGTGAAACATCAATCAGGGTTGAGTAGCTGCATTTTAAACATTGCTACAAGTAGCTACAACTAAAATGCTACACATGCTCCCAAGAGAGTGTCATAAAAATAAAATAATCTGCTGCTATGCATATCATTTTGGAGTTAAATAAAGCCCCCAAAAAAGTTGGCTAACTAAGCTGCAATTAAACCAAAGCCGTCAATAACATATTTTTTGGTACAAAACAGAAAGGAACAGTGAGTCAGGTCAAATGATAAATTTTCATTTTGTGTTACTGTTCCTTAAAATTCCCCTTGCCCCTTTCTCTCCACAATGGCAGAACCTTTTGATAGGAAATTTATGTCTGGAGCTTCCTTCAGCCCTTTTATATAGGCATGTTCTTTTATGTTGTCTTCAATGGATTCTTCCCCAATATACACACACACACACACATTTATATAGCCTATTAGAAATCTGAAATGCTATAAATAAGATATAATAAATAAACCACATAAGTTATGCAGTACAGTCTTTGCAGCAGCATAATGATACAGTATCAATGTCTCTGTTGCATTTCTGTACATTAATGATTTCTGTACACTGCCTGTTTTATGCTGTTATAAGCTAGAACTGTACCTTTATTTCTCAGTCCATTTGTGATGGCAAATTATGTGTGTCCTTTTTGCCCTTTTACCCAAGTAGCAGATGTGCAGTTATTGATGTGAATGACAGATCACAAAGTATCAACATGGGAAAAATTTGACACATTTTTAGTAAAGGAATAGGGAGACATTTCAACACTGGAGTATACTATGCAGACAGGATACCCAAAAAATTGGTTAAATTAGGATGTACAAAAGATGTTCCTATAGAACTTATGGTCTCATCGAGAATGACAAACATCAGTAATATGAAGTACAGTGTAGCAGTAAGTGACTGAATGACCACAACACTGATATAAGAATAAAGCAGGATGATACTAAAAGAAGAAAAATGTTAGTGGCCCTAGCTTTACAAAGAGTGTAGTTAGTTTCTTCTAGTTCTAGTTACTATCCAGCACCTAATTTTAGTAATAATGTTCATTGAAAAAGTTGAAGAGCTTAGTTTTCAAATAATGCTGCTAAGTACTGGAATTGTAGAAAATGTGGTATATAGGTATCTTGAAGTCACTAACATAATGGTGCACTTATCAGATGGATGAACTTTCTTGCTTCAACAGGAACATATAGCATTTTCTAAAATCAATCTCATCAGGTAAGCAATGATAAATGATACATGGAGTCTGGTTAAAATGTGGGTTAAAAGGGTCTATTCTCTCTAAATAGTACACATTTATTGGACCTCCCCATATATCTCAACTGGTCTGTTGTCAAATAAGTGGTAGGCCCTCGTCTAGCACAATAGACAGTGTTTGGCCAATCAAAGCTTGGTCTTTACAAAGGATCAGAAACTTCAGTTTCCTACCAGGTCCTCCTAGCTACTGATTGGCTCTTCTCCTACAGTGCAAAGTGCTAGCAGCAACAAGATCTAGTCCACTTCCTGGGAATGAAGCCAGCAAGAAGTGATGGAAAAGAAGCCAGCAGGAAGTGATGGAAAAGAAGCCAGCAGGAAGTGATGGGAAGGAAGCCAGCAGGAAGGGATGGGAAATAAGCCAACAGGAAGTGAAATAGATGGGTAGTACTAACAGGATTTTGGAGGAAAAATTAAAAAGTCTTTAATATTAAAAGGCACATTACTTCTTTGTTCATATTGTGGTAGAGTGACCAAAGAAATATGTAGAAAGGTGTATTTTGTCTTTAAGTTGTACATGGATGAACATGTAAGCTCCAGAATGGCTTCTCTGTTCAAAGAATATAGCTCTATGGTCCTGGAAGCTGGAGTATTCTGGAAGGAACAAGCAGGCCAGATACTCTGTAAGTCCAGCTCAAATGTTGCAGCTCACTTTCCACAGGAAGGCTGTCCTGTGGAAAAATATTTAATTCCAGTGAGACTGTCAGGAAGGTCTCTCAGAGCAGGAAGGTCACCTACCTGTATGAGGAACTCCCAGAGGGACTGGGATGCTGCATGCAACTGCAAGGTGCAGAGGGAAGTGTGACCACAATATATAATGCAATGGGAAATAATTGACACTGTAGGCCTCTAAGGCCCAAACTAAAGTCTAAGGCCCAAATTAGTAGTTTGGTCTCCCTACATGGCACACAGTGATGTTTAGGAGAACACAATAAGAAGCTCGGGAATCTCAAACAGATGGAATAGCTGCATGAGAGCCTGTAGAAATACCTATTCACTTCACAAATATTGATATACAAAAGCAGTTAAGAGGATTCACAATCACGTAAAAACCACTATTTACTAGGAAATATGAATTGCACGAACAAGCATATCTTTTAATAAACATTTATTTATTCCTTGAAAATTATCAGCCTTTCCCCTTGACCTTGAAATCTATCCAACAGAACTGCTGCCCTAGACTTGATGGATGTGAATGAATACACATTAGAGCTTATAAACCTGTTTGGGAAGACGTTTCAATCTATTCAGAAAGCAAGCCAATAATGCCATTCATGATTCATATGTCCATAAGCATTTGAGTGACAGAAAGGCTGGGTGAAAGCTATGTGACAGCAGGACTTTGTAAAATGCACTCCTTCATCCTTCAGAGCAGAGTCAATGCAGCTTAGATATGAAAATGTACTGTATGGTATTATTCCTGAAATGTTTCGCAGCTTCCGACAAATAATATGGTCTGTACAGATGAATATTTAATGTGGTATGCTTAAGTGAACAACTTAATGCCAATTCTATAGAGAACAGATTGCCACAGCACTGGGTCTAGAATTCTGATCTTTGATTCAAATTCTTTTGTTTATGTTGATACTTTTGATCATGAGAAGCAATCAGAAGTGTAACTAAAAGGGAATGCATTAGAAGAGGGTTTATAGGGGCTCACATGAAATGCCGCAAGCAACCAAAGCGCCCTTTATCAACTGTGTAATCAGAAAAATCGTTTTCTTTTATAAATAATTGATCTCTAGCCTACCACCCTCCAGTTAGTGTTGAAAAACACGTTATAAACACACTGCATTTGAATGATTTATTGATGTCACAAGTGAATACTATTATTATCCTTTATTTATATATAATATTCTCTTGGCTTTACTAAGATTGTACATCATTCACCACCTCAGTGGAGCTTACAATCTGAGGTCCCTAAAATACACTATGCTTAGGGATACCTGGAAGAAACCCACTTAGGTAACAATGAGAAAACACAAACCTCTGAAGATAGTGTCCTGGCTGGAATCAAACCTATGACCCCACAGCTCCATGGAGTCGCCGTTTGTTCATGATGTAAATGTGATACAATTGTGGTATCATCATTGATATGTCATGAATATCAGGGTGATCTTAAATTTAATTGAATTCTCACTCTCTTTCAAGGAACTTTCTAAGCAACTTCAAGTTTGCTTAGTTTTCAATGAGATTAATTCTAATGAATATATGAAAAGATCACGTGGCAAGTTAAGATTGGTAATATCCTTATTATATGGACACATTTTAGGTTTTTAACAGGAATGTGACATTGTTGACTATAGAGTTATCATGATTTGTAAAACTAAACTTTGCCCCCCTGCAGACCCATCTATCTGACTCAAACATGACTCCTTCCCTTACTGCTATTTTTTTGTTAAGGCTTTGGGAGGAGAAAAGTCACAGTTTGTATTACTGTTGTGTTAGCTGCATGGTAATTCAGAAGTCATAGCCTCAGCAGTGAAAGAAGACATATCAGAGTCCACACAGATAAGTAAGTGGGAGCTAAAAGGGGACAAGGCTTTAATTTAAGAAAAAAAATAATGTCAAACTTATACATTCTTTTTTAAAAAAAATGATGTCATAACAGTGTAGTCAGCCAAAAAAAATAGTCAGCCAATAGTAGTTGGTCACAGAAAGTAATGGTCTTCATCCTTTTGAGGCTCCACAACTTTCTACTGTAATACCAAAAGAGAACCTACTAACTTAAAATAACTAACTAAAAAAAGTCAGGATTGGCATCTAGAGGAATAAAAACCAAAGAGGATCGTCGTCACCATCGCTGTCGTCATCATAATATTCATCATCATTATCATTTATTGTTTTAGAACCAGAAGGTTACTCATAACAAAGAGGGGTCTTACAATATAAACAAGGGTTACAGAATAAAAATGGCTTCAAAGGGCCCTGCTCACAAGAACTTAAAGTACAAGATAAATGGGCTTTGGCAGGAAATGGAAAACCTGAAGCTAGAAGGCAACAGGAAGTGGGGCATTTACTTAGGTTAAAAAAACTCTTCAGCTCCATTGAAATGACACACCAGTATCAAGTTAAAAGGTCCCCTAAGAAGGTGGCCACATGGGGAGGGATGTGAGGACAACAGAAACATGCCAGGGGACCAAAGCAAAAAGTAGAATGGCATGTTGATCTTCCAGTGTACATAACACCTGGAAGATGTCAGTATCACTTTAAGCAACAATCATGGCTATTAACAAAGAAATCTAGACCTGTCAAGTTATTCCATGACATCATGAAATGCTTCAAAAGAAGAACGTTTAAAGGTAGATTCAATTTCAAAACGAAAAGATGCTCTAGCTATCCTATTTCTCTTTTAGAGAAGACATTAGGCTTGGGGTTGCTTAAGGACAAGGTTTCTCTGAATTTAGAAACCCAAAAAAAACAACAATAAATATACATAAATGTTCTCATAAGCTCAATATCTCTCATATCCATTCTTTGGCAGAACTATAGGTGAATACAAATGAAGACACAATCCTGTCATTTCCCTTTCAAATAATTGATAGATGCTTTTACAAACACTAAATGGGAAATATAATTAGATGAAAAAAAGATAATTACTCGAGTGGCATTCAAGAATTCCTTGAGTGCTGTTGTCAGTAAATAAGGCATTATTTAGTATTGCACTGGGTGATTGCAGCCTACTCTAGACATTAAATATCGGATCTTGCACTAGCTTTTTCACGCTTTTAGCAATTTAGCCTTTTTTGGGGAGGAGGGGAAGTGAAAATGGCACAGATATAAACCTTTGGCTGGTGACAGAAGCATAAATATGTAAAATTAGCATGAGTTTAATTGTTCAGGCATTGCAAGGCGCCATTTACATAAACATACAGTATATAGTTTTGTATTCTGTGCTCGATAATAGAACCCGGGCAGTCAGAACTAATTATGATGAAATGTAAACTTAATTGTTCTTTATTGCTGTTATAATTTTCAGAGCCTTTATCTTTTTCTTCCAGCATATGATTCCAAAGGCAGAGAGCTTGCATCATCATCCCCAGACAGAGCAATGCTACCAATAAACAAAAATGAATATAGAAAATACCAGCAATATTTCAATAAATATGTGTACATGCTATGCATTTAACGGTTTATTCCATGGGCAAAATCATTTTAGCAGTCCCAATATGATCAGTAGTAATAAAGTAGATATTGGGCCAAAAATAAGATTACTGCTGCTTCCTAATGTATGAATAAGATACACAAAAATAATAGTGATATTAAACAATAAAATCAAATTAAATAAATATTAATTTCAATGAACAGGTTTCTGTCGCGAAAATTCTGGAATATTGTGGCAAACTATGTTTGAGGATTATCTCAAGAGCCAATCAGTTTGGCAATATATATACCAAGTGAATGAGCCAAAACAAGACACATATCGATGGGTTATGTAACAAACTCTGTAAATGAAAGTCAAAGCAATCCAGTACAAACATTTAGAATGAACAATAATACATTAAATAAAAGACTGCATATTGTTCCACCACCAGTAACATACTATATAAAATATTTTATCACTTGAAAACTATTCTTCCACCAACCAACATTCAACTGATAACAGGAGGGAAACAGTTTGCTATGTGATATGTGCAAAAACACATTGGGGCACATTTACTTAGCTCGAGTGAAGGATTAGAATAAAAAGTACTTCGAATTTCGAAGTTTTTTTTGGCTACTTCGACCATCAAATTGGCTACTTCAACCTTCGACTACAACTTCGAATCGAACGATTCAAACTAAAAATCGGTCGACTTTTCGACCATTTGATAGTCGAAGTACTGCCTCTTTAAAAAAAACATTGACTACGTACTTCGTCACCTAAACCCTACCGAGCACCAATGTTAGCCTATGGGGAAGGTCCCCATGAGCTTTCTAAGCTTTTTTTGATCAAAGGAAAATCGTTCGATCAATGGATTAAAATCCTTCGAATTGTTCGATTCAAAGGAATTAATCGTTCTACTGACCGAAATGCGGTAAACCCTTCGACTTCGATATTCGAAGTCAAAGGATTTTACTTTGAGGTTCGAATATCGAGGGTTAATTAACCCTCGATATTCGACCAATAGTAAATGTGCCCCATTGTGTGCGTCCAGAGGGGGGCCCTGAATCTGCAGCCCCGGTGGGCCCCAGGGCCTCCCAGTTTGACCCTGTTTTTCACCATAAGCAAATGAAATATAAATTTTCCCCCGAAAATATAGTTTCTATTATTTTTTTTAAATGCAGTTTACTATATAGTAGTAACAGAGAATGATTATATTTTTGTAGAACTAGGAACGGCTATCTAAATTTGCTAGCAATTGTTCTGCACAAGTTTACACTGGTGGACCCAAAACATTAACACTGGAGTTTATGCAAAAATCTACCATAGGACTCAAAAATGCTTTAGAGCAAACAAGGCAGGCATTATAGGTGCACTAAAGGGGCTGATCTGAATGTACAATATTTATTAAGCACAAAGATTAAATAAGTAATAATGAGCACATGTGGAAGTCAATGAGAGCTGTCTAGTGATGAGCGAATTTGTCCTGTTTTGCTTTACCGCAAAATTTTCAAAACGAGTCGGAATTGTCGCTGGTGCAAAAAAAAGTTTCACTGGAGAATTTACGTGCCACTTCCGTGACTTTATTCGCCGGCGGCGAAACACGGAAAGTCACCGCAAATTCGCACCGTAAATTCACCCATCCATAGAGCTGTCTGTGGCAAATTTAAAACATTTTCAATTGTTGATTGAAAATTAGTACAAATTCAAGGTATTCAATTTATTCTCACAGTTCAAATTCAATCACATTTTTTTTACAGATTTTTAAATAAATAAGCTAAATTATATAAAAAAAAATTAGAGTTTATTCTAAGTAGAAAAAAACCTCTAACAATGCACAAAACAAGAATTTGATAAATAAGCCTCCCAGTGTGCTGGAACATCAAGAGATTAAAGGGGTGGTTCACCTTCACAATTAAATTTATGCATGGCTTTCATGTGCCAGAAATAATAGTTTTTGCAATAGATATGCATTAGTGAAAGTTAAGGTTTTAAGGAGCTATTGACTGTGCCAATTCCCAGTTAAGCACAATAGGCATATCTGAAGATTGCCGGCACTGTTTCTCAGTCTTCCTCAGCTCAGCTTACATCAAAAGCAGGTTGAGCTCAGCTTACTTCTTGCTCTTGCTTCAGTCTTCAGAAAGACTAGTGCGGTTAACTGTCAAGTAGCACCATGAATATCTTGTAATCCCTTAATTGTCATTAATGCATACATTTGACAAAAACAGTTATTTTAGTACATGAAATCCATGCATAAATGTTATTGTGAAGGTGAACCACCCCTTTAAGTGACTTGTCCATGGCAATTGGTTGAGTAGTCTCTACAATTAGTTTATAGCATAGGTCATTTAGTCAAGCCCCAATAATGCATGACAAGATCCAAAGAATAGTAAAGAGTGAATGAAGTTTATCAGAGCACAAGTCAAATGACTGGGGGCAGCTGGGAAACTGACAATATGTCTAACCCCATGTTCGATTTTAAAATTAAATATAAAAAAATGTTTGCTCTTGTGAGAAACGGATTTCAGTGCAGAAGTCTTCTTGAGCAGCATTATTAACTCATGCATTCTGGAAAAAAACTTTTTTCCCATGACAGGACTCATTTCCTTTTTTGGTGGATGATCCAAGGTAAAATAATGAAAAAAACTACAAGATTTTTCATCAGGAATTGGCATCCTATGGCTCAAAAATATAGGTGTATCAGCTCACCACCGTGCCTAGCTGCCAAATTGAAATTCATTCAAGCTTCAAGATTCAAGCTTACATAAACTGAAAATCCCATCCGGAATCTCACGCCAGTTGCAAACTTTATCAGTAGTTGCTCAACAGAACAGCATATGAGGGATTTCAGGCTTGCTACTTGCAACACCAGTTATGCCCATAAGATGAATCACTTTGATTTACTTGACAGAAAACAAGGGAAATCACATGTTGCTACAAATCCTGCAGAGATCCACGCTGGTTGTTCTGATTGAACAGAGAAAAAAAACATTTAACCAATTAAAAGTTTTTGAAGATTTAAAATTCATAATTGCCCTTCAAAATGTAGTGTGTAATACAAACATAATCAGTAAGTTATTCCGTCAGTCAGCACCACAGAATGTTACGAAACATATTTACCAGAATCATACCTTTGTAATGTGAACTATGAATTGACATGTGCATTGGATTGTTCTGTGGTTAATACAGCAACTCCACATTCACTACACAACATGTAGGGGCTTATTTATCGAAGGGCAAGTGTTAGAGTTTTTTTTAACATAGAATGAACTTGATATGAATGATATTTTATTTAAGAAAAAACTGGAATGGGAAAAACCCGATTGTGCAAGTTCGCGAAATGAAACCCAAAAACTTGATTGGTCGAGAAAACCCGAATCGCTCAAATCATTCAAGTTTTTGGGCAAAACCCTCCGAACAAAATTCACATGTTAACTGTTAACCTCTTAAAATGGTTCAAGGGACCTGCAATTGATCCTTGGCATGACCTTGACAGGTTTTCGATGGTGTATTTAAGTCATTTCCAGGATTGGGGTATAATAAATCTCAAATACTCAAGATTTTTTTTTTAAAAAAAAAACAGCCTATTGGGTTTATTTAATGTTTAAATGGTTTTCTAAAAGACTTAGGGTATTATAAATAGATCCATTATTCAGAAAACTCATGGTGCCATGCATTTTGGATAACAGATCTCATACCTGTATATAATTAGAAAGATCTAGATTTAATGTTACACGGAGATAGAAGAAAGGAGATCCCTGCCCGGAAGAGCTTACAAAAAAAAAAAACTGGGTAAATAGATAGGTTGTGCAAAATAAAAAAATGTTTCTAATATAGTTAGTTTACCAAAAATGTAATATATAAAGGCTGGAGTGACTGGCTGTGTAACATAATAGCCAGAACACTACTTCCTGCTTTTCAGATTTTCAGCTCTTTAACTCTGAGTTAGTCAGCGACTTGAAGGGGGGCCACATGGGACATTACTGTTCAGTAAGTTTGCAATTGATCTTCAGCATTTAGCTCAGATTCAAAAGCAACAGATATGACCCATGTGGCCCCCCTCAAGTCTCGGATTGGTTACTGCCTGGTGACCAGGTTAAACAGTCATTGTAAACCAAGAGAGCTGAAAAGCAGGAATTAGTGTTCTGGCTATTATGTTAGACATCCAGTCACTCCAGCCTTTACACATTACATTTTTGCCTAACTAACTATATTAGAAACATTTTTTATTTTGCACAGCCTATCTATTTACCCAGTTTTTATTTTTTACTGAACAATTCCTTTATGTTGTTGCAAGAGAAAGAAAGAAAGAAAGAAAGAAAGAAAGAAAGAAAGAAAGAAAGAAAGAAAGAAAGAAAGAAAGAAAGAAAGAAAGAAAGAAAGAATGAAAGAAAGAAAGATTATTTAGCCACAGGGCTAGGCATTCACTGCAAGGGAAAGTAAAATTACTTGTCAAGAAATTCAGGTAGTGATTGCTTGTGCGTTGTCCCTAACATTAACCATGGTGACAGATGAGACATTTAACTGATGGCAATAGTTGCACCGCAGATTACTACTCAATGTAGATTTAATCTCTTCAATGTCTTGTGGTTCCTAGTGAAGCACAGAGAAGTGTCATGAGGCTGACCTGCTCAGGGCAAGTGGGAGGATAATAAATTACCTACTAAGTAGCTTTAACAAGAACAGCAAAGAGATCAAGCCTGTGTGCACAAATAGCTTCACTCCAGTATATTGCAACAACATTTACCAACAAATGATCTCACAAGGCAAAATGTTGTACAGGTATGGGGCCTGTGATCCAGAATGTGCTGGACCTGGGTTTTTAAGGATAATGGATCATTTTTTAATTTGGCTCTTCATACCTTAATTCTACTAAAAAAATAATTCAAACATTAAATAAATCCAATAGGCTGGTTTTGCTTCCAATAAGGATTAATTATATTTTAGTTGGAATTAAGTACAGGGTACTGTTTTATTATTACACAGAAAAAGGAAATCATTCTTAAAAATGTAAATTATTTGGATAAAATTGAGTCTATGAGAGACAACCGTCCTATAATTTGGAGCTTTCTGGATTACAGGGTTTCCGGATAACGTATCCCATACCTGTATTAAAATTGCACAGCACTTGTGTACTCCAGACTGAAGCAGTTGGCAAAATAATCGATGTATAAAAGATTTTTAAAAAATGCTACATTTAGGTACTTTCAGTAACTGGTATTGTTTTATAAGTATTATTATGTAAAATGTAAACAATAAACATACACATATACAAACACTCAGTCAGGGGAAGAGAGATCTTGGATAGTGTTAGCAAAAAAAAAAAGTTATTAGGCTAAAAGCATATCATAAGACTAAATAGTGTTGCCATCAGGACCTCTAAACATATGAGTATGGGACTACACAGGTGACAATGTTGCCCAGAAAGGCCCTCTGAGATCTTGCTAGCTTTAGTAAACAGTGCTGGGGGCAAAAAACAGAAGGTGTAATTGTTGATACTGACAGGTAGGCTCAGAGCATTTAGCTTTACTGCAAAGTATTAAAGTAGATAGACATATATGTGTGTATGATGTGACCCTCCCTTACCAACTTTTTTTCTTGCTCCAAATGCATTCAAGTCAATGGGCGTTTTTTCTTATGGCGTCTTTTTTCTCCAAATGCATTTAGGTTTTTTTTTTATGGCTAGTGATGGGCGAATAAATTCGCCTGGCACGAATTTGCGGCAAATGACTTTTTGTCATTGGTGCTTTCTCTAAAACCACTAAAATGACACTAAAATGAGAATGTTGCTAAATGGGTCTGCCTTTATTGAGTCAGGGCTGGAACAGCGCTCCGAGGCCTCGCGCCCCGAGCGCCACCATCTAAGGCCTCACGGTCCTATCGACCACTGTCTGCGCCCACACAAGCGTGTATGCCTCCCCTAAAATTGACACAAATTTGGGCCTGATCTTAGTCCTTCAAGAATCAACTTATTTTGTTACTGAGAGTCACTCTCAGTAATGGTCCAGTCTCCTCCTAAATTAAATATTAACCCAGACTAAAGTACCTCAGATACAGGCAAAGTTCAGGGTCGAAAAAAAAACCTCCACTCCCGCACTCACTCTCTTTAATAACGATGCCGTGCCGATAAAATGTGTGCGGGCGGGGGGTGGCAATGTTGGCTGCACAGAGTTGTTTGTGGTAAAAAAGGCCCACTTGGATGACTTTCTTCTGTAAGGCAATTATATAAACATTTGTATAGTTTTATCAAGGAATAACTATATTTGATGTAAGAGAAAATATTTTTATAGCATGATAATCACAAAGTACTCCAATCTAGTAACCCAGATAACCAGTAAATGCTACCTGCTAATTGGTCGATATGGGATATTAGATCTGGTGCAAACTTTATGAATTTTATGACATTCTCCATAAAAAAAAAAAACATTTTATTGTGATTTTAATGTTTGAATTCATTTTTGATCACAGCTTTGATAGTATATTCAGCGCTACAGCAATTAACTCGTGGAAAGAGAAGAGCAAATTCCAAGTTCTGGTAACTTAATGTGACCTTGCTGGGAGAATATTATTGCAGGCTCTTAGCCTTTTAAATGAACCGGCAAATGAATTCTTTATGGATTATATAAGAGCTTTAAAATCATATGGGTCTGTTATTTATGTATAAGGAGTTGACAGCTTTCAGGATCTCAAAGGGCTTTTGTTCATGTATAAACATGACCTGGGAGGTTTGTAGCATTGGCTCACTATAATTTCACCCACAAAAGCATTTACTTAATGGACATTCAAACAAATAGATTGTGATAAGCAATAAAATCTTTCACACTTTTTGCTACCATACCGGCGAGAATGTTAATGAGTGATAATAGCTTACGCACTTCTCTGAATCTCTGAGTGTCTAAATTGCTACATGTCTGAACCCTAATTATTGATTGGGCCAGTATTGTTTTCCTACTATGCAAAGTGCAGTCATGCTTGAGGTGTTGCTTAGCCCTGTTTTTGCTGGAGAATCATAAAATGTTTGGAGAGAAAGAAAAAAGGAAGAGAATCAGGGTGGCTTTGGAAATATGATATAAAGAAGCTGGAAGCTCGGTGGTGAAGCTTACATTCTCACTATGAGAAGCAACAGACAAACATAAGAGCTATCATGGACAACACATGTAGGCAAGAAGAAGAAAAGTGAGGGTTTCTAGGAAACATGAGCATGGGAATATGGGGTAGTAATGGTGGTAGCATTGACTGGAGAGAATAAGAAGAACCTAAGGGTTCACTAATCAGAAGCATTTTGTTGGCTATGAAAAGACATAACAGCTTGTTAGGCGAGTAGATCCAATGACCTTTCAAGGCTAGAAGATATCATGCCATGTATAAAAACAGGAGCTGTAATTGCTGTATTATCCTCGGTACGTCTACAGAATTATTGAAAATTTTAGCCTATATTACTATGGTATCTATCTATTCCCTCCTTGAGAAAACCTAGGGAGATGGCCGTATTTGACTGTCCATGCACCCAATAACATCAGACCAATTTCCTGGGTCAATAAGTCATGCCCTTTTTTTAAGCTCTTTGTAGGATATTACACAATAAGAGGTGAATGGGAAGATGATAAGGATATTTAATCTAGGGTAGTATAGGCAAGGATGTGACATAGTCTTAAAAACTAGAGGGAAGGGAAGCAAGATAGATATAAATGTATTACTTTTTTTTTTATTTTTTTTACAAATGTTAGATTACACCATAATATACAATTAGCTGCATAGAAAGAGACTGGTGATGATTTCTGTAGCTGCTAAAAAGTACCAGTATCTTCTGATTCCCTTAATGTACAGCCAAATAATAGCATAGGTATAGGTGAATGTCACAAATGAGCAATGAAATATTTTAGCTATAACCTAAGCCCAGCAGCATTCATGGGTTCTAAAACTGCCATGACAATGTATACAAACAATTAAGCATTGAAATTTATAATAAATAAAGACAAGTTTCTGAATTGTATTAAATTGTAATGCAGGTATATAGCCAGCTTTTTGGGAAAGGCAGATTGGATAACATTAGCTGTACGGTTTTAGAATATAAAAAGAGCAACGCTGGATCTTGTAAAATGAGTGGCTAGAAACCAAGCAAGAAAATAACCAGAGCATTTAACTTCCTTTTTCTGCTACTAATATGCACTAGCAGGAGGCTTCACTATTGATTTAAATTGCTTTCCCTGTATTTGCTTTTAAAGTTGATTAATCCAGTCTTTTAATATATGTGCAATGGACATTCTACTTAGAAAAATTGCATGGCTCCAGTGTGCTTGTCCCCAGGGCCACTCTAAAAATGAGAAAAGGATCTCAGAGGTCGTTTCCTTCATCAAATGAAAATAAAACAGAAACATTGTTAACTGGTAAAATATGCTTCTCTAAAAGGGCTTTGATCCTTCTCTATCAGCTAAAGTGAAATGTTTTAGGCTACACATGCTCAACGGCATCAATCCCTGGAATTCCGCAGAGCAGGCGCTGCACGGGCCTTTGTATTCAAGAGCAAATTGGGCTTGTCTCACCGAGGTCAAGACTATTTATGCATCATCTCAAATAAACAGATTAATGAAGATAAACTAGGGGAAATGTTTCCCTGTTTGCATTCCGGGCAGCACGCATTTCAGAATAAACAATGTTTTTTCCCTGTTTACCTAATAAATTTACTCAAGTAAACGGAGTGGGGATTTTTAATATGATAAGTGCTTACCTATTATAATACAGTAGAACTCCCATTTTACGTTTCTCAGGGGACCAGAAAAAATGTAAAATCAAGAAAAATGTATTATACATAGTGGGGCACATTTACTATTGGTCGAATATCGAAGGTTAATTAACCCTCGATATTCGACCATCGAAGTTAAATCCTTCGACTTCTAATATTGAATGGTCAAATAGTTGAACGATTTTTAGTTTGAATTGTTCGATTCGAAGGTCGAAGTAGCCAATTCGATGGTCGAAGTAGCCAGAATTCGAAGTACTTTTCCTTCTAATCCTTCACTCGAGCTAAGTAAATGTGCCCCTATATATTGCCAATTGGCCCACGAAATATAGTATCAAATGAGGGAAACATAAAGTCAGGGGATGTAATTGAGCTTTCACAGTATGTACAATTATGTACAATAAAGATAGGCATGTCTTTTTGGCAGGATCGCTAAATAGGTGGCTAGCTGGCCAATTCCAGCTCATCCTGTTCTTTGGCCTATACCACCTCTTTTTAAATTTGCTCATTCAGTTAGATTTATATAGAAAATGTGCACTAACACTACCTGAACTGCGAAAAAAATGTATAAATTTTGTTTTACACTACCTGAAAGGAAATCATGATAAGCATATCTTACTCACCAGAACCTTTCCCGCCCACCTTAGGCTAGCAAAGTCATTCATCCCCTCCCTTGCCATATTTCATTGTGAAGTGATGGATTCTAGAACCTAAAGTCTCTCTGCTTTTTTAGTGAATTTGTGCACCACCCACTATGGAAGGTAGAAGAAATTCAATTTCCAGAATCCATCACAATAGAACAAGGTGAGCGTGTGGATAACTCCAGGGTCAGACTGAGCAAGCGAGATATAAGGAAAGAATCTGCTGGACCCTCAGCCCTCATGGGCCCCAGCATTCCCGACCTACTCCCTACAGCTGGCAGAGCCACTTCTCTTCTGCGTTCCTCCCCCCACCTAATTGCAAAAAGAAATGATGGGAATGAAGAAGGGGGGGATGGGGACAGAGGGAAACATGTGGCTGGGGTGGGGGGCCCATGAGGGTGGCAGGGGGGGCATGGGCCCTGATGTGGCAGCCCCAGTGGGCCCAGACACCCCCTGTCTGATGCTGACTGACTCAGACTAAGTAGGGCTTGGAAATGTCTTCTATGGGTTAGCAATAGATAATGGGCAATGATCATAATGCCGCTGGAACTTTGGAGGAAAACACTGCATTGTGGGGGAAAAACAAGTCAATTTGCAGCTCAGAAATGGACTAAGCACCATGTGCTGCATTTATAAACAAGCATTCTAGACATTCACCCAGCTTATTTGTAAATACTAATGACACTTTAAATACATACAGTAGTTAGCCAGTCAATGTCTTGCTCTACATTCCCTGGTTACAGACGTGTTTTATGTATTCTGCTATATCCATGCACATCATGAGTATGTGGGAGGCTTAGTGAGCTGTAAGAGTTTTGGCTAATTGTAGGAAATGTGCCAATCACATGTGTTAAAGGCAGCTAGAGAAACGTCACATTCTCCATTTTCCAGGCTAGAGAAGTGCCTGCCAACGCTGAATATACTGTATTCCCCGCTGGGACTCAAATTGCACAGTAGAACCTGCTGAGAGTAGAGCAACAAGTGAATTTATACATGTGCATAAAAGTCTCAACCCCCGACAAACCATCCAAGAACCGAGTCAAAACCATTTCCAGTTGCTACTGAAATCCGTTAATCTTTAATTATGTCTTCTCTCTCTATTAGGTCTGTGAAACCATACAACAGCATGTAACGTGCTTCAATAAGTAATGTACTGTAGGTAATACAGCAGGTTGTTGGAAGACAGCATAGAAATAGCATTTTTCCAAATGAATGTACCAACATCCTGGGGCAGTGAGAGTATTTACATGTGAGATTTTTATCTCTGATGTGACTTTACTGCACAGTGTGTGATTTGTTTAATTCTTGCATGCTCAGGTCTGGATTTAGTGTCATGCTCTTGGCAGGAGATTAAACTATCTGACATCTAAGGACTGCAATGACATTTTCACTGGGGATTTTTATGTTTATTGGTAATACTGCTTACCCCTGGGATACATAATTCCACTAAAGTGCTAGAGATGAGCAAATCATTGGGGTGCCTGATGTGAATCAATCTGCAATTTTTTCAGCCAAATTTACAGCTGATTCCCATTGATTTGCACCTTGACTTGACCCCAATGGATCTAACATGTAGACTACAAAGGAAGCTCCATCAGACTGCAGATCAAACAGCAGATAATGCACTCTCTCTGTTAGGGACTAGAATTCTTCAATAATATAGTTCTCATTTTTACAGGCAATATAAAACCATGGGCATCATATGGCCAATAAACTGGGAACTTAAAGGAAGAAGTATGGCTACAGGGAATATTAAAGGAAAGAATTTAACAAATATTGCTGTGTTCTGAACCTTTTTCCTAGCCCATCATGCCTGAAGCAGGAGGCACATAGTGGGATGAATGGATAGTTGTAAAGAGTTCATTATCTCTGACTGCACTTGGAGATAGATTGGGAATAAATCACCCACTCTCCAACAAAAATACAGATATCAAAATTATATATTTTTTGCTTTCAAACACTAAACATAAACCCATTTTATCATACAATTTTTGAAAAATATTATCTTTAAATGTATTCCATTATGTGTTTAGCATCTAATAGCTACAATGTAATGGCATTGGCTTGTCTATTTAAAGGGATTTTTTTTCATGGGAAAACATGTGTTTTACCAAAAGCATCAGTTAATTGTGCTCCTCTTGCAGAATACTGCATTGAAATCCATTTTTCAAAAGAGCAAACAGATTTTTAAATATTTAAGTTTGAAATCTGACATGGGGCTAGACATGTTGTTAGTTTCCCAGGTGTCCTCAGTCATATCAATTTCAGTCACTCCTTTACTTCTGCACTTTCTCCCCAGCAGCCAGTCATCAGAACAATGGGAAAGTAAGATAATAGCATTCTGGCACCTGCATTGATAAAAATGCTCCCACCTAGTGGTAGATATGCGAATAGTAAAAATCCAAGTCCGGATAACCCAAGTAGTGACTCCTTCAGTTACATTGAGTAGGAGAAACAATAGCTTATCTGAAAGCAGATCCACTGTGAAGCACCGACTCGTTCAGAAACCACACGACCAGGCAAAATGACCTAAGATGGCTGCCAAGACACCAATATTACAAACTTTAAAAAAAATTGATTTACGGGTTCAATAATAAAATACTAAATGATTGAATGGGTTACTTGCAATGTACACAGTTTAATTCAGTTATGCCATTATACTGTGTACAGTGTAAAATAATTAATGCTACACAAAACCCAGTAGAGACCAACCATGGGATTTTGTATGTTACTCATGATTTTCTCTTCATAAGAAAATGTCCCACACAGGTTCCAATCCAGGTGGACATGTATTCTTTGTGGCAGTTGAGAGGCCACGTCACATGCTTCATTCCAAAACTAAACCTATGAGCCCTTTTTCCATGGTGGACAGGGAAATGCATCCTGGTTGCCCCCATTATTTATCCATCCCTGAGCAGCAGTGAAAGATTACAAAGACAGAAAAATTACACAAAAATCTGTCAGCAGGTGACAGGCTAAAATTGAGCTGTCAGGTGATCGGACAGAATTCCCACTGAATAAATGGCTCTATTCATTCTTTTGGCTTCATGAATAAAAATACTCTGCAACCTGAAGCCTTTAAAACCATAGGTCTTGTCTCTGGCCACAGGGGGCTCAATTAGATCTTATATAGAAAGTTTGATTAAAACTCACCATGGTTTATGAAGAAAGCATCCAAATTTCACTGTTATGCTGGAAATGAATATATTCACATTACATATATATATCTATATACTTATTTTTATAAACCTGGGCTAACAGGTTCTAAAGCATTCCCTGTATCCATTGTCCAGGAATAATAGAAACAATGTAGAAATGTTGATGGTTCTGACAAATGTATGTGCTGCCGGAGCCACCATACAATAATTCAAAGCTATATTTTTCTCTGGCAGAACATTCTTTGTAGCCGAAAAAAGTAAAAAAAAAAAAAGAAGAAATGTGTATTGGTTTCATATGGGAATGGATGAAACAGCAGTTGAAAGACAACTTGTCCCTCCATAGAGATATACAGTGCGCAAGTGTCTGAGATCACTCCCAACAGCCATGCCACATGACACTTTATTTACACTCTACATAGAAACTCAGAGATATGTTTGAAGTATTTTGACTGCAGGGGTCATGATAGATAGCAATAGTTTGCCCAAAGGATACCAAATGCACATCCATAAAATATACAGAGAGCACACACAGTGCTTCAAAGGAAAAGTTTGCTAAAATATATGCCTTTTTTCATGTATGATATCATCCGTTTTTGAACAATAGAGAGGACATATTATCACAACTAGATTATACACTGGGGTAAAAGCTGCTGCTGGTCCTTATACTAACTACATCACAAATAGACACCCCTTTTTTCACATATTGTTTCAAAACTACAATTCCTCATGCCAAATTAGATAGTGGAGGATCAAATTCTGCAACTGCAAAACAAAAAAGTTGCCATGCATGGGTGTCCACAGAAGGAGGCAAGATGGGGCAGTTGCTTACTTAGGAGCAGCACAATCAGTTCCAGTGGGTTCCAAATAAGGGCTGCGATTGGCTATTTTGCAGTCTCTATGAGGACTGGCAGCCTACAGGAGGTTCTGTTTGGCAGTACAAGTGGTTTTTATGCAGCCAAACTTGCCTCCAAGCCAAGAATTCATTAATAAGCACCTGCTTTGAGGCCACTGGGAGCAACATCCAAGGGGTTGGTGAGCAACCAGTTCCCACTTGTTGGTGAACACAACTCTAGAGGTTCCTGCCTTATTGATGACTAGTACATACCTGGTACAATATGGGATTCTTCTTGGCATAGAATGCACTATTTCATATGAACTTAATAAACCACTAGATTGGATTGAAAACACACTCACCTGCTGTCCCAGTTGAAATGTCCCTGCAGGAACTTTTATTGACTTTTGAAGAACTGTACATGAACATGCTAGTTAATGGTTTCTCCAGAAGAAAATGCATAGAGCTGCACGTGGAAGGTACTTTTTTCACTCCTGCAAACATTCTTCTTGTTTTTTATTTTAAAGGGTCATATTGTTTCCCAGTCGTCTTCATAAAGTGTCACTGAATGAGTTAGGATATTCAAGCATCTGTAGCTTATAAAATACAACCATCGGCTCCTTGGGCAGGCACAGCAGACAGCAATGATATCCCTTTTATATACTTTTCCCTTGAATCACACCTCAAGCTTTTGGAAAAGTTTAGATACTGATTCAATACATTATGTGGGGCAGCTTTTATAACCTAAAGCCCTGTCACTACTACTGTTATTTTCCATTGTGGTGTTTGTGTTGCTATTTATTACAAGCTCCCAAGCATTTCCTTTGGTAAAGCTAATGTAAACCATAACTGGACATTTATGCAAGAGATCATAAAGTTAATAGCCAAACATCAAAGGGATTTCTATAGTCCTACAAAGGCAACAGAACTTCTAAAAATACACCGTTTTTATGAATGGCACAAAATCAATCAAAGCAGTAAAATGTTCTTCCGCTATAGTTATTCTGCAGAATAGGACAGGTCTGAAAATAATTATGCAAATCTGTAATATTTACACATTCACTTGAGGGATGGCATACAGTAGGAGTTAGTTAATTGTATTTTGTAATCTTATGGGGTTATTTATTAAAAATCCAAATGTTAAAATCTCACTAGAAAACTCATTTTTTTTAGATTTATTATACCCTGATGCTGCAAAAAGCCTGAATCCAAAAATCCACCATCTCAGACCTGTTGAGGTACTGTACAGTATAATTAATGGGAGATGCACCTATCTCAATTTGAAGTTTTCGTGGTCTGTGCTGGGTTTATGCCGAAAATCCCACTTTTTCTAGGTTTTCAGTCAAAAACTCAAAAAATTAGAGCAATTCGGAAAGAAAGAATGAAAAATTATAGCGATTCGAGTTTTTGCTCGTTTTTATATATTTTTTCCACAATCCAATGAAATCAAGTTTTTTTTATTAATATTTAATCCTAATCTCCCTGCATCTCATGCATTCAACCTATACTGCAAACTCTAGTGATATAATCATAGTCACTACGTATGTTAGTCCCACATATTGGGTGTAACCTACCATACCTTATATCTTTACTCTTGGTACCCCCTAAATGAGGGATGAAAATAGTCTCCATGCACTAAAAGACTTAGATGTGTACCCACCTGATGTATTTGTACACAATCAGGTCAGAAATATTCCCCTCTGTGCTAGGCCACTATATTTCATAACAATGTGGCCTCTTTTGTGTCTGGTGACCTTGGCATTGACCATAGCTCTCAATTTAAGATGAACATTCACATTTGTTTTGCTCCAGTCCCTTCTAAACAGTGATTTATTTCGAAAAATTGCTGTTCAGCAAATAGCTCATATGGTTATTAACTATTTATACTCTATAGAAAACATGGTTGTGTTATCCATTTATATATATTCTGTTGAGTATTTCTCCTGGAAATTTTTTCTTTATATTAAAAAAAACCTATGAATTGGATGAAGAATGCATTAGCCATTTACATAGGAAGTTGTAATATAAGTGTCTGGTATAAGCATATCATTTCATCAAGTGATTGCATATACTACATTCCAGGGAATGTTTACATTCAGTTCTTGATCTTAAGTGTGAATAAATAACCATAATAATCCCTTACATTTACCTATAGAAATTGACTATAGGTCATTTTAACCACACTCAATCTGGAATATCATACCAAAAAAACCTTTGTTTATAAACAGAATAATATAAATAAATATATATATAAATCATCCCTTTCAGGAGGATGGTCCTCAGAGGCAGCAACATAGTTATATACTGCAGTCACAGCACTACAGTCCTATGCCCAGTTAGAATGCACCCACTCGAGGGAGCTGTCATATAGAATGAGGTCCTCAGGGCTGAAGTTACAAATGGAACCCTAAGAATATTTTGCTGATGTTCCTTTCTTAAGTACACAGTTTTTCTTAACTCCATACCTTCCAACTATCCTTCTAATGGGTAATCTCATGAAAACGTGTTGTGTTGGGCTGTGAGGGTCTCTCTGCAGCCAAGTTGGAATGATGCAAGCACTGCACTTAATATTATTGTGCTTGAGAGATGCATTTTTCATAAGTATATCTATTTAAGGAGAATGTTGGCAAACATAAAACTGAAAATATAAATAAAATAAAGTAAGGTGCAGGCATTGATATCCAAATAGTTGAGTTTCAATGTACCTGAATTTATTTTATTTATTTAAACTTGTATTTTTGCTTTTTTAGACTTAATTGACCTTTTATTGTTTAGTATAATATTTATTCTATTGAGAAAGTGCAATGTCCTGTCCTTGTGGAGCAAAATATGGTGTAAAGCAGGGGTCCCCAAACTTTTTACCTGTGAGCAACATTCAGATGTAAAAGAAGTCTGGAAGCAAGGCAAGCATGAAAAGTGTTTCTGGGGGTGCCAAACAAGTGCTGTGATTGGTAATTTGGTAGCCCCTATGTGGATTCACAGCCAACAGGAGGCTCTGCTTGGCAGTACACCTGGTTTTTTTATGCAACCAAAAATTGCCTCAAGCAAAAATAAGCAACTGTTTTAAGGCCACTGGGCACAACATCCAAGGAAGTGATGACCACCATGTTGCTCACCGGCTACTGGTTGGGGATCACTGGTGTTAAGTGTAAATAAGTGGTGTAAAGCAATTGATTTGCACCCTAAGGGTTTGCCACAATAGGCAGGAAGCAGCTGCACCTTCCTGTTTATATGTAGATTTCACAATTAATTGTGAACTCTACATATAATCAGCAGTGATGTATTCATAATGGTGGTTGACATAACAAAGTCCCCTTTCAAGCCACCAAATGCCATGGGTGCAAGCGTTCTTTTGAAGGGTCTTAAGAGTCTATTAGAAATAGGCAGCAGATCATTCTGCAGTTCAATGATTAAATATCAACTTTGGGGCAATCCAATAAAAGATACATTTCTGGGGTACCCAATAACATGAAACATAATTGATGGAATACTGAATAATCTGACAAGACAAAACAAGACAAATGTACAGCAGTTTTAGGTCACGATCGGCACTCCAGATGTTTAACAACATCCCTACCAGAATTCTTAAGATATTTCGGCACAAAGTTTGTACATTTACCACTACACACATCAAGGCAATACCAGCAGGGCAAGGCTCCAGGCAATGGCTAATTTATATTTCTGGGTATATGTTCCCTTTATGTTTTCATTCTGCCCAAGGTAAAAAGTAGTGATTCCTCACAGTTTGCTAAGGTTATTTGTGCAATGTTCATCTTGTTAATGTAAATACTTCAAATGTTTCCCTTTTTAATCTTACTGTTCCTGCTGAGGTGTCTTCTGTTGGTACTGAGAAAAGTAACAATAAAATGTATGGATGTTAAAAGAAAGGGGGTTGAAAGAAACGGTGGGGTGTGATTCATCTGCTACAGGATTTTGTCTGTCAGTGAAAAGAAATAAAAAAAAAATACGAACAGATGAAGATTAGAATCTATTGTCATCATTGCCAACTTCAACGGAATTTGCAGAGAAATAAGGGAAGATGCATGAGGACACATCTAAAGAGGCTTGAAGACATTCATCTCTATTAATGGTCACAGGCCCTTTTGTGTAGATACTTTCTTAATGGATAAGAGGTGTCTTAATAAATGCAGTGGGCTGTTCCAGGCTATTTCTTGGATGATGGAAAAATGTGAATATGTTGTAGGAGGATGAAGTATTTAAACAAGGCACAGCTATCTAGCAGAGCTTCAGCTGTTGTTGAACTCATTTCTAGCACCCTTTGCTAGCCAGCATATCTCTCTCTCTCTCTCTCTCTCTCTCTCTCTCTCTCTCTCTCTCTCTCTCTCTCTCTCTTTCTCTCTCTCTTTCTCTCTCTCTCTCTCTCTCTCTCTCTCTCTCACTCTCTCATAATAAGGAAAGGAAACAAGGAAAGATCAGCAAGGAGGGAGGGTGACATTTATGTTTGGGGAGGTTGAGCCTCACTAAATCTTCATTAATCTGCCTCTATGAAGCCCATCTTGCTTGCCCTTTGGGAAATGGTTGGCCTATAGATGCTCGGCTAAGAATAAGTTATTTTATCTTTGAACATGTATATGAGCTACATTTTATGTAGGGGGCGATTAAGGCTGGGGTATTGCTAGGTTTGCCCATGGGAGAACTGCGCTTCTGCCAACAGTGCCAATGAGAACTGAAACAAAGGAACTACAACTATGGGATCTGTTATGCAAAAACTGGTTATCCATCAAATAATCAAATAATTCAAGATATTTCCTGTAATAATAAAACAGTATCTTGTACTTAATCCCAACTAAGATACAATTAATTGTTATTGGAGGTAAAAGAATCTGATTTATTTTATATTTTAATGATAAAGTAGTAGCCAAAGTATAGAGATTACATAAAGGCCTCTTATCCAGAAAACCCTAGTCTTGAGCATTCTGGATAACTGGTTCCATACCTGTATCTCCTTTCCTCTCTAATGTCATGCTGTGGTACTTATTATATATACTTTGCATTCATATTACTTGTATGATTACAGTTCTCTAGTCACAGCTTTTATGTGGGCGGTTTTGGAGCAGCTTCCAAGCAGCGACTATGGATAGTTCAAGGTGAGTTCATTGGCAGCGTTATTAACCCATGAATTTGGCCCTGACTCCGAGCACTCCTGTTTAGCATTAACTTGATGTCTGACTTCATTTGCGGCCAGCAGTTGGCATAGTATATTAAACTGATTTTTTTTTTTTTTAAATCAGCTACTTTTTTATTTTGACTGGTTTTCGCCATCTTGACAGCCAATTTTACTGGGCACATTTAAAATTCTAGCAGCCAAGACTCTCGATTTATATGAATCATTTGCTATCCTTAATGCTGGATAAGGGGCCTTATGTGCCTGGAGTTGATAATAAGGCTTATTCCCTGGATGTCTCTAGTAGATAATACAAAACAATGATCTGTCATTTAAATAACAATCCACAATACAACCTGCCATGTGCAGCCACTTGTTCATGTACGTAGCATGTCAGGGAATGACTGTGTGAACCTTGAAGGACAAAAATTACAATCAGAGTCAATGGATTCTGGTGAAGGCTGAATCTGTCTGAAGCAATTCCCAGAGTACAAATCTTTCTGCAATATCATTTGTTTATTTGGGACTGGGATTGGCACCCAAATCAGTCCAAAAAAAACCAGTAACCCGGGTACTATCTTGCTAGGGATTATTTTCTCTTTGGCACAGTTTTTAATGAGCATTAAAGAGCTTCTGGCCTGAACAGTTCAGTGCACTAGACCTGTATGCTTTTACTCTAATGGGGAACTCTCTATTCATTTTCTACTCTAAGTCCTTTTGTTTTAGACTGCTAATAGGAAGTTTGTTATCTGTGCACTTCCTGCATTAAGTTAACTCTTGTGTTGCTAACTCTTACCTGAGTCAAAAAATGTAACCATGAAAAATAGAAAATGAAGCTTATGTAGGTGACCCACAGCATTAACCTATCCCTACTGTTCAGCAGTTTCTTGGTCAGTAACATATTCTCTATGGGAAGAAACGTTATCAGTTTATTTCTTCCACAGGGAGTGGATGTACCAGAGGAACTGAGGTGGAGGTAGGCCTTAGTATCTGAAGAGTAAAGGTACAGTTGCACTTTTTTCAAGGAGCAATAATAATCAGGAAAAAGTGTCTGGATGATTACATGAAGGGAAGGGGATAGAGCTAGAAAGGCAGAGCTGTGACATAAAACGGGGTGGATTGGTGGGGCAGATTGAGCAAAACTGGGTAAGCAGGCAGGGTTACATAAGCGTAGTTGGGATAGAGGAGGAACAGGGAGAGGGGATTGGGGTGGGCCGGGGGCAAAACAACTGGGGATTACAAATATATTGCCAGTAAAATTGTAATACGTGTCCCAACCTTGGCCAGCTGGAAAACCTAAGAAGATACTAGACTGTAAGATACAAACACTGAAACTGGGAAGAGAAATTGGGGTGAATGGTACTTCATGAATTAGTAACACATAGTGATGGGCGAATCTGACTTGTTTCACCAAAAATTCACAATTTTAGAAAACTGTGTGACCTTTTAATTTATTCATTAGAGTCTATGGGAGTTTTTTTTTCTCTGTGAAACACAGCAAAATATTTTGTAAATCCCTAGTAACCGACTAGAATCCTGGCATTGTACACCCAATTGCTATAGTCAGGGCTAGTGAGGAAGTGTGGTTCTGTGATCTACCAAGGAGAATGGGGCTAGAATTCCCCAGGTGACTCCCACCAAAGCAGTGACTTCAGTGTGGTTGGCTCAGGGTAGAGAATAATCCCTTGGAGCACCACGGAATATCCTGTAATCTGGGGCCAGGTGTTCAGGTGTGATAAACCATTTACTAGTGATGGGCGAATCTGTTCTGTTTCGTTTATCAGAAAAATTTGTGAAACGGCGAAAAAGTCAACGCCAATTTTGACACGCAGCAATTTTTTTTTTGATGCAGCGAATTTTTGCCGCAGTTTTTTGAATACATTCGGCGGCAGCGAACCACAGAAATTCACCGCAAATCCATGCCTGCTGATTTTATTCGTCCATCACTAGTTTTAGTTTACCAATAGAGTACACTTCTGCTCAATAAACCATTGTTTGATTGTGAAAACCTGCAGGGGCCCTTTATTGCATCAGCTCCACCAACACACAATTTCATTCCCTGTACTTGGGAGCAGTTCTGCCTTTTTATTCAAGTTTCTTTGTAGCAGCTACAGCATAGATCAGAGGAATGGGGTTTGTGTTGATCATGCATAAGGAAAATCACTGATGTTGAGGGTACCTGGGCTACTGGAAATCACTGTGACTAATGGGGGAGCGATGAATACTTGCTAAATTGATGTGATATTGCAGATGTTTCAGGGAGATCCATCAGGAAGCTTTGAAGAGCATAGAAATGAAACTTTGCAAAATAAAGATATTGGATTGCTGCAGACATACTGTTAGCTCAGCATTCAGCAAGTAACCGTCAGTTCCAAAAGGTTGTCGCAGTTAGTTAAAATGTCGCTGCAAGACAAATGATTATACACATGTAGCGTGCAGGCCTGAATACTTCATGTGTATTACATGTGTAATGTTTGCTAGAGACATCTTGCTAATGGCAAACATAACTGCACCCAGCTTTGTGCACTTACAGAGGAAACATTATTCCCTCAATGGAAATCATTGTTTTGTTAGAAAAAAGTGAAAGTGTCCTCATACAGTTACAGAAGGACTGCTTTGTATATGGACATGATTGTACCCTTGAACATGTCATACATATAGCGAGCTGAGGTGTCTCTGCACCGGAGATGTACCTATGTGACCTGATAATGATCAAGCACTTTCACTTGCCTCTGGGTGAGTTAAGAAATTCCATGATGATGTCAGAGACTGAGGAAATGATTCAGACTGGGGAACTGGGATGACAGCATACAGGGAGAGGAGATTGTTTTCGGTACAGAGTGAAAATGAGAACAGCCCTGAAGCAAGTGGAAACATTCAGCTCACAGATAAATGGAGCAAAGAGTTCTGCATCTCTAATTAGAAGAAAAATTGTATTAATATTTGGGGCACTAAGGGGTCTTTCTGTAACTTGGATCTCCATACTTTGTCTACTAAAAATTAATTGAAGCATTAAAACGTAATAGGATTATTTTTTCTCTAATACGGATTATTTATATTTTAGTTAGGATTAAGTACAGGTATAAAATCTGTTATCCAGAATACTTGTACCTAGGGCTTTCCGGATAATGAGTCTTTCTGTAATTTGGATCTCCATACCTGTAATCTACTAAAAAAATCATTGAAACAGTAAATAAACCCCATGGGATGATTTTGCCACCAGTAAGGATCAAGTTGGGATGAAGTAAAAGGTACAATTTCAATATTACAAAAAAAAGAAATCATTTTTAAAAATTAGTATTATTTTATTATAATGTAGTCTATGGGAGATGGCCTTCCAGTAATTCAGAGCTTTCTGGATAATGGGTTTCCAGATAACAGATCACATTCCTGTACAAGGTACTGTTTATTATTATTACAGAGAAAAATAAATCATTTTTAAAAAATATTTCATTAAAATGGAGTCTATAGGAGATGGCCTACCAATAATCTAAAAAATAATATCCATACTTTCCAGTTGGAGGCCCACAGACGAGATGCATTGTAGCTCTCTAAGGGTTGACTTATATGCAGGGTGCTTGCCTCTACTTGCCCAACTTTAGATACTCATCATTTAAAAGGGAAACATTGTGAGATCATAGCTCATGAACATCTGTGTTTTTCCTATTCAACTTGAACTGGTAGAGGTGACCAAAATGCTATGGGTTGCATGACCCTAAGGGATCATTATGGCCCAAAAGTTTAAAGGGTTGAGGTTTATTTGTATGACATCATTGCTTTACTGTAATCTAGAGCCATGAATACATTGGTTAATTAGCCCAGTACAAGGAAAAAGACAGCACAGATTTTTTTCCCTTTCATGTTGTATATGCTTTACCCTTGATTTCTTTAAACAAAATACAATCTCCTATTTTATATCAGATGTATAGATGATTCAATTATTCTGTAGTTCATCCCATCACAAATATTAAATCATATGGACAAATGGAAATGAACATGTTGATGTTCTTACACTTTTATGGAACCAGATATGCCACAACATCCCTTGTTCTCCAGACAAGCCATTTTAAGAGCGTGGACTCCATATTGCTCTTATTAGAACATTTGCGGCATAAATTTATGCCAATTGTAGCGCTTTTCTGGAAATGAATCAGAAAGGTAGACTTCATCAAGTTGTCAGGCTATATACACATTTTGAACTCGGTGACAATGTAAATGTGACATTTCAGAGCACTTTATATATATCTCGGCGTAATAACATGTCTAGATATCGAGATACACTCAGAGAGCTCAATACGTCTGATACAGATCAGAATAGGCAAAGTAGCATTTCATTATTAAAAATACATTTGTATGCAACCTCAACACTTACAAATAAAATATTTGGATTACCGTTGGGTTAAATAGTCGGCTATTATAAGCTCACTTGGGTTGGAAATAATTTCTGTACGAGTTAAGAAACAGAAGAGGATTTTCAGTGGATTATTACTCTGTATTATTGTTATGCTTAACTCACAGTTGACATAATATTGTGCTTAATTATATAAAATGTTGTCCCAAATGCCAAGGGTATTCATGTAAATAAAATCCACCAAATTCTACGCTTCACACCATTCAACACTCTATTCTCCCAGCCCCATTGAAATAATAATAAACTTTGCACAATTACCTTTTCTTTTTCCCTTCCTGAGAAAGGTCACGACTTTATTAAAATGTACGCAATTGCACAAATGAATTCACTGCTTTGTGACCCATAGCACCTAGCGTCTATTACTGCTCTGAAGTCATTATCCAGCATTATTTAATTAATAGAAGAGGAGAGAGAATGGTAAATGATATGAAAGGAACAGTGAGATGGAAAAGGAAATCATTTCCTCCTTAGAAGTAGTATTTATATATCTCCAGGATTCACTTCTCATACGTGGTACATATGCATTGGTCTACATTCCCTTGCTTCTGCACATTTTAATTAACACCTTCTGTACACAGTACATGGGAACTGGTTGAAATACCTCTCTTCTGAGTCATTCCAAGCAATCTGGATAGTCCTAGTCTAAAGGATAAACACAGATTTGCAGGGAAGGATTATCTTCTATATACAATAGCACGGATACATTGTGCAATCTGAATGGTTCTAATTCAAGGTGTAAGCTGAAACTGTATGGAATTCCCATAATATGTATTGAATTAGGACTGGAACCAATCAATTTGGTTAGGTCTATTTAATATATGCACAGAACATTCCTTCTTTGCATATCTGCATTCTACATATGCATTGGCTGCAGATACCTGAATCCATAAAAATAAATAAAAACAAGCAGAGAGGGAATGCTCTTGAAAGCAAAGCCTTATATAGCTAATACTATGCAAAAAGAAGACAAATCCTACTTAGAACAGTTTTTTTTTTAAAATTCAGATACAATTATGTCGCTAATGTTAACGAAACAGTAACACCTAAAAAAAATGAGTGTTATAAAGGAATTACAATATATACTGTTGCCCATCACTGGTACAACTGGTGTGTTTGCTTCAGAAATACTACTATAGTTTATATAAACAAGCTGCTGTGTAGCCATGGGGCAGCCATTAAAGCACAGGTTACACAGTCATTTTTAGTGTTACTGTTCAGTAAAAAATATTTTAAATATTGAATTTGTACAAGTCCAGAGATTCAGCAGCCTCTAACAGTATTGATCCAGGCCTTCAAAGTTGTCTATAGGAGCTCCCCATTTTGCATTTTTCAAGGCTATCTTTTGAGTGCCAGTGGCACTGCACATGCTCAGTGTGCTCTGGGCTGCTGGTAATTCCTAAGCAGTAGTGATGGGCAAATTTCTCCCATTTCGATTTGCCGAAAAATCTGCGAAACGGTAAAAAATGTGAGTTTCGTGAATTTTTTACAGTTTTTCTAATTCACCGGCAAAACTAAACACAAATTTTGATGCCCGCATCAATTTTGACGCTCACGTCAATTCACACCAATTTTGACACCTCTCGTTAAAGTCATTGGGCGTCTGAATAGTGTTGGCATGCAACGGTTTTGACGCAAGCGACTTTTCTGACTTTCGCAAATTTATTCGCCAGCAGCGAAATGCAGAAATTCGCAGTGAATTTGCACCTGCCAAATTTATTCGCCCATCACTACTAAGCAGCAGAAAAGAAAATGTGGAACTACTGGGGGCATCTTCCTAGACACAAATCTTCATTGCTAAAGGACTCTAGTTGAGTAAATCTGACCTACCTTCTTCTACCTTTAGTTCTCCTTTAAAACAACAAGAAACAAATTAAATTTGCATTGTTTTAAACCAATGCTTTCTTTTCTGCCTAAAAAGCAATAGCACTAAGCTGTTACTGCAAAGAGCAGTGTAACACAGTTACATATATGACTCCATCATAAAGGCAAGAAGAAGAATTTACCCAGAGCTTGTTCTTGTATATCCTGGAAATATTTACATACGTCTATATTTGTGTCACAGCCTGACCTTTCTTATAAAAACATTTCATTTTAAAGCATAATGCTTTCCTTTAATGGAGATAAGATCTGTGTTTAATTATTAAAGCTGGTGAGGGGGGCCTTGTTTTATGTTATGTTCTCATAAAGCCAGGTCCTTTGTACAAGCACTGTATATGTTGCCTTCTAATGTTTAACATAAGATCAGCTTGTGCTTAACATGAGATCAGCTTTAAGTAATCAACTGAGTTTTTGGGTTGCCAATTTCTTTTCTCCTGCTTTGAACTAACCTGTGAAATCTTATAAATACAATGTCATGGGTGATGCTGCCCGTAACTCTAATCACTTAACTGCCTTAGTACAAATACCACTCATTCCTCTGCAAGATATTTCAGCTGCTGTGAAGCTATGGAAAATATTTTTGCTTGAAGCTTGAAGAGAAGAGACTGGAAATTTGACTCTGGAGTTTATCAGGCACTGATTAAAATAACTACTGCACTGGAGATAAACATACTGTAGGTTAACACCATGAGATCTCCCCGCCATCAGGAAAACACAGATGATTTCATTCTTACCCTTTCAAGTCGCCAGGTATAGGATAGAGTAGTATGCAGAAGTTACTTTCATTCAAAGTTCTTAAAAATTTGTTTAAGTTTCTGTTTATCCTCGTGAAAACACTTTGGAAGATGTTTTAACAGGTTCTTGCATAAAAATATTCTTCAAAACTATTGAAAATGTGTCAAAAAAATTAACAACACATGACATCGTGTCAGATTTTAATAGGCCAGCTGACCATTTAGGGGAAAAAGAAGAGGCTAACATTTTTTTTTATGTTATGAGGATAACGATAGGTTGGAGCAAGTAAAAGACACTAGAGGAAATAGGGAGTAACAAAAAAATAGGACTATCCCTGTGCTCCATAAAGGAAGGAAGCCTGTCAATTTGTTAGGAGATTGCAGTAATAGGGCTACTGCACTGTAATCAGGGTAAAAACATTGGATTATATCTACTGTATATTGAGGGGGCAAAAAAAAAAATTCAAATGAACATGAAAATGTGGATTTATCACAAATTGATGAGCCTTTTGATGCCTACAACTTTTTAAGTGCATTTTATTCTAATAAAGCCAAAAACTTTTATTTGGAATTATACTAGGGAACGCCCCCTTCTTTTTACTTACTTTATAAAAACATTGGAGGTCTTTATCTACCATTTCCATAGAAGCCTATAGAAACTACATTAGTGTATCTGTAGATGCTACACCTGCTTTTTGTAGCTTGTTTTCCACCCCGTAGGTCACTTTGAGAAGAGGTGACTGGTGGATTGGGTCATTTTGTCCACTGCTGTTCTCAGCCAGATTGCAGTGGAGGCATAAATTCTTGTGTGTTATTAGAGCGAGAGGTGGAGGCCTTCCTGAGGTTTGAGCCTTAGGTGGGTTATGTGAGGGTCAGGGCCGGTGACATCAGGGATGGGATCATGATGTTTGGGAACAGGTGTGTGATGTCAGGAGGTAGGGCTATGATATGCAGGCAGCTATCGGCTGACCTCCATGTCATTCAGTCCAAGATTTCCATGTTCAGACTTCCAAAGTTGAAAACCCAGACAGGCAATTTTGTATTGGACAGCCCATGTGAAAATCAGAATGTACAGTTCAAAACTGGACAGATGGCAACACTAGCCTGCACTCAAATTTAAGTGGCCAGTCACTGCTCAGGAAACTGGGTTACCATTCAAGCAACTGTCATCCAAACTCATCTGCTCTGATTCCCAGTGTGTTTATTGACATGGAAATGGAAATTGGAACAATGATCCGAAGAAATACACACTGGCTAAATACGAGAATGCCCAGTATTACATTTGAATATTTCTTTTAAACTGCTAACTGGATAGAGATTAAAAAGTTTATAGGGAAAGGCCGATTGTTCTGCTCTTCATAAGTATATTATAGACAAAAACCTTTAATAAATTGGATGGCCTTTGTTTAATTTGCAATTTGCACACATATTTCATAGTTATTTTCTTCAGACAAGAAGACAGCAGACTAAATGTCAACTAAAATGCTGATGAAAAAAGAAGGAAAATCAACACTCACAATCAGGTAACGGCAAAATGGAGAATTAACAGGCAAGAGTTTTGGCTCTATATAGTTTATTAAGCATTTTGTGTTAGATGTATCTGTAGGACATGTGGCTATCCCTGGGGATGCTCTGAGCTGCTTGCTCTTTAGCTTCTGCCACATCTAGTTTAGACCTTGAAATCAGTTTACTGAGTTGTATCTGCCAATATAAGGAATACAGGGGCCATCAAGTCTATGTGGCTGATTTGCTAATAAACTGCATATGTAGCTTTGAGCCAAGGTGCAAATCCACAGCAACCTATCAACGAGCAGTCTTAATCAATGTAGTGCACTTAAGATTGTGTCTCTGGGTTGAGACTTGGTGCAACATTGTACGTATGATGATAATGCGGTAGTCAGACCCTGACTTCCCAATATGTAAAGGTATGTGTAAAGGTGGCCAATTGCTACTTACCAAATATGCATTTTTATCCTGTACCCCTTTCATAGTCAAAAAAGGAAATACACTGAGAGTCCTGGATGAATGTAAATATGGCCACAGCATTACTAATACTGTCCTGAAAACTGGAAATATTACAGGCTAAACAATAGGATGCATGGCAAATAATGGTAGCCAGGAATGCTTGACAAAACTTGAGCACCTGCCATGCCAGCCACCAAGCACAGCTGTGATCAGGTAGGCAAGTAAAAGTGAGGTCACTTTCAATTTTTACCCTTGAACCTGGGACTGCCATGTTGGAATCACTACCTAAACTGAAATAAATGAACCAGGGGACTCACAGCATCTCCACCCCACTGCCCTAAAGCTGTGATGAAAAACTTAAATAAACACCCTAAAAACCCACAGCATTGATTACAACTGTCTTTCTTAAAGGAAAACTATACCCCTGAACAATGTAGGTCTCTATAAAAATATATTGCATAAAACAGCTCATATGTAAAGTTATGATTAATGGAAATAAATAATTTTCATAATCCTATACTTTTTTAATAGTAAGTGCCATTGGGTAATCTTAAATAGAAAATTGCCATTTTAAGAAATAAGGGCCACCCCCCTGGGATTCTACGATTCACGGTGCACACAAACCAAACAAACCATACTTGTTAGTTCACATGAACCAATTAACAGACATAGTTCTGTCTTTTGCTTCCACACTTCTTCCTGTTACAATTAGAGTTGTAGTATTTCTGGTCAGGTGATCTCTGAGGCAGCACACAGACCAGCGCAAAATGGTGGCTTGAGGAAAAGACGTAAAAGGGCAATATTTAATTAAATATACATTCCAGTTTAGTAAGATTCTTTAATATGACACTAAGGGGCAGATTTATTAAGGATCAAGTTGTGTTTTCCATGAAAATTCGAGTTTTCAATGTTATTTTTTTGGTCCAAAATCACATTTTCATGTTAAAAAAAAATTCAAATTTTTCGAGATTTATTATACCCTGAACCTGGTAATAGAATCTGAAAAAGCACCATCTAAAACCTGTCAAGGTCATGTAGGAGTCTATGGCAGAGGTCCTTTGAACCATTTGAAGATGTTAAAGGGATCCTGTCATCGGAAAACATGTTTTTTTCAAAATGAATCGGTTAATAGTGCTGCTTCAGCACAATTCTGCACTGAAATCCATTTCTCAAAAGACTAAAAAGATTTTTTTATATTCAATTTTGAAATCTGACATGGGGCTAGACATTTTGTCAATTTCCCAGCTGCCCCTGGTCATGTGACTTGTGCCTGCACTTTAGGAGAGAAATGCTTTCTGGCAGGCTGCTGTTTTTCCTTCTCAATGTAACTGAATGTGTCTCAGTGGGACATGGGTTTTTATTATTGAGTGTTGTTCTTAGATCTACCAGGCAGCTGTTATCTTGTGTTAGGGAGCTGCTATCTGGTTACCTCCCCATTGTTCTTTTGTTTGGCTGCTGGGGGGGGGAAGGGAGGGGATGATATCACTCCAACTTGCAGTACAGCAGTAAAGAGTGACTGAAGTTTATCAGAGCACAAGTCACATGACTGGGGGCAGCTGGGAAATTGACAATATGTCTAGCCACATGTCAGATTTCAAAATTGAATATAAAAAAATCTGTTTGCTCTTTTGAGAAATGGATTTCAGTGCAGAATTCTGCTGGAGCAGCACTATTAAATGATTCATTTTGAAAAAAAATTTTTTTCCCATGACAGTATCCCTTTAATAGCCTTCATGATGTTTGAGTTTTTTCTGAGGATTTTGGCCGAAACTTGATCAATTCGAGTTTTTTCTCCAAAAACTTGATTAGTTTGAGTTTTTGGGTTTCGCAACTTGAACTCGCTGAATAAAGTTTTTTGGAGTTTAGAAACCATTCGAGTTGTGAGTTCATTCAAGTTCATTCAAGGTAGAAAAACACGGCCTTTGACAAATAAAATTTTTTCCTTTGATAAATAACCCGCTATATATGATATAAACTCTGTAGCTTAAATATTCATTTTGGGAGTAAAGACTTCCTCCATCACTACCCTTTCTCTGTAACCCCAATCTTAACTACTACTTCCTAGCCGTGCCTTACTCCTTCAGCAACCAAGGAACTCTATTTTACTGTATTACCTTAATTTATGAAAAGTGGATATATTGTATAACCAAACTGTCTACTGCTGATTAAAATGCATAAATATCAAAGACAATATTGAAAACAGGGGCCATTCAGAGATAACAGTTTTCTTTAGATGTAAAAAGATGATTATTATCATAGGCAGTACAAGAATGTTAAATATAAATAAGCTGACAATCATTTCTATTTAGATTTGATGGTAAAATTGGGAGAATGCTGATATAAAGAATGCTATGAATCCAGTTATCAGCGCAAATGTTTACAGCCCAATTAGAAACGCCTCCAAAATAGGAAGTCATTTTAAAATAAGAGATGGAAGATATCAATATATATTTTAAGGATGGATCTCAAGGAGTGCATTTATATAATTACACTTGAATGTTACAACACACTACTTTTATTAACAGTATATTTAAACTGAATAACAACAACAATAAAATTTACAATACCGGCACACTTCTTGGTTGTAAAAGTGTCTGTGAAAGAATACGAGTCTCTTAAGAAATAACAGCAGTGAGCAACATCTGTAAAGAACTCTGTGTTCATTGACTGTAGTCTTTACTAGCTTTAATAAAGCATCTCCCCCCAGAGGGGCTAGTTGTGTAGCCCCAGAGCTATTGTTAAACAAACACTTGGCTGAGCATTGTGGGGACTGTAGTTCAAATAATAGCATCTGGACAGCTTAGATCTAATGGGAAGTAACTTCAGTGATTGTTCTACGTAGTCGAATCCATCTGCTCTCTCCCTCCTGTCCACTCTTCTGTGCTGTCTACCTCCACTCAATCCACTTCTGTTCTCTCCTTCATGTTAGTTCTTCTCTGCTGTCTCATTTCCCAATATTGTCCTCTCTTGGATGCTATGGGTAACCTGCTCAGTTAGGCAACTCTTTCAGTTATAAATGGCAGGTTCTGATGTCAGGACATGTCATTTATAATGATATAATGTACAGTCTGGGTCATTGTGATCCAATATTAATGTTTATAAACAGATATTTATGCTACACAGTATGATTGAGAGACCCATATCTACATTATTTAGAACAAGTTTGACTATCATACCTAACCCTCTAATAACCCAAGCTGGCATGCACATTTTGTGGTGCCAAAAGCAGTTTACTTTATAGAAGGCAAAATGCTCACCGGCACCAGCTTGTCTGACTGTGTTATTTAGAGATTAAGGCACGGCTGCATGAACCTTGGAGAGGAATGTGCTTCGAGTATATACAAGTCTTCCCTGCTAGAGGGTGAATGGTTTAAAATCAACTTTAAATTATTTGAGTCATCATTAAAAATGATATAACTGCATCCTGTTCAACCCCTCCAAATTAAACCAATACATACACACAATCACACCGACCCTCCATACACTCACATCAACTATATAAACCAATATCTATACTAACTGTAGATTTTAATATCACCAACATTTGATATTCTGATTGTCCAAGAAATCATCAAAGCCATTCTTATAGTCATTAAGAGAATCAGCATCACAACATCACCCGGCAGTGCATTCCACAACCTCACTGTCCTGACTGTGAAGAACCCTCTACGTTGCTTCAAATGAAAGTTCTTTTCTTCTAGTCTAAAGGGGTGGCCTCTGGTACGGTGATCCTCTTTATGGGTAAAAGGTCCCCTGTTATTTGTCTATAATGTCCTCTAATGTACTTGTAAAGTGTAATCATGTCCCCTCTCAAGCATGTTTTTTTTTCAAAAAAAATAGCCCCAACCATGACAGTCTACCCTCCTTAGTCTCTGCACTCTCTTCAGCTCATTTATATCCCTCTTAAGGACAGGAGTCCAAAACTGCACTGCATACTCCAGATGAGGCCTTAACAGGGACCTATATATAGGCAAATTTATATTTTCAGCCCTTGAGTTAATGCACTTTTTATGCAAGACAGAACTTTATTTGCTTTACTGGCCACAGAATGACACTGCCTATGACAACTCATTATCTACAAAAAAAAACCCAGATACTTCTCAGTTACAAATAATTAATTCTACAATATAAAGTTTAATTCCTGAACCAGCAAGTGTATTTTTTTAAGTTGTAATATTGGTTTGTAGGCGCCATCTCGGGTCATTTTGCCTGGTCATGTGCTTTCAGAAAGAGCCAGCACTTTAGGATGGAACTGCTTTCTGACAGGCTGTTGTTTCTCCTACTCAATGGCTGTTATCTTGTGTTAGGGATCTGCTATCTGGTCACGTTCCCATTGTTCTGATGTTAAGCTGCTGGGGGGGGGAGCGGGGTGATAACATGCCAACTTGCAGTACTGCAGTACTGAGTGACTGAAGTTTATTAAAGCACAAGTCACATGACTGGGGGCAGCTGGGAAACTGACAATATGTCTAGCCCAATGTCAGATTTCAAAAAATTAAAAAAAAATCTGTTTGCTATTTTGAGAAACCGATTTCAGTGCAGAATTCTGCTGGAGCAGCACTATTAACTGGTGCATTTTGAAAATAACATTTTTTCCCATGACAGTATCCCTTTAAGGTACATTAGGAATATATGAATATATCGCAGAAATTAATTCGCCGCAAATTTGCATCTGGCGAATAAATTCGCCCATCACTAATGCATACCTATGCAATGCTGGCAGAGTATATCCCATCTGAAAGTCAATAGAACTTCCTACTGAAGCTAGCCTCTGGTAATGGGTAGTAATGGGCGAAATATTTCACCAGGCGCAAATTCGCGGCAAACTTCTGCGTTTTGCCGGCGGTGAATAAATTTGCTAAATTGCAGACGAAGTCAAAGATTTTTTTTTGTCGCCAGCGGCACAAAGATGCAGTGAGCCTCCTTTTTCTGGTACAATATTGATCGGTGATGCCGCTGATTCCTAGTTCAAGAAACCACACCTAAACCACAGAATAGAACATTGCTCGTGGGCAAATATTTGAAATGCATATGTATATATTTCACCAAAATTGACAGTGAAGACACAATTAAGATAGCAAGTGCAGAGATAGTAACACTCCTGTACACCAAGTCCCCGCTGAACATATTGTTAACACCGAATGAAAGAAATCAAAGGCTGATGCCCACAGCCTCCAGCAACAGTTCCCACACAATACATTTTGTGAGAGCTCAGACATAGCCGTAAGGTACAGGCAATTAGATAGAGTGAGCAGTGCTAAACACAATAATGGTGATAAAATGATGCTTCTCGGATGGTTAATTTAATAACCATCCATTGAATTAAAGTTATATTTCCCAGTTACTTTTCTGCTACATACTCACACAAATTCTGTCATTCTGTCCCATGACATATTGAAGCTGAACGTTTAGGGCGAGGAGCATAACAGAGATCAGAAAATGAACTAAAAATTGGAGTTGGTCTTAACTGTGCCATATTCACTGCTTCAATTATCAAGCCATGCCTATGTACCATGTCTTATTATCTTGACACCAGGGGGCAGATTTAATAACGGCGAAAAGTCGTCAGTGTCCGCTTTGTACCCATCGCTACACTTGGCCAGGCAAAAAATTCGACCAGACAATGCAAATTCACTAAAATGCGGAGTTTCGTCGTAGTTGCCGAATGCTGGTGACTTTTCGCTAGCGTTACTTCGGCAATGCAAACAAATGAAAGTGAGTATGTGCTAGTGTTAAAGCTGAATGCAGAAAATACATTACATTACACAAGTCCAGGGAACCTTAGCAAAGAAAATAGAGTTGTTATAATGCCCTACGCATGAGCCCACTGTATACAGTAGTTAATGTTCCATATGTTAGGAAATGTATGGGGGAACCCGGTTACTCAAAAACATTTCTTTGGGACTTTTGCAGGCTTTCACTCTGAAAAAAGGAAAAGACGCCAGCGTTTTTTAAACTTTGATGCTTTTTCCACTCACAGAATATGATGTAAGTAACAGAAGATTGAGGAAGATCTATCCACTCCATTGCACTTCGCCTGGTCTGAGCTGGTGAAGGCAAATGTGGCGAAAGAGGTAACATTCAGTAATATCAGCATTTTCATGAATTTGCAGAGTAACGTCCAATCACCAGAGAGAATTGTCACCTGGTGATAGAGTGCGACTGACGCTAGCGTCTATCTCTTTTGAATTGTCGTCTGTGCCTGTTAGTAAATAGCAGATGTCCCCATGGGCGTTAACAATGCCGAATTGTCGCCATCGTTTGCCACTACCGCTTTAGTAAATCTTCCCCCAGGTGTACCCAACTGACAGCCGAGCCACAAACAGAACACAGCTCCAGTTTGCACCCTGGCAGTAACCTGTAGAACTCATCAGTGATTAGCAATATTAAAGAAACTGAATCTATAACCTTGAAAGCAAATAAATTATTGGTTGGGAGCTCTGTACTTACCACCTGAATATGGCAGGTAAGTACAGAAACCCGTTATACAGAAAGCTCCAAATCACAAGAAGGCCATCTCCCATAGACTCCATTTTATCCAAATAATCCAAATTTTTAAAAATGATTTCCTTTTTCTCTGTAATAATAAAACAGCACCTTGTACAACTGATCCCAACTAAGATATAATTAATCTTTATTGTATGCAAAAAGGTTTATTTAGCGTTTATATGATTTTCTAGTAGACTTAAGGTATAAAGATTAAAATTACAGAAAGATCTGTTATCCGTAAAACCCCAGGTCCCGAGCATTCTGGATAACAGGTCCCATACTTTACAGGGTACCCTTTGACTGACCGCTTTGGCAGCAATGGAAGCGCTAGGCACAACAATTAATGCATGAGACACTAATTTAGAGCCACAATTCTGCTGCCCTTGCACTTGCTTCAAGCCCTTTATAAATTAACCCCATGCTATGTTTATGCAGCACATCAAACACACTTTTGCCTCAAGTCAACCTTAAAAATGAGCCCTGTCCAAAGAGGGATTATTTAGTTTCAGCACCACATTTAAGGAGTCTACGTTATTAAAAGTTTGGAGAAAAATCACCCCTGATCGATCAATATTGAATGCAAAGTTATGCAGGTCATAGGAATTCTACAGTATTGACTTCTTTATTGATATACCCCATGTGCCATTGACCTAATACACTGTGTTGTGGGGCAGTCGCTGGGAAGGCCAGCCAGAAAAGCAATCAAAATAATCAATGCTTATTTAATGTTTCGTATATTCCTTGTACTAAAGAAGGGTGAATGCTGTAAACATGTTTTGTTCATGAGCATAAAGTCTGCAATGGTGACAAAACAATGTAAACTGTTATAAACAGTTATGTGTTTCATATGAACAACCAATCAATTACAACCTGTATTGCACATTAAGCACTATACAATAATGGCACTATGAGCAGTATACCTAACTGCCTGTTCATAACTGCCTGTTCACTATGTCTCTGCACTGAATTAGCTTCCCTATGAAGCCCCTAAAAAAACAACAACACACACACAATGCGTTTCTGCACTTAGCCCCGTTGTTTATCCATTCTGCTAAAAATAAATACTCTCCTCTCCCCCTCCAACCTCAAGATAGTTCTAATTTTCTGCAAAGAAATCCAAACTCTCTGCCGAAGCTGGGAATAAAAGCCAAACCAATTCAAATTTATTCAGTCTTAACTATGCTCACACACATTAATTATGTATTATACACAAAGAACTATTTTACAATGTGAAATGTTCTATATTTGTGTCGGGAAGCCAAGTATGTCTGCCTGTGCCAAGCTGATGAACCCCGTGTGCCCAATGCATGTCATCTGCTATCAAATCCAAGAAGCACTCAGCGTAGATATTGAAAGAGATCGCTGGACTCTTCTGATGCTTATCCAACAACACAACAATAAAAAGCCGATGTATTAATCAGTTTGACTTTATCACTTGTAGTTTAAGCACTCTACTAAAACAATCAGGAGATTATGCATAATATCTGCAGCAAGGCAATTTAGCACTGTCCTTGCGAGCTCCAGACATAAAGCTGAACTCTCAACGGGGGTTTAATTTTAAGACTACTTGAACACTATCTGTTCCATTTCCTTTGCACTGAAGGGATAAATTACAAGTCAAATATAAAGTGAACAAGAGCGCACAACAGTGAAATGTTGACACTTGGCTGATTTAGTATACCCTAAAAGCCATAAACGGAAACATAATCAGTCTTAAAGGTAAAAATACCATCAAAAAATGCATTAGAATTAAATGGCTTTTAAAAAGGCCCGGTCTTTCCTGTCACTATTCTTTTTCAAGTGTTCAGTTTCAATTTCTCAACTGTTCAGTTTAGAAACGACCAACAACTCTAAAAGATCTTTTTTTTAAAAAAAAAAAAAAAAAAAAAATAATGTATTTGTTGCTGGAGAGACTGGATTTTGCTTGCTGCAAGCTGCTATGTAAAAATAACAATTCAATAAGGCTAAATAGTTGCACAAATCAACGGCAATTATTGCATCCAAAAATCACTTCTTACACTTGTGTATTTTGGTTTTGGATAGCAATGAATAAATGAATCAGATTCAGGTATGGGGTAGGTAGCAGTAACAGGGTTTACATGTAATAGAATAAAGTCTATGGGCGTCAAAAAAATTTTGTTGCTCGACAAATTTTTTTTGACGCACGTCTTTTTATTTTGCCGCACAACGCCATACAAGTCTATGGGCGTCGTTTTTTCGGCAAAACAAGGCGAAAAAATTTGCCCATCCCTGCTAATGAGCCCTATTGTGTTATACAAAGTGGTTTTAGTTAAGATGCATGTATCGTTATAAACAGATATTTACTAATTAGGTTATCTAAGGTTCCACAAATCTGTATTGCAAAAAAACTCACAGGAGGCAGCAAAATGGTAGAATGGCGAAAGAGGGGACACAGACCAGATATCTTGTAAGGGAATTTAAGGAGCCGATTCACTAACTTCGACTTTAAAAACTTTGAATTTCGAAGTGTTTTTTGGGCTACTTCGACCATCGAATGGGCTACTTCGACTTCGACTACGACTTAGAATCAAAGGATTCGAACTAAAAATCTTCGACTATTCGACTATTCGATACTCGAAGTACTGTCTCTTTAAGAAAAAACTTCGACCCCCTAGTTCGCCATCTAAAACCTACCGAACTCAATGTTAGCCTATGGGGAAGATCCCCATAGGCTTGCCTAAATTTTTTTGGTCGAAGGATAATCGTTTGATTCGAAGGATTTAATCGTTAATTATTCCTCGATATTCGACCCTTGGTGAATCGGCCCCTAAGTGTTACAGCTCATGCTAATAAAACAGCTAGTGTTCTTTAATGTTCCCATTTCGGCCATGATCACTACATGGCCGAAAAATGTCATAATTGCAAACATCAAGACCACAAAATAGGAGGCTGGTGTTCCCACTATTCTGGCAATGCCTTCTACTAGATTTCAGAAGATTGTTGGTAGGTTTTGCTTCCATTCACCCAAGAGTATTTGTGAGGTTGGGCGCTGATGGTGAGGATTAGTGATGGGCGAATTTGTCCCGTTTTGCCGAAAAATGTGTGAATTTGTTGCGAAATTCGCGAAACAACGATAAATTCTTGAATTTAAAAACATGAATTTTGATGCCCACATCATTGTTGACACTCGCGTCCATTTTAATGCCGGTGTTAAAGTCAATGGGCGTCCAAATAATGTTGACATGCAGTGATTTTGACACAAGCGACTCTTCCGATGCACGTCAAAAAAATTTTTTGAAGTGGGCAAATTTTCACTGATGAATTTTTGTAGCAGTTGGGGTAAAGTCAGGTCTCTGAGCAGGCCAGTCAAGTTCTTTTACTCTCATCTTTGCAAACCCATTCTGTATGGACCTTAATTCTGTATTGGGTTATTAACCTACCCTTAATAACCCACAGGAAAGACCTTCTCTAAACTATTGCCACATATAAGGAAGCATGGGATTTGAATTAAATATCAAATTAAAAAATTTGGAGGGGCATCTACACACGTTTGGCCATATAGTCTGTAAAAGCAGTTAGACGTATCTCAATTGAACTGCCTGACTTCAGGAGCCGTACTGAACAGTTCACCTGGAGATTCCAGAGGACAGAAAATCCAGTATGCCAAAGCTTTAAATTAGAGTTTGTAACCAGAAAGTAATAACTCTTTCCTTTATCTAAGATCCACTCTGCTGAATAACAATATGTAGTCATTTTAAAAGAAGTGAAAACGATGCTACTGTGTTCTCTCATAACTTACATAAACAGGTATGGGATCTATTATCCAGAAAGCTCCGAATTATGGGAAGGCCCATATATATAATATAATATATATATATAATTCATGTTTTTAGTAGTGATTGCCCTTTTATCTGTAATAACAAAAAATTACCTTGTACTTGATCCCAAGTAAGATATCATTTATCCTTATTGGAGGCAACACAATCCTATTAGGTTTATTTAATGTTTAAATGTTAGACTTAAGTTATGGAGATTCAAATTTCTGAAAGATACCTTATCCTAAAAATCCCAGGTCCCGAGCATTCTGGGTAACTGGTCCCATACCTGTATTTTTTCACTCAATAAATTTGAGGTTTCATTCTGAATCCATTCTCTACATAAAGTACAAAAGCTGTTGTTCATATGAGGGCAGTTTTACCTCTGTTAACTCTTTTACATCGACTGCTGTTCATGCTCCTATGTTCTGCTAAGTTCCTAAATCAATTTTCCTGACTATTTTAAGACTGCAGACATTCTCATTTCCTAACCTCCAGAAAGATTACAGCAACAGCTGCAAATGTTTAGGTAAAATAGATCTCAGTAGTGAGATATTGATTCTCTTGTACTGATGCAAAATATGACCCAAAATGATCCCGGCACAGGATGTGTGGCTTGAGCGTGCATTTGTCAAATCACTTCATGCATAAAGGTAATACCGTACTCTTATTAATCTCTTTAAATTCACTCTAGCTAAATGAATCCACAACAGCAGATTTTGCTGATTAGCTCCCAGCAGACTGAAATATTTGTATTCGGTTATGAAGTAAAACAAAATGATAAAGTTGAATGGAATGGCAGATTTGCTTTGTAGGTTAATGTCACACTAAAAGCCTTACAGAAAATTAATTATGGAGTGGAGTCACCCAGCATGTGATTAACTGCCCCTAATACAACAAGAGACATAAGTCCTAACAGACACACTCATATTTCAGTTCCACTGGCCAGATCCTCTTGACCACATTTTCCAAAGAGTAACCAATCACAATGAAACCTCCTGTAATGTCATTAGTGGCATCTCCTCTGTTGCTCCAGTCTCCCCGTGCTTATCCATGCCTCCAGGCTTAGCTCAGTACACAACTACTTGCTTCTAATATGAGCTACTGAATGTTGACATTCCATTAGAGATATAAAATTGCCTGGTGTGGCATTGTTCTTAATGACTGGATGGGGAACGATTCCATAAACATCAAGTTGACAGTTTCTTTTTATAACTACAAAATCATTTCTCCGAAACATAATAAGTTCACTTACATTTATACACAGAAGGTATGGCCAGTGCCTCAAGCCTTCCGTCAGAAAATAGAAAAAAAACCCAATATACTCTCAACAAAACTTACCAACATAACCTTGTCAAAAGAAAACAGTAGTGTTAAAATAAATATTTACCAAATTATCCTGCTTAAGGGCCAACATGCCAAAGCTCTGGTCCTAGCAGTATATATTTGTTTGTATGTTACTCGCCCGCTTAGATTGTAAGCTCTACAGGGCAAGGGTCTACTTTCTTCTGTGTCTCTTAGTATATGGCATTAAGTTTTTGTAACTTTGTATAAGCCCATTGGATGAACTTCAGCTTCTAGGGTATTTGGAAAGAGCAATCCTGGATCTTTTTCCCAGAATTACTGGGAAACTTGGTTGTCTCATCATGCTTTTCTCATGGATCTACTTCCCTGGCTCTACTTTATGCTTATCAGAAAACCCTGTGTTATCCTGATGAGCCTCAATAAGGGCAAAACAGGTTTGTAATTTGGAATCTTATCATTATACTGCCCTGTCTCAACTTTAAAACCCAATGGATGAGCTTCAGTCTCTAGGGTCTCCTATGTAATTATAAATTCTAGGAGTGATCCTTTTGCCAGAAATCCTTCTGCTTTGCATACGAGTGAGGATGGTGACTCCTCCACCAAAATATTTTTGTTATGCATACATGAATTTCCTTCAAAATAAGGCATAGTATACAGTATGTCTTGACTATTGCTTAGCATCATATAGCGCAGTAAAATTCAGATGTAGACCCAAATAAGTTTCAAGAAAAAAGTACATATTCAATGCTAATGTAAATATTGACAATGTATCAAGAGGTGTTTGAAAAGGTGAACCTTATATAGAAAGAGTTTGAATAGCTGATGTCTGAATCTCAAGCGAATGAGTCACAGAAACATCAAAAAAATTATAGAAAGCGTCTAGGGAAAACATGTCAGATGTCATGGCAGCACATGACAAACAAGACAAAATGCAACAGGCAGGTTGATGGGGTTTTTTTTAATGTAAAAACCTCAAAAGAATGTATTTAAAAACTTAAAAGAAGCCTTTAAGGGAAGCCTTTAAACATGGTAGTTGTTTAGCAATTGCCAGTTATTTTGTAGAGGACATGCTGCCACATTAGTATTCTGTATAGTAGAATTATGCCTAAAGGACAGAGAATCATTTAATAGATACAAGGTCCTTCTATGGGTCAAATTTCAGTTTTTTTCCCCTCCAGGTGTTCACATACTTCAAGACAATAAAAAACTCCTAAACAGATTCAGTGTTGGTTTGATGGATAGCAAAAAAGCGTCAAGCATTGAATGTGGCCTTGTTTTAGTCACCAGCTCTAAACAACATCAGTGAACCTGTATGAAATGGATTGTCATGTTAAGGTCCTGCAGGAAAATGGTTATATAACCTGTAAAATGTAAATGTATCAGAGCTTGTTAAACAATACTCCAAGGAGTGAAAGCTTCTGGCATAGGGCTTCTTACGCACTCTGGCCTTTATACAATGGAGTTACAAGTAGTTAATACCTAAGAAAGCTAATAAATTGCATTAAATGAAAGATGAAATTGTATAATTTCAAGGCGACAAGATCGTCCTGTACCTCCTGTGTATTTTGAGGCAATCTGGGCCAAACTCACAGCAACTATTTTCCCTCCTCTTCAAGTGGTTCTTGATCTTTTGGCTACAGTAAGTACGGTTATGGGACCTGTTATCCAGATTGCTTGGGATCTTTCTGTATTTTAGTTTTTCATGCCTTAAATCTACTAGTGAATCATGTAAACATTAAATAAACTCGATAGAATGGGATAGCTGTCAGTTGAAATCTCTGCTAGCTTGCAGTCAGTTTTGTCCTGTTCCTGCCATTCTTAACCCCTGTCTAACATGCCATGATAGCAGTGGAAACTTGTTTATAGTCCCGTTTTCTTTACTGGCTGCCCTCTGATGTCCCTTTCATTGCAGTCCTAGGAAAAGCTACTCTATATGTAAATCCCTTTACTCATAGCTATGTCTTTATCAACTAAGGTTTTAGCCTTTGACTTTGTCAGCTCTTGTCTATTTATATATAGCTGCCCGAAGTGTGTGCCCAGGGATTCTCCACTGGTCTCCACATATATATAAGTAAAATTGGTTAGAAATATTTCTCAGTCATTTTAGTTCCTACTGCTACCTTGAACACTAATAAAGGTTACTGGTGTGCAAGCAGAACTTGCAGTATCAATTCATTCATGCCCTTGTTTATCCATGTTAAAGTGTGCATGTAAAAGTAGAACATTCAGCAGAAGAACCATGCACCCTAATAGTTCAGAATCCCAGTGTCAAGCATTTGAACAATGATTCCAATGCAGCAGCCATGCATCTTTCTAGTGACCTCAAAGACTGAGACTGGGACAAATGGATCGGTAGGGGGCATGACTTGGGAACTGGATAATGGCAGAGTAAGTGAACTAGGTGGGTGCGATGGGAGCTGTAGTTTATAGGGAACAGAAAGTAAGGGATGGGGATATAGGCGGGAAACAGGAAGAGTTTGGGTCATTAACTTGTGGACAATTGGAGTAAAGACAGCAGCCCACCCTCCCACCTTTAACTGAGATTGGTAGGTTGCATTAGTTGCAGCTCTGGTGGTGAGGTCGGGCTTCCCTAGTGGGTAGCCAAAAAGGGGAAAAATAGATAAAGGGGCAGGTGTTTTTCAGGAGCCTGGGACTAGGCTTTGAGGCAAAAACAGGCACAGTAGGCAGAGGAGGTGTAGATGTTTAGATGTTTAGACGCGGACGCTTGGTATTGAGTTGTTCAAGGAGAAATGTTTATACCAATATTAAGTAATTGTCCATTTTGATAACAGTTGTTACACATACATGTTGTGAATAACTGTTGTATAAACAGTCGTATATCAATGTTAACTACAAATATAGTTTTAATGTTAATAAAATGAGCTGCAGCCTTTTCCACCCAGTTTTAGTGTTCATGAGTCTGTGTGGGGGGTAGAAGGGTAAATTGGTAAGGATTAATCTTCCCTTAGTCAGGCTATTAGGGTTATTTTACGAGTGCAGTGTAGTGTGCAAAGGGCAATGCCATGTTTACCCCCAGAGCTCCAACATAATTGCACATGTACAACATTATAATTTCACATCTGGGACCGTGACAATTTTAGCACTCACCATTAAAAGTGCATTAGAATGTGATTTGTTTTTTGTTTTTTTTGCTGCACTTACTGACACAACTCATTTTAGGAACCCTGTAATTAGCTCCATGTTCAGCGGGTGGCAGCCCCAGAGTCCCCAGTATCAATATACACTATTCAGCAGAAGAGGTAGGGTGGATCTAAACAGAAGTGCAAGGAGCGGAACCCTGGAATTACTGCCACGTTCAGGGTTCCCTAGTGTCAATACACTCACTTGAATGCAATTTAACAAAAGTTGTGGTATGGATGGAATGGCACTTGCTGGACTGGACGGACACCAGTAAAAAAAAGCTGGTGAGCCCCACCAGCCCAAGCCCAGTCCCCCGATCAGCCCCCCCATTAAGGAGAAGGAAGGAGATCATCTGTGACACGTGCAAGGGGGAGTATAAATGCTGGGGGAGGGCCCTGGTGGCTGTGAGGAGGGCCCTTGGTGACACAGACCAGGTGGGCCCCGAATACCCCAGTCCGAAGTTGGTAGCAATTACTTGTACAAGAAGTGTGTTTGTAAACAAGAAAAGCATCAATATGATATACAACATTGGCATCCATGTTAGTGTGACTGGACTTAGTGCTTGGGGTGATACAGGTATGGGACCTGGTATCCAGAATGCTCAGGACCTAAAAAAAACTTGAATTATTTGGAGAAAATGGGTTCTATTGGAATGGCCTTCCCATAATCCCGATCTTTTTGAATAACTTTTTTTGAATGACTTTTTATGTGTCAGATCTAAATGGATGCAACTTTTCATCATGGAATACATAACGATGCTACACGCTAACAGAAAACATACATTTAGTTTTAGGAAAAAACAGGCTTACCAAAGTCCCTTAATAAATCTAACCTATTAGCTCTGTATTTCTTATTTCTGTTTCCTGCTTCAGTTTGATTTGCAGTTGGATCTTCCTGCTTCTATATCTCAGCACAGGACTAGTATGAAAGGTCATGTTTAAAAATGGATTTGTATCTTATCTTGCGCCTTGTGAATTGTTCATCTTTTAATAAATATTTCTAACTTTTTTTCATGCCTTATATCTATTGGGCTTTTTCCCACCAGCTTTTTTATTTATTTATTTATTTTGCTGTTTTTTTTTCTAAATAGGTGCTGTGCCTTTGGAAATAGTTCAGGTTGCCTGGGCAACACTGGGACCATGTTTTTTTTCTGAAAGTGGGGATTATATAAGGCAGTTGTTTGTCTCTATAGTGCCTGTATACGGAAAGAATATCTAATAGCTCAATGCAGGTACATAATGAAAGCTATTAATTATAATGTGCAGCAGAATAAAAATAATCATATTACTGCTCTTTCGCAAAATACAGCAAAGTGGCAAATATTATCTAGCATGACTAATACCGGCCTCTTTTCAAATTAATGTAAGGTAAAAAAAAAAATATGTCTGTACATCACAATCAAATATTTCCCTGGAAATACTGTGACAGCTTCTGCAAGGTAAAAGTACATTTATTCCCCATCTTTTAATGAACCACAGAAATGTCTATATAACCCACTGACCTCCATGAGCTAAGCATCACCTGCACAATGTTCTATTCTTTGTGTAACTTTTGCAGTTCCTTTAATGACACCATTTTTTTTTAACATTTTTTCATCAGATCTACAAATTTTAATTTCCATTATCCAGCGCTCACTGCAGATAGGTAGCATCGCATTTAAATATGGAGGGATTTTATTGTAATCGCAGCAGTATCAAGCTGTCAGCAAGAGTGTGGCATAATGGATCGTAATCATTCTGAATAGAGTAAGGACAGGGCTAGCAGAAAGCATCGAATTCTAGAAGATGGCCCCTGCAGAGTCAGTAAAGGGCACATGCTAATAAGCAAAACTGCGGAACGGCACCGCTGATGACATGCACAGAAGAAAACAGCAAGCTCAGCAGACATGCTGCAGCTAATAGAACCATTACTGCCGCATGTCAGGCATTGGGAAAATACCAAGGGACAGGAGCATTTGAGCATAGGAAGATATCACGTGCATATTACAGCTGAATGATCTCTTTAGAGGAGAACTAGCAGCTTTGGGAGCTGACTATTAATCTGTTTTCCTCTATAAAATAGAATATTCATTTTGGTTTCACCTGCAAGGGGAAAAAAAAAACAACAAATCACAAGTATTTTATAAAACCAATTTTGATCTGGCCTATAGCTCCGAATATGAATACAGCTTAAAAGGAAAGGTGAGTAAAAGGCTTTACAGCAGTATTACAATTTATTTAGGAGAGAGGTTTTTACCCATGTGTCAGCAGAGCTGAGCAGCTGCCACATTAGCACAGGGATCATTATTGACAGATTCAATATTTTCATGAGGCTTCAATATATGCAACATCAGCGATGTCGGGCGTCAAACGGCTACACTGCACTACGATATACGCTATCTTGATGAGCATTATAAATGTTACTTGTTTCCATCACTGTCACTGTCCAAATCCATTTGTTAGTGGTGGAGCGTCTTAACGGGACATGTCTTCAAACAGTTAAACCTTGCCAGAGATACTGATAACAAGTCTGTGAATGAAGAAAAAAGCTGGCCACAGACGCAAAGATCCAATCATACGAATCAACGTACGATCGGACTTCCCCATCTCCAGACTTGCCACTAACCATTCCGATCAAATAAAGTAGTAAAATAACAGATCAGCCGATGTTCTGCCCCTGACAGCAATCGTACGAAAGTTATGTCCGACCAAAGCTAATGACAATCTCCCTCTGAAAATCGTATGATCGGCATTACACGCAGAGATATTACCCGCAGCCGACAGAAATCTTTTAACCGACCGATCTCCGCCGGACGAAAAATGTCGGGACTCTCCACACATGGTCCGAAAATTGAATGAATCCTCGATTAGTACGATCAGATCTTTACTGACTGCATCACTTTCCCATTTTCGTAAATGTTTTTTTTTCCTAAAGGTCTTTCATTACACAGTTCTTATGTTTATGTTTCTCTTATGCAATGCGCTACTTTTACTTTTCTCTATTCAGTATAGAAAGTTAAGGAAATAATGTATAGAGAGTTTTACTCCGTCCCGTGAGACTTGAAGTGCTTTGCCGAGTGCAAGGCAGCCAACACAGGCACTTTATGACATGGCTCCAGGGGATTAAGTGACTTGTCCAAGGTCACAAGGAGCTACAACAGGGATTCAAACCAGAAGCTCTAGCCAGAGATCCAGAAGCACATTATTTAACCTTAAGGCCAAATACTCCTTCAAATTCTTTATAAAGACTGGTGCAAACTTTAGCATCATCGATTGTATAGATTGCAGCTGTGCGGATTAGTGTCCGTTTCCAATACAATAAAGGAGGGGCATGTCCCGTTCATGACCAATTAAATTAGTCTGAGATGCTTTACTTTTACCATGTATGACTTGCAGGCCTCTTTGATGTAGGTTCAATATATATATATATGACGGACAGGACTTGCTGCTATCACGATTCATGTACATATTTACAGCATTTATGTTTCAAGTCTAAAAAGGCTCTTTGTCATGTGAACAATGGTTCCATTCAATGAAAGAAAGCTGAAACATTGCTGTAAATGTGCACATGATATATATATCTTTCCACAAATTAAACCGCACTCGCAGGTCTTGTAAATGGTGAAAATGTGATTTATTATCAATGTTTCAGCCCCTCCACTCGGGCCGTCTTCAGGAACCACAAAACTAACACAACCTAGTGACTTTTAAAAACAGCAGAAGGCGCCAGAAAATTTCAGTAAGTGACGTGGTCTGTGGGCGTGAAATTGCCCTATAGCATGCGTATGCCCATCATATGAGATCATCACATACATACAACCGATGTGCCAATATATTTACCCAATATATTGATGACCATATCTACAGTAAGTGAAGTCTGTGATATTAGTGGTGAGAGGGAGACACAGTGACTATTTGCTGGATGAGTGATGGTGCACCTGCTGCCACCACAATCTCTCACAACAGTGCATTTACCACGTATCTCTATAATAAACAATGACAGGCAGATAGGGGCATTTTGACCACTGATATTTTTTTTTTACCTGAGCAGAAAGGTTGTCACAATGTCCCATGTGTGTCATGGGCCTAATAAAGTCTCTTCAACTGGGGTTTCACAAGGAGTAATGACTAGGGTGCTACTATCATGGAAGACTGGAGGCATAACGTATTCACCTAGGAGTAGATGAATCAGGCACTGATGCCTGATTATAAATCAATATGAAAGGCAAAACAGATATAACACATAAATCCTATAACTATATCAAAAACAGGAAACTCACCAAAAATTAATTGTGGTCTAGATGCACCGGCCTCAGAAGCTCAGCAAAGGGAGAGGAAATCTATAAAAGTACAAAAAGTTCCACATAGGCCACGTTTTTTGTACTAAAACAGATTACCATCTCTAAATTATTTGTCTCCTAAAATTTGTTGAGAACACGAGCAAGCAGTGTCAATTGTGGTCTTTAAAAAAAATTACAGAGAGGCCATACAGCCTCACTATCTTTTTTCCTCTGGTTTGAGATTGGGGTAAGGAACGCATTTATGGTCCTGAGCCAGTGCAGAAGTACCCAGGGTTGGACTTTGCTAGTGGGACATGGGCAAAAACCAGGTGGGCCTGGAACTTCATTGACCTGCCAACCCAGACCTGCTCCCCTTGTACACTGAGGCTCTCCCCTGCCCAATCACACTCGCAAGTTATGGAGGAATGAGGTAAAATCTATACAGTGCAGTGTCGGTGGGAAAGAGGTGAAGAATATTGTGCTTGCAACCCCAGTGGCCCCAGATACCCCAGTTCAATGTCTGAGGCCACTGATGCTGGCTTTCACTGACAACAACCTAGAAGTCTATAATCTATATTAGAGGAGGTACAAGACCCATAAAACCCAAACTAGGTCATTACAGAGGGGTTTTAAGAAAGCAACCATCTCTGATTACAATAGGGATGATGTTGCTGAATGGATATAAGCCTTCTTTTATTATGACTTTGAAAGATAATTAAATGATATAATTTTATCTTAGAGCAGTGCTGTCCAACTTCTGTGGTACCAAGGGCCGACCCTGCGTGGTGGAGGGTCGATAATGAAAGCCAGTGTTGACCACTCCCTGTTTTAACCCACACCCACTTTAAACCACACCCATGTTACCACAAACATTTTCAAGACCTTATCCACATTAATGGTGGTAGCACACAGAAAATCAAAATGCTGACTGCAGGGATATCAATCACCACTCATATGTGAAAAATATACCATTAAATCCATATGCCTCTGTGGATAACACAGCACGCCCCCCAGAACATGATTAAACACCTTAGGGGCCCTCACAACAATTTCCAAATGCTAACAAACCATACCAAGCTCACATCCCACAGATAGAGTATGGCACTCACAGGGAGCAAAGGGCAGGCAGAGTATGACACACACATTCAGAGTAGGGGAGGCAGAGTATGACACACACATTCAGAGTAGGGCAGGCAGAATATGACACACACAGGGAGCACAGGGAAGGCAAAATACGGCAGGAGACCTATCAGGTTGGAAAACCTATCAGGACCACTCTAAGATGAACAGTTCATACTGTGCTACATACAGTGACATGGTGCTGGTGCCATGTATGAGGTGTGAACATGTGAACATAGTGGTCAGTTTCAGTCTGAGTGTGAGGTTTGAACAGTACAGGGCTTTAGGGGTGTAAACAATAGAGGTGTTACAGGTATGAACAATGCAGAAGTTTAAAGCCTGAATTTGAGGTGTAAACAATGCAGGGTCAGTTATCAATCTCAGTGTTGATAACTTATAAAGCTCATACAAGGTAAGCAGTGACAGCAGGCAGTGACTTTCATGTGGTGGGGCCACACAAGGGGGGTCCGCACAAGGGGGGTGTCTATGTTTTACAGCATAGACACATTATTTCCTTTTTCTAATTAACACAGCTAGTCAGAGGCACCCATGTAAAACATTCTGCTGATCCACAGCACCTAACAAAGTACCAATGATGTCATAATTCCCTTTAGAAAGAGAATAGATGGAAAATGTAATTTGTTAAAATCTCAGAAGAGGCTGTTTAATTGAAACACCAGGGAATCGTTTAGGTTTAGCGTTAAAAAAAAATCAACTGATGAGTGTGTCATTTGCATGTTGTTGCATATTCTTTAAATACCAAAATATTTCCTCAACATAGTCTCGGCTTATTAACATCAAAACCCGGAGAAATTAATTCTACCAGGCCTTAATAAATCCTGTTTTTCATTCCGATCTATCGAATGTGACTTTTATTATGCTTTGTAATACTGACACAACTTATGTTCCTGCTGTTTAAGGCATTCAGGATCTTCTGCTGATGGCAGCATTTTCCCCCGCATGGTTTATGGTGCAGTACATAAGTAAATCACTGAATGCTGTAGAAGATTAATGCAAGTCATGAATCGTTCAAAATTGTAGGGTACAAAGAGGATATTTTTCTTTGTCCATATAAAGCCCAATATTTGCCTTCCAAAAAAAAAAATAATTTCTGTACTTATGATGGCTTCATTCACCTGTTCAAAAACCTGAATTTGCCCACTAAAATATTTCTAAAGCAAATGATCCATGACTTTACCCAGGTTCTGTCTTCTGCAGACTGGGTTATAACTATAGCATAGCAGATATATTGCAACAAGGTGTAGCAAATAAAAATTCACCAAATAAAATCTGAATGTTCTGATTTCTGCATATTTCATATTTGTTTGTTTTTTTCTTGAGGTGGGGGGGGGGAATTTGCAAATTAATGAAGAAAAATAAAATTGGACAGCATGGAAATGGTTTCTGGAAATCAGACAGTAAAAAAGTAATATTATGTTATGCTTTATGATTACAAGCGATTCGGAATGTTACCCAAAATCAAAGCTGCTAAGCTAGTGTGCCAAGCATAAAGGGTTCATTCAGCAAGCATGGCAACTTGCTACGTGCTAGTCATCCGTTAATGCTCCGTTTTACATCCTGACTTCTCTACGATGAAGATTTGCTCAGATGTGATTTTTGTTGAAATCATCAGTTTATCAACAATTAATAAAAAATGAACATCCTGAATATTGCTGAATCCTTTGAAAGATGCCTCAGAGCTACACGTTTCATCTCCGGCACTGTATAATCCCTATTACATCAGTATGCAGCAACTATTTCAGTAGGAGGTCCCTAGACACTGCAATTTTGTTCAGAAGATTTCTCCATCCACCTGCTGTACAGAATCATTACATAAAAATCCAAGAGCAGATTGCTGTATATCCATTAAAAGGGATCATTTATCACAAAGGTTTCACAACACCAACAATGTACAACTGCCGAGGCGCAGAATGGATAGCCCAGAGACATTTGTGTATGCTATCACTACATATAGCTTCATAGCACCAGCCTAGACATGACAGGGGGTTTTGGAGGAAGAGAGGAAAGGAGAAATGTGCAGTTCATCACAGATATATAACATATTTCAACCTGAAAAGAAAGCACGCGCTCATTTTCATCCACTTTTTTTTTTGCCATGCCTTCAGTTTAGCATCATTAATTAAAAAGCCCTGATGCCCAATCTATAGCGGGATTGATGGTTAAAAAATGCTAATACAAGGTCTTGCAGAAAATCGATGCTACTGTAAGAGCAAGCATTCTGCCTATGCCGCAGTTTGAAAATGGAATGGATTCAGATTAAACAGAAATATAATGGGACCTGGGAACATTTATTATATCCTTGTCACTACTGGATCAGTAATATCAAGGCTGACTTAATGCATAACAATGTTTAAAAAAAAATAATAATAATATATATATATATATATATATATATATATATATATATATATATATATATATATATATATATATATATATATAAAGAAAGAGAGAGATTGAGAGAGAGAGTGAGAGAGATTGGGAGAGAGAGTGAGAGAGAAAGAGAGAGAGAGAGAGAGAGAGAGAGAGAGAGAGAGAACTATAGGGTGCATTAGGGCTCCATCAGTTCTTGGGGCCCCACTCGTGGTAGACGATCCAGTCATACAGGCAAAGCAAAAATTTATTTGCCACTGATGTAAACACTGCTTTGGAACATAGAAAGAGTGTTAAATCATCACTATCCTGCCTACAGGTTCCTATTTGGTCCCATTCAACCTCGGTATATAAAACAATGAGGCCAATGAGGAGTGGAGCAGTAACCAGCTGAGCAGTTGATACTTGGTAAAAAAAATATAGAGATCTCAGATTTAACAGTTTATCCAAAATATGAATCTCTACTTAGAAGGTGCACCGGGGGCTTGTTAGAGCTCAGTGTTGCTGCCTAGCTCCAATGACCCATAGAGTAGAGTGGGGTGGAACTGCCCAAAGCAGATTGACACATGGATCTGCAATGATAAATATAAACAATTTTCTGACTTTTTCTTGACTTTCCAGAGAAAAACATTCCAAAATGTAATCAGCTGGGAAACCTTTGGGATCCCAAAGTTTGAATATGGCTCACATTTATTATTTAAAGGGCATATGGTCAAGTACCCACAATTATGGTGATGAGTGGGACAAGGTGGACTACGCTAAATAACTAATTAACTAATAAGTAGGGTTGTCCATCAAAGAACAGTTTTTACAAAATGCATGAAATTGTAATTCTAAATATCTTCCCAGTAAGTTGTTTGTAAATGTTATTTAAATAAAAGCTGTATTATCTGTCCCTTTCTATTTTCTGCACTCACTGTTAGTTCTCCTCTAGGTCTGTTTATTAACAGCCTTTAAGTCACATTGTTTCAACAGGTTGAACAGCAGATGAGATAAATAAGAGTAAGTAACAGACCATAAACAGTTTTGGGAAAATACAGGAAGAAAGTTGGTGGAAAACAAAGTAAGCAAAAAGATAAGTTGGTAGCAGAACACTTCCAGTGAAGAGCACAGGTAGCAGTATTGGTTGCAAAGTTAGTGTAATGTTTGGTGAGCCCAGAACCATTGTGCACACATCCCAACTATGCCTCATCCTTTCTACAAGAATTGAAGGCTATTACCTAACTGCTGCTTCCCTGTATGTTACTTCTTTGTTCGATTATTCTAACCAAAAAGTGCCTTGTAAGATTCTTACCTAATTGGAAAAAGGCTTACAAGACACGAGGAAATGGGTGATGGTCTGCACAGACAAGGCTGTAGTACTGTCTGTTTCATCTGAGATACTGTATTCTCCATGGAAACCCAGAGTACAGCATCATATATATTTCAACAGTATATTGTCAAATATAGATGATACTGATCTTCAGATATTGGTTTGATGTCTACAAAATATCTGAGTAGAATTGGGTCACTGGTTAAGTCCTTCAGGGCTAAGTAAAATCTTGTAACTCCATGTTCCAGTTAGATTGCAAACTCTCTAAATAGGGTTTTACTTTTCCATATAAAATCACAAGAACTGCCTCTCTCACAATTGTTATCTGATATCCATTTTCTGGAATCTAAAAAGAAAAAAAGGCTTAGTGTAGTGTAACTTATACTGGGGATCCCCAAACGTTTTTAACTGTGAGCCACGTTCAGTTGTAAAATGAGTTGGGGAGTAACGCTAGCATTAAACATGTTTCAGGGTGGTGCCAAATAAGTGCTTTGATTGGCCATTTTATAACCTCTTTGTGGACTGGCAGCCAACAAGAGGCTCTGTTTGACACTAAACCTGGTTTTTATGCAACCAAAACATGCCTCCAAAACATAAATTCAAAAATAAGCACCTGGTTTTAGGCCACTGGGAACAACATCCAAGGGGTTGTTGAGCATCATGTTGCTCACGAGCCACTGGTTGGGGATCAGTGACTTATAGTTTTTGACATATACACTATATATGACCATGCTAAAATTGGACATTTGGTTTGTCATCTTGTCAAGTATTAGCTGACCAACGTCTATATGTATGTGAAGCAGTTTCAACCACACTGTGACCTCTAATATAATTCCATCACATTTGCAAGCATTTAGGCAAGTTATGTAAGAAAGTTATGTTAAGCATTGAGCTTATAAATCTGAAACCCTGCAGTTGCTAATTGAAGTTATCTTTGGATAACTGGTGATTTTTTCTTAAATGAATAATAAAAATGGATCTTAAATGGACTCTTAAAAAGTCTTTGCTTCAGGCCAAGGTGTGTACAAACGCTTTGTCTAGCACATGAGCTATAATGTAATCATTCAAGTGCAGACTAGTATGAACCTGTATTAGATTTTTTTTCCCTATTTTATAAGGTTGCAACATAGTGATTAGTAGCCAGTAATGGATGGATAGAAGCATTTTCTACAAAGACATTCATATGAGTTAATTACATGTATTATGCCTCATAAAGATGAGCAACTTAATGTGTCCAATCTACAAAGGAGAAATTATGAATGGTATACTAAGAAGCATCGAATATTGGGCCAATAGTCCAAAGAATAACCAAGAGATTTGTGGATATCCAGCCCTAATGTCCTTCTTCTTTACTATAACAAGACAAGCAAATGTTATCATGGACAAAAACATGGACTTTCGTATGTAAGCTTTTATTGGTGAACTCTAAACTTTCAGATCTTCTCTCATTAGTCATACAAATAACCTTATACAAATATTGGACATTCTGGATACTAGAAAAATTAATTGGAAGCCCATTTTTGGCCTGAAGGCCTCCATTAGATTGCAACAATATTAGATTGCAATAATTTTCCTCAGCAATGCAACAAGTAGACCACTGGCACTAAGTTCTTCCATATTACCATTTATACATTGATATACACAGATTAAATAGCATTGGAGCTACATCAGTCCACGACTGTTTGAATCATTTACAGGAATACTTCATTCTCTAGATATTAAAAAATTGCTTTATTTTCATTTTTCAGGAGAAATACAGTCATCCAGAAACAAAATATATTATTTGTCTTTTCTCAAATTGCAGTCAATCTTAATAAATACATTATTATAATATTGTTTTGTTAACTAGTAGTTGAAAATTAAACATTATAATTCATTTCAGGTAACGATCAATGTATTTTCATTTTCCCTAAAATTAAAATTATCTTTATCATAAAAAAAACCTTTGTGAAATTTCCTTTTGCTAACTACAAAAAAAGTTTTACTTGTATTATTATTATTATAGGGCCTTACCTATTTGCCTTACTTATTTGCCTTTATGGAGATTCCCCAAGAGCTTTAACAGGCAGGGCCTCTTTTTATGGTCAATGGAAGACTCCAGATAATTGAAAATATATCCAATATATTATATGCAATACAAAAATATAACAATAGCTTTTAAAGTACAATGACATATGAGAGGAACCGTGAAATATCCAAATCTGGAATGGCCAAGTAATAAGATATTGTCAGAGTTACAGAGAACTGAAGAAAGGAGTAGGACACCTTGCTGTGTGTGCTTTATTCAAAGGGAGTGATATAAAATATGTATTTCTATATATTATTCAAGGGTACATATAATTCCTTTTCTAGTGAAGAATGACCTCTAGAAATGGATTCCTACTCTGCTAATCAGGTAAAAATGTGCATTTAACTTGCATATGACATTAAATAATTTATGTTTCTATGATGCCCCCACTAAAAAAAAACTACACTGCATTTATAATGGGAGATTCTTGTATATCTGAGCCAGGTTACAGAAATGTTTGAAGCTGTATGATTAATAATGTGAATTCTAGTGGTGAATAACAAAGATGTGTAAAGTATTTTGATTTGTATGGATATACATTTTTTTTATTATTTTGAAGATAAAGGAGTACAAAAGCAATTGTGTTGAAATGCAGTTTTTACAGCAAGGTCAGTATGGATCACATCTGAATCTGACCTATGATCTTGTCTGTATCAAAATAAACAAATATAAGTACAAACAATATAATTAACAAACTAAAAGGAAATAATAAAATAAAACATGTTAGACTCAGTGTTATGGAATTCAACCTTGTCAATAAGAGCTCAGAGTTGTCAATTGTAACATCCTTACTTTTCTAAAAGCAGCTTACAGTACGCATATACATTTGATTAATCAATATTATTCTTGGGGTGCAATTCTATCTTGATTTTCACCTTGAATTAGACTGAATTGTGGATTTCACTTATTTAGAATCATGATTTGACAAGAGCTGATACACACTTCCTTGACTTCATGACCTCAGTCCACATTATGGAAAAATAGAGCAAGTTTGCACCGTGCTCTCCTGATTTAAATTAAAGGTTCTAAGGTTACATACATTATGCATTTATTGGTAGCTAATTCACATTTGCACCCCAATCTGACCTGCATAAACTTCACAAGGTCTTATTGTGGCACAAATTTTTAAAAAAAACACATTATTTTTGAAATTTAAATTTACTGACTGCAAAATGTTAAAGGGGATCTGTCACCCCAAGAAATAATTCCAACTCCTATGTTATGACGTTATTCAAGCAAGATACATGTCAATTACACTATATACTGTAAATAATTTAAATCTTGTTTCTTTAAGTCTTGGATTCAAAATCACATCAAACAGGCAGGCGCCATTTTGTGGACATTGTTATTAAGGAAAGTTTGCATCATGCTAAAATCTTGTTTATGCACCAGAATGAGGCATATGCCCATGTGCTGGCTACACATTTAGATGGTGAGGGGGAAAGGAATGTTAGGAGAACACTGACATCTAGGAAATGGAGAACAGAAAGAGAAAGTATCTATGTATCCAAAATACGATCATTTATCACCCAAGACGCTGCCAAAATTCTTATTCACTCTCTCATCATATCGCGTCTAGACTACTGTAACTCTCTTTCAATTGGCCTCCCCCTCCAGAGACTGTCACCTCTCCAGTCCATAATGAAGACTGCTGAGAGGCTTATACACCTCAGAAACCGCTCCTCCTCTGCCACGCCATTCTGTCAATCCCTGCACTGGCTTCCATTACCTTTCAGAATTAAATTCAAATTAATGACACTGACTTTCAAAGCACTTCATAACTCTGCCCCACCCTACATCTCTGAACTCATCTCTATATACTCACCCACTCGCTTTCTACGCTCCTCTACTGACCTACTACTCAAATCTTCTCTCATTACCTCCTCACATGCTCGCATTCAAGACTTTGCAAGGGCTGCACCCCTCCTCTGGAACGCTCTCCCACGGTCTGTCCGACTTTCTCCCTACCTTTCTGCTTTCAAGAAATCTCTGAAAACGCACTTCTTTCGAGAAGCCTACCCTCACTCTGCTTAACTACCAAACGCAACACCACATACAATACCACATTTCTCACCCACTTAATTCGATCTTGCCCACTCCCACACCTTGTGTATTACTCCCTTCCCTTTAGACTGTATGCCTATGCATAGGGCCTTCCTCACCTTTTTGTACCTGTATTGATTGTGATGTTTGTTACTCCATATATTCTATGTATGTAATTCATGTGATGTAGTTGTATAATCACATTTACTTTACAGTGCATACGCAATATGTTGGCGCTATATACAATACATGTTAATAATAATAATAACAGGTATGGATGTTTTAATAAAAAAACATTTTAAGAGCTTTTATTACACAGCTTTTTATGTCTGGGTGACAGGTCGCCTTTAAGTTTGAATAAAAGATTTGGCAACTAAAACCTGGCAAGTTTCTAAAGAAGTCAACAGGAGGTGCATTTTCAACAAGCTTTTTAGATTTCTGAGTTTATTGCAAACAGTCAGAGTTTCAAACATTAATGAAACGTTATATAAATTGCAATTTTGTGTGACTTAGCAATTAAGATTTTGCAATATTTTATATAAATATGCCAAGGAAGGAAAAGAAAGTGTAAGGGTGTCAGCCCTAGTCCTTTGCTTTTTGTCGCCGCTTTTCCTATGGCGCGCACGGTGTGCACTTCCTGGTTTTACACTCCGGAGCATTATGATGTCATCACGAAGTTTGAATATTTAAAAGGGGCCTTGGGCTAAAAATCATTGCCCGTTGTTAGGTCTAATTGGATTAGTTCCTGGGTGTGATTTAGTCTGTGATTCTCTGTTTTTTTATCCCTGCCTGTCTGACTTTGCTGAACTCTGCCAATACTGACCCTTGCCTGCCTGACTATTCTTGAACTCTGCCAATACCGACCTTTGCCTGCCGGACTATTCTTGAACTCTGCCAGTACCGACCACTGCCTGTGTGGCCTTGCTTGAACTTTGCCTGTACCGACTCCGGGCTGCCTGACCATACTATATCGTCTACTCCTTGTGAAGTGGGTGTTACCTATGGGGTGCCGTTTGTCCCAAATACATTCTGTATACAAAACTATCCCTAATACACAGAATGAATGTCTCTCATGTTATATAAGTATTTGTGACCATACACAGAGAAAAAAATATACAAAAGACTTATTTATATTAAAAGAATGAAAACAAAATCTGGTTAGTGCACAAAAGGATGTCATTATATCACAAACTCCATTCTGTACAGTTTAACAAGCAATCTGTCTCACAAATGTATAACCTCCATGTAACGGACGCACTTATGTGCAAAGTTACTTACAGAATGAATTATGTAAAAACAAAGTTGGACATACTATATAATAGTGTAACTAACTAGTGATTGTCAAGCTAGATTTGACTGACAAAATAGATATTTGTGACAGAAAGCAAGATTTTATAGTACAGGATTCATTCTTTCCACAAAATGACAGTTTTGTTTCACAAAACAGATAAAATAACCATTCTGTGAAGCAACACTGTCAGTCACATTCCTGAACCAATAAGAACAAAGCTTATTGCCATATACAAACAAGATGAGAAGTGGCCAGCTCTGCTCCACATGGCTAAGGCAAAGGATCTGACCTGCTATAGAGGGCGCCCTCTAATGTCCCCTGTGCTGCATAGTAATAAACATGAACAAACCTTTCCTAAAAGAGCTGCTGTTAAACACTACAGGTTCATAAATGGAAGTTTTTACAAATAGCTGAGAAATATAATGCTGCTGCATTTATAATGATTGTAGAGAAAGAAAAGTATGCAAAACTTATATAAATATGATCATTTTAGGTGATATGGCTATTCTTATTGTAGTAACCTGCTTGTGTGGCCATTTTGGTTAAGGGCATTCCTGCTGTTTTGCCATAATCTTGTGACTCACTCCTGTTCCTCTTCCTGTCTTAGCTGAGAGTAATAATGGGACAGGCCACACCCACCTGCGATGTTGTATTAAATGTACCAGAAGTTACTGTGCTTGTCTGGCTGCTTTGCCTGACTCTTAGAGTCAGTTATAAGTTTTATATATGATAGTTAGACTCCAATGTCTCCTCCTAGCTGTAATCTTGCACCAATTAGCTTTTAGTAGTCTCTTAATAATGTGCTTAGCTATAGTTCAACTTCTACATAATAGCTTTAGCCAGAGACTTTGGACTGATCATGTGCACACATACCTCCCAACTGTCCCTTTTTCAGAGGGTCAGTCCCTCTTTTGACAGCTCAACCTGAGGTCCCTCATTTGTACTGGAAAGTCTCTCTTTTCTCTGCACTGAACTGCCAGAAAAAAAAAACAAAGTTTCTAACTTAATTGGCTTTTGGCAGAGAGGCCAGTACAGCTAACAGGTGCAACTAAGATACTTTATAACAATTTTGAGATAAGAAAATACGTAATTTTAACAGTTTAGATAAGGAGAAATATTTTCACATTTTTAAAACCTGCTAAACTTTGTAAAATGAACATGGTAATTAGGGGGTGTGGCCACAAAATGGGTGTGGTCAAAAAATTGCTGCACTACATGCAAAATAATTTTTTGTCTCTCTTTTTATTTCCAAAATGTTGCGAGGTATGGTTCAACTACTACATAATAGCTTTAGCCAGAGACTTTGGACTGATCATGTGCACACATACCTCCCAACTGTCCCTTTTTCAGAGGGTCAATCCCTCTTTTGACAGCTCAACCTGAGGTCCCTCATTTGTACTGGAAAGTCCCTCTTTTCTCTGCACTGAACAGCCAGAAAAAAAAAAAATTCTAACTTAATTGGCTTTTGGCAGAGAGGCCAGTACAGCTAACAGGTGCAACTAAGATACTTTGTAACAATTTTGAGATAAGAAAATAAGTAATTTTAACAGTTTAGATAAGGAGAAATATTTTCAAACTTTTATAACCTGCCAAATTTTGTAAAATGAACCTGGTAATTAAGGGGTGTGGCCACAAAAATGGGTGTAGTCAAAAAAAAATTGCCGCTCTACATGACTACAAATTTTTTGTCCCTCTTTTTACTTCCAAAATGTTGGGAGGTATGACCACGCATTCTCTACAGTATGATGTGTAGTTTATATGAGCAGCCACTCCTGAGTACTGCGTGTAAACAAAAGGGGGTCATTTAGGCAGGGGCAATTTTAGGGGATCATAATCTATTTATATAGAAGCAACAAGCTGCACAATGCTTTATATTTATTTATAACAAAAGACTCTAATGATGTCGTCCCCTTACCTGCCCAGTGCTTAACCCTTTCACATCAGAGTGGGTGGAGGGGGGCACAACATTAAAGCAGAGAGCACAACTATGCCCATGTCACATGCATGTCCAGGGTCGCGAGCAGGGACAAGTGTTCCAGGCCTGAAGGGGGGCCCAGAAGTGCTGCATTTTTCAAAGAGCCGGGTCCCCTTTACGAGCGCCCGAGCCATGCGGCCATTTCGCATATTACAGAATGTGCCGAAAAGACGAAGCTGAAGTCCCGAAGCGCGGGAAAAGACCCGAATTCACGAAAGGAGGTGAAGTTGAAGTCCTAAAGCCTTTTGTTTACACACAGTACTCAGGAGTGGCTGCTCATATAACCTACACATCATACTATACACAATGTGTGTGCACATGATCAGTCCCAAGTCTCTGGCTAAAGGCGGTAAAGCTATTATGTAGTAGTTGAACTATAGCTAAGCAAATTATTAAGAGACTACTAAAAGCTAATTGGTGCAAGATTACAGCTAGGAGGAGACATTGGAGTCTAACTATCATATATAAAACTTATAACTGACTCTGAGAGTCAGGCAAAGCAGCCAGACAAGCACAGTAACTTCTGGTACATTTAATACAACATCGCAGGTGGGTGTGGCCTGTCCCATTATTACTCTCAGCTTAGACAGGAAGAGGAACAGGAGTGAGTCATAAGATAATGGCAAAACAGCAGGAATGCCCTTAACCAAAATGGCCACACAAGCAGGTTACTACAATAACAATAGCCATATCACCTAAAATGATCATATTTATATAAGTTTTGCATACTTTTCTTTCTCTACAATCATTATAAATGCAGCAGCATTATATTTCTCAGCCATTTGTAAAAACTTCCATTTATGAACCTGTAGTGTTTAACAGCAGCTCTTTTAGGAAAGGTTTGTTCATGTTTATTACTATGCAGCACAGGGGACATTAGAGGGCGCCCTCTATAGCAGGTCAGATCCTTTGCCTTAGCCATGTGGAGCAGAGCTGGCCACTTCTCATCTTGTTTGTATATGGCAATAAGCTTTGTTCTTATTGGTTCAGGAATGTGACTGACAGTGTTGCTTCACAGAATGGTTATTTTATCTGTTTTGTGAAACAAAACTGTCATTTTGTGGAAAGAATGAATCCTGTACTATAAAATCTTGCTTTCTGTCACAAATATCTATTTTGTCAGTCAAATCTAGCTTGACAATCACTAGTTAGTTACACTATTATATATTATGTCCAACTTTGTTTTTACATAATTCATTCTGTAAGTAACTTTGCACATAAGTGTGTCCGTTACATGGAGGTTATACATTTGTGAGACAGATTGCTTGTTAAACTGTACAGAATGGAGTTTGTGATATAATGACATCCTTTTGTGCACTAACCAGATTTTGTTTTCATTCTTTAATAGAAATAAGTCTTTTGTATATTTTTTTCTCTGTGTATGGTCACAAATACTTATATAACATGAGAGACATTCATTCTGTGTATTAGGGATAGTTTTGTATACAGAATGTATTTGGGACAAACGGCACCCCATAGTTACCTTCCATCGTAAACTTGCATTACAAACGTGCCCCTTTGCTTGTCCAGAACGCTTTGCTCCTCTCATATTAAGACATGGCCGCATCTGAGTAGCTGAGAGTCCTCCCGTGGCTAAAGGTGGCTGCTACAAGTGGAAGAGCCATGACCAGTAGCCTAGTACTAGTTCTGGATTCAGGGTGCTGATCGTGACAGAAAGGAAAATTTAGATTTTTTTTTTCCCCATGATTAAATTGAGGAAAACTTGGATTTGAAGTTGAATAAAATTGCCTCCAACTGAAGACATCAAAGGTAAATTGGAGTATCATTAGTACCCTTTAAACTATAGAGTAACTTGAGTTCTCCAGCGTATCAGGATACTGATTAAGAAAAGTCAGTAGCCTTTGTATAATAAAATTCCTCACTACATTGCTAGAGAATATGCCTATTGAGTATATTAAGTTCCTTTTTGGTGTATTAATCACACTACAAAGCAACAGATTGAGGTAATGCTGATTGAAATATAAATGAATTTACATGAGGTGAAATTAGAGTGTTTAGGGACATTTGCAGCAATTACTCTGTTTATGTAGATTTAGCAATTAAAGAAATCTGCGAGGAAGAGGAAACAGAGTGTGCTGTCAATGCAACCCAATCATCATGTATATATGGTCTCCATGGTATATGTTCACTGAAAAAGTTAAGTAATTATTGCAAGATATTACATGATAAGACAGATACATATTTAGCAAGTTATCTAGTCGGTTCTGCAGACAGATACAAACAGACGAGTAAATAGATACATTTGATAGATCAGATTAATACAGGCATGGGACCTGTTATTCAGAATGCTTGGGACCTGGGATTTTCCAGATAAGGGGTCTTTCTGTAATTCAGATTTCCATGCCTCAAGTCTACATTTGGACATTAAATAAACTTAATAGGATTGTTTCTTCCAATAAGGATTAATTACACTGTATATCTTAGTTAGGATCAAGTACAAGCTACTGTTTTATTATTACAGAGTAAAAGGAAATCATTTCTAAAAATTAGAATTATTTAATTAAAATGGAGTCTATAGGAGATGTCCTACCCATAATTCAAAGATTTCTGGATAAATGGTTTCCAGATAATGGATCTCAAACCTCATAGTTAGATAGCCAGATAGAGGGACAGATATATATAGTATATGTTTTTTTTTTGAGGTGCTAATAATTGCAATTATAAGGATTTTTACAGGTGTAAAAAGTGATCAGAGTTGGTTCTTGATTTAGCAGAAGCAAATTGATTGGGCCATTAAATGTTATAGCATGAACCAGTACACAGGGTAACAGACCTGGCATTCTAAGTTTGGTACTCAAGCTGCTTGTCTAAGGGGCAAATTTACTAAAGCGCGAAGTGACGAGATTTCGGTACTTCGCCGTTTTACTAACGAGCATAAGTGTAACTTCACTAGTGAAGGAAATAGGCACTAGCGCAACTTTGCACTCTAACGCCAGACAAATTTTCGCTCTGGCGGACAGATGTAACTGCGCAAATTCACTAAAATGCGGATTTTACTGAACGCTAGCTGTTCCGCCAGACTTGCCTTTGCCAGCTCAGACCAGTCAAAGTGCATTGGAGTGTATAGGACTTCCTCAATTTTTTGGTTTAAAAATTGACTATGTCCCAAAAAATGCCGGCGGCTTTTGACTTTTCCAGGGGGATAGGCTGCAAAAGTCCGTAAATTTTTTTTTGAGCACCCGGGTTCCCCCCCTACATTTCCTAACATTTGGCACATAAACTATACACTGGGCTCATGTGTAGGGCAATATAACAACTGTATTGTATTTTTTTAAGGTTCCCTGGGCTTGTTTAATGTAATGTATTTGCTGCAACATGTATGTCCATTCAAATCTTACTTCCTGTCGTATGCAAATTAGCCAACGCTAGCAGAACTTCACTTTGCTTGCCGAAGTAACGCTAGCATAACTTCGCATGTTAGTGAATTAGCATTGTGTGGGCGAATTTACGCCTGCCAAAGTGTTGTGAGCGATGTGAGTGAAGCAGACGCTAGTGTAAATTCAACACTTAGTGAATCTGCCCCTAAATCTATGAGCCACTGAGTGAGAGAATATTTAGCTGCTATTTGAGCAATGACTATAGAAATGTCCTTAGTGCACTCATTCCAATCTTCCAGTGTTTGCAGTGAGCTGACCTCAGGACTATATGAGGCCCTTTTACTGAAGGTCAAATTTTAGTGGTATTACCACTTTTTGAAAACATGGTTAAACTGTTTCTCTAAAACCATGAATTCCATGAAAAGACCCGAATATAAAAAGCACAAAATGAAAAAAAATAAAAAAAACTCAAAAATATGAATATCTCTAAAATCTTTAAACATTCTAGTTTTACCGACAAATACTAGCAAAAAAAAAAAAATATCGGAAAATGTCTGAAAATCCGAATGGTTAAAAAAACGTCCAATAGGATCAGCGTAGCTTCCACTGACTTCTATAGGACTTTGACTGCTTTAACTTGCCCAAGCTTTATATTAAGAGTTTTTCGTGTTTTTTTAACACTTGATAAATCTATTTTTTTTTTTAGAGTTTTAGAGACATTTAAAAATAAGAAGATATTAAGATATTGTATTAAGAGTTTTTCGTTTTTTTTAACACTTGATAAATCAAATTTTTTTTAGAGTTTTAGAGACATTTAAAAATAAGAAAATAACATGAAAATAGATTCATGAAAAAAGGAGATCCAAATTTAGTGAATCCGCCTCTTTTTTTTGGTCTGCAAAATCTTTAGCTGTTAGCAGATTGAGTTGTACCAGTGGTATTGCTGCTTATATTTGCAATGATTGTTTGGTATGATGATTATGTTGTCTCCAAAGCCAGAGCCAGAGCATTCCATTAGAAGAAAACATCTCACATCCCAAATCCCACCAGCAGCCAATTGCTTAAATCTAAGCACATATAAAGGTGTGTTCTGTATGCAACTCATAATTCTGCATGCCTTTTGTATATATGTCTACTTGAAAATTATCCTAGACATCTAACTTGTTTAACCACCCATCTCTTCATTTAGTCTAAAGCAATTTCCAATTGTTGAATACCCTTTTTTTACCCACAACAACAAGGTTTGTATACTGTGTGAAGCACAGGAAGACCTATGAGTGGAGCTCAATTTGACAGTCAGTTCATGTAAAAGTCATTAAGGAACTGGAAAACTTCCAGAGAGCAACAACATGTCTCCAAACAGATCATTAAACCGGCTTTTGCCAGAAAAATCTCAGAGCACATACAGTACTGCTCGGATTTTATCAAGGCATTCAGCACAGACACGCTACCAAGTTGCTATTCTGTTATAGAACATATGCTGTATGCACTACAGAAAGGAAAGAAAGAACTGTGGCCAGACTCTGCATTATCCATATGCCTTAGCTTAGCATATTGAAAAGAGAAAATGTTATTCTTTTTTTTTCCACAATATCTATATTTATTTATTTATATTCTGTATTTGCTGGAGAGGCTGATATGCTTCAGTATCTTGTACTTCTTATAGCGCATCAGATCTTGTCCTCTTTTTAAGAAAACGTTATCAGTTTTTCGGTGGTTTGTCGGGAAAGGTTGGAGTGAAACAAAATGTCTTAAAATGCCCTTTGAAATTAGGGCAAGAGCTTGACAGCAGCTGTAAACCTGAAGCTGTGCTGTATATCAATGACAAAGCAGCAAAGCAGAAAAAAAAAAAAAAAGATTTCAATGGCTATGGAGTTAAAACATCCAGTCTATAAAAAATGCTGTTGGATTTGTTTTACTATAATCTGGATGCATTTTAACTGAATGCAAAGCAAAAATGTTGCTCCAATAATGTTTCATTTGTCGGCATGCACAGTGTCTGCCATATTATAACGTATGGATTATTCATGCAAAGAGACACATCTACTGCTCCCTCCAGCTCCCTGGCATGAATCAGTGTATGGCTGTTTGCAGGATGAGCCTTGACGATCACTACAATGCTGGTTGGGAACGCTAGTATTTTCTTTTGGGGGGTGGGCAGTAAGATGTCTCATCATTCGAACAACAGTTATGTACAAAACATTTCAAAGGAAAAGGCATGGGAGAAGTAAACATGCTCATGCCAGTAAAAACTCACTTGGAGCAATGGCGCCAACAGTTCTTGGCCAGAGGCATGCATTTGAGAGCACTCAGTGTCATCACATTTGGTTCCAATATCCAGTTGAGACATGGATCACTTTAAGCATATGCTTGCCTCATAACACAGCCTTCAAAATGTAACAGGAATCGGGAGTGCATAGTCAGGGAATCTGTCAGCAGACAGCTGTTTAACCCTTACAGACTTATGGGGTGTGGGGGCAAAACAAGGCTACAAGGCAGAGTCTTCCAGCTTTGAGATTCAGGGGAATTCATGGTAATTTGACAAGTCAATATTGTATATGCATGAAGAGCATAGGGGCAAATTCACTAACCTGCAGAAATTCGCCAGTGCCGGCTTCACTCACATCGCAACACTTCACAGGTGTAGATTCGCCAGGACAACGCTTATTCACTAAAATCCAAAGTTGCTTCCAGGCAACTCTTAGCGTTACTATGCCAAGCGAAGTTGTGCTATCATTGGCTAATTTGCATGTGGCGGGAAGTTAAAATTGAATAGACGTATATGTTGCAGCAAATACATTACACTACACAAGCCCGAGAAACCTTAATAAAATAAAATAAAGTTGTTATATTGCCCTACATATGACTCCAGTGTATAGTTTATGTGCCATATGTTAGGAAATGTATGGGGGAGCCCGGGTACCCAAAAAAATTTTTACGGACTTTTGCAGCCTATCACCCTGAAAAAGTATAAGACGCCAGCGTTTTTTGGTTTTTTTCAACTATAAATTGAAGAACCCCTATACAATCCATTGCACTTCGCCTAGTCTGAGCTGGTGAAGGAAAGTCTGGCGGAACAGGTTAAGTTGAGTAAAAGGTGCATCTTAGTGAATTTGTAAAGTAACACTCTTTCACCAGAGCGAAATTTCGCCTGGCATAAGAGTGCCAAGTAGCGCTAAAGTCTATCTCCTTCACTAGAGAAGTTACACCTGCGCCAATTAGGAAATCGGTGAAGTACCGAAATGAAGTCACGCTGGCGAATTTTTGCTTATGTCACTTTGCCCTTTAGTGAAGCCTCCTGATAAAGTGGAATGAACTCTTTGAAGAAATGTAAGGTATAGAATCTGTTATCCAGAATGCTCGGGACCTGGATCTTTCTGTAATTTCGATCCTCATACTTTAAGTCTACTAGAAAATCATTTAAACATTAAATAAATTTTATATTCTGGTTTTGTTTCCAGTAAAGATTAATTAGTTCTAATATCTTAGTTTGTATCAAGATCAAGATACTGTTTTATTATTAAAGAGAAACGGAAAACTGTTTTAAAAAACTTGGAGTATTCTGATAAATTTGAATCTATGGGTGACACCCTTTCCATAATTCAGAACTTTCTGGATAGCAAGTTTCTGGATAATGGATCCAAACCTGTAGTAGTAATTCCTTGGTGGGCCAAATCCAACCCGGCAGCCTCCAGCTGGACACACTGCCCAATGGGAAACAAATTTGCCTTTCTCTTATAGTGTCATGGAGAGCCAACAATTAAAACAGAAAAACATTTTTACTTCAGTTTGGGGACAAAGTATCCCTATGGGCTGCTGAATGTTCTGCTTTGCACTAGTTTTTCCATGGCAGTGCAAATGCACCATTATTCCCTGTTTTCATTCTTGCTAAACCCAATTAATTCACCACAACGTTTCATGGTCCACCTCTTTGGTGACTCAGGTTCTAAAACTCAAACAGTTTTTCAGAAAATGATGAATGTAGACCTATAAAATTAATACGCCTACATTATGCGATTTGTATACAAGAATAAGCCAAATTATTTACTCCCACACATTTTAGCCTTGCATCTCTGGTTACCCCCTCATAAACTCTACATAAGCCCTGTTAGTGGGATAAGGATGACTAACATGAACTGCCCAGCAGCCAACATTCCCCGACAGTCAGAGCAGGACACAAGAGTTCAACAACAGCTGGAGATCCACTAATTTTACAGCCCCACCCTAAATGCTCCCACAACAGGATGAGCTCATGATAGGTGATGAAAATAAAAGATCTGTGCTGTGCACACTCACTTTATATCTGGAAATAATTCAACACAAAAATATAGTAAAAAAAAAAAAAAAAGTATAAGTACTCCTTGAAGTCCCAGCCAACTTTTATAAAGTAGAAATATTGAAAAAAGAAAAAAAAAGAATGTATTCTCTTATAGATACTTAATGCAGTGGAGCGACAAACTTGCTCATCCCTGGCAGTGTTTGCTGCTAATGTATTTATGTCTGGAATTTGATTATACGCACTGATCACAAATCTTTAATCTCGTTATTCAACGTGATGAAAGCAATTTCACAAATGGCATCAAGCAGACTATAGCAAAGGACTGTAAGTTTCAGTGTACAAATATCAGCAAGAGCAAGGAACACTCGATTGCCTAATGCAGCTGAGCCCCTTAGTGAGGGAAATATGAAACGGAAGCTCATTGGTCAGAGAGTGCAGTCATTTAACTGGTGTTAATGCAGGCGGAGGAGGCATTTGTCAACCTCAGAGGAGAGTCATTTACAGATGTTTACAAATGGATAATTCTTATATTCTTTGCATCCAGCCATGGAATAAATGTACATATCTGCTTCTTTAAATGTAGACTGCTTTAAATGCAAGATAGAGGTCATTAACTAGACTTGGATGGAAGTGCAAGACCACTAAAGTGCACAAAAGCTTCATTAAAATAGGATTTTGAACATCTGGTGTGAGGTGCAGAGTACAGCAAGTCAAGGTATGGGTGGTAACAGGCACCTACATGTGAACCCCATGAATACAGCACTGCTCAGTGCAGGAAGCTCTGGATTTTTTTTGGGAAATTCTGGTTTCTGAGACCAGCGGCAATTCAGCTATGTGTGGGGCAAGGCACAAGGTCGAAAAAAGCAAGATGAATTGTGGCCAGTTCTTGCATTTTGCACCCTTCCCTGCATGTAGTAAAGGACCCCTTCTCTGAATTTGTTATTTGGAAATATTCTCTTTACTCAAAACCTGAGAACGCCCTTTGGAATTGTGGCAAATGGTCCTGGGGTAACACACCTTGAACTTCAGAACATTGTGCTCACTGTGAACAGGGTTTTTGGGGGCAATTTTTCAGTGTGTTCAAAGACATTATCTAAGTCTTTTCGTTGAGATGATCACTGCAAATATATTTAGGATGGAGTGGTTTGGGTTTGCTGCTAATTAAGAGCCCATAACTAAAAGGGAAACAAAACAAGCATTACCTGAAATATTCCTAAAAAGAAAATTTAGTCCTAAGAAGAGATTTCAGGGTTACATTTAGAGGCATACTCACAGGAGAGCATCTCTTACTACAAATCAGCAGACAGCGCATGACTAAGGTGACACGGTGCTGTCAGGATCCTATCACCAACATGATTGATTCTTAACAGACAACTGGCACCCCTGGGCACATCTTGACAGCAAAATCCCCCGTCTGCTCCTAGATGGAGGCATATGCTTCTGCATTTAAAAGTGATCATCACTGACTGAATGGCGGTGATAAGCTCCTAAGACCCTACAAATGACCGAACAGATTCACAGCTGTGGCAGGTTTTCTCTCTGTCCAATGCAGAATGGTAACCCTTGCAAAAGTTAAGATAATCCCTGCACGTCTTATTTATTGGTTCTGTATTATAATTCTATTTATGCTTCAGCTTCAGACACTTTTATTGGATGCTGAACAGCATTCCCCTCCCTTGCTTGTGGTATTGATACATTGTCATGAGTTACAAAGGATGATATCTGTTCTCAACTTAAGAGTTGTCAGTAATTGGAAAACTCTGACTAAAATCCTCTGTATTTTGAAACCAGAAAATGCTGTTCATCAGTTTTAGTTTGTGGCTTCCTGCTGTGCCAGTGAAGTGATAAGTACATCGCTAGGTGCATTATAACAGCTTTGTTAAGCTGAAGCTTCTTGGACTGCAGTGCTGGGTAGACGTGCAAACTATAAAGAAAGGCTGAGGATACATGAATAAGCGCCCATCGTATTCTTTTGGGCTTTCAGTTCTAGAGCATTCAGAATCTTCTGCTGAATGTGACCATGGACTGACACCAGAGACAGATGCTGAAAATTCTAGACAGAGCAGTGTCAGAGATAGAGAACAGACGATGACTCAGAACTTGGATTTAATGAAGGCTTTGTCATGTCTGCTTTAGCTTTACAGTCGCTGCAGATAACTACCGTTGTTGACAATAAAATTACATGAAGAGTGGAAATATCATAGCTAAATCCACATTGTTTAAGAAAATTAACTAAGATGCAAGCAGTGCTGATGTCTGTGAATTTAAGCGTAAAGAAGAAGAAATTACCTTTACGAAGCAGAGAAGGTTTTTCCCTCCAGTGTGACTGGTGGTTTTCGGCCCCAACCCCACAATTGCTCCATTAATAATGATGAATAATAGGTGATACTGAGTTGAAATATTCTAGTGGCAAAATGTTAATAAGCCGTAGGTTTGTGGCCCATGAACACCCTTTCTATCTGTTTACAACCTGAGTGCCACTGCCTTAAAAGTAAACAGTGCTGCAAAAATACATCAATAGGATTGTTTTTTTTGCATCACTTTAAAATATAAGGATTTTATTTATTTTATTTATTTTATTTATTTTTATACTTATATCCATAGGTACCGTCTCACATGGTTTCCATTTAGAAATGTATGGCGGCTCATGTTGGGTCAGTTAAATTCCATGAAAGTATAATTACATCAGGGAGTCTTCAAACAGATGTCAACATTATTCTGCTCTCTAGAGAAATGTGCAATTGTATATAAACATATCATATCCATGATTGTTTTTTTAACCTTTTTTGTGGGTTATACAATATAGGAATTATAGCTGTACAGCAAAATAGAGTTTTGCCCACTAACTAAAAAAAAGAAAGAAAAAGCTCAGTTTCAGTGCTCAGTTCAGCACTGAAAATACAGAAGAAAAAAAGTCTTGTACATCTCTAATCAGAAACAAGCAGCAGATTCTACAAAAAATACACGTTATATATTTATATAAAGACCCCAAACATTCCAACTTGATGAAGAGGAACTAAACTACAGATTAACATAAAGAGCGTGCCTACAGGGCCTGTTATAGTATGTTTACCATCATTACACATCACAGCATGCTCATCACAGCACAACATGCTCCATGTCAGTATGGATACCTTCACTCCTACTGTGTATTCAGAGCAAGACAAAAACAGATACTCATTATAAAGACGCACATTGTCACACTCATGCTGAATAAAAACTGTAGACTAGTAACTGGAACAGAGTGGGTGTCTCACATAAAACAACAACTTGGTCATCAGCACCTCCGGGCTGTTTGCATGTTTTTATTCTTGGAAAATAGACAATACAATAAAATATCAGGCAATTGAGATGTCCCTATGATTTAAAATGCCTAAAAAATGATGATCCACAAAAGCAGTGATTTCCAAACTGTGGGAGCTAGCCCCCTGTTAGAGACTGGAGCTGTAGACGGGCTTTCTCCATCGGAAGGCCAGTAGGGTGAGAATTGGTGAAGACTGGGCATTTGCTCTTCTAGATCTGCTTCATAACCCCGCTTTAAGGTCAGATAGGTTGGGATTTGGGGTGGAACTTGTATTTGCTCCACTGGATAGTCTTTAAACAATGACTGAATAAATGATACCATATATCAGTATGTTCCTATATCTGTACTAATTGCATAGGCTAAATGGGACTATACCTGGAAAAACTTTTCTAATCCCTACTCTAGAGTATTCATTAGGAGTTGAGAACAAAAGGTGGTGGGGAGATGAAATCTCATTGCAAACAACAAGATGCACATACAGTATGTAGTTCTGGACCCATTGTTTGATGACTATTGTGGGTCCTGAGCCGCTTCATTATTCCTTTTCCGGTAGCAGTAATAAAATCAATTCCTGTACCAATACCATCAGTATTTTATTATATAGTGACAGTTCTTAAAGAATACAGTATATTTTTTAACTAAGAACTATAATACTGCTTTCTTTTCTTTTAAAACTTTTAATTAAAAATGTGCCAGTTTGCCTTCATTTTTCTTTGTGACAACAGCATTCATGATATTTTTACGTTGTGTGACCAGTGATCAAATCCTTGTGTTGTGTTTAAATTGTGTATTTTTGTAATTTCTCTTTTTTGATTCCCCCTTTTTTTCGCCCGTGCAGTTACTATTTCAACATTCCGAGGCATTTAAAAGATCAAAAAAGTTGTTTTCCCTAGAGAATCTACTATGAAGTTGAGCTATCACAAATTGCTTTAAAGGTTGGCACAGAACCGGGTGTTTATTGGGTTAGTATTCAATAAATAAAAAACTTTCCCCTAATGAGAAGGGCTGTCTGCAGGCAATTTAATTCCACACTTCAGCTGAATTCAGCAGAGACCTATTTTTATTTGATCTGGGAGAACTCAAGAGGACCTTCGGTAACACAATTTTGGAGATGTGAAACTGCCTAATTCTAAAAGGCTTTTTACTTATTGTCACTGGAAGGAAGGAAGAGGGGGGGAAGCTGTACTCAGTTTTAATCACCACATTCTTGGCTTATTTAGGTACCCATTTCCATCAAACGCCTGGTGGGCTATTTATCGAGAGGCAATATAAGCATTAGCACTTACAGCATTTACTATTAAGTTAAATTGCAGCAAAAGTGTGCTGGTATCTAATTTTACCATTCAGAGAGTAAAAGCATATTGAACATTTAATTACTAAAACAAAAGTATTTCAAGAGCAGGTAAATGTAACATGTATATTTGGTAGTAAGAACTGGGTAAAAAAAATGAACCTTCCCCCCAATATATTTAAAGACCATTTATTTTCTCGGCTGTGTCCTCTTAATACAATTGCAACAAAAAACATCTACTACGTATATATTTGCTGATGCTTATTTCCAGACCAGATCAACTATTTTAAACAATATTCCTGGGGAATTAATGAACCTGGCTGGTACATATAAGAAGTCTAAATTTTACTACACAGAAAGAGATACAGTTTTGATTCTTACACTTTGATGTTAAAACTGCAGCATGTGATCGGTTAAAAGGGGGTGAGCAGGTAACCCTAATGTAAATTATAATCAATCTTTCATAGTACAGATTATTATATTATTTAACACCTCCCCCCTTAAATAAGATAATTAAATATTTAATTAGGTTCCAGTGGGAACTGTTAAAAGTTACTCTAGGCTAGGGGTTGTAAGACTTCCAGTTTAAGTCGTGGAGTTCCACTCTTTAGTTCATAAGAAGGTTACAGATATAGGAAATCATTGATGTTATGTCATCCAGACAAAAATCAGAGAATATCTAGGGCAGAGATTAAGTTTTTACCTTAAATCACACATTAACTGACCTTCAAGGTTGGCTATCAGGTGTATTTGGGCACAAAATTCCACAAGCCTTATTCTATCCGACGTTGAGGCTAAACCCCACCACCACTTCTCCAGCCTCCTACCAGGAAGGTCAGCTTCATTGTTTGGTAACCACTGCTCTAGCCTTAAAATAGTCCTCGAAAAGCAAGTAGAAACGTCAGCATCTACTCAGAACTACTTTCCATTTAAATCAGTGGGAAGCAACTTGTTGCACTGGTATTTTCTAGTGAAAACGGAGACACATATTGTACCGTAATACAGTGTAGCAACAATGGAATACTGATTAATTACCCAAATACCACGCATGCAAAAAGTTCCTTTACTCAAAATTACCATGTACTATTAAATAGGGATGATCAAAATATTTTGCTGTCTTTCACTTCAAAAAAACTCATGTAGACTCTAATGTATAGTAAAAAAAATGTTTCCCAGTTTGAAAAATGTCATATGGTTTAAAAAATGTTGACTTCAATGCATTTGGCTGTTTCGTGGATTAATGGACAAGCAAAATGAGTCAGATTCGACCATCAAAAAGTTGTTGGTTCTGTGCTATGGGTTTCTTCTGTTGTTACTATAGACGCCCCACCCCCCACTATTAAGCTGTCAACGGGCACATTTCAATACAATTAAGAGGCCTTGCACTCACCGCACTTCTGGCTACCAATCGAATCAATCATCTAGAAGGTTATCCTGTTGGATCAGTGCAGTTGAAGTTTGGTCACCTTTGTATGTGGCCATATTGCACTAATGCTTGAACAACTATCACATGGAGTATTTGCTGGAGAATATATAACTCCTCCTGTGTTTGGATATTTTAATGATTCTGAAATAATAATCCTCCCTCTGTCAAGCTACATGAGCCTAACAAGTGATTTGTGAAGTTTAAGCTTACTTCATTGCCTGCTGTTGATAAATTACAGGTTGTTGGCCTGACTAATAGAGACAAACACAGTTTGCTGCCCTGGTTAAGTAATTATAACAAAAGGGTATGGCAATAAAAGCATATATAAACCTCCCAGTGTGTCCATTAAGTTACAACATTGTCCCTACAAAGCTCAAATGTGTTCCTCAGCACAAATGTCTATTTAATTAAATCCATGTACTCCACCCAAAACAATCATTGCATTTTAACAGGAATGACAATGTATTGTAATAAATTTGTCCCCCATTAACGCCATTAGGATTATAAATACAATCTAGTCATGCTGATCTTAAAAGCAAAATGCTGGGGTTTTTACACTTTTCAATCTGCGAAAAATATATGGATGGGATGATTTAATTAAGCAGCTAATATAAAAATATGTGAATGCTACCATCAGTGGAATTTAATTAGGAAGTAATAACATTCTCCCTGGCAGTGAGAAATATGCATTTTAATATTTATGTATTTTCTTCAACTATTAAAATGTGCAGTTAACCACAGATGATAAATAGCTTAAAACCTGCATGCATTAAGCACTCTAGGGTTTTATTTATCAAAGTCTCCTGACTCAAACTGGAACAACAGTGAAGCTGCTTTGCTATAGATACATTGCCATTAGGCATAAGTGACCTTCGGCATACCAACTGTTGCAGAACTGCTGGCGGTGGGGGTATTCGGCATGTTGACGTTTTGCAGAGTTGGTGAGGATATTGTGGGCATTACAGTTATGTAGAAAGTAGAGCTTGCATTTCCCTTACCTGTTATACAGAGCAGTATCATGTATCAGAGAGAGACAGCATGACAATGAGACAGGCTTATAAAGAATTGAGAGCCATAAAAATTGTAGTCCATGTGGCATGTCCTATATAAAACTACCCTTTATATTTACAGCCTTCTACAACTATTCTTACATCTACACTTCTATACATCATATCTTCTGGCATCAACCTAGAGGTTAAATTAGCTATTTCTTCTCAGTAGTATATACTGAACCATAATGAGCTGCTATCAGTCCATACAGTGGGAGGCAGATATGCTAACTCACTGTGCTACAGTAGAGCCCCAACAGTTTACACCGAAAGATCTCCCCCACAATCCCAATCAGACTGAATTAATATTAAAAATAAATTAAGGGAAGAATATTAGGCTACTGTCAGGGAACCGGGAGTTCCCTCTGGGGAGTAGTCCGGATTTAGGAGGAAGCCCCTCAGGAGGGATCAGGATCGCGGTATCCAGGGATTCAGCAGAAGGGGTAATCGAGTTCAGGCAACAGGTCACAAGGCAGGCAGAATACAAACAAAGTCCAAAGTCCAGGCAGGGGGTCAATAACAAGAGATCAATCAGGAATATCCTCGGGGATAACAAGAGCAGAAACAGGAAACCCAGGAATCTTCACAGGAACGAGATCCTATTTTCGGGCGCCATCTTGGCGCCTCAGGCGTCCTTTTAAAGGGGTTTTTTGGCGCCCTTGCGTCGGCGTCAGCACGTCTGCGACCGACGCGCTGCGCCTGCGTCCGTCGCGCCGTTGTGACGTCTGCGCACTTGCGCGCAGGCGTCTCTGCGCCGGCGCCGCTACCCACGTGGCGGCCATGGGCGCTGCCATTTTGGGAGCGGCGTCGGAAGTGATAGCTGCGCCGCCCGGAGCTCCTGGTCCTGCTCCGGGCGGCGATCGTGACAGCTACATACATATATACATTTACATATTTTAAAGAAGAGATTATGGGGTTGTTTACAAAGGTTGCTTACAAAGGAAAATTGGAATAATAAAGCATCAAATAAAGAACATCAACTTCACAAAAGCCTCCCTCCAGTTATGTATATTTGATGTTCACATACACTTTCTTGGTCAATTGTCATTCTGTGCACTATTTATGAATTTAGGATCCATTTCTATAGTTACATAGTTAAGTTGGATACAGTTCAGTTGTACTGATTCTTACTTAGCCTTGCTCTTTGTTCTCATGCAATCTTTCCCAGGTGGGGGAACACTTACAATAACACCTCCTTAGACTTAAATGATAATTACCTGGACTGTGTACGTGCAGTCATGGATCCATGAGAGCAGCGTTAATAATGAAAAATATATATAGAGATTATGGGTGGTCATTGTCATTCTACCTTAGAGAGCATTAGGGCTCAGACTGTCGTAGAGGAGTGATCATCTTATCTACTTGTTCATTTTCTTTAGTTCTATACAGTTGACACAAGAGATCTTCTTGTGTTGGGTTGTCCAATGACAGTGAGAAGAATTGTTGATGGAGATTACAGAGCATTTTGACTGGAACTGTTGTGTAACTGAACATTATCTTGTAAAGGACTGATCACCTTATACTGATGTATGATTTATCATAGCCAAAACCTTATACAGTAAATGGCCACAGAATGTAGGAATGAGAAGTACTGTAAATTTGAATTGTATTCGTAACTACTCTGCGGGAGAAGACAAAGCATGATAAGGAGCACAATTTATACATTTCTAGGTAAAGAATGCTTCTGCGGAAGAAAGTAAATGGGGAAAGAACCCATTAATGAATCACTAGATATGTGCCAGAGGACTGGAAGCTGGGATTTTTTCAGTCACTAGAGGCCGGCTATAAAATTTTATTGTTATTTATACCTTTTTTGTTATGAGAATGATTACACCTTGGAAATATATTTGGAGTTAAATATCTATTTTGCAAGTTTATATTTTATTACAGCTGCATTTAACACAACTACAATAATTTCAGTTCCCTTGCCACTTCCTGCATCCTTGGCAAGTTAATGTTGGCAAAGAAATGGAGTTATCATTTCAAGTCGATTAAAAATCTCAACATTGCTCGTATTGAACGTACAAGGCTTTCCAAATCCACTGCACAGCACTCATGAAATTTTGATCATGCTAATGTCAGCACATTGTAAGCATGAACACTCCAGAAATAAAGTGTTAGATTTCAGGTATAAATGCAATTCACAAAGGGAACCTTTTGCATCAAAGGACACAGCGACTATTACGGGGGGGGGGGGGGTAAGAAAACAATAGATGCTTTTGGTATTTCTAAAGCAAAAAAAAGAGCAATGAAGAGTAAAATGAGCTCATGAAGAGTCTGATTAAATGATGAGGAGGTAGGAGTGTGGAAAGAAGATTTATTTTCAGGACTTGTACTGAGGCACACTTGGTGAAAGAATTCCTTAGGCTTGGCGGAGCATGAGTTTCCAATATATTTGAAATTAAGTATTCATTTTCCTCTTCGGTGAACCTTCTTGGACATTTCTCTGAATCTTGATATAACAGATAGATGACTAACTCATTTAGTTGATACGTTGGCATTTCTCTCTCTCTCTCCGCCTATTGCCGCTTAATATTTTAATGACAAAATGAAACCTTGTCTGGAAGTGGATGGAAATTCAGAACTGATTTAAATAGCAAAGCAAATTTCAATTTGAATTCAATAAAGTCAAATAGAGGTACTCAGTCACTTAAACCAACCACTTAAGATCACTGGCGACCATTGAACTGTGAAGTGGAGCTTCTAAACCTGGCGATATTAGCAATGCACGGCAAAAAGGAGATTTAACACTCATTAAGGGGTATGCTGGTGTAGCACTTATTCTGTAGGGAAGGGAAACTATCATTCAATTATTCTACAAGCACTTTTCCATCTATGTCTATGGTGGAATCAAGCTTCAGTAAGTAAGCAACATTAACCTAGTTTTTTTCTTATATATGTGTCTATGAAAAGTCATTATGCGCATAAACGGTTTAATACAACTAGGAAACATGACAGGACACTCAGAACACCTACTACCCATCAGTAGAAAACCATATGTCACAGAACATACACTCATGCATACAAAAGCTCCGGGGGTAGTACTGCTTAAAACAGTGAATTCTAGGCATGCTGCCATTTAATTAGTCAGGAAAACAATTAGCAAATTGTTTCAGTACTATCCACTCTCTCAGGTGCTGTTGACAAAGAGGACAATCCAAAATGTTATTTCTTTTCAATGTTCAACTAAAGAACTAACTGCACTTTCATTATAAGTATTTGTCAGAGCTCTACATCAAGACACCTACACGCTACCAGTGGCAGCTACATATGCACATACCTATATATACAATTCTTTTTGGGTTTTTTTTGAGAACTATCAAAAAGCATAGTTCAAAGAAAATACATTGTTTACCTCTACCATGGCCATCAAAGGTGGAAAAACTGCTTCTCTGTGTCAAATTTTAACAAAGCCATTTTCTTATCAAAGGAGAACTATTTCATGCAAGGACCTTCCATGGGGTTATGTACCATGGAGATTTTTTTCCAGAGTCCACCAACCCATACCAACCAAATAGCTTTTACTGAGCTAGTGCAGTTGGAATGAGCAAATCAATCTGTAGAGTAGTTTTTAATGGTTACAAGACAAGATCAAGATCTGGTGAGAGATTTATGCTCCCCTTTATCCAATTCTTGATTGAAAACTGTATTTCCATACATATCCATATTTAGAATTTATTGACAATAAAAAAAACCTCCTAACTCTGTTTTTATAGAGGATCCAAACACTGTTCTTCAACAATACATAATTCAAATTTTTCTGGACTACAATTTTCCTTTTTTCTAGATAAGAACAAGGTATCTACGTGCTGGCAATTCTCAAAGGAGAATATTATTGCATTTCAAATTTAGTCTAGTCCACCTACTTCTAATGGATAGTTATAGAGCTTCTTGGTCCTCTGTATATTATACAGAATTGTTGTCATTGAATGACATTGGATCCAATCTCATCCTCTTCAATAGACTAAACATACAAATGGTGTGCATCAGCCCAAAATCTTCTTTCACAGGGTTATTCTTCCTTTTAACAACCCATGGCTCACCATGAACACTTCAGAATTCTGCTGTGCCCCAGATGTTTGCACATTGCATCTGCATAGTAATCCCCCCTATAAAAAAAATGTTCTATTTGGATAAGTGCCCTACTATGCAAAGCACAATGCTAACATACTTATATTGCCTCCATAACAGTGTGAAATAAGAAAACAAGCTGAAAATAGTTACACTACTTAAATATAACAACTCTTTGCAAATGTGTAGCACTATGACTGACTAAAATGCTTCAGGGATGTTTTAGTCAACAATGCTCTCTGAATATATAAATCAAGCTATTTCATACAGCCAACCTTGCTTGGAAGGGACTATTTCAGATTCCCTAAATTACAGCACCGAGTTTATAATTCAATATCTCTTTATAAAGTGTATTCAAACTAAAGCTGTATTTTTTCCATACGTACAGTACGTGTAAGATCTTCGGGCGATAAGAAATTGCTTCTTATTAAATCAAAGGCTTCTAACCGTTTTCCTTTCTTAAACCATTATTCACTTTTTCTTTTATTACATCAATTACCCATTAATGTCCTTGTAATTCCATGCCCATACTGATGCCTTTGACTGTCTAATCACTGCAACATTCAATTCCATCTCAGACAGTTTTCATTCCATCACTTTGTCATTCACTGCTCTTATCATCTAGACATGAATAGACATTAACCTTATATAGTCACTGCTTTAAGGCATCGTCAGAGGGTTCTCTTAATAGTCAGAACATAAATGAACATCCAGTTTTTCCTTGTTAAGTGACGACCCTGTTTATAGAAGGTGACAAAGTTGTTGTGCTATGTGTTTTGTTGTAGGCTGTTATTTATTTCACCTAATGGATTATTTCTTCTCCAATATCTGACTTGGAAACAACTTCTCTGATATATTTTTTCATTTGGATAATTGTTATCTGCTTTTATTGCCTTTCTCCTATGTTTGTTATGTACGCATAAAAAACTGTCAACTGGAGAAGACAGAGTAATATCAAGTGGCCAGTGGGGCCTCTGAGACTGCATACAACATTCCTGATATTTCATGATCATTTAATATTATCTCACAGGTACCAATATTTATTGGTTCCATTTAAGGAAACATGACTTCCATTGCTTGAGGCAATTGAACCACTATTGCTGTTATTAGCATATTTGTAATTTTTTCCTGTTTCCCATGAGTGCCTGCAGCATGATTGCAGGTCACCAGCTCTAGAATTAACTGCTTGCAAAACCCATTCACCCCCAACAGGTCCATGTCCTATGTATTTCTTTCCTTTAATGACCAAGCCCAATAAACAGAAGGCGTTTGAACACAAAATCATCAAATTAGAGGCACATCACCAGGGTTGTAAACGAGTTAATTTGAGAAAGGCCAGGGGTGTTTTGCAGCAAGTGTGGAAGAAATACCAAGAATGTGTATATCTATTCACAAAAATAATATGCTCATGACTTAGAGGGGTCTTGTTTGTATAGGTGTATGTCTTTGTGTGTATAGGTGTGTTACGTTCTATGAGTTTATATTTGTGTGTACACAAATACTGATGGGTTCTACTGTTTCCCCTTCATGTCCAAAATGGCAGGGTCCAAGACTACAATGTCACATCGGCACGACACATTGGTGCAAAAATTCTATGTAATTAGACACTGAGGATCAGGTTTCAATGCCCAAATAAAAGTCTTAATTCAGTGAGTTCCTGGGTGTGCTATAATTATTCTCCTGACTGATTCTTGGTTTTTGGCCCTTCTGCTTGATCTGACTACACTGATTTGCTGTTTGCCCTGCCGCAAATAAATATTTATTGAATCACAACATGTTTCGGGTCACAGGGATACTTTTTCAAGTGAAAAAGGAACCTTGTGATCAGAAACATGTTGTGATTCAATAAATATTTATTTGCGGCAGCGTCTGTGAGTTATGTGCTCCATCCATATCTATGTTTGCTGAAATTGTCTGTGGGTCTTCTGGTGTGGCCTGACTGGAGAGTGAGCATGATACACAGGTGAAGGTGACTGAACAAATTTGCTGAAAGTTGCTGTCTGCCCTGACCCTCTTGCCTGGACTTTGACTTAACCCTTTGTGTACCGTATATTAGACTTTCCCTGCTAGTCTGTACTTCTGATTCCTCTTTGGTCCTCACTCCAACTTAGATAAGAGCTGTTAGGACCTTTACCAGTAATTTACCAGTCACCCTATTGTTTGTCCTTTATTTGTAGAGAAATAAAGATTTGTGCATCTCACCCTGCAGTCTCCAGTTGTCGTTTTACAACAGCCACCAACTAGATGGTGCCATGTTATGCATGTCTGCATGTTATATAGGAAGCATTGCTTCCTTAGATATTTCCCCAGCACCTTAAAAAGGCAGTGTTTCCCCCTGAAGCACAATAAATACTTACCTGTTTAAAAGAAAAAACAAAATTCTATGTGAATGCAGATACTGACAATGTGCTGAAACTTAATTTGTTCTTGGCACTCAGCACTATCTTTTGGGGGTTCATCAGTTCTCTCTTCTCTCTCTTTACTACCAAGCTCAGCATGACTGGCTGCTTAATGACAATCCCTCCTGTACTTGGAATCTTTCCATGAGGACAGATAGGCACTGCAAGCAAAGCAGTTGCTTTGTAAAGATGAATATTTACAGGGGGCACTTATAGAACAGGTTTTAGATCCTTTATTTATAGATGCATCAAAAAAAGGAAATGGACGGCACTCTGATTGAAAATGTATTGCAGCACAGCATAGACTCTTTATTTATAGATACTCATTGATGCTGCTGGGTAGCAGGGCAAGATTCAACTTGATGGATAGTTGTCCATGCCACTTGTAATAACATAGGACAAGCACACAACAAAGCCCTCCTGGGAAGGGATTTCTTTCCTCTTGTGTTTCTTAATATTTGCACTTACTCTTTGTAGCCGTGTGTATATATATTTGTTTCCTACGATAATTTTTCTGTCTCTGTACTATTGCTTTATAGTGCACTAAGGCCTACAAAAGCAGCACTATAAAAGTAAAGGTATGTATGCATTCATACATGAAACAAGTATCCCAGATTAGTCCAGGATTTATGTCATCCACAGGAAAAATCTATATCTTAAAAGGTCTGAATGGAAGTGAGAACATGGTTGATCAAGGTTAGTTGCAGTAGGTAAAATGCTATATTGATGTTTTCAATAATCTCCAGTCCATTATGGCTGACACTGGAGACAGGAGAACAATATTCAGTAGTCGCTCTGCACTTGATTACATTAAAATACGGACCGAAGAAAACATTACTTTTTTTTCTCATAAATAATCAAAAGGAATATTTTTACAGCTGAAAACGGATCATCTCTGGCATATTTTAAATAGCTAATATAGCATTAAACGTTTCATTAAGCTTTTAGTTCTTTGTTTTTTTCAAGTTGCGTTACCTTCAATCTAAGTGGTATCCATTAAAGGAGACTACAACTTATTCAAAGCAAGGTATAGATTCAATGTATTTATAGCTCAACTGTTTGAGTAATTTATTTTTTTCCGAAAGCCTTATTTATCTGCAGAATTTGCTTATTAATGTTATTTTCTAACAGAGCCTCAAACCAGATTGGTCCAAGTTGAGGACTTTAAGGCTGGGGCCAGACATAGTTTATTGTGGTGCTTAAACAGCTTTAATGAAGCCTATGGCAGGTACCACCTTCTTCCACACTAATGATATCGGTTTACCAACTGGTAAAATGCTGTCAACCCTATAAAGAGAGTTTTCCTTTGGCCAATAGTGAATGCAGTAAGAAATGACTGATGGAAGCACTGTTATAATTTGATTATTTCTGCTTGTACTATGGGTGTCAAATCTAGTCCTTGTAGGTCTGCTGAATGCTTACCTTATATGGGTATATATATATGCGGTGTTACAATTATTTATAATACAATCTACTCTCTATATGAACCAACAATACTCCAAACAGACAGACTAGAGTCGTTTTTAAAAAATTATTGGGAGTGTCATAAAACCAAAAGCCAAGTGATGGTTTGTCCTAAGGGAAAATGTACTGTGACTTAACCAGCCAGAAGAAGATTGTGAAAGCTGTTGATACATCTGCTAAGCTGTAGGTTTGCCTGCATGTTAGGCCTAGCGTTATATAGTGAATAAAGTACCCCCTCTTGTAAAATATAAGGATATTATAAGTTACTGAGGAGTTTCATGACCATATAAAAACACGAGGCCGAAGGCCGAGTGCTTTTATACAGGTCATGGAACTCCGAGGTAACTTATAATATCCTCATATTTTACAACTGGGGGTACTTTATTAATTATAATACACAAATTTTAGTGAGTCATGTGACAGAAATTACATCACTACTCACCGTTTATAACTGATGACATGACATCACTACTCACCGTTTATAAGGATATAATTTACAAGATATTCATGGCTTTTGTGTATTATAGGAAAATATTCAGTTCACCCTATTAAATATGAGGTCCAAGTGTACAAGTCCCAGCAAGGGAGGCCTTAAAGGGGACCCGTCACTCAAAAAAATATTCCAAATCCTATTTTAGCATGTTACTCAAGCAAAATGAACTTTAATTACACTGTATAAATTATTTGAATCTTGTTTCCTCCGGGTTACTGTTATTAAGACAAGCCTTGCATCATCTCAAAATCTTATTGGTGCACCAGAATGGGGGACCTGATGTCCATCCCCATGCACTGGCTACACGATTAAATAGTGAAGAGAACAGGGGGAATGTGGGGAAAGCAGTGACATCTAAGAAGTGCTGAATGGAAAGTGAAAGTAATTGCTTGCCCCGCCTCTATACCTAAGGCATAGAGGAGGGGAAGGCAATATATGTTACAACAGCTATGAATGCTTTAGTAAAAAATAGAATTTGGATTTCATGTTTAATTTGAAAAGGACTTTTATTATACAGCTGTTTGTATCTGGGTGACAGGTCCACTTTGAAAAATAGGAGAGGATAACCAAACAATGATATAGGTACAGCCTTGCTTAATCCATTCATCAAAGACTGCTTAAGTATGTTAAGCACTAAATGCTCAAGCTGTGTCTGGGATGTTTTATTAAGAAATAAAGTATTTTTCTATTTTTACTTGCATACCTCCTAACTGTCCCGTTTTTTGCAGGACAGTACCAATGTTGACAGCTTAACCCACAGTCCCAGGTTTGTTACTGAAATATCCCGACTTTCTCTTTGATCTCCTGCACTTAACAGTCATAAAAAGATACAAAGTTTGTTACTTAATTGGCTTTTGGCAGAAAGCCAGAATAGATTCTTAGATGCTTTTGTAATAATCTGAGATAAGCAGGTCTCTTGGGAGAACTCAGATTTAGAGAGTTGTGTCATTGTGACATGTAGCAGGTGGTTGGGATCAGTGCCAGATTTAAGGTGGCCATAGACATAACAATTACGATTTTTCTTGGAGAAGATCTTTCCAAGAAAGATCGTTCGTTTCAATACACACGTGTAGAGCTGAATCGTCAGATATACAGAAAGAAACAATAGAATTCTACCTGCATTAATTCAGCACTAACAATGATCGATGTTTAAATGCCTTCAAAGGCACCCGATCAAAATATTTGCAAACCGGTAGACACACCTCCATCTTCCACCAGAGTAAATGACTACATTTGAGGCAGTGGATGATTCATCTTGAATCAACAGTCTCTGCCAAAATCTGTCCATGGATTCTAAGATCAGCAGACACATTGGAAAGTCAATGTCATCCTGACCCAGCTGACTAAAAGGGTTTGGAAATATAGTGAACACAATGAGGCATATCTTCTAGTATTGCATTTTTGTTACCAGTTTATTTTTATATTGTTTTTTCACAAAACTGAATTTATAGCAATTTATATGATTCGTATAAAGTACAGGTATGAGATACCTTAACCAGAAAGCTCTGAATTATGGGAAGGCCATCTCCCATCTCCATTTTAATCAAATTTGTAATCATTATTTAAATTTTCTCTGTAATAATTAAACAATACCTTGTACTTGATCCTAGCTAAGATACAATACCCCAAATGTAATAAAAAGCACTAAGGGGGTTATTTATCAAAGTCCGATTTTATCTCAACATTTTCTGCTGCAAACTCCAATCAAATCTGCTCAGGTTTTTTTACGCTTAATTATTATTAAATTTTCCCGAAAATTTGCTTTGCGGGAAAAAAAAAACAGATTTTCAAATTTTTTTCAGATTTTTTACCCGAACACTCGAATTTTTTATGTTTTTTTGCCCGAAAACTCAGAAAACTACAGGGTATTGCATAAAACCCAGCGCACATCAAAAATCATTGGGACTTCTCCCATTGATTTATATGTAACCTCGACAGGTCTGAGATGCTGGAATTTCTGATTCTGACTTTTTCATCCTAGGGGTTTAATAGCTTACAAAAAATTTGCGATTTTTTTAAAAGTCAGATTTTATAAAAAAAATCATTCTGATTTTTGCATTCGGAGTTTAGTAAATAACCCCTAAGTTTGCCCTGGAGCAGTAACCCTTGTAACCAATAAGCTGTTTGGTGACCAGTAAATGCTACTTGCTGATTGGTTGCTATGGGTTATTGCACCTGTACAAATTTAGTGCATTTTATTAAATAATCCAAATAGTGTCGTAACTGAAGGCAAAACAATCCTATTGGGTTTATTTAATGTTTTAATTATCCAAAGCACAGAAAGATCCCTTACCCAGAAAACCCCAGATCCCTGTAAAACAGGTCCTATACCAGTACAGTATATTTTCTAGTCATCTGAATGGCAAGGAATAACACATGATAATAACACCATAATGAAAGGCTGTCGAGACTGTATGAGTGTATATAATAATACGTGTATAGATTTCTGTCTCCTGAAGACATGTATAGGCCATGAAACTGTGGTAAGTAATGAACCATCCAATAAACAAATGGTTTCAAAATTTACTTAATTAAATGGTTAACTTTACTTTAATCCTTTATGAGTCCTACTGAGCTGCAGTCCTCTAATCTCAGCTAATCTCCACCATTATCTACTTTTTGTCAATCACTAGTAATGTGCTTGTTGTGTGCGATCCTGTAAACCTAACATTATAGCTTTCAGATCATAAACACAGATTGTACTTCTGAGGCGGAGAAGAAAAGATATTTGTGTCTATTCAACTAAAGGAACAATCTGTAAGAAATTTTGAATAAGTGGTTTTGATTATGGTGGTAAATAAGAATATAGTAACTAATAACATATTCTGGTGCTGGCCAAACCCAGTAAACTCCCTAAAAAATAGAGGTGAATACAGTTTTAAAAAATGAAAACACCTAGGGGCAGATTTATCAAGGGTCGAAGTGAAAATTCGAAGTAGAAATAATTAAATTTTGAGCCATTTTTGAGTACTTCGACTAAGGAATAGTCCAAAATCGTTTCGAATTTGAAAAAAATTTGAATATCAAAATTTATCATGTACTGTCTCTTTAAAACTTCGACTTCGACCATTCGCCATCTAAAAACTTCCGAATTGCTGGTTTAGCCTATGGGGGACCTCCTAGAAACTATTTGGAGTAAATTGGTGGACTTTGAAAAAGTTGATAAAGTTTTTTGAAAATACTTTGAATCTAATACCATCGAAATACGATCTTACTTCAATTCGAACGATCAAATACAGCCTATTTACCCACAGAATAAAACCTTGATTTTTTTAATAAATTTGGTCTTTTTTTAATTCGAATTTCGAATTTATGGGAGTTCAAAAAAAATCCCATTACTTCAAAATTCGACTCTTGATAAATCTGCCCCCTAATATAGTTTAGATTTGCCAAATGCAATCTTGATTAGAATCTTTTTGGATTTGCATGTGATAGTTTGCTACACTTAGCCAGGAAAGAATGTGGAGGGCTAGGGTAGGGCTACAATCATTGTGAAGTGTAAGAACAGTTGTAGGATCTATAATCCAGAATTCTCAGGACCATACTTTTAAGTCTGCGTAAACATTAAATAAACCCAGTAGGATTGTTTTGCCACCAATATGGATTTATGCAGCTTAATTTACATCAAATACCAGGTACTGTTTAATTATTACAGAGAAAAAGCAAATCATTATAAAAAATGTAAATTATTTAAATACAATGGAATCTATGGGAGATGGCCTTGCCGTAAATTATAGCTTTCTGGATTATGGGTTTCCGAATAATGAATACCATACCAGTAGTAAGAGCCTTGAATTTCTTAATTGACACTACAGGGGGATATTAATTAAAGTCTGAAAGCCAAAAGCTTGAAACATTTTTTTTTAATATAAAATCTGAATTTTTAGTTGAAAAAAAACTTGCATTTTTCAAGATTTATTATACCTCAAGGATGGAAAAAGTCTGAATCCGAAAATCCCACATTTCAGTATATTGTATATAAGTCATTGGTAGAGGTCCCTATCCTATTTGGAAGTTGCTGTGGTGTGCACTGGAAATAGCCCAAAAATCTGCCTATTTTGGACTTATTTTTGAAATCTGAAAATTCTGACTTTTCGGGAAAAAGTTCGAAAAAATCAAGAAATTCTGGAAAAAATCTCAAAAGAAAACCACACAATTCAGGTATTTTTATGAAGTTTTCCTCCGATTTAATCATACTTTTTTAATAATAAATAATTAGGGATGGGCGAATTTTTTCGCCTTGTTTCGCTGAAAAAATAGACTTGTATGACGCCCATAGACTTGTATGACGTTGTGTGTCAAAATAAAAAGACGTGCGTCAAACAAATTTTGATGCGCGACAAAAATTTTTTGACGCCCCTAGACTTTAATAGGCGTCCGCAACATTTCGCCGGCGGCAAATTTTTGGCGAAATGAAACCGGTCAAATTCGTCCATCCCTATAAATAAGGTCAAAATGTGAATTCTAGTTTGGTCGGACTTTTTTATTTCAAAATATCAGAAAAATTTGGATTTTGATAAATAATCCCCTAGTGTGTCTGGCCTTTAAGGATGATATTAGGCAATATAATCTTGCTTCTTAAATACAATAGAACAGGTCTAGCTTTAGGGGCAATTGTATACATTTTTTAGTTGTAATTTGCACAAATTGTAGCAAAATGCCAATCATGTTTGGCAAATGGCATGGCAGAACTGTTGCTTGATAAAACAAAAGAAGACATAACCATTTGAACCTATGCAAGCATGAACTATAATTGTATTTTTTAGGAAAATTATCTCAACTACTAATCATTACCCAAAACCACAAAGAATTTTAGA